>NC_082696.1:82797217-83443717 GCF_949987515.2 Delphinus delphis | reverse complement strand
CCCTCGAGACTGCTTTGGCTACTCGGGGTCTTTTGTGTCTCCATACAAATTTTAAGATTTTTTGTTCTAGTTCTGTAAAAATTGCCATTGGTAATTTGTTAAGGATTGCAATGAATCTGTAGATTACTTTGGGTAATACAGTCATTTTCAAAATATTGATTCTTCCAATCAAAGAACATGGTATATATCTCCATCTGTTGGTATCATCTTTAACTTCTTTCATCAGTGTCTTATAGTTTTCTGCATACAGGTCTTTTGTCTCGCTAAGTAGGTTTATTGCTAGGTATTTTATTCTTTTTGTTGCAATGATAAATGGGAGGGTTTCCTTAATTTTTCTTTCAGATTTTTCATCATTAGTGTATAGGAATGCAAGAGATTTCTGTGCATTAATTTTGTATCCTGCAACCTTACCAAATTCATTGATTAGCTCTAGTAGTTTTCTGATGGCATCTTTAGGATTCTCCATGTATAGTATCATGTCATCTGCAAACAGTGACAGTTTTACTTCTTTTCCAATTTGTTTTCCTTTTATTTCTTTTTCTTCTCTGATTGCTGTGACTAGACCCTCCAAAATTATGTTGAATAATAGTGGTGAGAGTGGACATCCTTATCTTGTTCCTAATCTTACAGGAAATGCTTTCAGTTTTTTTTTACCATTGAGAATGATGTTTGCTGTGGGTTTGTCATATATGGCCTTTACTATGTTAAGGTTGGTTCCCTCTCTGCCCACTTTCTGGAGAGTTTTATCATAAATTGGTGTTGAATTATGGCAGTAGCTTTTTCTGCATCTATTGAGATGATCATATGGTTTTTATTCTTCAGTTTGTTAATATGGTATATCACCTTGATTGATATGTGTATATTGAAGAATCCTTGCATCCCTGGGATAAATCCCCCTTGATCATGGTGTATGACCCTTTTAATATGTTGTTGGATTCTGTTTGCTAGTATTTTGTTGAGGATTTTTGCATCTATATTCATCAGTAATATTGGTCTGTAATTTTTTTTGATATCTTTGTCTGGTTTTGATATCAGGGTGATGGTGGCCTCATAGAATGAATGTGGGAGTGTTCCTTCCTCTGAAATTTTTTGGAAGAGTTTAAGAAATATGGGTGTTAGCTGTTCTCTAAATGTTTGATAGAATTCAGCTGTGAAGCCATCTGGTCCTGGACTTTTGTTTGTTAGAAGATTTTTAATCACACTTTCAACTTCATTACTTGTGAATGGTCTGTTCATATTTTCTGTTTCTTCCTGGTTCAGTCTTGGAAGGTTATACCTTTCTAATGATTTGTCCAGTTCTTCCAGGTTGTCCATTTTATTGGCATAAAGTTGCTTGTAGTAGTCTCTTAGGATGCTTTGTATTTCTGCAGTGTCTGTTGTAACTTCTCCTTTCTCATTTCTAATTTTATTGATTTGAGTCCTCTCCCTCTTTTTTTTGATGAGCTGGCCTAATGGTTTATCAATTTTGTTTATCTTCTCAATGAAACAGCTTCGAGTTTTATTGATCTTTGCTATTGTTTGCTTTGGTTCTATTTCATTTATTTCTGCTCTGATCTTTATGATTTCTTTCTTTCTGCTAACTTTGGGTTTTGTTTGTTCTTCTTTCTCTAGTTCCTTTAGGTGTAAGGTTAGATTGTTTATTTGAGATTTTTCTTGTTTCTTGAGGTAGGCTTGTATTGCTATAAACTTCCCTCTTCAAACTGCTTTTGCTGCATCCCATAGATTTTGGATCCTCGTGCTTTCATTGTCATTTGTCTCTAGGTATTTTTTGATTTCCTCTTTGATTTTTTTCTGTGATCTCTCAGTTATTTAGGAACATATTGTTTAGCCTCCATGTGTTTGTGTTTTACGTTATTTTCCCTGTAATTGATTTCTAGTCTCATAGTGTTGTGGTTAGAAAAGATGCTTGATATGATTTCAATTTTCTTAAGTTTACTGAAGCTTGATTTGTGACCCAAGATGTGATCTATCCTGGAGAATGTTCTGTGTGCACTTGAGAAGAAAGTGTAGTCTGCTGTTTTTGGATGGAATGTCCTATAAATATCAATGAAATCTATCTGGTCTATTGTGTCATTTAAAGCTTGTGATTCCTTGTTTATTTTCATTTTGGATGATCTGTCCAATGCTGTAAGTGATGTGTTAAAGTCCCTCACTATTATTGTGTTATTGTCAATTTCCTCTTTTATAGCTGTTAGCAGTTGCCTTATTTATTGAGATGCTCCTATGGTGGGTGCATTTATATTTATAATTGTTTTTTCTTCTTCTTGGATTGATCCCTTGATCATTACGTAGTGTCCTTCATTTTCTCTTGTAATAGTCTTTATTTTAAAGTCTATTTTTTCTGATATGAGTATTGCTACTCCAGCTTTCTTTTGATTTCCATTTGTATGGAATATCATTTTGCATGTCCTCTCTTTCAATCTGTATGTGTCCCTAGGTCTGAAGTGGGTCTCTTGTAGACAGTATATATATGGGTCTTTTTTTTTATCCATTCAGCGAGCCTGTGTCTTTTGGTTGGAGCATTTAATCCATTCCCGTTTAAGGTAATTATCAGTATGTATGTTCCTATGACCATTTTCTTAATTGTTTTGGGTTTATTTTTGTAGATCCTTTTCTTCTCTTGTGTTTCCCACTTAGAGAAGTTCTTTTAGCATTTCTTGTAGAGCTGGTTTGATGGTGCTGAATTCTCTTAGCTTTTGCTTTTCTGTAAAGATTTTGATTTCCCCATCAAATCTGAATGAGATCCTTGCTGGGTAGAGTAATATTGGTTGTAGGTTCTCCCCTTTCATCACTTTAAATATGTCCTCCCACTCCCTTCTGGCTTGTAGAGTTTCTGCTTAGAAATCAGCTGTTAACCTTATGGGAGTTCCCTTGTACATTTTTTGTCTTTTTTCCCTTGCTGCTTTCAATAATATTTCTTTGTCTTAAATTTTTGCCAATTTGATTACTATGTGTCTCAGCATATTTATCTTTGGGTTTATCCTGTATGGGACTCTCTGCGCTCCTGGACTTGATTGGTTATTTCCTTTCCCATGTTAGGGAAGTTTTCAACTACAATCTCTTCAAATATTTTGTTAGGTCTTTTCTCCCTCTCTTCTCCTTCTGGGACACCTATAATGCTAATGTTGTTGTGTTTAATGTTATCCCAGATGTTTCTTAGGGTGTCTTCATTTCTTTTCATTCTTTTTTCTTTATTCTGTTCCACCAGAGTGAATTCCACCATTCTGTCTTCCAGGTCATTTATCCATTCTTCTGCCTTAGTTATTCTGTTATTGATTCCTTCTAGTGTATTTTTTCATTTCAATTACTGTATTGTTCATCTCTGTTTGTTTTTTCTTTAATTCTTCTAGGTCTTTGTTAAACATTTCTTGCATCTTTTCAATCTTTGCCTCCATTCTTTTTCCAAGGTCCTGGATCATCTTCACTATCATTATGCTGAATTCATTTTCTGGAATGTTGCCTATCTCCACTTCATTTAGTTGTTTTTCTGGGATTTTATCTTGTTCCTTCATCCAGTGCGGATCCCTCTGCCTTTTCATCCTGTGTATCTTTCTGCGAATGTGATTTTTGTTCCACAGGCTGCAGGATTGTAGTTCTTCTTGCTTCTGCTGTCTGCCCTCTGGTGGATGAGGCCATCTCTGTTACTTGTTTTCTTGTTTTTCTAGATCATCTTTGTACTTTTCTTCTTCTTGCAGTTTCTTCCCTTCTGGTTTGATGATTTTATTTATTGGTGTGCTTGTGTTTCTCTCACTCTATTTCTTGTGTATCTATTGTAGATTTTGGATATGTGGTTACCATTGGGTTCATATTTGTTGACCTATAACTACATATTCTTGTTTTAAACTGATAGTCATTTAACCTCAAATATATTCTAAAAGATTTACATTTTTTACTCCCCTTCCCCACATTTTGTGTTTTTGATGACATATTTTATGCCTTCATGTTTTTATCTTAACTGTTTATAGTATAGTTTATTTTATAATTTTTGTCTTTTAATATTTTACTAGCTTCTGTATGTACTTGATCCATAGCATTTACTATATATTTACCTTTACTAAGGGGATTTTTCCTTTCCTTTAAATTCTTATTTCTTTAGTCTTTTTTTTTTCTCTTAGAAAAGACCCTTTAACACTTCTTCTAGGATTGCTTTAGTATTGATGAACACTTTTAGTTTTTTGCTTGTCTGAGAAATTATTTCTCTCTCCTTCAATTCTGAATAATAACTTCTTTGGGTAGAGTACCCTAGGTTGTAGGTTTTTCCCTTTTAGCACATTGAATATATCATGCCACTCCCTTCTGGTCTGCAAAGTGTCTGTAGAAAAATGAGCTGATAACCTTGTATGGGTTCCCTTTATGTGACTCTTTGCTTTTTCTCTTGCTGCCATTAGAATGCTCTCTTTATCATTTTTTTTAATTAATTAACTTATTTATTTATTTTTGGTTGTATTGGGTCTTCATTGCTGTGCATGGGCTTTCTCTAGTTTCAGTGAGCAGGAGTTACTCTTCTTTGTGGTGCTCATGCTTCTCATTGTGGTGGCTTCTCTTGTTGCAGAGCATAGGCCCTAGGTGCATGGGCTTCAGTAATTATGGCATGCAATCTCAGTTGTTGTGGTTTGTGGGCTAAGAGCGTAGATTCAGTAGTTGTGGCACACAGATTTTAGTTGCTCCATGGCATGTTGGATCTTCCCAGACCAAGGCTTGAACCTGTGTCCCCTGCATTGGCAGGCAGATTCTTAACCACTGTGCCACTAGGGAAGTCCACTCTCTTTATCTTTATATTTTGCCTTTTTAATTACAATATGTCTCAGTGTGCTTCTCTTTGGGTTCATCTTATTTTGGACTCCTTCTGCTTCCTGTATCTGAATATCTGTTTCTTTCTTCAGGTTTGGGAACTTTTCAGTCATAGTTTCATCAAATACATTTTTGTCCCCTTTCTTTTTCTTTTCTCTTTCTGTGACCTCTATAATGTGAATGTTAGTATACTTGAAGTTGTGCCAGAAGTCCCTTAAACTGTTCTCATTTTTTAATTTTGTCTTTCTTTTTCTTCTTCTGATTGTGTGAGTTCCATTATTCTATCTTTCAGATCATTTATGTGTTCTTCTGTATCACCTAGTCTGCTCTTCATTCCTCTAATGTGTTTTTCATTTCAGTTATTGTATTCTTCAGTCCCAACTGGTTCTTTTTTCATATGTATTCTAGTTCATTGTAAAAATTTTCCTGTGTTCCTGTGTTCTTTTTCCAAGTCTAGTAATCATTCTTATTGCTATTGCTGTTGCTGGTTAATTATTTATCTCTGTTTCTTATTTTCATGAATTTTTTGTTGTTCTTTTGTTTGAAACAAATTCTTCTCTCTTTTCATTTTGTTTAACTTCCTTTGTTTCTATGAAATTAAGTGAAATAATCACCTATCCTGATCTTTAAGTTGTGTCCTTATATGGGAGTTTCCCTGTGTAGTCTTTATGTGCCTAGTGGCTTTTGTTGGAGAGCTGGATCTGAAATGAGCCTGGGTCACAAATTCCCCTAGGTTTTGCTGACAGCTATCACTTTGGTGGGAGGAGATGCTAGAGATGGAGGGACTAGAGTCAGTGCAGGGGTTTCTATGTCAGTGACTGTCACCATCCTATTGGGGGCAGTTGTGGGTCTCACAATGTTGTAGCAGAAGCCCTGGTGTTTGGGTCTAAGCTGGCTTCTTGCCCTCTAAGTGTATGTTGAACCCCATCTCAGAAACTTCACCTCACAAAGGAACAGCACTGAAGCAAGAGGGGCCAGATTGGTTTCCTGGTGCTGGCTGGAGCATGCGCTAGTATGGTCCTGGCATGCCAGTCAGAGTTCCAGGTAGTTCCTGATCAAAATCCACTGTGAGCACCAACAGAGTTTGCCCTCACCCTGACCAGATGCAGTGCTGGATCCAAGCCAGCTCCATCCCCTCCAAGTGTGTGCTGTCCTAGGAAACAACAGCATTTGCTCTAGTAGGGAGTTATGCCAGAGCTAGAGGGGGTAAATCAGTCACTAAGCACAGGCTGGAACAAAAGCTGGGGTAGTTGTGGAAAACAAGACAGAGCCCCAGGCAGTTTCAATCTGCTGCCTCTGCCTTGCTCCCTGGAGTAAGCCAGCATGTGTACATTATTCACTAGCAGAGTCTTCATTTTACAGTTCTCCTGTAAGTCTCACTGCTCCCAAATCAACTAAGGGAACTCATCTTCCTGGTGCCAGATCCCAAGGTTTGGGTGATCAATGCGTGGTTCAAACCCCTCACTCACCAGGAAGGATCTATGAGCCCATAATATCCCCTCCTCTTCTGTGTCCCCTCCAAGTGGCATGGGTCCTGACCTGATTGATTCTTCTCCCTTCCTACCCAACTCCGTGTTTGGAGTGCTGTTTGATGATAGCCAAGGCTGATTATGATTTTAAAAGCTACCAGGATCAAAACTTCAAACAATAAGATGTGCCAGTGAGAGGTGCTGCCACAGTGAATCAGGAAAGCCAGAAACAGCCAATATGACATGGGAAATGGGATAGGGGATCACACTTCAGCACCATTAGAAGGCAAACTTGATCAGCTCTTTATGTTCATCAGAATTCCAGAAAAAACAGGACACACGCATATTAGTATAATTTGAGGACAGTTTGATAGAGAAAATGTGTTTGAAAATATAGACAGAGAGTATGGAATCCATAACGAATGGTGCAACACCTACAGCTAGGAATAGAGACTATTACCACTCCAAGACCCGAATAGGTAAGGGAAGAATCTTGTGTAAGGGTCATCTCTGGAGAAGCTAGGACTAACCTCAAGGAATGCAGCACAGCTGAATTAACTGTGCAAGAAGGGAGATGAAGATAAATAACCTGGCAAACTCTTTTATCCCTCAGATATCTTGGAGTTCTCCTTTAGTGAAAGCCAGATGGAAGCCCAAGAACATGGAGGTGTGCTGAGATAGATAAGCTAACAACTCAGGCAGAGAGCAGGGTGCAGAAGGGTGGAAAGCAAATCTGGAAGGGAAAATGAATGAGAACCAACTTTCACTACCCATCAACCACATTAAAGAACCAGGGAAGCATCTGTCAGTAGTCATGGAGTCCCCAGGAGTCTAGGCTACAGAATACTGCTTTAATTTTCCAGGATTAATCAATATAATAATGGTGTTTTCCTAGATGCTAAAACTAAGAAAGAACTTGTTGTCCTAGTTTCTTTTCTTCTCATAATCAAAATGTATTCTAAAATGTATGTCAGTCCCCACCTTTCTTTATAAATAGTTATAGTAGTTATCTACTGTGGATTTATCTGCCATTTCAGCAAAGCTATTACATAGAGAACAAAGATGTATGTTCATGTAATCGTATATATTTATATTGAAGAGAGTTGCTCTTACTGTGTGTATGTTAGCTATTTCTGTGCTTAGAAAGTAAGGCAATGAGGATTAATGGATGTGTATAACTGACTTGAGATATTCATTAATATTCATAAGGATATACATTTATGCAATAATCTAATGTCTAGGTATGTGAAACAATTACGTTTCTTTTTTATATGCCTGAAATTGCTCTTAATGATACATCCCTGTGGGTGGAAGCAAAGCTATGTCTCTGTATCATTAATAAACAAAGCCAGAGTTCCTACTGAGACAATTATCAACCTGAGATTAATTTTATCTCATTTATTAAGAATGCACATACCATATGTTTCAAGCAAAATGGAGAAAGTAGGTACTATTAGGCACCTGAGCTGTACTTATTGCACCCTGAATTTAATTCTAAACTTGTAGAAAGCTATACTTAAAATTTTAAGATATATAAGTTACATATTCCAAAATACACACACACTATGCACATACAAACTAAGCTAAGGAGAAAAAAAATGTTTCTCATAGAATTTACTGAAACAAAATTTATGTTTTTTTTGTGTGTGTTGTAATGGTCAACACTATAGACAAGGTCTTCAGCATTATTTTCTAAAAGATGCAAAAAATACTACTTAAATAGCACAAAGTGTTTTGTGAGGATTAAATTAATTCATGTAAAAACCTTTGATCTGTGCCAGGTACATACTAAATATTCTATAACTGTTAGTGTATAATTATTATGAAAACTAAGGGAATAACTTTAATGGAAACATTAATGACTTGAGAAAATATGTCTAGTTACTTGATTTCTGGTGATATATCTTAGTACTGGGATGGAACTTACAGACATAAGAAGAACAGATAGTTAATACATCTGTTGAACTCTCTTTCTCTTTGAAATTTCACAAGTCTTGAGCCAACCCTTGGCAGCTTTTAGATTTTAGTCAATTAGTACTGAAATTTTAAAATATGAATTCTAATGTAAAAATTCTCTGTTGTTGGTTAAAGCAAGACCCATATACTTTAATTTATTTTTATTTTTGGCTGCATTGGGTCTTTGTTGCTGTGTGCAGACTTTCTCTGGTTGCGGAGAGTGGGGGCTACTCTTCGTTGCAGTGCTTGGGCTTCTCATCGCAGTGGCTTCTTTTACTGTGGAGCACGGGCTCTAGGTGTGTGGGCTTCAGTAGTTGTACCATGTGGGCTCAGTAGTTGTGGCACGTGGACTCTAGAGCACAGGCTCAGTAGTTATGGCACACGGGCTTAGTTGCTCTGTGGCATGTGGGATCTTCCTGGACCAGGGCTCGAACCCATGTCCCCTGCATTGACAGGCAGATTCTTAACCACTGTGCCACCAGGGAAGCCCAAGAGCTATATACTTTAAATACTAAATGTGAGAAGGGAAAAGTTATATCTCTGTTTGGAAATTATAAGAGATGTCCTTGAGTCTCATTCATATGGATGCTAATACATTTCAGTGCAGTCATGGCAATAGGGCTGTCTAAAGATAGATTTCATATTATTCTCAAAAAATATGTTTGACTTTAATGTAATGAGATTATTTTGTTATATCATCATATATGGACTAACTGGCTCCCAACCAAGTTGAATACCAGGATCTCCAAATTAAGAAAGACTTAATAAGAGCATATTATTAAATAAAATGGCTGTGAATTAATCATTGGACATTTGAACATGTATAATCTTCTTGCAGAGTATGCAAGACATTTTCCTCTTTGTCACTCCAAAACCACTCTCAACTCTTCTTGGAAGGCTGATCCATTGGGTGTGTGTTTCAAGAGGTTCCTTTGCCCTTTGGCTTTCAGTTGGGTATAGTCAATAGAAACATGAGGAAAAATCAGAGGGAGGAATATAAGCTAATTCAGAGTATTTATTCCCCTGCCCCTTCCTCCATGGTTTGGATTGGATGCTATCTCACTCAACAGAACATCAACTCTACTGTCAAGCTGCCCTCTGCACATGGCTCTTTCTCACTGCAAGTCCCAGTACCTCCCTATTCCCTTGATGGAGTCTCATCACACTTGCTCAAGTTCCCATCAGACATAGCATGGGTTGGAGTGCAAATAGAGTAACACATTAGGAGATTTGGTAGATTTGGCACTCAGTCATTATGGTGACAAGAGTGATTATAAGGTGATAGCAATAGCTCACTTGTTCCCATGATCCTAGACAGCTTAGATAAGGAAAAGGAAAGCCTGAAACCTGTATATATCCAAAGAAAAGTGTGAAAAATCAGACAGCCTTGAAAGCAGCTCTAAAAGAGTTTCCATCTGTAACTGCAATTCAGAGATGCCTAGTGGACAAAAAACTTACATAGGTGCAATGCTAAATAAATATTAAAACTACTTGATCTTTTTCTTTTTCTATATCAATGGCAATGCAGGAAAGTACTGAGATCAGAAATATGGATGGGGCATTAGGAGAGAGGTTCAAAGCTGACAAATCTGAACTCTTATGTCTCCTTGAATTTCCCTTGCCAAAAGAAGTGAACCTCCCTCTTTTCTTCACTTCCCAAATCACTGTGAGATTCATGGCCACCTGCCCAGATATAAGCTTGTTTATAGTGTTAAGGGTGTGGTAAAAGTAATTAATGATTGTGAACAGAAATGATGCACAATGGTCAGATCGGGATCAAAATATCACTTTACATCTGATAGAGCTGGATGAGAAAAGATAGCTTGCACCTGAAATTGAATTGGACTTCCCAAACTTCTTTTTTATTTAATTTTTTATTGAAGTATACTTGATTTATAATGTTGTGTTACTTTCAGAAATTCAGCAAAGTGATTCAGATATATATATATTCTTTTTCATATAATTTTCCCATATAGGTTATTACAGAATATTGAGTATAGTTCCCTTTGCTACACAGTAGGTCCTTATTGTTTATCTATTTTGTATACAGTAGTGTGTACGTGTTACTCCCAAATTGCTAATTTATCCCTCCCCCCAACATTTCCCCTTTGATAACCAAAAGTTTGTTTTCTATGTCTGTAAGTCTGTTTTTGTTTTGTAAATGAGTTCATTTGTATCATTTTTTTAGATTCTATATGTAAGTGATATCATATATTTGTCTTTCTCTGTCTGATTTAATTCACTTAGCATGATAATCTCTAGATCCATCCATGTTGCTACAAATGGCATTATTTCATTCTTTTTATGGTTGAGTAATATTCCATTTTATATATATATATATATATATATATATATATATATATATATATATATATATATAATATGTAATACATATATATGCCACACCTTTATCCATTCATCTGTCGATGGACATTTAGGTTGCTTCCATGTCTTGGCTATTATAGTGCTGCAATGAACATTGGAGTCATGTTTCTTTTCCCAAACTTCTTTATCCTAAATTTAACTTAAAAACCCAGTTGTTGGCTGAGAAGCTGGATAATTGTCACATTTCTTATACAGACACAGGTCCACTTTCAGTCATTTTTCTAGATCAATGACAGTAGAACACATTCAGATTGTTATCAGTAGTACAGCCCGCAAAGAGAATCCAAAACTGGCTGAACTATACCTGCTCAACCCAGCATCCACAATATCTCCAACCAAAATAAGACAGTCCTCTTCTACTAGAAAAGAATAAGAGAAGGAAACACAAGTGCTGATTTTTCAGTGTTTATAGAAAGTATAGTTGCCTTTCTTATGGGATTAAATAGAACAATAGAAAAGGATTACAATAATCATCCCTACAGTTATGTCTTCTTTTTTTTTTTTTTTGCATTATGCGGGTCTCTCACTGTTGTGGCCTCTCCCGTTGCGGAGCACAGGCTCCAGACGCACAAGCTCAGTGGCCATGGCTCACGGGCCCAGCCGCTCTGTGGCATGCGGGATCCTCCTGGACCGGGACACAAACCCGCGTCCCCTGCATCGGCAGGTGGACCCTCAACCACTGCACCGCCAAGGAAGCCCTGGTTATGTCTTCTTTTATATTTATGTTGCAATTTGCTAACTTTCTTTCTCCCTGATCATATTTTAAGGTTTCTCTATTTTAGTAATCTTTTTAAACTTTTATTTCATTGCTGATACTGATAGTGGCCCATATGGTAGCCTGTCTAAGAACTTGAAAACTACTTCTCAGACTACCACATGTTCAGCTTTTATAAATATTCTATTTTTTTTGGAAAGGATGTGTATTCTCTATTTTCAGATCTGTATATGTTTGTAAATAATCTAGACAGTTATTTTGTATTCAAATTTTCCATATCCCAACTTACATTTTGTTACTGAATATGGTTTTCAATAGAGTTAACTTAAACTCTTACATTTTGATTATCGATTCACCAATTTTTCTTTGTTCTTTTACTACATTTGCTGTATATGATTTGAAATAATATGAAATGATATTATTAGGAGCACAAAGGATTTTGAATGTCATGTCTTCTTTGTGAGTGTTTTTAAATTCAGTATTATCCCTCTTTGCTCATTTGGATGTTTTTTGCATGATTAAATCCTTTTTAAAATCTGTTCAGAATGAGTCTAAGGTATTTTTTAAACCATAGTAATTGTTTTATTTTGTTATGATGATGAATTATATGAATACATTTTTAAATTTAAAACTCTCTTTGCATTTCTAGAATAAACCCAACTTATTCTTGATCAAACTCTTTAAAAATAGACTTAGTTTGCTAATATTTAACTTAAAATATTTATAATAATATTGATAGTAATAATGACCTGTAACTCCCATATCTCATAATAGCCTTTTTCTATTATAATTCTCTGATTACAGTCCTCATAAAATGAGTTGAAAACACCTCTTCTTTTACCAGTTCTAGAATAGTTTCTATTTAAAAATAGTTCATCTTCAATGCTTTTCAGAATGTGGTTCTAAAACTATCTGGGTCTACTGGCTTGTTGGTTGATAGATATTTGAGAAGCAATTTTATTATTAAAATGTATAAACCTATCCACATTTCCTGTTTCTTCTTGACTCTGATTAAGTAAGTAATAGAGAACTGGTAAATTGTTCAGAATGTCTAAGTTTTTTTTTATCTAGTGTCACATTTTTAAAATTATTTATTATTCTCTTACTTTTTAATTTTTTAATTTCTATTTTTATTTTTAATATAAAACATATATTACATAAAATTTACCATTTTGACCATTTTTTAGTGTACAGTTCTGTGGTGTTCAGTACATTCACATTGTTGTACAGCCAATCTCCAGAATTATTTTTTTTAATTGAAGTATAGTTGCTGTAAATATTATATAAGTTGAAGGTATGCAATATAGTGAGTCACAATTTTTAAAGGTTTTACTTCATTTATAGCTGTTATAAAATATTGGCTATATTCCCCATGTTGTACAATATATATAACAGCTCATACAACTCAATACCAAACAAACAACCCAATTAAAAAATGGGCAGAAGACTTCAATATATATTTTTCCAAAGAGGACATTCAGATGGCCAGTAGGCACATGAAAAGATGCTCAACACCAATACTCAACAGGCAAAAGAAAATCTTAAGATCCTTTGTATTTATTTATAGCTAGGTCCACATTTTTGTTCATTTTTCTAAAATTTTACCATCTATAATTTTTCTTTATTCATTTCACCAAAGGTTTGTTTACTTTGTTGTAATTTTAATGAAAATTTTTGGCTTTGTTAATCTTCTCTACTGTATTTTTGATTATTATTCCTTAACTATTTTTCTTTTCATCACTCACTTTCTCCTACTATCTGTTTATTCTGTACCTCTTTTTCTAGATTGTGGCCTTATTTTTATTTCATTAATTATTAGTGTGTTTTAAAATACAATCATGTATGACTATAAAATATCTAAATACTGCCTTACCTGTCATCTGTGTGTGTCTATGATTTTAATAGATTTCAATTTCCATTGCATTGAAGCAAAAGACTGAGGTTTTCAAGACAGAAAGTCTTTAAAAGTTCTTGAGGTTTTCTATACAGACTACCTATCACATGGGTAAACTTTATAACTGGTCCCTATATGTTCATAAAGGTTATATATTAATCGTTTTGTTCATGAGCTCAAACATATTAATTTTATAGCAAATGTTCTCTTCCCTCATTAATTCTTCCAGTTGATCTATAAATTTCTAAGAGATGTGTTTAAATTTCCTTTTATGATCAGGATTTATCAAACAGAACCTGTAATTTTATTTATTGGTCTATATTATTTTGAGTACTTAATTTAATTTTACTTTATTGAAGTATAGTTGATTTACAATATTATATTAGTTGCAAGTATACAACATAGTGATTCAATGCTTTTACAGACTGCACTTCTTTTAAAGTTATTACAAAATAATGGCTATATTCCCCTGACCTGTACACTCTTATTTATTTTATATCTCATAGTCTGTGTCTCTTAATCCCATACCCTTATTTTACCCACCCCTTCTCTCTCCCCACTATTAACCACAAGTTGGTTCTCTATATATGAGTCTCTTTCTGTTCTATTATATACATTCATTAGTTGCATTTTTTAGATTTCACATGTAAGTGATAACATAGAGTATTTGGTTTTCTCTGTCTGACCTTACTCACTACGCATAATACTTCCTAGGTCCATCCATGTTTTTTGCAAATGGCAGAATTTAATTTTTTTATGACAAAGTAGTATTCCATTGTGTGTGTGTGTGTATATATATATATATATATATCTCTCACATCTTTTTTATCCATTCATTTGTTAATGGGCACTTACGTGCTTCCATATCTTGGTTATTGTAAACAATGCTACTATGAACATTGGGGTGCATGTATCTTTTCAAATTAGTATTTCCAATTTTTTTCAATATATACCTAGTGGTGGAATTGCTGCATCACATGGTAGTATTATGTTTAAGTTTTTAGGAATCTCCATAATGTTTTCCATACTGGCTGCACCAATTTATAATCCCATCAACAGTATACTAGGGTTCCCTTTTCCCTACATTCTTGCCAACATTTGGTATTGGTAGACTTTTTGTTGATAAGTATTTTGACAGGTGTGAGGTAATATCTCATTGTGGTTTTGTTTTGCATTTCTCTGAACACTAGTGAAGTTGAGCATGTTTTTCATGTGCTGGGTGTCCATCTCTATGTCCTCCTTGGAAAAATGTCTATTCAGTCTTCTGCCCATTTTTGATTGGGTCCTTTGGGTTTTATTTTATACTGAGTTGTATAAACTGTTTATAAACTATGGATATGAAACCCTTATTGATCATATCTTTCACAAATATTTTCTCTCATTCAGTAAGTTAATTTTTCATTCTGTTGATGGTTTCCTTTGTTGTGCAAAAGCTTTTAAGTTTAATTATGTCCCATTTGTTTATTTTTGCTTCTATTTCTTTTCCCTAGGAGACAGATGCAAAACAGTGTTGCCATGATTTATGTAAAAGAGTGCTCTACTATATTCTCTTCTAGTTTTATAGTTTCAGGTCTTACCTTTAGGACTTTAATCCATTCTGAGTTAATTGTATATGGTGTGAGAAATTTTTCTTATCCAATTCTTTACATGTAGCTGTCCAGTTTTCTCAGCACCACTTTTTTTTTTTTTTGGCGGTACGCGGGCCTCTCACTTTTGTGGCCTCTCCCATTGTGGAGCACAGGCTCCGGACACACAGGCTCAGCGGCCATGGCTCATGGGCCTAGCCGCTCCGCAGCATGTGGGATCTTCCCAGACCAAGGCACGAACCCGTGTCTCCTGCATTGGCAGGTGGACTCTCAACCACTGCGCCACCAAGGAAGTCCAGCACCACTTACTGAAGAAACTTTTATCCGTTGTATATTCTTGCCTCCTTTGTTTTAGATTAGTTGACCAGAGGTGTGTGGGTTTATTTCTGGGCTCTCTATTCTGTTCCATTGATTTATATGTCTGTTTCTGTGGCACTGCCATGCTGTTTTGAATACTATAACTTTGTAGTATAGTCTAAAGTCAGGGAACATAATACCTTTAGCTTTATTACCTTTTTTCTGTGAAGAACATCCCAAGCATTTTGATATGGATTGCAATAAATCTGTAGATTGCTTTGGGTAGTATGGCCATTTTAACAACATTAATTCTTTTAATCCATTAACACAGGATATCTTTTCATTTCTTTGCATAATCAATTTCCTTCACTATTTTATAGTTTTCAGAGTGTAGCTTTTTCACCTCCTTTGTTAAGTTTATTGCTAGTTATTTTATTCTTTTGATGGTATTTTAATTGAGATTACTTTCTTGCTTTCTCTTTCTGATATTTTGTTATTAGTGTATAGAAAACAACACATTTCTTTATATTAATCTTGCATCCTGCAACTTTACTGAATTCATTTATTAGTTTTAATGGATTTGTTGGTGGAGACATTAGGGTTTTCTCTGCATAGTATCATGTCATCTGCAAACAGTGACAGTTCTAGCTTCCCTTCCAATTAGGATGACGTTTATTTCTTCTTCTTGTCTGATTGCTTTAGCTAAGACTTACAACACAATGTTAAATAGAAGTGGTGAGAGACGAATCCTTATCTTCTTCCTGATTTTAGAGGAAAAGTTTCCAGCTTTTCTCCATTGAGTATAATGTTAGCTGTGGATGTCATAAATGGCCTATTTTATGGTAAATTGTTCTCTCCATACCAACTTTAAAGATAATTTTTATCATAAGTGATGTTGAATTTTGTTGTATGCTTTTTCTGTTTCTATTGAGCTATGTTTCCTTTTGTTAATGTGGTGTATGACATTGATTGATTTGTGAATAGTGAACCATCCTTGCATCCCTAGAATAAATTCAACTTGATCATGGTGTATGACCTTTTTATATATTTTTATGTTTGGTTTGCTAATATTTTGTTTAGGGTTTTTGCATCTGCATTCACCAGAGATATTGGCCTGTATATTTTTTGTTCTGTTTTGGTATTAAGGTAATGGTGGCCTCATAGAATGAATTTAGGGGTGTTTCTTCTGCAGTTTTTTGGAATAGTTTGAAAAATATAAGTATTAGCTTTTCTTTACATGTTTGGTGGAATACTCCTGTGAAGCTGTCTGGTCCTGGACTTTAGTTTGCTGGGAATTTTTTTATTATATATTCAATTTCACTACTAGTGATTAGTCTCTTTAGATTATCTATTGCTTCTTGATTCAGTCTTGGAATTTTGTATGTTTCTAGAAATTTATCCTTTTTTTTAGGCTGTCCAAATTGTTAACATATAAATTTTCATAGTATTTGCTTATGATTTTTTTGTATCTCTGTGACATTGGTTGTTATTTCTCCTCTTTAAATTTTTATTTTATTGTGGTCCTTTCACTTTTCTTCTTAATGAGCCTAGCTTAAATTTTATCTTTTTTTTTTATCTTATGAAGAAACAGTAATTGGTTTCATTGATCTTTCTATTGTTTTCTCAGTCACTGTTTTATTTTCCCTACAGGTTGTCTCTTTGATGTCATATTTTAATTTTCATGTTTATCCTTTTACTGATTATTGTAGTTATACTTGATTTTATATTTTTTGTCTTTCAATCTTCATATGAACTTATTTAAGGGGTTGACCCTCAGCCTTCACTATATATTTTCCTTTACTAGTGGGGTATTTTACTTTCCTATTGATACTTACTTCTTATAGCCTTTTTTTTTCCACTTAAGAGAAGACCATTTTCACCTTTATAAGGATCCGTTTACTATTAATGAACTCTCTTAGTATTTTCTTGTCTGAGATTTTCTTTATTTCTTCTTCAATTCTAAATGATAATAATACTGGACAGATAATAATACTGTAGGTTTCTTTATTTTTACCTTTCAGCACTCTGAATATATCATGCCACTCCCTTCTGGCCTACAAATTTTCTGCAAAAAATCAGCTGATAGCCTTATGAGGATTCTCCTGCATATGACTCTTTGTTTTTATCTTGCTTCCTTTAGAATTCTCTTTTTAACTTTTGCCAATTTTAATTATGATGTGTCATGGTGTAGGTATGCTTGGGTTCATCTTGGTTGGGACCCTCTGTGCTTCCTGTACCTGGATATCTGTTTCCTTCTTCAGGTTTGGGAAGTGTTCAACCATAAATTCATTAAATACATTTTTGACCCCTTTCTGTCTCCCTGTCCTTCTGTGACCTCTATAATATGAAACTTTGTACACTTGTTATCTCACCAAGATCCTTATACTGTTGTGTTTTTTTATATTGTTTTTCTTTTTGGTGTTGTGATTTGGTGTTTTCTATTATTCTATCTTCTAGATTACTATGCATTATTCTGTTGTACCTAGTCTGCTATTTATTCTTTCTACTGTGTTTTTTATTTCAGTTATTGTTTTCTTCAGTTCTGACTAGTTCTTTTTTATATTTTCTAGTTCTTTGTTAAAATTCTTACTGTGTTCATCTATTCTTTCCCCAAATTCAGTTAGCATTCTTATTACTAATGCTTTGAGTTCTTTATGTGGTCAATTGTTTATTTCTGTTTTATTAGTTTTTCAGGGGTTTTCTTTTGATCTTTCAATTGAGACAAATTCCTCTGTCTTCTCATTTTGCTTATATTTCTCTGTCTCTATGAAACTAGGTGAAAGAGTTCCATATGGCAGTCTTGAAGGAGGTCCTTAATTTGGAGCATCCCAGTACAGTCTGCATGTCCCAAATTTCTTTGATGGGAGAGCTGGATTGACATAAACACAAGTCACATCTTTCCTCAGAATGTGTTAGCATATATCATATTCATAGTAGGCTGCACTGGAAATGGAGGTGATAGAGCCAGAGCCAGGTATCAGGCAGGGCTTCCCCTCTTCTTAGTGGCCATCAATACTGTCAGGGGTAGGGTCAGATCTCAAGTTGTTGCAGCAGAATCTCTGATGTTTCAGTCTGAGCTGGCTCAGTTCTCTTTAAGTGTGTGTTCTTCCCCTCCCTGTGCCAGCACCCTCACCTCAGATGGGAGAAGGATTGGAGCAAAAGGGGCAGGTTTGGGCCTTCTACGATGATCCAAGTGCAGGCTGTGGCAGTCTGGCTGTGGTCAGATATCCTGATCCTTCCCAAAGACTCTGCTACTGATGTGCCATTTGTGCAATTGTCAGTAATGGCTACTCCCTCCCTGCTCAGATGCTGTTTAGGGCTTGAGCTGCCATAGTGTCTCTCAGCCAGGCTTTTCACTCAGTCATGGCAGCCCTCACTCCAGTGATTAGCTGTGATGTGAGTCAAGTGGTGCTGGAGCAGTCACATGGCTCAGGCTGTGTTGTGCACCAGGGCTAGCCACACAGTTTCAGTCTGCCCTGTGTGTCCTGTTTCAGGAGTAAGCAAGCACCCGTGTGCTCCTCACAAGTGGAGCATAGTCTTCCAAGAGGCCTCCTATTAGTCCCACTGGCTGTCCAAACACCCAAGGGAGCTTGTCTTCCCTTCATGGGACACCAGGACTAGGGCAGTCAGTCTACAGCTCTCACCACTCATTCCCCAGGGAGGGTTTCTGCCCTGTAATTTTCCTTTTTCACTGAGTACCTCACAGGAACACATGTCCCAATCTGATGGCTTATCTTCCTTTCCTAATGTATTCTGTGTGAATCTTTCTTACAGCCTTTGTTGTACAGGAGTCTTTCTGCCAGTCTCCAGTTAGTTTTCAGTGAGAATTGTTCCACATGTAGATGTATTTTTGATGTGTTCATGAGAGGTGAGTTCCACATCATCCTTCTCCATCTTGATTCAACTCCCTTTATTTTGATTATTTTAGTTCAGAATTGTTGTTTCTTATTTTTCATAAAAAAAGAAAATTTAGAAGTTTCATCACAACTATAAAAGAAGAGATAACAATATGGGCAATTTCCAATCCCTGGTCCATTGTTCTTATTTAATCTCATAACAAACTATATATTTTTTCTTCCTTGTATGATTATATAATGATCATTTTATCACAAATATTGCCTTTTATGTAATTACAGTTTTTTCTGATGGCTATATTTATCTACATTGCTTTTGCCTCATCTTGTTTGAATTCAATATTTCTGTTTTCTTGTATTTTAGTTATGACCATTGTAAATAACATGTGGTGATTTTTTTCTAGATCCAACTTGACAATCTTAGATCCTACTAGTGACTTAATACACTTGAACATATACTAACATATTCATGTTTGTTTCTGTAATCTTTGGAGTTTCTACTTTCCAACATTTTACTATGCTTTTGTGTTTTCTATTCTTTATGCTTTGGGGGGGATGATTAAGATTTTTTAAAGTCAGTTGTTTCCCAACTATTACTCTGAAAGCTGTGTATTTAATTTCTACTCTTTTACAGAGGACAAAGTATGGTTGTATCTTTTTTTTAATTTTTCTTAATAATACAAGTATCTCAGAATATTTTAATTCTATCCACTACCCTTCATTAGGTAGATGCTACATGTTATTGTGGCCCTTGTGCTATATATTTAAGTAAATAATTGTGTTATCACTGTTTTACACTTTTCTAAAAATATAACAGTTTCTTTACTCACCATTCCTTCTTACTTGATGCTTTTGTCCAAGTTTGTTTTCTTCTTCTTGAATAACATAGGTTAGTGGTTTAGTAGTATGTTCATCAGGGGTGTACAAGTGTTACGCTCTTTTAGTCATTGACAAAAGAAAAAAAAATTCATTGATATTTTTGGAAGATAATTTATTTGGGCATCATATTCAGTGCTGACAACTATTTTTTCTCAGCTTTTGAAGATAGTATTTCTTTTAGAATTTACATTACATCTTTACATTATGTCTTGTACATTTTACAGTTTACATTGTTGCTGGTAAAATCAATACAAGAATTATTTCTTTAGTGGTGATTTCTTTTGCTCTTTTTGAGAACTTCACTTTGATTTTTAGAACTCTAAGTTTGTACCATACCTCTGCAAGTGGATTTCCTGCCTGCCTACTTGCTTCTTTTCTTCCTTCCTTCCTTCCTTCCTTTCTTCCTTCCTTCCTTCACTTTTATCTTGCTTGATACTTGTCATTCCTAGATGAGAAAATTAATATCTTTTAAAAACCTTGGAAATTTTTAGATATTGTTTCTCCACTTATTTGCTCTGCTCTCATTTTCTGGAATTCCTGTTAGACATGTGCTGAATCTTTTATTCTACTTTCTATTATTCTTAAAACATCGTTCATATTTTCCATCTATGTATCTTCCTTTACTCCTTTCTGATGCTCTCAATGTAGTGTTTAATTTGTGGTTTTACTTACTTATTAAAATTTTAATTTGTGGAATTTCTATTAGGTGCTATTGAATTTTTTAAATAATTTTTTAAATTAATTAATTTATTTTTATCTGTGTTGGGTCTTCATTCCTGTGTGTGGGTTTTCTCTAGTTGCAGTGAGCAGGGGCTACTCTTTATTGTGGTGCACGGGCTTCTCATTCCAGTGGCTTCTCTTGTTGATGGGCATGGGCTCTAGGTGCCCAGGCTTCAGTAGTTGTGGCATACAGGCTCAGAAGTTGTGGCTCACAGGCTCTAGAGCATAGGCTCAGTAGTTGTGGCACACGGGCTTACTTGCTCTGCAGCATGGGGGATCTTCCTGGACCAGGAATCGAACATGTGTCCCCTGCAATGGCAGAAGGATTCTTAACCACTGTGCCACCAGAGAAGCCTAGTGTTATTGAATTTTAAGATAATTTTTGTCTCTTCTCCTGGATTTTATTCCTCTTTTATGCCTAATCACCTTCAAAAATGCATTATATAATCTATATCTAATTGTTCAGTTAGATAAAATTCTTGGGCTCAAATAGTGCTATTTGTCATGTCTGGCTGTCATTCATGGTAACTTGTGCCCTAGTGTATTTTGTAATTTTACAATAAAAATGTTTAGTAATGCTTTGTCTGTTGAAATCTATGGCAGCCTGGATGGAAATGCTTTCCTTTCCAAAAGGTTTTGCACTTTTTTCTGCAGGCACCTCAGTGGTATCTCCAATTTAGGACAATGTGTTTTTTTTTTTTTATTTTGCTAATTTATTAGACAGAAACTTCCTGGACCATGAACTTGTAAACTTGTGCCACAAAGAGAGATGTAATATATTTAAATTTTATAAACCTTATATTTTTAAAACCATCTTAGTTATAAGGCCAAGATAGGAGAACTTAGATTACTTACTGTGCTGTTGAGATTTATTTTCCTACTGCTCACGTTTGACTGAACCCTCTTGAGCGTTCTGTATTTATGCAATAGAATCACTTCTAACACCACACTCTGCCAAGGTCCAAGGCCTTACCTCCTGTACCCACATAGTAAATGCCTACTGGCAACTCTGCAGCATCAGCTCATATGCTTTCTATTTTGGTTTTCCACCACGTCTTTAGGTGCCTAAGCATTTCCCAAACTTTCTTATTAGTTCAGCTATGTAGTATTTAACTAATGTGATTTTATTATTTAATTATTTCTAGGTCTGTTGAAACAGGAAGTTATTTAGGTTGTATAATCCATCATACTATTGAAAAAATGTCATCCTTTTTGATTTTACGAAAGTTAGCCTTGAAGGATGATATGTGACTTCATGCTTGGAATTACATTCTAAGCACATTTTCATGGTCTGGTTGTAAGCTTTCTGTTGTTTTATGTATTAGACACTCCCCTTTTTAATAAACGTATCCTTTATGTTATTTAGGAACCAGGTACATTAAGAGATAAAGACCATATTTTA
This sequence comes from Delphinus delphis, assembly GCF_949987515.2. Lineage (NCBI taxonomy): Eukaryota > Metazoa > Chordata > Mammalia > Artiodactyla > Delphinidae > Delphinus > Delphinus delphis. The sequence continues at coordinate 83,421,769 of NC_082696.1, read as the reverse complement.
TATTTATTTGTCCTTTTTTCTTAATTGAAGTATAATTAACATAACACTACTAGTTTCAGGTGTACAGCATAATAATTTAATTTTGTATACATTGCAAAATGAATACCACAATGAATCTAATTAACATCTGTCACAATAAATAGTTACAAATTTTTTCTTGTGATGTGAATTTTTAAGACCTATTCTCTGAACAACTTTCTAATATGCAATACAGCATAATTTACTATAGCCATCATGCTGTACATTACATCCCAATGAATTGCTTATTTTATAACTGGAAATTTCTACCTTTTGACATTGTTTCCCCCATTTCCCCCATTCTCAACTCTCAATTCTGACAACCACCAATCTGTTCACTATATCTATGAAATTTGTTGGTTTTGTTGTTGTTTTCCTTAGATTACACATGCAAGTGAGATCAAATGATATTTCTCTTTGTCTGTCTGACTTACTGAACTTAGCTTAATGTCCTCAAGATCTATCTATGACTTAACAATGGCAACACTTCATTTTTTTTATGGCTGAATAAATTCCATGGTGTATATACGCCACGTTTCCATTATGCATGCTTCCATCATTAGATTATTTCTACATATTAGATATTGTAAATAATACTGCAATGATCTGGGGATACAAATATCTTTTGACGTAGTGTTTTCCCTTTCTTTGAATAAATACCAAGTAGTAGAATTGCTGGATCATATGGTAGTTCTATTTTTAACTTTCCATAGTGGCTGCGCCAGTTTGCATTCCCACAACAGAGCAAAAGGATCCCTTTTTTCCACATCCTTGCCAATACTTGTTGTTTCTTACCTTTCTTATAATAGCCATTCTAAATGTATGAAGTAATATCTCATTGTGGTTTGATTTGAATTTCTCTGATAATAAGTGATGTTGAACTTTTTCATGTACTTGTTGGCAATTGGTATGTCTTCTTTGGAAAAATGTATCTTCAGATCTTATGCAATTTTTAATTAGATTATCACTTTTGTTGCTATTTAGTTGTATGAGTTCTTTATATATTTTGGTATTAACCTTTTATCAGATACATAACCTTTTGTTGCTATTTAGTTGTATGAGTTCTTTATATATATTGGTATTAACCTTTTATCAGATACATAGTCAATTGCCTTTTCGTTTTGTTGATAGTTTCCTTAGACATGAAGAAGCTTTTTAGTTTTTATGTAATCCCACTTGTTTATTTTTACTTCCTTTTGCCTTTGCTTTTGAAGTCAGATCTAAGACCAATATCAAGGAGGTTACTACCTATGTTTTCTTTTTTAAAAGTTAATTTTTATTCAAAGAGAAATACTGTATTAAAAGTCATTCTTGGGGCTTCCCTGGTGGCGCAGTGGTTTAGAGTCCGCCTGCCGATGCAGGGGACGCGGGTTCGTGCCCTGGTCCGGGAGGATCCTACATGCCGCGGAGCGGCTGGGCCCGTGAGCCATGGCCACTGAGCCTGCGCGTCCGGAGCCTGTGCTCTGCAACGGGAGAGGCCACAACAGTGAGAGGCCCGCGTACTGCAAAAAAAAAAAAAAAAAAAAAGTCATTCTTTTTTAAAGTATAGTTTTTTTATGATATTATATTAATTTCACATGTAGAGCATAGTAATTCAGTATTTTTGTAGATTATGCACCACTAAAATTATTACAAAATGATGGCTATATTTCCTTGTGCTTACAATATATTCTTGTTGCTTATCTATTTTATACATAGCAACTTGTATCTCTTAATCCCATTTATCTTGCCCCTCCTTCCTTCCCTCTTCCTACTGGTAACCACTAGTTTGTTTTCTATATCTGTGAGTTGGTTTCTGTTTTGCTATATACATTCATTTGTTTTATATTTCAGATTCCACAAATAAATGATATCAGGCTGAATTTCTTTCTCCTCTGTCTTATTTCACTAAGCAAATTATTCTCTAGGTGCACACACATTGCTGCAAATGGCAGCATTCTATTCTTTTTTATGGCTGAATAATATTCATTCATAACACATCTTCTGTATCCATTCATTTCTTCATGGACACTTGAGTTGCTTCCATATACTGGCTATTGTAGATAGTGCTCCTATGAACATTGGGGTGCATGTATCTTTTTGAATTAGCTTTTTTTTTTTTGATATACACCAAGCAGTGGAATTGCTGGACCATATGGTAGTTCCATTTTTAGTTTTTTAATGAAACTCCCTACTGTTTTCCATAGTGGCTGCAACAATTTATATTCCTATGGAGAGCGTACAAGTGTTCCCTTTTCTCCATTTTTTTACAAATATCTGTCATTTATAGACTTTTTGATGATAGTCATTTTGACAGGTGTGAGGTGATATCTTATTTTGGTTTTGATTTGCATTTCTCTGAATATTAGTGATGTTGAGCATGTTTTCATGTGCCTATAGGCCATCTTCTTAGGAATATCTTCTTTCCTATATCTTCTTAGGAAAAATGTCTATTCAGATCCTCTGCCCTTGTTTTAATTGGTTATTTGTGTTTTGATATTAAATTGTATGAGCTCTTTGTATATTTTTGTTATTAATCCTTTAACGTTCATATCATTTGCAAATATTTTTCCCATTCAGTAGGCTGTCTTTTTGTCTCCACCCACAATTGAAAAGAATGTGCATTCCTCTGTATTTGGATGGAATGTCCTACAGATATCTACTAAGTCCAACCCATCTACTGTGTCATTTAAGACCACTGTTGCCTTAATAATTTTCTGTATAGATGATCTGTCCATTGATGTAAATGGAATGTTGTCCTCTAATATTATTGTATTATTGTAATTTTTCCCTTTATATCTGTTAATATTTGCTTTATACATTTAGGTGCTCCTATATTTGTTGCAGATATGTTGAGTGTATTATCCTCTTCTTGTACTGATCTTTTTATCAGTATGCAATGCCCCTCTTTGTCTTGGTTATAGTCTTTCTTTAAAGTCTATTTTGTCTGATGTGAGTATTACTACTTTTTCTTTCTTTTCATTTCCATTTGAATGACATATCTTTTTTCCATCCCCTCACTTTCAATCTGTGTGTGTCTTTAGCTTTGAATTGAGTCTCTTGTAAGCAGCATATAGATGGGACTTGTTTTTTCATCCAATCAGCCACCCTGTGTATTTTTATAGAAATATAGTTGATTTACAATACTGTGTTAGTTTTAGATGTACAACATAGTTATCCAGCATTTTTGCAGATTATTCTCCATTATAGGTTATTATAAGATAATGGATATAATTCCCTGTGTTGCATACAGGGAATATCCTTTTTGCTTACCTATTTTATATTTAGTAGTTTGTATCTGTTAATCCCATACCCCCAATTTTTCCCACCCCCTTTCTCCCCTTTGATAACCACAAGTTTGTTTTCTATATCTGTGAGGTCGTTTCTGTTTTGCATATGCATTCATCTATATTATTTTTTAGATTCCACATATAAGAGATATTATACAATATTTGTCTTGCTCTGCCTGACTTATTTCACTGAGCAAAATATTCTCTAAGTTCAGACACACTGCTGCAAGTGGCAGTATTTCATTCTTTTTTATGGCTGAGTAATATTCCATTGTATATATATAACATATACTCTTAATCCAATCATCTGTTGATGGGCACTTGGGTTCCTTTCATGTCTTGGCTATTGTAAATAGTGCTGCTGTGAACATGGGAGTGCATGAATCTTTTTGAATTAATGTTTTTGTTTTTTTAAGATATATATCCAACTCTGAATGATGTGGAAGTTCTATTTTTAGTTTTTTTTTTTTTTTAATGAACCTCCATACTGTTTCCATAGTGGTTTACCAGTTTACATTATCACCAACAGTGTATGAGGGTTATATATTCTCCATATCCTCACCAACATTTGTTGTTTGTAGACTTGTTGATAATAGCCATTGATATGTGTGAGGTGATAGATTTTTGTGGTTTTGATTTACATTTCTCTAATAATTAGCAATGGTGAGCATCTTCATGTACCTCTTAGCCACTGGCATGTCTTCTTTGGAAAGGTCTTATGTCCATTTGGGATTGCATCGTTTGCTCTTTTTGATATTTGAGTTTGAGTTATAAGAGATGTTTGTTTATTTTGGATATTAACCCCTTGTCTGTCACATCATTTGCAAATATTTTCTCCCCTTCTATAGTAGGTTGTTTTTTTTCATTTTGTCAATCATCTCCTTTGCTGTGCAAAACTTTTCAGTTTAATCAGGTCCTATTTATTTATTTTTGCTTTTATTACTTCCACCTTAGGAGACAGATCCAAAAAAAATATTTGTATGATTTATGTCAAAGAGTATTCTGCCTATTTTCTTTTCTAGGAGTTTTATCATTTCAGTCTCACACTTAGGCCTTTAATCTAGTTTGAGTTCATTCTTGTATATGGAATGGAGAGTGTTCTAATATCCTTTGTTTACATGTGACTGTCCAGTTTTCCCAGCACTGCTTGTTAAAGAGACTGTATTTTCTCCATTGCATATTTTTGCTTCCTTTGTTGTAGATTAGTTGACCACAGGTATGTGTGTTAATTTCTGGGCTCTCCATTTTTTTCCATTGATCTATGTGTCCTTTTCTGTGGCAATACCATTCTGTTTTGATTACCATAGCTTTGTCACATAGTTTGAAATCTAGGTGAGTGATACCTCCAGCTTTATTCTTTCTTCTCAAGATTGCTTTGACAATTTTGGCTCTTTTGTGGTTCCATATAATTTTTAAAATTTTTTGTTCTATTTCTGTGAAAATATGTTATGGCTGTTTTGATAGAAATTGAATTAAATCTGTAAATTGATTTGGGTATTATGGCCATTTTAACAATATTAATTATTCCAATACAAGAGCACAGAGTATCTTTCTATTTCTTTGTCTTACAGTTTTCAGAGTATAAGCCTTTCACCTCCTTGGTTAACTCATTCCTAGGTTTTTTTTTTATGCAATTTTAAAAGGGAATGTTTTTTACTTTCTCTTTTTGATAGTTCATTATTAGCATATGGAAATGCAATAGATTTCTGTATATTAGTATTCTATCCTGTAACCTTGCTGAATTTATGTATTTATTCTAATAGTTTTGGGGTGTGACTTCAAGGTTCTCTATATAGAGTATCATGTCATCTGCAAATAGTGACAGTTTTACTTCTTGCCTTTCAATTTGGATATTTTTTTTTCTTGTCTGATTGTTGTTGCTAGGACATCTAAAACTATGTTATATAGAAGCAGCTAGAGTGGGGAACTTTGTCTTGTTCCTGAATTTAGTGGGAAGGTTTTCAGCTTTTCACTATTGAGTATTATGCTGGCTGTGGTTTTTCATAAATGGCTTTTATTATGTCGAGATATTTCCTTCTATACCACTTGGTTGAGAGTTTTACCTGAATGGATGTTGAATTTTATGAAATTCTTTTTCTGCCTCTATTGAGATGATTATATGATTTTTACCTTTCTTTTTGTTAATGTGTTGTACATTGATTGATTTGCATATATTGAATCAGCCTTTTGATAGGAGAGTTTAGTTCATTGACATTTAAATATTGATAGGTACATAATTATTGCCATCTTTTACTTGAAGTTTGTTTTGTAGTTTTTCTCTGTTCATTTCTTTTTTTGTTTCTTCCCTTGTGGTTGATAGTTTTCTTTAATAGTATGTTTTTTTCCTTCCTTTTTAGTTTTTGTGTGTCTACTGTACGTTTTTTATCTGTGCTTACCATGGGGTTCATATATGAAAATCCTTAGTTATATCTACTTTTTTTTTTGACAGGTAGTTATTTAAGTTCAAACCCATTCTAAAAGATCTACCTTTTTTACTCCTCTTCCCCACATTTTGTGTTTTAGATGTTATATTTTACATTTTCATGTTTATACTTTAAATATTTATTATAGTTATTGCTGCTTTTAAAAATTTTTGTCTTTTAATCTTTGTACTAGCTTATTTAAGTGGTTGATTCACAGTGCTTACTACATATTTGCCTTTCCTAGTGGGATTTTCCATTTCTTATAGATTATTACTTCTTTTCCCCATAGCAATAAGCCTTTAACATTTCTTTTAGGGTAGGTTAAGTATTGAAGAACTCTTTCAGTTTTTGTTTGTATGAGAAGTTCTCTATCTCCCCTTTTATTTCTAAATAGTAATATTACTGGGTAGAGTATCCTAGATTTTAGGTTTTTCCCTTCTGACACTTTGAATATATCACAGTACTTCCCTCTGGCCTGCAAAATTTCTGCAGAAAAATCAGCTGATAACCTTATGGGGATTCCCGTGATTATCACTCTTTGTTTTTCTCTTGCATCCCTTAGAATTCTCTCTTTATCTTCAACTTTTGCCATTTTAATTGTATATCCTGGTATGGGACTGTTTGTGTTCATTTTGTTTTGGATCTTCCATTCTTCCTGTACCTGGATATCTGTTTCCTTCTTCAGGTTTGGAAAGTTTTAGCCATAATTTTATCAACTACATTTTCTTTTTCTTTTTTTAAAATAAATTTATTTATTTTAGTTATTTATTTTTTACTGCACTGAGTCTTCATTGCTCTGTGCGGGCTTTCTCTCGTTATGGTGACCGGGGCTACTTTTCATTGCAGTGTGCGGGCTTCTCATTGTGGTGACTTCTCTTGTTGTGGAGCATGGGCTTTAGGCACACAGGCTTCAGTAGTTGTGGCATACGGACTCAGTAGTTGTGGCTCATGGGCTCTATAGCACAGGCTCAGTAGTTGTGGCACAGGGGCTTAGTTTCTCTGCAGCATGTGGGATCTTCCTGGACCAGGGCTCAAACCCATGTCCCCTGAACTGGCAGGTGGGTTCTTAACCACTGCGCCACCAGGGAAGCCCAATAAACTACATTTTCTAACCCCTTCTCTCTCTCATCCTTTAAGGACCTCGATAATGTGAATGATGGGGCACTTTGCAGCATACCAGATATCCCAGATATCTCTTAAAATGTTCTCATTTTTTAAATTTTTGGATTTTTTGTTTGTTTTTTTGTTTTTTGCTCTTCTGATTGGGTGATTTTCATTATTCAATCTTCTAGAACACTTTTTTTTCCCCTCTACGACTTAGGCTGCTATTTATTCCTTCTAGTTTGTTTATTATTTTAGTTATTGAATTCTTCATTTCTGATTGAGTTTTTTAAATATATTTTGTTCCTTGTTAAAATTCTCACTGTTTTCTTGTATTCTTTTCCCTAATTCAGTTAACATTCTTATTACTAATGCTTTGAATTATTTACCTGATAAATTGTTTATTTATGTTTCATTATTATTATTTCAGGTGCTTTCTCTTTCCATCGAGACCAGTTCCTATACCTTTTTATTTTGTTTAACTTTGTTTGAATATGATATTAGGTAAAACAGTTACCTATGGTGGTCTTCTAGATGTGTCCTTATCCCTGTACAGACTGTGTGTGCCCAGAAGCTTTGGTGGAAGAGGTGAATCTGATGTGAACACAAGTCATGTCTTTCCTCAGGGTATCCTGGTAGCTATTTCCTTGATTGGGAGTGGGGAGGGAGATGAAGGGGCTAGAGTTGGAGATATTTACGAGGAAGGACTTCCCCTCTGCTCAGTAGGCAACACTGTCCTATTGTTGGTGGTCTGATCCCAAGTTGCTGGAGCAGAAGCCCTGATGGTCAGGCCCGAGCTGGCTTCTGTTCCCCATAAGTGTGTGTTTTCCCCTCTCCCTGCAGTGGGACCCCTGCCCCAGAGGCAGGTAGTGCTGAAGCAAGCCCATGCCTGTGTGGGCTCTTGGCTCATGTCGGCCACATACAGAGATCTAAGCTGTCTCCAATGTCTCACCTGTGCAGGCACGAGCAATTGTTTCCTTCTCACTGCACAGAGCAGGCAGGGCCCACATGGATTCTCACAGTGTATCAGGACAGTAGCTGTGGTGGATTGGCTGCTGTCAGTGTTCTGGGTTGCTTCTGATGTGCTGATTGAGTACATACCAACCATAGCCACAACCCCCCCATGGCAGAAACCACCCTTTGTATCCCACAGCCAAGTTTTCTCCCCAGCCATGACAGCCTTATATTCAGTTTCATGCTGCAACTTGGAATAAGCAGGTCTGGAACGTTTGCTCAGCTCAGGCTGGGGTGCAAACCAAGGAGGTTGCAGGAAACTCAGCAAGTACTAAAGGGGTCTTCAGTCCACCCTCTCCACACTGCCTTGGAGGAAAGCCAGCATGCATGCCCTCCTCACAAACAGAATCTGTGCTTCCCCTAGCCCTCCTGTTGGTCCCAGAGGCCCTCCAAATAGCCAAGAGGAATTGTTTCTCCTCTGTAGGACCTCAGGACAGGGATACCCAATCTGTGACTTGAACTATTCACTCCCCAGGGCAGGTCTCTGCCCATGTAGTCTCCCTTTTCCTCTGAGTCCCTTGTCAGGGAGACAGGTCCTAAGCTGATCATTTCTCTTCCCTTTTACCAATGTATGTGTGGATCTTTCCTAAAGCATTGGTTTCCACAGGAGTCTTTCTGCCAGTTTCCAATTAGATTTCAGTGTGAATTGTTCCACATGTGTATGTATTTTTGATGTGTTGTGGGGAGGTTTGGGGGATGGGGAGTTGCATTCCATGTCCTCCTACTCTGCCATCTTGATCAGTCTCCCTAGGACTGTTGCAGTTTCAGGTCTTACATTTAGGTATTTAATTTGTTTTGAGTTAATTTTTGTGCATGGTGTAAGACAGTGGTCTAGTTTCATTCTTTTGCATGAGGCTGTCTGGTTTCCCAATGCCATTTATTGAAGAGACTGTCCTTTACCCACTGTATATTCTTGGCTCCTTTGTTGTAAATTGACCATGTATGCACGGGTATATTTGAGCACTCTCTCACCTGTTCCAGTGATCTGTGAGTTTTTATGCCAATGCCATATTGTTTTGATTACTATAACTTTTTAATATAATTTAAAGTCAAAGAGGCTGATTCCTCCAGCTTTGTTTTTCTTTCTCAAAATTGCTTTGAATATTTAGGGTATTTTATGATTCCATACAAATTTTAAGACTGTTACATTTCTGTGAAAAATTGAAATTTTAAAATTTTGATAGTGATTGCATTGAATCTGTACATTGCTTTGGGTAGTATGGACATTTTAACGATATTGAATCCTTCAATCCATGAATACTATCTTTCCATGTTTGTGTCTTCTTTAATTTCACTCATTAATGTCTTATAGTTTTCAGTGTATAGGTCTTTCATCTCCTTGGTTAAATTTATTTCTAGGTATTTTATTCTTTTTGATGCAATTGTAGATGAGATTGTTTCCTTAATTTTCCTTTCAGAGAGTTCGTTATTGATGTATAGAAGCTCAACAGATTTTGTATACTTATTTTGTATCCGGCAATTTTTCTGAATTTGTTTATTAGTGCTAAAAGTTTTATGGTGGAGTCTTCAGGGTTTTCTCCATATTATATTATGTCATCTGCAAATAGTGACTGTTTTACTTTTTTTTTTTTTTCTGATTTGGATGTTTTATTTTTCTCATCTAGTTGCTGTGGCAAGGACTAACAATTCTATTCTGAATAAAAGTGGTAAGAGTGGGCATTCTTGTCTTGCTCTTGAGTCTTAGAGAAAAAGTTTCCAGCATTTCACCATTGGGTATAATGTTAGCTGTGGGCTTGTCATATATGGCCTTTATTATGTTGATGTATGTTCCCTTTATATCCAGTTTGTTGAGAGTTTTAAATCATAAATGGATGTTAATTTTCATCAAAAGCTTTTTCTGTATCTATTGAGATAATAATATAATTTTATCCTTTATTTTGCTAATGTGGTGTATCGTATTTTTTTTTATTTCCAGATAGTGAACCATCCTTGTATCCTTGGAATAAATCCCATTTGATAATGGTGTATGATCCTTTTAATGTATTGTATTTGGTTTGCTAAAATTTTAGGGGGGATTTTTGCTTCTATGTTGATCAGGGATATTGGTCTGCAATTTTCTCTTCTTGAGGCATCTTTGTCTGGTTTTGGTGTCAGTGTAAAGTTAGCTTTGTGAAATGAGTTTGCAAGCATTCCCTCCACTTCCTTTCTTTGGAAGAGTTTGAGAAGGATTGATATTCATTCTTATCTGAATGTTTCATATAATTCACCAAAGAAGGCATCTGTTACTGGATTTGGGGTTTGGGGGAGGTAATTGATTATTGATTCAATCTTCTTTCTAATAAACATTCTGTTCAGATTTTCTATTTCTTCATGATTCAGTCTTTGTAGATTGTATGGTTCTAGGAATTTATCCATTTCTTCTGGGTTTCCAGTGTGTTGGCATACATTGTTAAAAGTAGTCTTTTATCATCCTTTGCATTTCTTTGATATCAGCAGTAATGTTTCCTCTTTTATTTCTGATTTAATTCATTTTTATTCTCTTTTTTTCTTAGTGAGCCTAGCTAAAGTTGTTTTTGTTTATCTTTCCAAGAACCAGATCTTAGTTTCATTTATCTTTTCTATTGTCTTTTTAGTCCTGATTTCATTTATTTCTAATCTGATCTTTGTTATTTCCTTCATACTACTAACTTGAGCTTCTTTGCTCTTCTTTTTGTATTTCCTTAAGGTATAAAGTTAAACTATACTTTTTACTTGAGATTTTTCTTGTTTCTTGAGGTAGGTATTTATCTTTCATCTTGGAACTGCTTTTCCAGCATCACATAAGTTTTGATGTGTATTTCCATTTTCATTTGCCTCAAGTTTTTCTATTTTTTTCTTTGACCCACTGGTTGTTCAGCAGCCTATTGTTTAATCTCCACATATTTATGAACTTTCTATTTTTTGCTTATGAACTTTGCTTATGAACTTTCTACTAATTGCTTTCTAGTTTCATGCCATTTTGGTGGGAAAAGATTCTTTTCTTTTCTTTTTCTTTTTTCTTTTTTTTTTCTTTTTTTTTGCTCTACACGGGCCTGTCACTGTTGTGTCCTCTCCCATTGCAGAACACAGGCTCCAGATGCTCAGGCTCAGCAGCCATGGCTCACAGGCCCAGCCGCTCTGCAGAATGTGGGATCTTCCCGGACTGAGGCATGAACCTGTGTTCTCTGTATCGGCAGGCGGACTCTCAACCACTGTGTCAGCAGGGAAGCCCTGGGAAAAGATTTTTGATATGATTTCAGTCTTGTTTAATTTGTTAAGACTTGTTTTGTGACCTAACGTATGATCTCTCCTGGATAATGTTTCATGTGCATTTAATAATAAATTTTATTTGTTTGGAGATGAAATGTTTTATCTATTAAGTTCATGTGTTCTAACATTTCTTTAAAGCCACTGATTCCTTATCAATTTTCTGCCTGGATAATGTATCCATTGTTGTTAGTGGGGTATTATATTCACCTACCATTATTGTATTCCTGCCTATTTTTCCCTTTAATTCTGTGAATATTTGCTTTGTATAATTAGCTAATTCTACATTGGGTGCATGAATATTTACAAATGTTATATCTTCTTGTTGGTGTTTTTTAATAATAATATTTAATTTTTAACTATAGTGTACAAATAAATAGAAAATGAAAGCTATATTCATTAAGAATACAATTTAGCCTGAAAGTCTCTTTGATTCTCAAAGAACTATGGCTTCTCCTGTGGGGATTTCTTCTCCATCCAGTGAGAGCTCATAGTCAGTAGGAGACATTTCTGGGTTTAAAACAATATTTTACAGGGGAGGCTGGTAGGTCTAAATGACATAGACATAGACATCTAGACTTCCTTGTTTGGGTCCAGGCTGTTTTCCATATTGTCTACTTTGATTTAGCAATTTCTATTTTTCATAATCTTTTAGAATGTAAATAATAAAATTTTGGTGCCTTAACGGGTTGTGGAAGTTTAAGCAAAGGATAATAATGTATCATCAGAGAGTAATGTTGCTAAACAGGCAATGTAGGAGACCCCAGCATCCATCATCTCCCCCCTCCAAAGATTAACAATTAAACAGCTATCTACAAATGAAATGTGCTCTGGAAGAGCTCTAGAATCCACTTAAGAAACTTCAGCAACACAGTGAAACAAAAAATCTTGAGAATAACCACTCAATAAAAGAAACAGCTTTTTTCCTGTATCATCCCATCCCCCAAGCCAGCTTGCTCAGTGCTGAGAAGGAACTTCCCAGGTAAAAAGAGTTCTCCTCACCAGGAAAAAAGATCAGGGTGAGTGACCGTCTTCCCCAGCCCTTCAGGAAGTGCACAAATGTACATTTTGGTTTCACCTCACCAAGACCAGCAAAGCTGAGGTGTACAGAGATGCTTGGAACAAAGAAAAATCAGGGACCACCATAGCAGCCATGCAGTAGGAGCAGTTGTGCTTTGCAGTGACTTTCTCTGCAGATAAACGCAGCAGATTTTGCCCCTGAAGAAATTAAGGACCAGAGTCACTTCCATGGAGTCCCTGAAGATTTCATGAGCTTTCACCCTACAGGTATTTACATTCACTGACACAGCCACCTTAGGTATCTGTGGCTATGTGAGTACAAGATACCAGCCTGTATGCCTGTGGCTAACCACCACTGCTGTGGTACACTCAGAGCTATCCCCTTCAGTGTTCTGTTGCAATGTCACAAACCAGGAAGAGATTGTGAAGCAATAAGAAAGCACACTGACAGCTAGGGGCCACAGAGCTACTGATGAGCCCATAGTTAGCCTCATCCCTTGCTGCTTTCCCTGGCACATAAAACTAAGTGTGTGGCTGTAACTGGACCCTGCCACTACATGGGTACCTGCAGCTGGCCCTGGTTCCAAATCTTGTGCACACCAATGGCTCCATTCACAGCCACTGCCTTCCCTGTTCCTTATCCCCTGGATCAGGAGGCACTACTGAAAACTCAGCAGTCTTTGAAGCCACTGAATACACCCACAGTATTTGCCAAAGACCACAGAAATTCAATGCTTCAGACACCAGTGATCTGAGCTGAAGTGACATCATGCCATCCTGGTCAAAGGGCTTTCACATGCCTGTGCCCTTGGCACTCTGTACCACTGGAACTGGGATCACAGCATGCTCCCACCTGCAGGTGACAGTCTTCCCTTACTGAAGAGAGTATATAACATCTAGAAGAAGGAACTGCTTCTTCAAGTTTGCAGACATCTATGCAAGGCTACAGGAATTATGATGATTCAGGGAAACATGACTCCATCAAAGGAATACAGTAAATCTCCAGTAAGTGACCCTAAAGAAATGGAGATTTAAGAACTGACTGGTAAATAATTCAAAATGATTGTTTTATAGATGCTCAGAGAGCTACAGCAGAACACAAATAATTTAACAATATCAGAACAATGATTCAAATCCAAAGGAGAAGTTTAACAAAGAGAAAACATGTTTTAAAACACAAAAATTTTGCATTTGAAGTGTGTGATAATTGAATTGAACATGAGGGAAAAAAAAAAAAAGAATGGAAAGGAATGAAGAAAGCCTACAGGACTAATGGGACATGACTAAGAGAAACAATGTACACATCATTGGAGTCCCGAAAGGAGAATAGAGGAAGAAGGAGTAAAGAGCTTATTAAAATAAATAATAGCTGAGAATTTCCTAAATATGGGGAGAGATTTGGACATACAAGTTCATAAAGCTAATAGATAACCACAAAATGTCAATCCCAGTGATTTTCATTGACACATAATAATAAAACTGTCTAAAATCAGACAAACAGAGAATTTTAAATACAGCAAAAAAAAAAAAAAAGATTCTCTCATGCAAGGGAACCCCCATAAGCCTATCAGCAAATTTCTCAAGCTGAACACTTGCAGGCCAGAAGAGAATGGGATGACATATAGAAATTGCCAAAAGAAAAACACTGCCAACTCATAATACTTTACCCAGCAAAGCTGTCCTAAGTAAATGAAGGAAAAGTAAAGACTTTCCCTAACAAACAAACACTGAGAAAATTAATCAGCCCTAAAATTGCCTTAAAGAAATACTGAAAGGAGTTCTTTAAGCTGAAATAAAAGGATGCTCATTAGTGATTTGAAAACTTATTAACTTATACAACACAGTGGTAGAGATAAATAACTGTCAGATTCAAAATACTCTAATACTGTAGTATGGGGAAGTATTAAATACTTAACTGTAGTATAATGTTAAAGGACAAAGTATTAAAATTAGTTGTAGCTACAATAATTTGTTAATGCATACACAGTATAAAAATGTTAAATGTGACATCAAAAACATAAAACAGGGAAAGAAAGAGTAGACTATTTTCATATCATCAATGTTAGATTGTTATCAGCATAAAACATACTGCTATATCATAAATTATTTTACATAAGAGTTATGATAACCACAAAGCAATAATTTACAGTAGATACACAAAAGATAAACAGAAGGAAACTGAATCCTACTACTGTGAAAAATCAGTTCACAAAGGAAGGAAGCAAGAGAGGTAGCAAGGAACTACAAAACAGCCAAAAATATTAAGATAACATTAGTAAGTCCTCACCTATTAATAATTACACTAAATATAAATGATTTGAATTCTCCAATTAAATGACATAAAGTGACTTGACTGGAAAAAAAAAAGACCAATAACAAAGGAGATTGAATAAGAAGTCAAACATCTTCCAACACAGAAAACCCCAGGACCAGAAGGCTTCACTGGTAAATTCTAACAAAAATTTAAAGAAGAATATACTCCATTTCTTCTCAAACTCTTCCAAAATTTGAAGAGAAAGAAATAGTTCCAAACTCATTTTACACTGCCAGCATTACCCTAATACCAAAACCAGATAAGAAAACTATGGATCACTATCCACATTGAATATAGGTAGAAAAATTCTTAACGAAATATTAGCAAACTGAGTTTAGTAACACGTTAAAAAGATCATACGTCATGACCGAGAAGGATTTCTCCGTTGGATGCAAGGATGTTTCAACATTTGCAAATCAATAAATGTGATGTACCACATTAAAAGAATGAAAGCTAAAGATCATATGATCATCTCAATAGATGCAGAAAAGGCATTTGATAGAATACAACATCCTTTTGTGATAAAAACCCTCATCAAAATGGATGTAGAAGAAACATACCTTAATAAAATAAAGGCTATATACAAAAACCCCACAGCTAACATTACACTCAGTGATTAAGTATTGAAAGATTTTTTTTCTTAAATCAGGAATAAGACAAGTGTGCCCACTCTCATGACTCTTTTTCAAAATAGTACTTGAAGTTCTAGTTAGAGCAGTTAGACATGGCAAAGAAGTAAAAACATCCAAATCAGAAAGGAAGAATTAAAATTGTTATTTGCAGATGATGTAATACTACATATAGAAAACCCTAGACTCAACAAAAACACCGTAGGCACAAACCCACAAATTCAATAAAGTTGATTTAAAACTAACATACAGAAAACAGTTATGTTTCTATACAATAACAATGAAACAATCGAAAAATAATGACTATCCCACTCACAATAAAATTTAAAACAATACAATCCTTAAGAAATCAATTTAACCAAGGAAGTAAAATATCTGTAAAATGAAACCTTCAAGACTTTGATGAAAGAAATTGAAGAAGACACAAACAAATTAAAATATATCTGGATCAGAATAATTAATATTACTAAAACTACACAAAGCCATCTACAGATTCAATACAATCCCTACTGAAATTCTAATGGCATTTTTCACCAAAACAGAACAAACAATCCTAAAATTTGTATGGTATCACACAGACCCTGCTAGACCAAAGGAATCATGAGAAAAATAGAACAACACTGGAGGCAGCATATGTCCTGATTTCAAACTATACCAAAAAGATACAGTAATTGAAACAGTATGGTACTGGCATAAAAAATAGACACATAGACAAATGGAAGAAAATAGTGAGCCCAGAAATAAACCCTTGCATTTATGGTCAAATAATATTTGACAGGCAGCCAGAAATACTCAATGGGGAAATGATAGTCTCCTCAATAAATGGTCTTGGGAAAACTGGAAAACCACCTGGAATAACATGAAATTTGATAACTATCTTATATCTGTCACAAAAATTAACCTCAAATGGATTAAAGACTTAAGCATAAGACCTGCTACTGTAAAACTCCTGGAAGGAAACGTACGGAAGAAGCTCATTAACATTTGTCTTGGCAATGAATTTTTGGACATGACACCAAAAGCATAAGCAACAAAAGCAAAAACCATTAAGTGGACTACTTCAAAATAAAAGCTTCTGCATAGCAAAGAAGCAACAAGAGAAATGTAAATGGAAACTACAAAATGGGAGAAAATATATGAAAGCTATATATTGAATGAGAGGTTAGTGTACAAAATACATAAATAACTCAAAACCTAACAAAAACAAACAATCCAATTAAAAGTGAACAGATCAACTAAATAGACACTTTTCCAAAGAAATCATACGAATGGCCAACAGATACATGAAAAGATGTTCAACATCACTAATAATCAGGGAAATGCAAAACAAAACCACAATGAGGTATCACCTCACATCTGTTAGAATGGCTATCATCAAGAAGACAAGAAATAACAAGTGTAGGTAAGGTTGGGGAGAAATGAAAAGCCTTGTCCACTGTTGTTGGGAATGCAAATTGATTCAGCCACTATGTAAAATGGTAGGAGGTTCCTCAAAAAATTAAAAATAAAATTTCATATGATCCAGAAATTCCACTCCTGGGTATACAGCCAAAGGAAATGAAAATAGGATACTGAAGAGATATATGCACTCCTATGTTTATTGCAGCATTATTTACAGTAGCCAAGATATTGAAACAACCTGTGTCAGTCAATTGATTAGTGAATAAGGAAGGTGAACTTATCAAAACATTATAAATTAAGGAAAAGAAAGAAAGACTAATATATTTATTTTTTAAAAAGAATCAAAGAAGCATCAAAAATACTTCTAGCTGGGCTTCCCTGGTGGCACAGTGGTTGAAGGTCCGCCTGCCGATGCAGGGGACACGGGTTCGTGCCCCGGTCCGGGAGGATCCCACATGCTGCGGAGTGGCCGGGCAGGTGAGCCATGGCCGCTGAGCCTGCGCATCCGGAGCCTGTGCTCTGCAATGGGAGAGGCCACGGCAGTGACAGGTCCATGTACTGCAAAAAAAAAAAAAAAAAAAAAAAACTTCTAGCTAAATATAAACAAGGATTATCATATTACAAATATTTTGTAATTATTATTGTGTATATTTGTGCTTTGCATGAGAGCTTAATTTCCTAACCTATAAATTTCTATATGCAATCATATTAGTTTCCTTTGTATTACTTAGGTGAAAATGTATTAACAGAAAATAGAATTACCTTTAAAGAAGTATTTTTATTAATGGAGGTACTATTTGAATGATTTGACGTCTACTTAAATCATCACTCTACATGATTCAGTGTCCCAAATTACAATATATAGTTCCATTCTCTTGCTGGGAAAACATATATTTAAGAATTAACAACTTGCCATGCACTGCCTTAGACAATAGAGATACAACCACACATATGATCATCTGTATCATCAAGAGTTTTGCAAACTCATGGAGTGAAATCTTTCAGAGTGGTCATATCTACCCAACATATTATATGACTATTTAGGCCCTCTCAAATGCTATTCCCTTGGGAGCAACAATGTGATCAATATTAAAAGAACCTGTTAAAAAGTGACAGTTTTCTTAACTGCCATATCACAGATTAGGTGTTGTTGAATTAAACAAAGCTAGTTATTCAGAAAATCTGTGTAGTATAAACATGAAAGCAATGGATCTGGAATATGACTCTTCAAGACTGAGTAACTCAGTAAGTTAAGCAAGTTGTAGCTGAATGCTGCCCAAAGGATAGATGTGCTATTAGTGACCTGACTTAAATGTGATAGTGGTAAAATTGAGGGAAACTAAAGAGGTATCAGTAATTAGAAGCCTTGGAGTCATGTACCTGATTATCTAGAGTGGTATTGAAACATTTTGTTTGTTTTGTTTTGTTTATTGTTTTTATTGAGAATTTCAAATATTTTCTTATCCAGAAGTTTGATAACTTTACTACTGATAGGTGGATTTAGATATTTATCTATCCCATAATTTTTTTTCACAAATAGCAGTATGTATAAATACACTTCTGTTCTACAACCTTGTAGGCTCTATCTTTGAATAGTTTTATAATCACATTGACTTTGAAAATGAAATGTCAAACTACAAACTTAATTATATCCTTGTGAATGAAGAAGTGAAATAATGAGTTATGATGTCAAGGAAAATTATGATTAACTTACTGATATTCAAAATAGTTCTTAGAATTCCTAATAGTTCACGTAGGTCATTTACAACCCATAAATATATATTGGGTAAATCTGTATCATCTTAAATTCCCCTTTATAAAGTATCAGTATTTAAAGTTGTAATTGTTATATTTTGTTAATTTTAGAGGAATAGAGCCTTGGAATAAACATGTGTATATTCATATGTGTAAAACAGAAAAGAAAATAGAATTATAAATAGAAAGATTATTAATTTATTTATATATTTATAATGAATAAAATAGGGTTACCTTACAAATTAAATTTAAAAACAGAAGAAACAAAGATAGTTAACCACTTAGAAGTTATCTTGATTAAGTCTTTCACTTAATGGGTGAGGATCACACATTTAAGTAAAAGATTATATGTTGATTCTCAGTTGTTTAGAAAATTGTTAATTACACAAGGATATGGAGCTAATTGTATGAAACAATTAACTATGTATATAAAAAAATCAACATCAACAACAACAAAACTGTTCTACCAACACAAATCACTCCATTATGTTCGGTCAGCCATTCCAGGAAAGCAAGACAACGGTCCCAATGGGATGAGTGCAACATATTTTCTCTCCTGGGAAAATAATTAAATACACATTTCCAGCTGTTGTCAGTTCAGCAATAGCATCTTAATTTAGGAAGACATCTTTGAAATAGAGGTAACTAAAGGGGAATAATCTGTGATGAAACAGCAGGCACAGAAGCCAAATTGAACTTCACTAAAAGGTACAGGGTCATAATGGTCGACCCCTTAAAACCTCAAGCCATGTGAAAGTTTTGGACTTCCTATCAATTCCAGAGCTTTGTTGACTCTCAGCAGCCTCTTGGAATTCAGAAAGCATTGAGTCAGTTCAGTCCTACAGCTTGTAGCAAGCAAACCAATAAGCATACCAGGAAATGCCACCGTGTTTATTTGTAATAGTAGGTATACCAAGAGTTTTAGCAACAGAGTATTTCACTAGTTGTCTAATTCACCACTTGTGGTTATTTTTTATCTGTCCATCCAGATCTATTCTCTATCCTTGCCTTATACCTGAAAGGCTGGCCCCTATGAACTGTGTAACTCTAGTTCCTTTTCCAACTAGCTTCCATTTGGGTATGGCAAATGGGTGGCACAGATCAGAGGGCAGAAGGAGAGCTGGGTTTTACTATTTCTGCTCTTCCCTCTGTGCTCTGAGCCACAAAATATGTATGAATAACAAGCAAGCTTGCCACACCCTGCGGACACTGCCTTGACCCTGAAGATGAGTAAATTTGCTGTTTCCCTTCTTCCATAATACATTGATCCAATGCCAGGCTCATTTTCCTCCTGTTCTTGCCTTGAACTTTCAAGATATGTCCATTAATGTTTTTTACCTCTGTGCTACACTTATTAGATAAACATAATTTTAAAAATCATTTCAGTAAAATTTACATTGAAGAATAACACATATAGAAAATTGTGCAAATCATAAGTATTCAACTATACAACTTTTTATTGAAATATTATATTAGTTTCAGGTGTACTGCATAGTGATTCAACATCTACATACATTATAAAATGATCACCATGATAAGTCTATCCCTATACAAAGTTACTGACCATATTTACTGACCATATCCCTTATGATGTATATGACATCCCTATGGCTTATTTATTTATAACTGGAAGTGGTTTGTACCTCTTAATCCCCTTCACCTATTTTGCTCACCCTTCTCCCCTCTGGCAACCATCTGTTTCTTCTCTGAATCTATGAATATGTTTTACTTTTGGTTTCTCTCTTTGTTTTTCTTTAATTCCACATATAAGTGAGATCATAATGTATTTGTCTTCTCAGTTTGACTTATTTCACATAGCATAATACCCTCTATATCCATCCATGTTTTTGCAAATGGCAGGATATTATATTTTTAATGACTGATAATATTTCATTGTATATATACCACATCTTATTCATCCATTCATTTATAGATGGATACTTAGGTTACTTTCATATCTTGGCTATTGTAAATAATGCTGTAATGAATATTGCATTTGCATATAGGGGTGCATATATATTTGTGGATTACTGTTTTTGTTTTCTTCTCATAAACACCTAGAAGTAAAATTGCTGGATCATAAACCAGTTCTATTTTTAATTTTTGAGGAGTCTCCATACTGTTTTTCATGGTGGCCAAACCAATTTACAATCCCACCAACAGTGCACGAGAGTTCCCCTTTTTCCACATCCTAACCATCACTTATTTGTTGTCTTTTTTTTTTGGCCTTGCCACATGGCTTGCAGGATCTTAGTTCTCAGACCAGGGATTGAATCCATGCCCTTATCAGTGAAAGTGCAGAGTCCTAACCACTGGACTGCCAGAGAATTCCTTAATTGTTGTCTTTTTGATAATAACCATTCTTATAGGTATGAGGTGATATCTCATGGTGGTTTTGATTTGCATTTCCTGGTGATTAGTGATGTTAAGCATCTTTTCATGTGCCTGCTGGCAATCTGTACGTCTCATTTGGAAAAATGTCTATTCAGGTCCTCTGCCCACTTTTTAGTTATGTTGTTTGTTTTTACGATGTTGAGTTGTTTGAGTTTTTTAATATTTTGGATATTAACTCCTTATCATATATATATCATTTGCAAATATCCACTCCCATTCATCAGGGTGCCTTTTTGTTTCATTGGATAGTTCTTTTCCACTGTGCAAATGCTTTTTAGTTTTATATAGTCCCCTTAGTTTATTTGTTTTGTTTCCCTTGCTTCAGAGACAGATCCCCCCACGATATTGTTAAGACTGATGTCAAAGAGCTTATTGCCTATTTTTCTTATAGGAGTTTTATGGCTTCTGTTCTTACATTTGAAGCTTTAACCTATTTTGAGTTTAATTTTGCATATTCTGTGGGAAAATATTTCAGATTGAATCTTTTGCCCATAATGTCCAATGTTCTCAACATTGTTTATTAAAGAGGATTTTCCCCTGCTGTATATTTTGCCTACTTGTTGTAGATTAATTGACCATATAAGTGGAGATTTATTTCTGGGGTCTCTATTCTGTTCCATTGATCTATGTGTCTGTTTCTGTGTCAGTATCATACTGTTTTGATTACTGTAGTTTTGTAGTATGGTTTGAAATCAGGAAGGGTGATACCTCCAGCTTTTTTCTTCTTTTTAAATATTGCTTTGGCTATTCAGGATGTCTTGTGATTCCATACAACTTTCAAATTCTTTGTTCTAATTCTGTAAAAAAAGCCATTGGTATTTTGAAAGGGATCAAATTGAAGCTGTATGTTGCTTTGGGTAGTATGGACAATTAACAATATTAATTCTTCCAATCCATGAGCATGATGTACCTTTCTATTTGTCTGTGCTATCTTCAATTTCTCCCTCAATGTCTTATAGTTTTCAGTGTATAAGCCTTTTGCCCCTTGGTTAAATTTATTCCTAGGTATTTTATTATTTTTCAAACAATTTTAAATGGAATTGTTTTCTTAATTTCTCTTTCTGATAGTTTCTCTATAGTATCATGTCATCTGCAAACAGTAACAGTTTTACTTATTCATTTCCAATTTGAATTCCTTTTATATCTTTTTGCTACCTAATTGCTGTGACTAGGACTTCCAACACTATGTTGAATAAAAGTGGGAGAATAGATATCCTTGTCTTGTTCCTGATCTTAAAAGAAATACTTTCATCTGTTCATGATTGAGAATAATATTGGCTGTGGTTTTCTCATATATTGCCTTTATTTTGTTCCCTCTATACCCACTTTGTTGTGAGTTTTTATCATAAATGGATGATATCAAAGGCTTTTGATATTGAAAAGTTGAATTTTATCAAAATCTTTTTCTGCATCTATCAAGATGATCATATGAATTTTACTCTTCAGTTTGTTAACATGGTGTATCACATTGATTGATTTGTAGATATTAAACCATTCTTGCATCCCTGAGTTAAACCCCACTTGATTATGGTGTATGATACTTTTAATGTATTGTTGAATTTGATTTGCACATGTTTTGTTGAGGAGTATTTCATTTATGTTCTGTCATGATATTAGCCTGTAATTTTTCTTTTTTCTTTCAGTGTCTGTGTCTAGTTTTGGTATCAGTGTGAAGTTAGCTCCATAGGTAGAGTTCAGAAGTGTTCCATCCTCTAAAATTTTTGTAATAGTTTGAGAAGGATAAGTGTTAACTATTTAAGTGTTTGGTGGAATTTACCAGTGAACCCATTTATTTCTGGACTTTTGTTTGTTGGGACTTTTTTGATTACTAGTTCAATTTCATTACTGGTAATCAGTCTATTAATATTTACTATCTCCTCTTGCTTTAGTCTTGGAAGATTGTATGTTTCTAGGAATTTATTCATTTCTTCTAAGTTCTCTTTTTTATTGATAGATAATTAATTACAGTAATCTTTTATGATCCTTTGTATTTCTACAGTGTGCATTGTAACTTCTCCTCTTTCATCTCTGATTTTATTTTTTGAGGTCCACTCTCTTAATGGCTCTGGCTAAAAGTTTATCAATCTTATTTGTCTTTTCAAACAACCAGCTCTTAGTTTTCCTGGATATTTTACAATACTTTTTGAGAATCTACCATTTATTTCTGCTCCAATATTTATTATTCCTTTTCTTATTTCTTCTTTTCCTAGTTCATTTAGTGTAAGGTTAATTGCTTATTTTAGATTTTTCTAGTTTCCTGATTAGGCTCGTATCACTATGAACTTCCCTCTTAGAACTGCATTTGGTGCATCTCATAGATTTTGGATTGCTGTTTTTCTATTTTCATTTGTCTCAAAGTATTTTTTTACTTCCTCTTTGATTTTTTTTGTTGACACATTGGTTGTTTAGTAGCATATTGTTCAGACTCTGCCTGTTTGTGGGTTTTGCTTTTTTTTTTTTCTTGTAGTTGATTTCTAATCTCATACCATTGTGGTCGGAAAAGATGCTTGGTATTTCAATATTCTTAAATTTACTGAGATTTGTTTTGTGGCCTAGCATGTGACCAATCCTGGAGAATGTTTCATATGCACTTGAAAGGAATGTGTATTCTGCTGTTTTTGGATGAAAAGTTCTGTATATATCTATTAATTTCATGTGATCTAATGTGTCATTTAAGGTCAGTGTTTTCTTATGGATTTTCTGTCTGAATATGTCCATTGATGTAAGCAGGGAATTAAATTTCATTACCATTGCTGTGTTACTGTCAACGTCTCCCTTTATGTTTGTTAATATTTTCTTTGTGTATTTAGATGCTCCTATGTTGGGTGCATATATTTACAGTTATTATCTCTTCTTGTTTGACTGATCCCTTTATCAGTATGTGAAGTTCTTTTTTATCTCTTGTTATGGTCTTTGTTTTACTTTGTTTTAATGTCTATTATTTTGTCTATTATAAGTATTGCTATCTCAGTTTTTTTTTCATTTGCGTGAATAACTTTTTCCATTCCCTCACTTTCAGTATTTGTGTGTCTTTAGGTATGAAGTGAGTCTCTTTTAGGCAGCATATATATGGGATTTTAAAAAATCCATTCAGCCACACATTGTCTTTTGATCAGAGTATTTAGTCCATGTACATTTAAAGTAATTATTGCCATTTTGTTAATGGTATTCTTTGGCTTTTGTAGTTCATTTTTCTTTTTCTTTTGCTCTCTTCCTTTAAGATTTGATGACTATCTTTAGTGTTAGGTTTGGGTTCCTTTCCATTTTTTGTTTGTATATTTATTATAGGTTTTTGGTTTGTGGTTACCATGAGATTCATACATAACAACATATATGTATAATGATCCCTTAATTTTGAACACATTCTAACAACACTAAAATCCCCCATATTTTCTTCCTCCTCTTTGTTTAATGTTTTTGACATTTTAGTTCTTGTGTTCTTCAGTTCTATTTGGTTCTTCTTTATATTCTTTGTTGAAATTCTCTGTGTATTCATCCATTATTCTCTGAGTTAAGTAAGCATCTTTATGATCACTATATTGAACTCTTTATTGGGTAGATTGCTTATCTCCACTTAATTAGTTATCTTTTGTCTTCATTCTTCATTTGGAACACACTCATTTGTCTTCTAATTTTGCCTAATTCTGTACTTCTGTGTATTAGGTAGGTTGTTTATGTTTCCCAAACTTGGTGAAGTGGTCTTATGTAGTAGATGTTCTATGGGACCCAGCAGCACACTCTCTCTGGTCACCAGATCTACACACTTTGGAGGTGTGCCCTTTGTGGACTGTGTGCCCCCTTCTGTTGTGGTGGTATTGACTACTGTTGGTGTGCTAGCATGCAGGGCTGACCCCTAGCCCAATTGGCTTTGAGGCCCTGCTTTGTACAGTCACTCTAGGACTGCTAACATGGTAGTAGTTTTCCTTCATTGTTGGCTGTATGTCTTGGGGACACAGAGATGCTGCTGACCTACAAGTATGTGGGATCAAGTCCCTGCACATTTGACTGTGTGACTCTGGGGATGAGGGCCTGGTGTTGGCCTGTTGGTGGACAGTTATGTTCCCAGTTCTATTAGGCTAGAAGGTGGATTCCAAAATGGCACTTGCCAGCACCAGTATCATTGTGGTAGAATAAGCTCTAAAAAATTACTGCTGCTAGTGTCTCTATCGCCAAGGGAAATCCCAGTTACCTGCTGCCTCTCTGGGAGGCTCTTCAAGATCAGTAAGGGGTATGATCAAGGCTCCTTTCAAACTACTGCCTATACACTGGGACTCAGAGTGTGTATCATTTTGCATGTGCCCTTAAGAGTGGAGTCCTTGTTTCCTATATCTCTCCAACTTTCCCAAATGTAAGCTCCACTGGTTTTCCAAGTCAGACATTCTGGGGCTTATCTTCATGTTGCAATACCTCTGGGCTGGAAAGGCCAATGTGGGACTTGGACCCCTTGTTTCTTGGGGAGGACTTCTCATTTTGGGGTCACCAACCTAGGGGTGTGGGTCCTAACTGTATCATGTTTCTGTCCCTCCTACCAATCCCATTGTCATTCCTTCTTTATATCTTTAGTTGTGGAAAATCTTTTCTGCTGGTCTTCAGGTCATTCTCATAGATAGTTTGCTCTGGAAGTAGTTATAATTTTGATGTGCCCATGGGAGCATGTGAGTTCAGGGTCTTCCTACTCTTGGCCACATCCCCTAACTGCACAAATTTTTACAAAGTGAACACATTCATGTAACCATTCCCAAGATCAAGAAATAGAATATCCCCCAGCATCACAGAGGACTCCTTGGGTCCCCATAATGAAACTACCACCACGGGTAAAGAATATCTTAGCTTCTAACACCAGAGATTGATTTTATTCTTTTAGAATTTATATAAAAAGCATCATGCCATATGTATTCTTTTGTATCTGGCTTCTTGCACCCAATCTTCATTCATTGTCTATTTCATTGTCTTCTTCCCCTTGTAAAAAGAAAACACATCATTAAAAATCTAGAATTTTAAAATAAATTCTCTCTCTCCTGGGTAGTCACAAGCCTGGAATACTCTTGCTTCTTAGATTTTTGTTAAAGACTTTTCCAAAACTTTTAGCCAGTCACTTGCAGACACAGATGCCCATTCTTCTTTCACTCTAAATACTACCTCAAGGCAGCTCCCCCTAAGCTGTGAATTGTATATGAGCCATTTCATTATTATGGTATTTCCAGTGTGTGTTCAATGCAGAGTTAAAAATTTTCCTCCTTGGCACAAATTTTGTACTTCTCCTCCTCACTCAACTCCACTCAAAAATGCAATGTTTTAATATATTTTGGCATCAGCACAAGTTAAAGTTTCCTCTCTATTAGTTGCCATGACCTTTCAATCCAGAGTCACAAGGTGGTGCTCTTTCTGGGTCCTCCTACCATCTCTTCCATACTGAACATATTTACTCACATTTCAGAAACAATACAACTTTCTATAAAAATCTGTTGTTTGCAGTATGTGAATCACTCTCCATCAGTCCCTTCCTGGATAACTATTGTAAAACATTTGTTGCAATGATGAGTATAAAAAACTAACATTAGAGTATAGCTCTGGCTTTCTTGTTGAACTATCTACTTTTGGACTTTACACTACCCAGAGGTGGTGCTGTTACAGTGCTAGTCATCACCTCATCACTCTCCACTCTTATTGCTCATGTGAGGTTCAGGCCCATTTCTCATACCACAGTGGTGCTTTCCTAGTCAAGGTGTGATTCATATTGATATTGGCAGACATAGGACTGCAGTTAAAATTTCTCACACTAAAGTCTCCACTCCTCATGCAATCCTTTAGGGAAACATAAGGATATAGTTCCCTATAAGAGAATGAGATTTGCCATTAGGATACAGAGTATTATGTTGATACAAAATATTACTCATAAAGTCAATTATGAGGCCATTTGAAGTCCACCTCAAACCAGTATTTAGATTTTCCCTATTTTTCCAATAGCCCCTCCTCTTTTCTCTTATCCTCATATAACCCCTGTATCTGTTTTTACCCTCCGTGTTCCTCACATAGTCCTAGATATAGCTTGGTATTTTAATCAGCTCCTCCAGATTCCATTTACTTTCCAAGTCCATCCATAAAAAGGACCATCAAGTTCTTAATTTGAATACTGAATAAGACCCTTTATAATCTTCAGAAAGAATGATTATAACAAAAAATATGTACTTTGCTAATTTAAGCTGCCTATCATGTCCTAACACTGTAGATTTATTATGCTAACAAAGTTTATTTTTCTTTACTTAGTTTAGCCAAGAATAAGGAGAACTGAAGGAGACAAAGTACGATCCTGCCATATCTATAAGCATGGAGTCAAAGGAAATGCTTTCAAAAATGATACTTATTGCAATTATACGCCAATAAAGATGTTTTAAAAATGACATTTAGGGCTTCCCTGGTGGCGCAGTGGTTGAGAGTCCGCCTGCCGATGCAGGGGACACGGGTTCGTGCCCCGGTCCGGGAAGATCTCACATGCCGTGGAGTGGCTGGGCCCGTGAGCCATGGCCGCTGGGCCTGTGCGTCCAGAGCCTGTGCTCTGCAACGGGAGAGGCCCCACAGTGAGAGACCCGCATACTACAAAAAAAAAAAAAAAAAAAGACATTTAGTAATTCCAATGCCTTTCAAACCAAATTTTCAGAATAGAAATGTTAAGATTATTTTTCTCTAATGTTTTCCATGTGCCAGTTTAGAGGGCTAGTTATGAGATCAAAGATAGTAAAACTAGATGAATCACTTAAGAGTTGATAAGAGGAGGGTAAGTATGCTTGGGTGAGCTATTAAAAGTTATAAATAATCACAAGTCGTTACAAACAATGCACACTTATTTAATAGTATTGTCAATCATATATTTGCTCTGCCTTCAGACAAAGTAGCAACAGAATAAAGAAAAACACTATTCTGGATAAATAAAAATATTATAAATAAGGTTATGTAATCTGTATATTATGTAATTCAAAAGGAATTGTGGTCAAATTGCGAAGAGTCATGAAGAGCAGTTTATAGTCAAGTGGTGGGAGGAATAAGAAGGACCAGCACACAGAGCGAATGCAAAGAAGGTATAGAGAAAGTAGCAATAAAATAAGTCAAGTGCATGGTTGTGTTTGAAAAGTTGTTTGTGTTTATTTCAATGCTTCCTTTCTAAACATATGTAAAAATATGTGAACAATAATTTCCTAAAAACAACATGGAAAAATATATATTTATATAGAGAGAGGACCTCTGCTTAAAACAGGCACATTAATTATGCAATTTTTTTAAGATAAAATAACGCTGTGTATCATGAAGACACTACTATTTGATTTGAAAATCCACCTAACAAATACATGAAAATTCCTGGATATATTACATTCTCTCTCAAGTAACAGTTATTTATTATTTTAAAATTTATACAGCAGTAGGAGGAAAACTTCCATGTTTTGTCAGCCCAATGAAAAATCCACAGTGAACTCAGTGGTGTTACAATCAGAAGTTCAATGTATGCATATATATTTTGTGGCCATGTAATGCTTCCAGCTGCTACACTCTGTGTACCCACTTTTCAACCACTACCAAAGTAAATGTTATTTTAAAACTCTATTAAGGAAACATCACTATCAATCTTACAAAAATAAAAAGGTTTATAAAGGAGTACCATAAACAAATGTATGGCAACAAATTAGGTAATTTAGAAGAAATGGGAAAATTCCTGGCAAGACTAAAGCTATACCAAAACTAACACAAGTAGAAATAGAAAATCTGACTAGACGTATAACGAGTAAGGAAATTTGTAGAAGTAATTTTTAAAACTTCAAATGAAGAAAAAAGCTCAGGGTCAGATAGCTTCACTGGCAAATTATATGAAAAATTTAAAGAATAATTGATGTTAATTTTTCATAAAGTCTCCAAAAAAATAGAAGGGGAAGGAATACTTTTCTACTCACTCTATGAGGGCAGTGTTATGATAATACTGAAACCAGACAAAGCACCACAAGAAAACTGCAGGTTGATATCTCTTCTGAATACAGATACAAAACTCCTCAATAAAACACTGGCAAACTGAATCCAGCAATATATTAAAAGGATCACACACCATAACCAAGTGGGGTTTATCCCAGAAATGTAAGGTTGGTCTAACATCCAAAAATCAATTAATGTAATAAGCCATGTTAATAGAAAAAAGGCCAAAAATCACAAGATCATCTGGATATCTACATAAAAAGAAGTTGACAGAATCTAACACCCTTTCATGATAAAAACACTCAACAAACTAGAAATGGAAAGGAACTTCTTCAACCTGAAAAAGGGCATCTATAAAAAGCCACAGCTAATATTATACTTATTGTGTATAAGATTAGTAGCTTTCCTCTAAGATCAGGAAAAAAAGATATGCATTCTTATTTGTATTCCACATTGTACTGGAGGTTCTAACCATAGTAGTTACAGATCAGTCATCATACCAGTCTCTTAAAAAGATGGAGTCATACTAGAATAAACATGATTAGAATGGAGGGGGGCATTTCCCAGAAGACAGAGAAGGGAGAGAAAAAGTAGTAAGAAGTAACTCAGAAACATCCGCTACAATGGATGGTTCCCATTTAAAAAGGTCTTGTGTTATGTACAGGGAAGCAAGGCAGTAACATATCTGAGATAGGACTTTGTAAGGAGAGGAGAAACATTAAATAATGTTAACACAAACTTATGTACTCCACACAATGTTTGGGAATACCATATGAGTACAGAATATCAATAAATGATAGAAAAAGAGAGACTGAAGAAAGAATATTAGGAAAAAATATATTTTGATCGTTTATCTGTGAGGGTCTCACCTCAGGCGAAGTCAATAAGAATATAAAGAAAGGGCTATATTAAAGACTTATTTTGAAAGAAGAATCAATAAAAGTTGATGGATGATTGATTCAAGTTTGTGAAAATGATTTCAAAGCTGACATCAAATAGATTTGTATTACTGACCAAAAACTGCTAATAGAAATAGGGAATTTATTTGTGTGTATGTATGTTTGGGAGGTCCATCTGGTGGGAGTGAGGGAAGCAAATGAAAAATATGTTTAATGAATTTCTCAAAAATTTATACTATATTAATACAAAGATTTTCCTTCATTTACTTTTGTATTCATTTATATTTCTCCAAAAATAAGTAAATGGAAATATCAATAGATGAATGAATATATAAATATATGGCAACATTTCAACTTTACTGACTTTTCTATGATACAGCAAGTGACTGTAACCCATAATTTAGAGAATGCTGCCCTAATGCAACAAAATATATTTGATATAGAACACATTAATTCTTCCACTGAGCAAGCTGCTACCTGCAAGCAAATAGGCACTTTTCAATATTGCATCAAACAATAATTTAAGGCCATGAGAGTAACGTAATGCTTCTGATACTAAATGTATTCTTATATTCTGTAAGAATTGATTTGACTTTCAAAAGCAGCTGACACCTTAGAAATGGCTTACTTCCTGTAAAAGTCAGGTTCTGGGTGTATCTCCATCCTTTCTACCTTCTATTCAAGACCACTAACTTCTTTGATATTCTTATTAGCACTGTTTAGAAATCAGAAATATGCAAAGAAATTTTATCTTTTTCTACTGAAACACATAGATAGAGAAACTACTTCATGTGTTTGTTCCCTTTAAGGAAAACTTAACTAAAATGACCACACATGGTAGCTCAAATAGATTTTGGCTTAATACATAATGTCTTTGCAGTTATCTGGTTTTAAAATCATTTAACAGAAATAAATTTGCCATATTAGTTGGTGGTGTCCCCAGTGAGCCAGACTCAGTGACTTGTTTCCAAGGAATAGAACATAGAAGAGGAAAAGTAGTAACTACACAGTGAAGACACCTGACAAATATTACCTTATTCAAGTACCTGAAACAATTACCTTAATACTACCAGTAATAAATTTTGTCAGTATTTTGCATACCCTAATATAATTTCATGAAAGGCACTTCACCCCAAAGGAATCAATCAAAATCCATAATCCCAGTCTAATCATGAGAAAACATCAAACCCAAATTGAGATACATTCCACAAAATACCTGATCAGTTCCCTTCAAAAGTGCAAAGGTCTTGAGAAACAAGGAAAAACCGAAAAAAAAAATCACAGACTAGAAAAATTAAGGAGAATGATAACTAAATGCAACATGCCATTCTGGATGGGATCCTGGAACATAAAAACAAATATTAGTGGAAAAATTGTAAATCTGAGGAACTATAGATTAGTTAATAGCACTGTGCCAAATTTAACTTCTTAGTTTTGAAAAATATAAACTGGTTATATAAGATGATAGCTTTGGGAGAAAGCTTTCCTCTTTCTACTTGTTTCTGGCAAGTGGCATGTGTAGATGACCTGCTTGGAAATGTTGCAATCATCTTGCCATCTGTTTGAGGTAGAAGAATGAGAAAGTAACACCACCTTTTGGATTAAAAGCCAACTTTCAATCATCATTCACTGTTGCTTGCAGCCAAAGGCTTCTAATCTGAAGTACTTAACTCATTCAGGCAAAAATCAACAGTCAGTATCGTTTGTCTCGTGCTGCTTACTTGTAGTAAAGTGGACAGACTTTTTATATTGCATATAAACTACAACTAAATAAAAAATCAGGGCACTATTTAGCCTGGTATGCTTATCAAACTAAACTGAGAACAAACAATAAACAAGATGCATTTTTATGAAATTATCTAAATAAGTGCCTCAAAGAATGACTGATCTAAAGTATGTGCCTTCCAAAGACTTTCTGCCTTTGCTTAGGATTGCTCTGAGGATTAAATAATGGGCAAAATACCCAGCACACAGCTTAGCATATGTTATTTGTGCAATACCTTTCATTCAGCTGATTCCTACCCATCCTTTGAATACTAATGCTACATTCAATCCCATTCATTTTACTTTCTTTAAAAGGAATATTCAAGAAATATATATTTTAAACTATTAATGGAAAATATTTAATTACATGGTTTTTGATGATGCTGCTCATCAATGAAATGAAATACATTATAGCAATAATTCAAGGGTACAAATATTAATGAAAGTTACAAATAAATATTCCTGTACACCATAAGGAATGTTTTAAAAATGGTAAAATTTCCTATGCTGAGAAAAAGGAATTATTTGCATAACAATTGTTATTCTTCACAGAAGTTGCCTAGTGAAATCTTTGTTCAATGATCTGAAAATAAGTTCTACACTCTCAATCTGCAATTATAGTCTATCTTGAAAAGTATCTCTTTGGATGGTAAGAAGATGTACATTGAGTGAAGAACACAAGAAAAAACAAGTATTTTTCTAACTTTATCAATATGTACCTCCACCTGTGCAGACTCCACTACATAAGCATAAACCATTAGTGTCCTAAACTTCACTTTATTTTTTAAAATTGCATATGTTGAGTGTTTTTCTATTAGAAAACATTACAGAGATGATAAATCTAGTTCTTCAGGAAAGAACCCATAGATAACAAAATTTCTCATTTAAACATATTGAGAAATTTTATTGAGCCACATTTTTTAATATGAAGAAACTGTCACTAACGTAGAATAGAAATTTATTACAAAGCCTCTGATGCATTCTTAGAATCAATGAGAAAGTTAGAGAAAAGGCTTAGATATTGGTAGGAGCAAAAACTTATAAAATAGAAACTACAGAATTGGCGTATATGCAAGAACAGTTTTGCCAGGGGACTATTACCCAGACAAACTCCAGTCTTCTTCCTTTCATAAAAATCCAGCACCAACTCTTTACAGTTTGCTCTGATAAGTTCTCTGGACAGAGCACTTACAGAGAACAATTATAAGACAGTCCTTACTCTCAAAACACAATCTAACAAAGACCATTTCTTGCAGGGGAAATAGCTAGTGAAGAATTAACATCAGCCAAATTTACTAAACCCATAGTCTATCATTAACTTGTCTTTTTATTTATTGATATTCTAATCCACCACCTAGATCTTACCATTAGCATTTTATTATACACATGTATCCATCTGTTAACATTTTGTTACTGCATGTCCATCTATCTATTGACATTCCTCTAATCTATTAATCCATCTTATTTTTTTAATTCATTTTAAAGTAAATTAATTGCCAGGGCTTATGGAGAATAAGTAATGAAGAGTTATTGCTTAATGGCTACAGAGCTTCTGTTTAGGATAAAGAAAATGTTTTGGAAATAGATAGTGGTGATGGTTACATAACATTGTGAATGTGATTAATGCCCTTGAATTGTACACTTAAAAATGGTTATAGGGCTTCCCTGGTGGTGTAGTGGTTGAGAGTCCACCTGCCGCTGCAGGGGTCATGGGTTCGTGTCCCGGTCTGGGAAGATCCCACATGCCGTGGAGCGGCTAGGCCCGTGAGCCATGGCCTCTGAACCTGCGCGTCCGGAGCCTGTGCTCCGCAACGGGAGAGGCCACAACAGTGAGAGGCCGGCGTACCGCAAAAAAAAAAAAAAAAAAAAAAAGGTTATAATGGTAAATTTTATTACACACACACACACACACACACACACACACACACACACACACACACACACACATATATGTATGCATAGATATTTTTAAACCATAAAACATTTAAAAAGTAAGTTGCCAATAATGATGTATTACTCCCTGAGCCTGAATAGCATGTATGTATTTCTTTTTTATTATTCTTTATACTCTACACATGTTGTAGATATTGCTGAGTAGAAAGACTTTTTAAAATAATGAGCAGTATTCTTTACCTGCAGGAAAGTACTTAAGTGGTTCCTTATGTCAGGAGCACCTACACTCTTTACTTTCAGAAATTCTACTTCTCTTTATGAATCATCATAACTTCAATTTTCTGAGGAGCCTCTCCCTTGATGCTGCAGGCACCATTAACCTCCCTTTCTTTGAACGTGTTTAATAGTTTTGCCCTTCTTTGTAGCTCCCATATTAACACTATTTCATTTCATAGTGCTTTTCATTTCAGGTAGAGAGAGAGCATGCTTGCACCAGCCTCAGACCCATCCCCACTGTTCCCATGCCTTGCTTTCCCAGGCTCTCTTGGTTGTTGATAGGTTAAAACAATGGGAAGCAGTATGCAAAGTTTGGAAGCAGAGGAAGGGAGAAGCTTTCCCAGCTCGCTGTGCAATCTGACAGCGTCCCATCCCTTCCTGGCTTTCCCTTGGGCAGCTCCTCCAGTGGTAGAGCTTCCTCCGCCTGGCAGCCTGGGCTTCTGGGCTCTGGTAACACCATCTTATCCCAGTGTCAACCAGTCTACAAGGGTGGCAACCTCCAAAATTTTGCTAAATCTCCGGGTTACTTCACTATTCTTTTATTGGCCTCTTCACTCTTCCATTCACCTGTGTAACCAGTCCTCTGTAAAAAATGTTCCTTCTGAAAGACCTATTCATTTCCTCATCTAGATCCCAATTGGTATAATGTGTAGTAAAAAGAGTACAGGCTTGGAAATTGGAGAAACATAAGCTTGTTTATTTGTTTTGTTTTGTTTTTAAGTGTAATTGAAATACAATATTATATTAGTTTCAGGTATTCCACCTAGTGATTCCATATTTTTATACATTATGAAGTCATCACCACCATAAGTATAGTTACTATCTGTCACCAAAGTTATTACAATATTATTGACTATATTTGCTACACTGTCCATTACATTCTTGTGACTTATTTACTTAAAAACTGGAAATCTGTACCACTTAATCCCCTTCACCTATTTCCCCCACCCAGATACCAACAGCCCTCTGGCAGCCACATATTTTTCTCTGCATCTATGAGTCTGTTTCTGTTTGTCATGTTTGTTCACTTGCTTTGGTTTTTAGTTTCCACATATAAGTGATATTATATAGTATTTGTCTTTCTCTGTCTGACTTATTTTACTTTGCATAATACCCTATAGATCCATGCATGTTGTCTCAAATGGCAACATTTCATTCACTTCTACAGCTGAGAAATACTCCATTGTATACATAAATCACATCTTCTTTGTTTAATCATCTGTTGATGGACACTTAGGTTGTTTCCATATCTTGGTTATTGTAAATAATGCTGCAACGAACATGGGGCTGTATATATCTTTTTGAATTAGTGTTTTTGTTTTCTTTGAATAAACACCGAGAAGTGGACTTGCTGAATTATATGGTAGTTCTCATTTTAGTTTTTTAAGGAAAGTCCAAACTGTTTGCCATAGTGGCTGCACCAATTTACACTCCCACCAACAGTGCATGAGAATTCCCTTTTCTTCATATCCTCATCACACTTGTTATTTCTTGTCTGTTTGATAATAGACATTTTAACAGGTGTGAGATGATATGTCATTGTGGTTTTGATTTGCTTTTCCCTGATGATTAGTGATGTGAGGCATCTTTTCATGTGCCTGTTGGCCATCTGTACGTCTCATCTGGAAAAATGTCTTTTCAGGTCCTCTGCCCACTTTTTAATCAGGTTGTTTTTTTTGATGTTGAGTTGTATGATTTATTTGTGTATTTTGGATATTAATCCCTTGCTGAACATATAATATGCAAATATATATCTCCTAGTCAGTAGGATGCATTTTATTTTGTTCATGGCTTCCTTTTCTACAGAAAACATTTTTAGTTTGATGTAATCCATTTATTTATTTTTACTTTTGTTGTCCTTGCCTGAGGAGAAAGATCCAAAAAATATATTACTAAGACAGATGACAAAGTGCATACTGCCTATGCTTTCTTCTTGGAGTTTATGGTTTCAGGTTTTACATTTATGTCTTTAATCTATTTTGAGAGGGTTTTTTTTTTTGTTTGTTATTTTGGTTTTTTTGGTTTTTTTTTTTTTTTGGTGGATGGTGCAAGAAAGTGGTCTAGTTTCATTCTTTTTTACATATAGCCATCCAGTTTTCCCAACATCGTTTATTAAAATGTCTGTCTTTTTCCCATTGTATATTCTTGGCTCCTTTGTCATAGGTTAATTGACCATATATGTTTGGGTTTATTTCTGGGCTCTATATTCTGTTCTATCGATCTATGTCTCTATTTTTGTGCCAGGACTATACTATTTTGATTACTGTAGCTTTGAAGGAAAGTTTATAAGAAACATGATACCTCCAAATTTGATCATTTTTTATCAAGATTTCTTTGGTTCTTCTGGATCTTTTCTGCATCCATATGAATTTTCAGATTGTTCGTTCTATTTCTGTGAAAAATGCCATTAGAATTTTGATAGGGATTAGATTGAATCTGTATATTGCTTTGGACAGTATAGATATTTTGATAATATTCTTAATATGTTACAAACACAGTATATCTTTTCATTTATTTGTGTTGTCTTTGACTGTTTACATCAATGTCTTATATTTTTCAGAGTAAAGATATTTCACCTAATTGGATATATTTATTCCTAGGTATTTATTTGATGCAATTGTAAAAGGAAAAATTTCCTTAATTTCTCTTTCTGATGATAGAGTATTATTAGCATATAGAAATGCAAGTGATATGTATGTTAATTTTGTATCCTGGAACATTACTGACTTTATTAGCTCTAACAGTTTTTGGGTGGAGTCTTTAGGGTTTTCTACATATGGTATCATGTCATCTGCAAATAGTGACAGTTTCACTTCTTCCTTTCCAATTTAGGTGCATTTTATATCTTTTTCTTATCTGATTGCTGTGGCTAGGAGTTGCAATACCAATTTGAATAAAAGTAGCCAGAGTGAGTATCCTTGTCTTTTCCCTGATCTTAGAGAAAAAGATGTTAGGTTTTCACAACTGGACATTATGTTAGCTGTGGGCTTGTCATATATGCCTTTATTATGTTGAGACATGTTCCCTCTATACTCACTTCATTGAGAGTTTTTATCATAAATATGTTGAATTTTGTCAAATGATTTTTCTGCATCTATTGAGATGATTATATAATTTTTCTTTCATTTTATTAATATGTTGTATCACATTGTTTGATTAGCATATATTAAACCATCCCTGGAATAAATCCCACTTGGTAATTGTGTATGATCCTTTTAATGTATTGTTGAATTTAGTTTGTAAGTATTTCATTGAGGACTTTTGCATCTATGTTAATCAGAGATGTTGGCCTGTAATTTTTTGTATTATTTTTGTCTGATTTTGGTATCAGGGTAATACTGGCCTAGTAGAATAAGTTTGGAAGCATTTTGCTCTCTTCAGTTTTTTGAATAGCTTGAGAAAGATAGGTATTAACTCTTCTTTAAATGTTTGGTAGAATTACCCTGTGAAGCTGACTGCTCCAGGACTTTTATTTCTTGAGAGATTTTTGATCACTGATCCAATTTCATTACTAGTAATTGATCTGTTTAATTCTGATTCAGTCTTAGAAGATTGTATGTTTCTAGGAATTTATCCATTTCTTCCTGGTTGTGCCATTTGTTGGCATATAATTTTTAGGAGTAGTCCCTTATGATTGTTTGTATTTCTGTGCTATCAGTTGTAGCTATTTATTTATTTCTGATTTTATTTATTTGAGTCATCTCTCTTTTTTTTCTTGATGAGTACAGCCAAAGCTTTGTCAATCTTGTTTATTTTGTCGTAAAACATCTCTTGATTTCATTGATATTGTCTATTATTCTTGTAGCCCCATTTTATTTATTTCCACTGTGATATTTATCATTACCTTCCTTC
Organism: Delphinus delphis; assembly: GCF_949987515.2. Lineage (NCBI taxonomy): Eukaryota > Metazoa > Chordata > Mammalia > Artiodactyla > Delphinidae > Delphinus > Delphinus delphis. Next base: position 83,384,545 of record NC_082696.1, on the reverse strand, counting down.
TACTAACTTTGGATATTGTTTGTTCTTCTTTATCTAGTTACTTAAAGGTAAAGTTACATTATTTATTTAAGAATTTTCTAGTATATGCAGTAGGTCTGTATTGCTATGAACTTCCCTCATAGGACTGCTTTTGCTATATCCTGTAGATTTTGGAAGGTTATGTGTCCTTTTTCATTCATCTCAAGGTAGTTTTTAAAATTTCATCTTTGAGTGCTTTGTTAACTCACTGGTTGTTTAGTTGCATATTGTTTAGACTCCAGGTGTTTGTGTTTTTTTGCAGTTTACTTCCTGTAATTGATTTCATAACTTTGGAGGTAATATGATTTCAATATTCTTAAATTTATTGAAACTTGTTTTCTGGCCTAATATGTGATCTAGCCTGGAGAATATTCCATATACATTTGAAAAAAAAGGTGTATTCTGCAGTTTGGGGCTGGAATATTCTGTATGTATCTACTAATACAGTCTGGTATAATATGTCATTTAAGGCCAGTTTCCATTATTGATTTACTGTCTAGATGATATATCCATTGATAAGTAGGATATTAAAATCCCCTACTATTTTTGTACTACTGGCAATTTCTTCCTGTATGTCTGTTAATATTTGCTTTATGCATTTAGGTGCTTCTCTGTTGAGTGCAAAAATATTTATCAGTGTGATATCATCTTAATAGATTGACTCCTTTAGCATTATGTAATGTCCTTCTTTGTCTTTTGTTTCAGTCTTTGTTTTAAAGTCTGTTTTTTTCTTATATGAGTATTGCTACCCCAGATTTCTTTTCATTTCCATTTGCATGAAATATCTTTTTCAGTCCTTTCACTCTCAGTCTATGTGTGTCTTTAGATATAAAATAAGTATCTTGTAGGCAGCATATAAGTGGGTCTTGTTTTTAATCCATTCAGCTACTGTATGTCTTTTTAATTGGAACATTTAGTCTATTTACATTTAAAGTGATTCTTGATAGATATCTACTTATTGCCATTTTTAAAATTGCTTTCTGGTTGTTTCTGTAGTTCTTCTCTATTCCTTTTTTCCTTTAGTCTCTTGTTTGTTAAATTTATTTTTTGTTATGTTTGGGTTTCTTTTTGTGTATGTATTAAAGCTTTTTGTTTGTGGTTACCATAAGTTTAATATCTATATACCTACATATATTAGCAATTTATTTTAACCTTATAATCCCTAAATTCAAACATGTTCTAAAAGCACATTGAACTCCTCCTGCCCATGTTTTATGTTTTAGATATTATATTTTACATCTTTTTATTTTGTGTATCCTTTAACTACTCATTGTAGTTATACTTGATTGTATTACTTTTGTCTTTCAAGTTTCATACTAGCTTTTTGAGTGGCTGATTCACTGCCTTTACTATACTTACCTTTACCAGTTTGATAATGATACTTACCCTTACCAGCTATGACCTTTTCTTTTCCAGTTAAAAAAGACTCTTTAATATTTCTTATATGGCAGGCTTAGTGGTGGAGAAATACTTTAATATTTGCTTGTCTGGGGAAAATTTTATCTCTTCTTCCATTCTGAATGAATACCATGTCAGGTAGTGTATTCTTCGTTGCAAGATTTTTCCTTTGAGCAGTTTAAATATATCATGCCATTCCCTTTTGGCCTGCAAAGTTTCTGTTGAAAGATCAATTGATAGTCTAATAGTAGTTTCCTAGTATGTGACTAGTTGTATTCTCTTGCTCCCTTTAATATTCTCTCTCTATCTTTAGCCTTTGCCATTTTAATTGTGTCTGGCTGTAGATTTTTTTGGGTTCATCTTATTTGGGAATCTGTGCTTCCTGGAACTGGGTATGTTTCCTTCTCCAGACTAGAAAAATTTTCAGCTTTTTCCTCAATAAGTTTTTTGACATTTCCTCTCTCTCTTCCCATCTGGGTTTGCTATAGTAAGAATGTTAATATGTTTGAAGTTTTGCCATAGGTCCCTGAAATAGCCTCATTTAAAAAAAATTTTTTTCACTGTTCTGATTGAGCAGTTTCCACTATTGTATCTTCCAGATTGCTGATCTGTTCTTCTGTGTCATCTAATCTGCTATTGACTCCTTCTAGTTTATTTTTCATTCCAGTTATTGTATTGTACAGCTCTGATTGTTTCTTTCTTATATTTTGTAACTGTTGAAGTTCTCCCTGTGCTCCTCCATTATTCCCCAGTGTTAGGTGGGCATTTTTATGACCATTACTTAGAACTGTTTATCACTGAAACTACTTATATCTGTTTCATTAGAGGTTTTCATTCTCCCCTAGGATTTTATTGTGTTCTTTTATTTTGCACATGTTCATCTGTCTCCACATATTTTTGGCTTTCTGTGTCTATGTCTATAAATCAGGTGAAACAGCTACCTCACACAGTCTTGACATTGTGACCTTATGTAAGAGTGAACCCTGTGTAGATTGCTTGTTTCAGGCAGTTTTGGCAGCCCAGCTGATATTGGAGTACGCATGGCCTGTGGGTATCTGAGGTGTAGCATGTTGTTGTTTCCTTGGTGGGACATCTGGTGCAGGCCAGGGGATTCCTGGGGTTCATTGTGCCAAGGCCACCTTGACAAGACAGCTGGAGCTATGGCCAGTGTCTAGGGAGGCTGGGGAACATCATTCTGGGGTGGGCTTGGGAAGATAACTATAGCTGGTGCTGGCCAAAGACCTGGAACCTGCTAGGATGGCTTTGGCAAGCTAGCTTGAGCGCCTGGACCACACTCCTTTCTGTGCTAAGTGGAAGCAGAAGGCAAAAAATGATGCCCTCAATTGATTCCAAACCCAGAGAGAGTTCCAGCTTTTTCCTGCCCATTTGGTAGACACTCTAGAGATAGCAAAGGCATCCCCTTCACCTATAGTCTAGGTGCCCTTTAAACCACTGTTTTTTCACTCTTCTCCATGGCAGGCAAGTCTGTGTATGGGCCCATCAGTGATAGCTCTCCTATTCAGTTTATCACATCTGGGCAGGGTTCCCATCAATACTGTGGTTCCTCTATCATTTGTTGTGCAGCAGCTAGTGTTCAATCGTCCCTCAGTTCTTCTTCAGTAAGAACTGCTCTATATGCAGGTGTTGATTTGATATTCCATGGGAGGAGCTGAGTTCTGGGTCTTTCTAGGCCACCATCTTGGTCTCTACCTCATTAACTTTTCAATTTACCCTTTTTCATTACTCACTCCCCAAAGTAAATCTACTTAATAACTCCACTCCTCTCTCAACACACCTTTTCCTTTCTTACCTGTTTTTATTTTTATTGAGGTATAATTGGTTTAAAATATTATTAGTTTCAGATGTATGACATGGAGAGTCAATAGTTTTATATATTATACTCCATTTAAAATTATTACAAAATAATGGCTATATTCCCTGTGCTATACAATATATCTTTGTTGATTTTTTATTTTATACATGGTAGTTTGTAACTCTTAGTCTTATACTCCTATCTTGTCCATCCCACCTTTCCCCTCCCCACTGGTAACCAGTAGTTTCTTCTCTATATCCATGAGTTTCTTTCTGTTTTGTTATATACATTAGTCTGTTTTAGTTTTTAGATTCTACATACAAGTAATAACAGAGAATATTTGTCTATCTCTGTCTGGCTTATTTCACTGAACATAATACTCTCTAGGTCCATTCACATTGTTGAAAATGGCAGAATTTCATTCTTTTTTATGGCCAAGTAACATTCCATTATATATAATGGAATATTACACGCACGCACACACACACACACACACACACACACACACCCCACATCTTCCTTATCCATTTTTTTTTGATGTTACCTTTCTTTCACATCTTGGCTATTGTACATAGTGCTGCTGTGAATATTGGAGTGCATGTATCTTTTCAAATTAGTGCTTTTTTTTTTCAGATGTATACCCAGTAGTGGAATTGCTGGATCATATAATAGTTTTATTTGTAGCTTTTTGTGGCACCTCCATACTGTTTTCCATAGTGGCTGCACCAATTTACATTGCCACTAACAGTGTAGTAGGATTCCAGTTTTTCAACACCCTCACCAATATTTGTAGACATTTTATAGACATTTATTATTTGTAGACATTTTGATGATAGTCATTCTGGCAGTTGTGAAGTGATATCTCAATGTGGTTTGGATATGCACTTCTCTAGAGATTACCAAGGTTGAGCATTTTTCTTTTGGCCATCTGTATATCTTCTTTAAAAAATATCCATTCAGGTATTCTGCCCATGTTTTGTTCAGGTTGTTTTTTTTATACTGAGTTGTATGTGCTGTTTATATATTTTGAATATTAATACATTATTGGTCATATCATTTGCAAATTTTTCTCTCATTTCTTTTCATTTTGTTAGTGGTTTACTCTTATGTGCCAAAGATTTTAAGTTTAATTAGATTCCATTTATTTATTTTTGATTTTACTTATTTTGCCTTAGGAGACTGATCCAAAAAAGATTACTATGATTTATGTCAAAGAGTGTTCTACAGATGTTCTCTTCTAGAAGTTTCATGTTTTCAGGTCTTATATTTAGGTCTTAAATCCATTTTGAGTTTGTTTTTGTATATGGTGTGAGAAAGTGTTCTGATCTCATTTTTACATGTAACTGTCTACTTTCCAGCACCACCTATTGAAAGGATTTTCTTTTATTCATTGTATATTCTTGCCTCCTTTGTCATAGATTAACTGATCATAGATGCATTGTTTTATTTCTGGTTGCTCTATTTTGTTCCATTGATTTATGTGTCTGCTTTTTTTTTTTTCCAGTACCATGCTGTTTTAGCTACTATAGCTTTGTAATACAGTCTGAAGTCTGGAAGGGTGATACTACCTTCTTTGTTCTTTTTTCTCAAGATTGCTTTGGCAATTTGGGGTCTTTTATGGTTTCATATATACTTTAGGGTTATTTGCTCTAGTTCTGTGAAAAATATCATGGGCATTTTGATAGAGATTGCATTAAACATGTAGATTGCTTTTTGTAGTATGACCATTTTAAAAATATTAATTCTTCCAATCCAAGAGCACTGGATATTTTCCTATTTCCTTGTATCATTTTCAAATTCATTCATAACTGTTTTATAGGTTTAAGAGTATAAGTTTTTCACCTCTTTGGTTAAATTTATTCATAAGTATTATTTTTGATGCAATTTAAATGAGATTGTTTTTTGCTTTCTATTTTTGATAGTTCATTATTAGTGGATAGAAAAGCAATGGATTTCTGTATATTAATCATGTATCCTGCAACTTTACTGAGTTCATTTATTAATTCTAATAGTTTTTTGGTGGAAACATTTTGGTTTTCTATATAGAGTATTATGTTACCTGCAAATAGTGAATTTTATTTTTTCCCTTCCAATTGGGATGAATTTTATCTCTTTTTCTTGTCTGATTGTTGTGGCTAGGACTTCCAATACTTTGTTAAATAGAAGTGGCAAGAGTGGGTGTCCTTGTCTTCTTCCTGACTTCAGAGGAAAGCTTTCAGGTTTTCATCATTGTGTATAATGTTACTCTGTGTTTGTCATAAGTGACCTTTATTATGATGAGATATATTTCCTCTATATCAACTTTGAAGAGAGTTTTTGTGATGGATGGAGGTTGCATTTTCTTAAATGCTTTTTCTGTGTCTATTGAGATGATCATTTCATTTTTATCCTTCCTTTGTTTAATGTGGTGTATCACATTGCTTGAATTTTGAATATTGCAACATCCTTGCATCCCTGTAATAAATTCCACTTGATAATGTTGTGTGATCCTTTTTATATATTGCTGGATTCAGTTTCCAATATTTTCCTTAACATTGTTTCATCTGTATTCATCAGAGGTACTGTCCTATGGTGTCTGTCTGGTTTTGGTATCAGGGTAATGGTAGCTCCATAGAATGAATTTGAAAGTGTTTCCATTTGCTTCATTTTTTTAAAATAGTTTGAGAATGAGAGGTATTAACTCTTCTTTCTTTCTTTGGTAGAATTCCTCTGTGAAGCTGTCCTGTCCTGGGCACTTTTGCTGGAAGTTTTTTTTTTTTTTTTTAATTACAAGTTCAATTTCACTATTATTGATTAGTCTATTTAGATTATCTATTTCTTCCAGATTCAGTCTTGGAAAGTTGTATGTTTCTACAAATTTGTCCATTTCTTCTAGGGTCCAATTTGTTGACATATAACTGTTCTAGTATTCTCTTGTGATTTTTTTGTATCTCTGTCATATTGTTGTTTCCATTTCATTTCTTATTTTGTTTATTTGAGTCCTTTCTCTTATTTTTTAATGAGACTGGATAAAGGTTTGTTAATTTTGTTTATTTTTTCCAAAATCATTCTTCATTTCATTGATCTTTTTTTATTGTTCTTTTTCAGTCTTAATTTTATTTATTTCCTTTATGATTTCTATTGTTTCCATCTTTCTGCTGAATTTGGGTTTTGTTTTCTGTTTCTTTTCTAATTCCTTTAGATGACAGCTTAGGTTGTTTATTTGAGATTTTTCTCATTTCTTGAAGTAGGCCTCTATTGCTATAAGCTTTCCTCTTTCAATAGCTTTTTTGTACCCCATAGGTTTTGGAAAGTTTTGTTTCCATTTTCATGTGACTTAAGATATTTTCTGATTTTCTCTTTGATTTCTTCATTGACCCATTGTTTTTTTAGTACCCTGTCATTTAGCCTCTAAGTGTTGTGCTTTTCGCATTTTCTTTCTTTAATTGGTTTCTCGTTTCATACTGTTATGTTTGGAAATAATGGCTTGATATAATTTCTATACACTTAAATTTGTTGAGACTTATTTGTGGCCTAGCACATGATCTATCCTGGAGAATGTTCCATGTGCACTTGAAAAGAATGTGTATTATGCTGTTTTTGGATGGAATGTCCTGTAAATATCTATGAAGTCCAACTGATCTAATGTGTTATTGAAAACCACTGTTTCCTTACTGATTTTTTTTTGTCTGGTTAATCTGTCCATTGATGTAAGTGGGGTGTTAAAGTCTCCTACTATTATTGTATTTTACTGTCAATTTCTTCCTTTATGTCTGTTAGTATTTGCTTTATATATTTAGGTGCCCCCTTAGTATGTGCATATTTGTTAAGAAGTGTTAAATCATCCTCTTTTATGGATCCCTTTATCAATATATATTGCCCTTTCTTATTTTTTGTTATAGAATTTCTTTTAAAATCTATATTGTCTGATATGACTACTGCTAGCCCCATTTCTTTTTGTTCCATTTGAGTGAAATTTCTTCTTTCATTCCCATGCTTTCAGTCTGTGTGAGTCCTTAGCTCAGAAATGTGTTTCTTGTAAGCAGCGTATAGATTGGTCTTGATTTTTTATTCAATTAACCACCCTATGTCTTTGATTGAAGCATTTTGTCCATTGACATTTAAAGTGATTATTGATAGGTATATACTTATTGCCAAGTTTTTACTTGTTTTCTAATTGTTTTGTAGTTCTTCTATATTCTTTTCATCTTCTTTCATTTCTTCCCTGTAATTTGATGATTTTATTAAGTGGTATGCTTGCATTCATTTCTCTCAAATTTTTGTATATCCACTGAGGCTTTTAATTTGTGGTTTTTAGGGGGTTCATATATGTTGTCTTATAACTCTATATATTTGTTTTAAACAGGTAGTCATTTAAGTTCAGTCTCATTCTAAGAGATCAACATTTTAAAATTTCTTCACCCATAGATCATGTTTTTGATGTCATATTTTAAATCTTCATCCATTTTCTGATTATTGTATTTATAGTTGATTTTATAATATTTTGTCTTTTACTCTTTGTACAAGCTTATGTAAGAGGTTTATTATTTGTGATTTTCATGTGATTCTGGGTCTGAGCCACCTTTGCTCCTCACAGCTGAGCTCTCCCTTCAGCCATGGCAGCCTTTGTCTCTCTGTAGAGCTGTATCCTAAAGCACAAAGGGCCAAAGTGTTTGCTCATCTCAGCCTGGGGCTTGCCAGGTTGGTTGTGGGGAAATAGGCCAGCCTCCCATGCAGTTTCAATCCATCCTCTCTTCCCTGTTTCAGGAGTGAGCAAGCATGTGCACCCTCCTCACAAGCAGAGTCCAGGCTTCCCACAGCCCTCCTATTAGTCCCACCAGGACCTCCAACCAGCCAAGTGGATTCATCCTAGGACTAGGGCACCCAATATGGAGCTTGAATCACTCACTCCACAGGGGGATCTCTGCCCATGTAATCCCCTTCCTCTTCTGAGTCTCCCCCTCCCAGGGACACAGGTCCCAACCTGATCAGTTCTCTTTTCTTCCTACTTGATTCCATGTGGATCTTTCTTACAGCCTTCATTGTACAGGAGTCTTTCTGCCAGTCTCCAGTTAGTTTTCAGTGAGAATTGTTCCAAATATAAATCTATTTTTGATGTGTTCATGGGGAAAAGTGAATTCCACATCCTCCTACTCTGTTATCTTGATCTCCTCCTCTCTTTTTTACTCTTTTCTTTTACTTTTCCAGCTGAATTTTCTCCCTACTTTCTTTATATATTAAAGCTCTAAGTAACCATTTACACCAAGCTCAAAACTAACCACTTCCATTAAGGAATCTGGGCCATACAGCCATAAGTAACTTCTTCTTTTCATGAATAGGTCTAACTCATTTGAATATACCATGCTCTTGGCACTGATGTTATGCTGAACTGCACTGTTATTATTCATTCTTTTTTGTCTTCATATGCATTTTTCCTCAATCAAACTGCATTCTTTAGGAGAGCCAATTCATTCTCAATTCTTTTTTTACTCCCCTTCTTTCTACTCCATACCCCAACTCTTATCATCATGCCACATACACCCCCAGTCACATCTATCTATTATACAGTACCAAAGTGCTTTGTAATAAGCTTAGTAAATTTTATGCAAACATATAATTTTATGCACAGTCCTTAGTATTGACAAGAATGGGAATCATTCAGCCAGCACCCTTCACTGCCATAAAATATAACTGTTAAATTTTTATTTTTCTTGACATTTTTTATTCCTCCTCTTGGGAAGGACATCAAAATGGATTAATGCATTAAAACTAATTTCTCCTTCCTTTCCTACCTGATTCAAAGCTCTAGAAATCTAAATACCCTTAGACAGTCCTTAAATATCTTATAACATTCCATTAAATGTCATGTTCTCTACCCCATAGAAGCCCAATAAACTTTCTGCTTTGCAACTCCCAACACACTATTGTTTTATGAACAGTATTTTGTACATTAAATGAACAATATGCCAATGTGAGTAAGGCAATTATTCCTTATTTTACTGGTGTAATATTTAGTTTGCCTCATGGAAATAGGCATAAGAAGTCTGAGTATTTCAGCCTAGTCAATTGGTATGTTAAGACAATTGCCTTGGGTGTATAAAATTTATTTCTTTGGGTGACATTTAATTGCTGGGAAACTACAGTATTCATTTATATCTAGTGGCTTGAGTATCCATAAGAGATTGTTTTCACTGCTGAAAATTCCTTTAATTTATTATTATTTTCATTTGCAGTATTTTATTAAAATAATCATTTTGTTCATAGTATAATATAATTATCCATTCTTCTGTGGATTTTAGATGCACTTTACTTCTCAGAAGTTTGTGTTTTAGACATTTCTTATAGAAATTACAGATAATTATTAAACTATTAAGCTGTTGAGGATGTCTAAATCTTCTTTGTAAGTAGTTTCTCTTTTAACATCTCAAATACACTACAAAATAAACATAGTTTTCCCTGACTTCACTGATTATTTTCTTAATGGTTTAAAAGCAATTTACATGTCTGTGTTCTTACACTTAACCTATTAATTCCATTTATTGACTGTATATTTTCTAGAAGAGCATTTATTTTTATGCTTTAGCTTTCTCTTTGCAATATTCCTTTGGCTTCATTGTTCATATGTATGTGCAGAGAAAATGCATACATACAAATTGGAATACATTCAACAAGTTTCTATGTAAATATTTCTTTCCAAATTAAAACTCAAAGGGGAAATCTAAGGAGAATATTAACATATTTGTGTAAAATATAGGACAGTCTTATCTTTTTTATCTTTAGATAACCTTTTTATATACAAATCATATAATGATTGGAAAGGAATCTTCATTCTACATATATGTATATATATATATATATATATATATATATATATTTTGGTAAGTAGATGCTGACTGTCTCATTACGCTTTTTCAGTGGAAAAATATTAGTATGTTTAGAATTTACTTCCATTTTTTTCTCTAGGAAAGAAAATTTACATACACAAGGTTAACCAGTAGTTGAATTTTTTTTTTTTGAAAAATCTCTTACTGAGATAATATATAACTCTTCCAAAATAGCAGTATTAAAATATTTGAATCTTTGAAATAGAGTGAAAATATCTCCTGAGGTTATTTAGTTTCTCTGACGCTAAAACTTCAGTTTATTTTCATAGCATTTATTTTATATTGCTTTCATAGATTCCATTGTAACCTGATGAACTGTAATTATTAAAGCTGTCCTATTTTTAATATCACAGTATCGGAATTCAGTCAAGAAATAAGTTATAGGGCTTCCCTGGTGGTGCAGTGGTTGAGAGTCCGCCTGCCGATGCAGGGGACACGGGTTCGTGCCCCGGTCCGAGAAGATCCCACATGCCACGGAGCGGCTAGGCCCGTGAGCCACGGCTGCTGGGCCTGCATGTCCGGAGCCTTGCTCCGCAGCGGGAGAGGCCACAACAGTGAGAGGCCCACGTACCACAAAAAAAAAAAAAAAAAGAAATAAGTTATAAAAGAAAAAAAGTTATGTAATAGAAATGTCTCTCTATTCAAGATCAGAAAAAAAGGTAAAATAACAATAACAACAAAAATACATACTACAGACTTCCAGACAATAAGATCCTAAATTCTAATGGAATATGTTTCTGTATCTTGCAGATTATTGCAGAAAGATTGCCTTTAAAAATACACAATTCCAAAGGGTAAAATCATATTATAGAAGGGTTAAAGAGGTTCATTTCAAAATCTTCCCCATGGAATTCTAGTTTAATGAGGGTGACCTACACTGGAAAACAATCTGTCAACATACATAATAAACATGACGTTTCTGATAGAAACAAGGTTACACTATCCTGACTTTGAAAAGAATTTTTTAATGAACTTACTCAACAAATTAAAGATTCTTTATTATATTTGTATAAATTACCATTATCAATATATTGTATTATGTAAATATAATTATGAATATGCTTTAGCTGTATATTTTCACTAAGCATAGGAAATATTTATTTCCAAGAAATAATCAGGCATAAAATGATACAGAACTTTTGGGAAAAATGGATAAGCAAGCATTTGCATTTACTAGTTCTTCTTCCCATAATCTCATTAAAATTAAAAATATTCTAGAAAAATAAGAATAATTTCACAGCCATTTTAGAAAGCTCCAGCTAACCACCCCCCCCAAAAAAAAACATTATCAGACTTAAAATTGTGAAGAATTTTAGAAGATATAAATTATATGGGACCAGAGAGAGTATGAAATGAAACAGAAATAAGGATTCACAACCTCATTTATCAAAGAAGAGAAGTTTTAAAATATGAGTAATACTTGAAAAACTATTTTAAAAGTCTAAGTTCATAGGTGTTAGTTGATGGTAGGAGAAAGTCTAAGGCAGGTGGAAACATAATTAGATTTTATTTAAAGAGTTGCAGAAACTGGTACTTTCTTGCGGGATAAAACAACAGATAAAACTTTTAAGCCACTGTTGCATGAAATTTACCACTATATAGAGCTGAACTCAATGTGAACTGATAAACCTAGGCATTTACACACTTACCTCTCCTTTTCTCTTTCCATCAAATTACTTGATCCAAGGTGCTTGAAATTAGAAATGTCACCAACTGAAGACACTTCAACAGTAGTTGCAGAGAGGTAAAATCACCCTCCACAAGCCAGGCAAACTGAAGAACAAATCAGCATCCACTATCAACATATAGATAAATTATACTGTGGGGGAGACACCCTGAAATATAAAATATGAATTCAAAGAAAATAAACTTACATTGGGCTTTTAAAACAGAACAACAACAACAAATAATTAGAAACCAGAAAGACTGAGTTACATTCCTCTCCATACTCTCCTTAGGAGAAAATGGAGAGGTGTTCTGTAAGGGTATATTGTCTGCTATTGAAAATAAAGACTTTCTTTTTTAATAGTTTGCACATTTGTAGTGGACATTGCTGGAACCCCGCCCAAATCTCTTTACCTGACTACTACACAGATCTCCCAGTTTCTCTGTCTGTGTTAGTTTCTGGTGTACAGCAAAATGATTCATATACATATATGAATATATATATATATACTTTTTCATATTGTATCCCATTATGGTTTATTACAGGATATTGAATATAGTTCCATGTGCTATACAATAGAACCTTCTTGTTTTTCTATTCTATATATAATAGCTTGTATCTGCTAGTCCCAAACTCCCAATACAACTCTCCCCCCACCTTCCCCCTTGGCAATCACTGGTCTGTTCTCTGTGTCTGTAAGTCTGTTTCTGTTTTATAGATAAGTTCATTTGTTTTATATTTTAGATTCCACATATAAGTGATATCACATGGAATTTTTCTTTCTCTTTCTGACTTCATTTAATATGATAATCTCTAGGTACATCCATGTTGCTGCAAATGGCATTATTAATTGTTTTTTATGGCTGAATATTATTTATATTTTTATATATATATATATATATATATATATACATATATATATATATACATACACACACACTACATCTTTTTTATCCATTCATCTGTTGATGGACATTTAGGTTGTTTCCATGGCTTGGCTATTGTAAATATTGCTGCTCTGAACATAGGGGTTCATGTATCTTTTGAATTATAGTTTTGTCCAGATATATATCCAGGAGTGGGATTGCTGGATCATATGGCAACTCTATTTTTAGTTTCCTGAGGAACCTTTATATTATTTTCCATAGTTACTGTACCAATTTACATTCTCACAAACAATGTAGCAGGGTTCCCTTTTCTCCATATCCTCTCTAGCATTTTAAACAATATTATTTTTCCCCACACCCCCCATAAACCACCATTTTACATTCTTTTTTACAGGCTTAACTGTTTAAATATTCTACCTATAAGTTATATCACAAAGTATTTGTCTTTCTCTGTCTGACTTATCTTACATAGCATACTGTTTTCAAGATCGGTCCATGACACTGTAAATCGAAGGATATCTTCCTTTCTCATGGCTGAATAATATTTCCTCATGTATATGTACCACATCTTTTTTATCCATTCATTCATTGATGGGCATCTGGGTTGTTTCCATATCTTGGCTATTGTAAATAATGCTGCAGTAAACATGCAAGTGCATGTGTCTCTTAGAAATCCTGTTTTTATTTTCTTTTGGGTATATACACAGCAGTGGAATTGCTGGATAAAAGTGTAGTCATATTTATACTTTTTTGAGGAAATTCCATACTGTTTTCCATAACAGTTGGACCAATTTGCCTTGCCACTGTAAATGTATGAGGGTTCATTTTTCACCACATCCTCACCAGCACCGTTTGTCTCTTGTCTTCTTGATAACAGCCATTCTAACAGGCATAAGGTGATGTCTCATTGTGGCTTTGATTTTCATTTCCCTGATTATTAGTGATGTTGAAAAGCTTTTCATGTGTCTGTTGGTCATTTTGATGTCCTCTTTGAGAAATGATTTTTAGTTATTCTGCCCATTTTTAAATTAGATTAATTTGTTTTTTATATTTTTTGGATATTAACCACTTATCCAACATATGGTTTGCAAAGGGTTTGTCACTTTCTTTAGGTTGTGTTTTCATTTTGTTAATGTTTCTTTTGCTTTGCAGAAACTTTTGGGTTTAACGTAGTCTTATTTTTTGATTGTTTTATTTTGTTGTGTATGCTTTGGGCTTCATGCCCCCCACATTTTTTCCAAGACAAGTATTGATAAGATTCTTACCTATGTTTCCTTCTAGGAGTTTTATGGTATATGGTTTTATGTTTAAGTAAAACATAAATCAATTTCACTTTAATTTTTGTGAATAGTGTGAAATACGTTTTTGATTTCATGGTTCTGCATGTGTTTCTTCAGTTTTCCCAGAACAATTTGTTGAAGAGAATATTCTTTTCCAATTGGGTATTCTTGGACCCTTTGTCAAATATTAGATGACTGTATATGCCAGGGTTTAATTCTGGGCTCTCTATTCTGTTCCATTAGTTGATGTCTCTATTTTTGTGCCAGTACCATACTGTTTTTATTACTATGGATTTGTAGTATGTTTTGAAATCTGGTCTTGGGGATTGCATTAACTCTATAAATGACTTTGAGTAGTATGGCCATTTTACAATATTAATTCTTCCAATTTATGAACACAGTATGCCCTTTCATTTGTGTCTTCTTTGATTTCTTTCATCAAAGTTTTGTAGTTTTCATTGTATAGATATTTCACTTCCTTGGTTAATATTATTCCTAAATATTTTATGTTTTATGCTATTGTGAATGAGATGGTTTATTTCTTTTTCAGATGCTTCATCATTAGTGTAAAGGAATGCAGCTTATTTCTGAATGTTGATTTTGTATTTTGCCACTTCACTGAAGTCACTGAGTAATTCCAACAGTTTTTTGACTGATTCTTTAGTGTATTCTATACATAGGATTATATTATCAGCAAATACTGACAGTTTTGCTCTTCTTTTCTAATCTGGATTCTTTTTATTTCTTTGTCTTGCCTAAATGCTCTAGTATTCATCCCAGTATTGAATAGAAGTGGTGGGCATCCTTGCCTTATTCCTGATCATAGGGAAAATGCTTTCAATTTCTCTCCATTGCATATAATGTTAGCTGTGAGTTTGTCATATATGAACTTTATTATTTTGAATTATGTTTCTTCTATACCCAGTCTATCACAAAAGCTATATGTACTCTGTCAAATGCTTTTTCTACATCTATTATATGATCATGTGATTTTTATATTTCATTACATTAATGTGATTTTATTGATTTACGTATGTTGAACCATCCTTGAATCCCAGGAATAAATCTCTCTTGGTCGTGATGTATAATCTTTTTAACGTGTTCTTGAATTCAGTTTGCTAATACTTTGCTGGGAATTTTTGCATGTATATACATGAGGGATGTTGGTCTATATATATATATATGTTTTTCTTGTGGTAACCATATCTAGTGTTGGTATCAAAGTAATGCTGGCCTCACAAAATGAGTTTGGGCATGTTCCCTCTTCCTCCTCAATATTTTGGAAGAGTTGGAGAGGAATTGGTATTAATTCTTTAAATATTTGGTAGAATTCTCCAGTGAAGTCATCTGGTCCTGGTGCTTCTATGTTGGTTTTTTTTTCTTTGTTTGGTGGGGGGGTTTGTTTGTTTTATTACTGTTTCAGTCTCTATCCCTTATTGGTTTGTTTGGATTTTCTATTTATTCCTGATTTAGTCTTAGTATGTTGTGTGTTTCTAGAAATGCACCCATTTCTTCTAGGTTATATAATTTGTTATCATATATTTGTTCATATAGTCTCTTATCATTCTATATATTTCTGTAGTAGTATCAGTTGTAATGTCTCCTTTTTCATTTCTGGATTTTTTCATTTGAATGTTTTCTCTTTTTTTCTCATTTAGTCTAGCTAAAGGCTTGTCAATTTGTTTATCTTTTTGAAGAACTGGCTCTTTGTTTCATTGATTATTCCTGTTCCTTTTCTGGTTTCTATTTCATTTATTTGTGCTCTGATCCTTATTATTTTCTTCTTTCTGCTAACTTTGGGCTTAATATGTTTTTCTTTTTCTAGTTCCTTGAGGTTTAAAATTAGGTTGTTTATTTAAGATCTTACTAATTTAATAATATATGTGTTTATTGCTATAAAGTTTCTTCTCAGAACTGTTTTTTGCTACGTCCCACAATATTTGATATGTTGTGTTTTCATTTTCATTTTGGGGGGATAATATATTTCCTTTTTGAATTCTTCTCTGACTCAGTGGTTGTTTAGAAGTTTGTTGTTTACCTTCCAAATATTTCTAGATCTTTTCACTTTCCTCTTGTTTTGATTTCCAGTTTCATATCATTGTGATCAAGAGAAGATAGTTGGTATGATTTCAATCTTCTTATATTTGCTAAGTTATGTTTTGTGACCAATATGATTAGTCCTGGAGAATGTTCCATGTTTGCTTGAGAAGATTATACATTCTGCTGCTGTTGGATAGAATGTTCTGTATATGTCAATTAATTCCAATTGTTTTTAATTGTGGTTCAATTCCAAAACTTCTTACTGATTTTCTGTCTAGACAATCTACCCATTGCTGATAGTGGAGTATTCATGCCTCCTACAATTGTTGTATTGTTGTCTATTACTTCCTTAACATCTGTTATTAATTGTTTAATATATTTCAGTGCTCAAGTGTTGGGAGTATGTATATTTATGATTGTTATATCTTCTTGATGTATTGATCCTTTTATCATCATATAATGACTTTTTTGTCTCTTGTTATCTTTAGGCTTGAAGTCTATTTTGTCTAAGTGTGGCTACACCTGCCTTCTTTTTGTTTTCATGTGTTGAATATAATCTTCCAACCTTTCACTTTGAGGCTATGTGTGTTTTTAGAGCTGAAACAGGTATCCTATAGGTAGCACATAGTTGTATCTTGTTTTTTGATCCATCCAGCTAATATGTGTCTTTTGATTGGTGAGTACAATTCATTTATATTTAGGGTAATTATTGATATGTAAGGATTTACTACTACCATTTTATATTTTCTCTTTCCTCTTCTTTTGTCTTCTGGTTATTCTGACTCTCCACTTTATCCCTCTCCTCTCTTTCTGTCTACCTTTGTAATTTGATGATTTGTGCATTCTCCTACCCTCTGTGTGTGTGTTTGTGTGTGCACATGCATGTGTCTTTATGCTTTAAATTTTTGCCTTGTGGCTACTGTGAGGTTTACAAAAAAAATCTTATAAATAAAATGTCATTTTTCTTCTGTTAGAAATTTATCTTCATTAGTCTATTAAAGATACCATCATTTTACTCTTCCCCTTTTATAATTTTTGTGTCACAAAGTATCTCTCTTTATGCTGTAATTTTGTTACCAAGTTGTGGTAGCTATGGTTATGTTTCATGCTCTTTTCACTTAAACTTTATGCTAGAGTTTAACATATTATTTTAAAAATTAGTTACAGTATTCTGAGTACACATTAACTTAATCAGAGGTTTGTGTACTTTTTTCTTTCCATTTTAGGTAGAAGATATTCTTTTAAATATTTCTTGTTTAAAGGGGCAGGTTTAGTGGTGGTGAACTCCCTCAGTTTTTTGTTTGTCTGGGAAAGCCTTTATTTCTCCCTAATATCTGAGGGAAGGTTTGTCAGCAGAGGAGGGCAGGTGTGTACTTAACACTTGGAGCTTTGTGTATTCCCATGGCTCAGTAGAGGGATCCACAGTGGGGACATCCCAGAGGTCTTTGAGTGGTCTTCATGCCTCATGGGGCAGAGAGCAGGAGAGGCTTTCCTTCAGTTCTCTTCGTCTGTCTACTTCCCTTTTCTTTCACTCCTCCAGTTATTGCAGTCTCTCTTCAAAGTACACAGCTTATCTTTCCAGCTGCAATGTGAGCAGCTGGGCAGATCCCCATCCACCACCTTCACAATTCACCTCTTCTACCAGAAATGTCTTGCTGGCTTGTTCTCGGAACAGCTGTCACCTTCTCTGCTGCTGTTGACTCTGCCACCACTTCCCTTGCTCTGCTGTCTCCTCGCCTCCTCTGTGGTTCAATCCACCCCCTTTCTGGTCCATGGATGGATGGACTCATGGGTATCCTGGTATGCTGTGCAGAGCCACTTTTTTTCAGTTATGGATGTCCAAGAGTTGTAAATCAAAGAGGAGAGAAAAGAGAAAAGACTCACACCTCCGTGATGCTGACATCACTCCTCTTTGGTTATTTTCTTTTTAATTAAATCTTACAATGGGTGTGCAGAGGTGAATATCCATAAGCATTTTTAAATATGGAAACTGTTTAGTAAAAACAAGAGGAAAAATATACTTGCTTGTACAAAGGGGCTTTTGGGGAAAAGCATAAGCCTGAGCAAAGGAAACTGACACAACACATAACAATGTATTGAAGATAATAAAAGGCAAAGAGATACCTAAGCATCCAGAAGTAGACAATAATCAGATATAGAATACTAGCAAGAGCCAATGGGGAAAAGGGAATGTTTTTGGAAGATCAATGTAACCGTATTTTAAGTGGTATTTGTAATTTTAGACAGAGGAGAGAGCTAAAGTTCCATTTTTAATTATTTTATGCTTTGTTTTCATTTCCTACTTTAAAATATAATCTGTAGTATTCTAGTATACATTTTTCCTAAAACAAGAATCAGTTGGAGGGGACCTTCAAGATGAAAGAGGAGTAAGATGTGGAGATCACCTTCCTCCCCACAAATACATCAAAAAATATCTACATGTGGAACAACTCCTACAGAACACCTACTGAACGCTGGCAGAAGACCTCAGACTTCCCAAAAGGCAAGAAACTCCCCACACACCTGGGTAGGGCAAAAGAAAAAAGAAGAAACAGAGACAAAAGAATAGGGATGGAACTTGTACCAGTGGGAAGGAGCTGTGAAGGAGGAAAAGTTTCCACACATTGGGAGGCCCATCACTGGTGGAGACGGGGGGTGGGGGTCAGGGGGAAGCTTCGGAGCCATGGAGGAGAGCACAGTAACAGGGGTGCAGATGGCAAAGCAGAGAGATTCCTGCACAGAGGATCAGTGCCAACCAGCACTCACCAGCCTGAGAGGCTTGTCTGCTCACCCACAAGGGCAGGTGGGGGCTGGGAGCTGAGGCTCAGGTTTCAGAGTTCAGAACCAGGGAGAGGACTGGGGTTGGCTGCATGAACACAGCCTGAATGGGGCTAGTGCACAACAGTTAGCCGGGAGGGAGTCAGGGAAGAAGTCTGGACCTGCCTAAGAGGCAAGATACCATTGTATCAGGGTACACGAGGAAAGGGAATTCAGAGCACCACCTAAACAAGCTCCAGAGATGGGTGCTTGCCACAGCTGTCAGAGTGGACCACAGAGATGGGCATGAGATGCTAAGCTGCTGCTGCAGCCACCAAGAAGCCTGTGTGCAAGCACAGGTCACTAGCCACACCTCCGCTCCTGGGAACCTGTGCAGCCTGCCATTGCCAGGGTCCCGTGATCCAGGGATAGCTTCTCCAGGAGAAAACACAGCACTCTCAGGCTGGTGCAACGTCACACCAGCCTCTGTCGTTGCAGGCGTGCCCCGCATTCTATATCCATCTCACTCTCCAGCCTGAGTGAGCCACAGCTCCCTATTCAGCCTCTACTTTAACCCCCACATTTCTGGGCAAAGAACATATGCCACAAGGCGACTTACATGCAGAGGCAGGGACAAATCCAAAGCTGAACCCCAGGAGCTGTGCCACCAAAGAAGTGAAAGGGAAATTTCTCTGGTCAGCCACAGGAGCAGCAGATTAAATCTGCACAGTCAACCTGATATACCCTGCATCTGTGGAATACCTGAATAGACAACGAATCATCCCAAAATTTAGGCAGTGGACTTTGGGAGCAACTGTAGGCTTGGGGTTTGCTTTTTGCCTCTATTTTTTTTCTGGTGTTATGTTTATCTTATTCAGTATTTAGAGCTTATTATCATTGGTAGATTGGTTTATTGATTTGGTTGTTCTCTTCATTTATATATTTTTTTTTCTTTCTTTTTTCTCTTTTTGTGAGTGTGTATGTGTATGCTTCTTTGTGTGATTTTGTATCTATAGGTTTGCTTTTACCATTTGTCCTAGGATTCTGACAGTCCATTTTAGTTTTTGGTTTTTTTTAGTATAGTGTTTAGCACTTGTTATCATTGGTGGATTTGTATATTGGTTTGGTGGCTCTCTCTTTTTTTGTATTACTTTTTTATTTCTTTATTTTAATACGTTTTTAATTTTTATTTTCATAATGTTATTTACTTTTCTTTCTTTTTTAATCACTTTCCTTCTGAGTTGTGTGGCAGAAACACAGGGTCTCGGTGCTCCAGCCAGGTGTCAGGCCTGAGCCTCTGAGGTGGGAGAGCTGAGTTCAAGACATTTTCCCACCAGAGACCTCCCAGCCTCATGTAATATCAATTTGTGAGAGCTCCCCTACAGATCTATGTCTCAATGCAAAGACCTAGCTCCACTCAATGACCAGCAAGCTCCATTGCTGGACACCCCATGCCAAACAACTAGCAAGACAGGAACACAACCCCACCCATTAGCTGAGAGGCTGCCTAAAATCATAATAAGTCCACCAATAACCCAAAACAGACCACTGGAAATGACCAACACCATCAGAAAGACAAGATACAGCCTAATCCACCAGAACACAGGCACTAGTCACCTTCAGCAGGAAATATACACAACCCACTGAACAAACCTTACCCTCTGGGGCAGACACCAAAAACAATGGGAACTAGAAACCTGCAGCCTGTGAAAAGGAGACCCAAAACACAGTAAGGTAAGCAAAATGAGAAGACAGAGAAACACACAGCAGATCAAGGAGCAAGGTAAAAACCCACCAGACCAAAAAAGGGAGAGGAAATAGGCAGTCTACCTGAAAAAGAATTCAGAGTAATGGTAGTACAGATGATCCAAATTCTTGGAAATATAATGGAGAAAATACAAGAAATGTTTAACAAGGACCTAGAAGAACTAAAGAGCAAACAAACAATGATGAACAACAAAATGAATGAAATTTAAAATTCTCTAGAAGGAATCAATAGCAGAATAACTGAAGCAGAAGAATAGAGAAGTAACCTGGAAGATAAAATAGTGGAAATAACTACTGCAGAGCAGAATAAATAAAAAGAATGAAAAGAATTGAGGACAGTCTCAGAGAACACTGGGACAACATTAAAAGCATGAACATTCGAATTATAGGGGTCCCAGAAGAAGAGAAAAAGAAAGGGACTGAGAAAATATTTGAAGAGATTATAGTTGAAAACTTCCCTAATATGGGAAAGGAAAGACTCAAGTCCAGGAAGCACAGAGAGTCCCATATAGGATAAATCCAAGGAGAAACAAATGAAGACACATAGTAATCAAACTCTCAAAAATTAAATACAAAGAAAAAATAATAAAAGCAGCAAGGGAAAAGCAACAAATAGCATACAAGGGAATCCCCATAAGGTTAACAGCTGATCTTTCAGCAGAAACTCTACAAGCCAGAAAGGGAGTGGCAGGACATATTTAAAGTGATGATAGGGAAAAACCTACAACCAAGATTACTCTGTCCGGCAAGGATCTTATTCAGATTTGACAGAGAAATTAAAAACTTTACAGACAAACAAAAGCTAAGAGAACTCAGCACCACCAAACCAGCTTTACAGCAAATGCTAAAGGAACTTCTCTAGGCAGGAAACACAAGAAAGGGAAAAGACCTACAATAAAAACCCCAAAACAATTAAGAAACTGGTAATAGGAACATATAGATTGATAATTACCTTAAGTGTAAATGCTCCAACCAAAACCCATAGACTGGCTGAATGGCAAAAGAAACAAAAACAAGACCCATATATATGCTGTCTACAAGAGACCCACTTCAGACCTAGGGACACATACAGACTGAAAGTGAGGATATGCAAAAAGATATTCCATGCAAATGGAAATCAAAAGAAAGCTGGAGTACCAATTCTCATATCAGGCAAAATAAACTTTAAAATAAAGATTATTATAAGAGACAAAGAAGGACTACATAATTACCAAGGGATCAATCCAAGAAGAAGATAAAACAATTGGAAATATTTATGCACCCAGCATAGGAGAACTTCAGTACATAATGCAAATGCTAACAGCCATAAAAGGGGAAATTGACAGTGAAAAAATAACAGTAGGGGATTTTAAATCCCACTTTCAACAATGGACAGATCATCCAAAATGAAAATAGAAAAGGAAACACAAGCTTTAAATGATACATTAAACAAGATGGACTTAATTGATATTTATAGGGCATTCCATCCAAAAACAACAGAATACACTTTCTTCTCAAGTGCCATGGAACATTCTTCAGGATAGATCATATCTTGAGTCACAAATCAAGCCTTGGTAATTTAAGAAAATTGAAATCATATCAATATTTTTCCTGACCACAATGCTATGAGAATAGATATCAATTACAGGAAAAAATCTGTAAAAATTACAAACACATGGAGGCTAAACAATTACTAAATAAGCAAGAGATCACTGAAGAAATCAAAGAGGAAATTTAAAAATACCTAGAAACAAATGACAATGAAAACACAATGACCCAAAACCTATAGGAGGCAACAAAAGCAGTTCTAAGAGGGAAGTTTATAGCAACAAAATCCTACCTCAAGAAACAAGAAATATTTCAAATAAACAACCTAACCTTACATCTAAAGCAGTTAGGGAAAGAAGAACAAAATAATCCCAAAGTTGGCAGAAGGAAAGAAATCATAAAGATCAGATCACAAATAAATGAAAAAGAAATGAAGGAAACAGTAGCAAAGATCAATAAAACTAAAAGCTGGTTCTTTGAGAAGATAACGAAAATTGACACACCATTAGCCAGACTCATCAAGAAAAAAGACAAAAGACTCAAATCAACAAAATTAGAAATGAAAAAGGAGAAGTAACAACTGACCCTGCAGAAATACAAAGGATAATGAGAGATTACTACAAGCAACTATATGCCAATAAAATGGACAAACTGGAAGAAATGGACAAATACTTAGAAAAGCACAATTTTCCTAGACTGAACCAGGAAGAAATAGAAAATATAAACAGACCAATCACAAGCACTGAAATTGAGACTGTGATTAAAAATCTTCCAACAAACAAAAGACCAGGACCAGATGGCTTTAAAGGCGAATTCTTTCAAACATTTAGAGAAGAGCTAATGCCTATTCTTCTTAAACTCTTCCAAAATATAACAGAGGGAGGAAAACACCCAAACTCATTCTACGAGGCAGCCAACATGCTGATACCAAAACCAGACAAAGATGTCCCAAAGAAAGAAAACTACAGGCCAATATCACTGATGAACATAGATGTAAAATTCCTCACCAAAATACTAGCAAACAGAATCCAACAACACATGAAAAGTGTCATACACCATGATCAAGTGGTGTTTATCCCGGGAATGCAAGGATTCTTCAATATATGCAAATCAATCAATGCAATATGCCATATTAACAAACTGAAGGATAAAAACCATGTGATGATCCCAATAGATGCAGAGAAAGCTTCTGACAAAATTCAACACCCATTGATGATAAAAACCCTACAGAAAGTAGGCATAGAGGGAACTTACCTCAACATAATAAAGGCCATATATGAGAAACCCACAGCCAACATCATTCTCAATGGTGAAAAACTGAAAACTTTTCCAATAAGATCAAGAACAAGACAAGGTTGCCCACTCTCACCACCAGTATTCAACATAGTTTTGAAAGTTTTATCCACAGCAATCAGAGAAGAAAAAGAAATAAAAGGAATCCAAATCAGAAAAGAAGAAAAATTGTCATTGTTTGCAGATGACATGATACTATACATAGAGAATCCTAAAGATGCTACCAGAAAGCTACTAGAACTAATCAATAAATTTGGTAAAGTAGCAGGATACAAAATTAATGCATGAAATCCCTAGCAAGCCTCCACACTAATGATGAAAAATCTGAAAGAAAAATTAAGGAAACACTCCCACTTATCATTGAAACAAAAAGAATAAAATACCTAGGAATAAACCAACTTGAGGAGAAAGGGAGACCTGTATGCAGAAAACTATAAGACACTGATGAAAGAAATTAAAGATGATACAAACAGATGGAGAGATATACCATGTTCTTGGATTGGAAGATTCAATGTTGTGAAAATGACTATACTACCCAAAGCAATCTACATATTCAGTGCAATCCTTATCAAACTACCAATGGTATTTTTCACAGAACTTGGACAAAAATTTTCACAGTTTATATGGAAACACAAAAGACCTCGAATAGCCAAAGCAACCTTGAGAAAGAAAAATGGAGCTGGACGAATCAGGCTCCTTGAATTCAGACTATACTATAAAGCTACAGTAATCAAGACAGTACAGTACTGACACAAAACCAGAAATACAGATTAATGGAACAGAATAGAAAGCCCAGAGATAAACCCATGCACATATGGTCACCTTATCTTTGATAAAGGAGGCAAGAATACACAATGGAGAAAAGACAGCCTCTTCAATAAGTGGTGCTGGGAAAACGAGACAGCTACATGTAAAAAAATAAAATTAGAACACTTCCTAACACCATACACAAAAATAAACTAAAAATGGATAAAAGACCTAAATGTAAGGGCAGACACTATCAAACTCTTAGAGGAATATATAGGCAGAGCACTCTATGACAAAAATCACAGCAAGATCCTTTTTGACCCATTTCCTAGAGAAATGGAAATGAAAACAAAATAAATAAATGGGATCTAATGAAACTTTAAAGCTTTTGCACAGCAAAGGAAACCATAAACAATACGAAAAGACAGCCCTCAGAAGGGGAGAAGATATTTGCAGACGAAGCAACAGACAGCGAATAATCTCCAAAATATACAAGCAGCTCATGCAGCTCAATATCAAAAAAACAAACAAACTAATCCAAAAATGGGCAGAAGACCTAAACACACATTTCTCCAAAGAAGATATACAGATTGCCAACAAACACATGAAAGGATGCTCAACATCAGTAATCATTAGAGAATTGCAAATCAAAACTAAAATGTGGTATCACCCCACACTGGTCAGAATGGCTATCATCAAAAATTCTAAAAACAATAAATGCTGGAGAGGGTGTGGAGAAAAGGGAACCCTCTTTCACTGTTGGTGGGAATGTAAATTGATACAGCCACTATGGAGAACAGTATGGACATTCCTTAAAAAATTATAAATAAAACTACCATATAACCCAGCAATCCCACCCTGGGCATATACCCTGAGAAAACCATAATTCAAAAAGAGTCATGTACCACAAGGTTACTTGCAGCTCTATTTACAATAGCCAGGACACGGAAACAACCTAAGTGTCCATCATCATATGAATGGATAAAGAAGATGTGGCACATATATACAATGGAATATTATTCAGCCATAAAAAGAAAGGAAAATGAGTTATTTGTAGTGAGGTGAATGCACCTATAGTGTGTCATACAGAGTGAAGTCAGAAAGAGGAAAACAAATACCGTATACTAACACATATATATGGAATCTAAAATTTAAAAAAAATGTTTCTTAAGAACCTAGGGACAGGACAGGAATAAAGATGTAGAAAATGGACTTGAGGACATGGAGAGTGGTAAGGGGGAGCTGGGATGAAGTGAGAGAGTGGCATGGACATCTATACACTACCAAATGTAAAACACATAGCTAGTGGGAAGTAGCCGCATAGCACAGGGAGATCAGCTTGGTGCTATGTGACCATCTAGAGAAGTGGAATATGGAGGGTGGGATGGAGGCGCAAGAGGAAGGGGATATATGTATATGTATAGCTGATTCACTTTGTTATAAAGCAGAAACTAACACATCATTATAAAGCAATTATATTCCAATAAAGATGTTAAAAACAAAAAAAGAATTAGTTCTGCCTTCTGAAACACTGATTTGGTGATAGATCATCTGAATTATTATTTAAAATCAAGAATTTTTAAACAGAAATAATAGCATTAATCCTGGTATTCTAATTCTATATGATCTCAAAATTATATATTTATTTAAATAATATTAGACCTTATTAATGACGTTAATAGTACTTGATAATCTTCTTCCTCTCCTGAGCAGGAACACGAATTTTGCTAAAGAATAGTAATGCTGTGTGTGCACTCTTTAGTTTGATAATCTTAGTCAATAGGTTAGTGAAGTTAGTATTCATTATGCTCTTTAATCAATGGTTATTTTTGTAAGAGGTAGTATTTTGTTAGAGAAATTACTGAAGATTTTTAAAGTTAAAGAAATAAACAACCATGAAATAAAGGGAGAAATTATGACTGGGTAGGACATTTGAAATGAGAATTGAAATAAATCAGATTGGACCTATAAGTTGTTTGTTATCGATACTAGTCAATGGAAAGATTTCTGAACTAGAAAGGTAGGAGGAATAACACTGAATTGAAGGACAAAATCCTATGCCCTTCCAACTGAAAAAAAAAAAAATCTGACTCAATTACTTGTAGTATCTAATCAAAGAAGGATGGAGTAAGTGCAAATACAAACAGACATTGCACCATATCTTTTCAATGACGGGTTCTGTAAAAAGTAAAAAGCCATTGTACTATGTGGCTTAAATAAACAAAAAGATCTTTAAGACCATCATTCTAAGAGAAAATCAATGAACGAAATCATTGTGGTTTAGTGTGGTAAATAAGATGTTAGTGAATATAAGTGCGGTCACAAAATTAGAGTGCTTTTTAAGAACAGTACAGGATAAAAATGATGGCAAGTATCTATATGTTACCCTTACAGTTAAGGTCATCTAGAGTATTTTGGCTAATACTTTTCCTTGATTGGAGCATTGGGAAGAAGAAAGTGTATTTTTCAGTTAAAATTTTCATCAAGAAACGTTTTCTGGGCCAAGCCTCAACGCTGCATATATAGCATAAGAAGAATATCATTTGCTATGACTTTTCTAAAGCTCCACATTTAGATTATTATGATGGATTTGATATATGTTTTGTCTTCTAGGATTATTTTAATCTAATGTCTTCAGTAAAAGAATTTAACAATTCTAATACATAATGAAATTAAATGTCAGAAATGTGTATTTCTCATAACTTTTCTCAAAGCATAGTACTTTTAAGTGAACACAAGTATTCATATGATTACCCACTTCCATCATATTATTAGTTAAATACTGAGTCTTTCATTTGAAAAGCATATGCATATGAATAAGAGAGTAAATATGCAGGCATGTGCATGTGTTAACTCAAAGCAGAAGATTTCTTTTAGCATAAGAAGATCTATATATAACTTACAGGTCTCAAAGCAAATCTATCACAAAATTATATTTTGCATAAACTTCATATTTATTGTTTAAATTTTGTTAACATTTTGGAATGGTTCAGGAACATGACTCACAAGGGAACTTCATTAAGAATTAAAAACCTATTGCTGTGCATAAAATACCATATACATGTGAATAACACTGTGCAGTCTGCATGCCTCTGAGGAAAAGTATCACTGAAACATCCTGTGCCACCTGCAAGATTTAGCAGTTACTCTTTTTCTAGTTTGAAGGTCCAAAAATATAAAAATGGGCAGTCACTGCACAGATTCTACATATGGAACTGTAGCCATAGCAATCATATATGGCTTATAAATAATTGATCATTAAAACTTGGATAACAGAGTCTAACTAGAGGGGACAAGGTGAGATAATTCTGTGGCTGATATTTAGGCACTTCTGTCCCCACCATAATGGTTTCCCCACTGCATGCTTCTCTCCACATTCTCTTCAGTCTCCTGAGGAAGATGGAAAAGTAGTAGCTAGAGAGGGACAGTGACTCTTTAGGAGAATTTGGAAATTGACTCAGAGTTTGAAATTTGGCAGCCTGCAAATTCCAAGAGAGTCAGGTTGTTCATTACATAGTTTGCATAGTATATGGGTTTTACATAACGACTTTAGTAATTCATTCATTTAACAAGACACTGTTGACTGTTTACTTGCTTCAGGCTTTCTTGTCGATGCTTAGGCACCATGGGGACAAAGACAAGATACCTATTGTTACAGAGCTTAATCGTCTAGCAGGAACTGGTATATTTTTAAGAAATGATTCACCATGTAATTTCAGACAGTGATGAGTAATGAAGCAAATTAAACAAGATAGGTTAAATGGAGAGAAGGATATTAGAAGCTAATTTCAACTGGTTGGTGGGTAGTCCTTTTTGAAGAGGTGACCTCTAAGATGAGACCTGGAGAAATGAACCATATTAGGGAGAGTCAAGGGCAAGGCGCAAAGGCATGAACAAAGTCAGTGTGCTCTTGTGACAGAAAGGTCATTGTGACAGAAAGGTCATTGCAGTGTGGTGAGATCATGGCACAGTGCTACCAAACAGAGAAAAGCCAACACTGAAACATATTTTTTTCTGCCTCAAAATCACCTTCAAATGCTTCACTGGTGCACTTGTGGGTCCTGTGTAAGCACTGTTTCATCAGCATATGCTTTATAATCCATATCCCTGTGACTGTCAGAGCAGCTTAAATCTTGGGGCCACTTACTCATTTTCTTTTAATTTTTATTGGAGTAGAGTTGCTTTACAATGTTGTGTTAGTTTCTGAGGTACAGCAAAGAGAATCAGTCATACGTATACATATATCTACTATTTTTTAGATTTCCTTCCCATTTAGGTCACCACAGAGCACTGAGTAGAGTTCCTGTGCTACACAGTAGGTTCTCATTAGTTATTTTATACATAGTAGTGTATATATGTCAGTCCCAATCTCCCCATTCACCCCACCCCTCTTCCTCCCTCCCGCCGCCGTAATCATCAGTTTGTTCTCTACATCTGTGACTCTGTTTCTGCTTTGCAGATAAGTTCAACTCTACCATATATTTAAATTCCAAATATAAGCATATACAATATTTGTTTTTCCCTTTCTGACTCACTTCACTCTGTATGACAATCTCTAGGTCCATCCACATCTCTGGAAATGGCACTATTTCATGTGGCTGCGCAATATTCCATTGTATATATATATATATACTGTATCTTCTTTATCCACTCCTCTGTTGATGGACATTTAGGTTGCTGCTGTGTCCTGGCTATTGTAAATAGTGCTGCAATGAACATCGGGGTGCATGCATCCTTTCGAATTATATTTTTTACGAATATACACCTAGGAGTGGGATTCCTAGGTCATATGATAGATCTATTTTTAGTTTTTTCAAGGCACCTCCATACTGTTCTCCATAGTGGCTGCACCAATTTACATTCCCACAACAGTGTAGGAGGGTTCCCTTTTCTCCACACCCTCTCCAGCATTTATTGTTTGTAGATTTTTTTGATGATTTGGGGCCACTCTAACTCATTTTTAAAGAGTCTTTCCTTCCATTCTCCTTTCCAAAAAACAAGAATGTCATGTTCTGTTTAAGGGACTTTCAACAATCTGGAAGCTGCATGTCAGCTAAAGACCTGATAGCACAATGATAAGGCAGGATGAAGAGGAAGCAGCACTGCTGAAAGAACACAGCACATGGATGTAGAAATTATTAAGGTAAATAATATTTACAATCCCTGTCATTTTTTAAAACTGTTTTCAAGATTGTGTGAGTCTGTCTCATTTAGAATATGTGGAATATTCATTTTTCAAAGTAAAGATAGTTTATATAGACAATAGATAAATGTAGCCACAAAAAAATCACAGTAAGTCCCCTACATACAAAAGAGTTCCATTCAGAGAGTGCATTTGTTCAGTCCAATTTGTTCTTAAGTCCAACAAAGTTAGCCTAGGTACCCAAATAACACAGTCAGCTATATAGTACTGCACTGTAATAGGTTCATAATACTTTTCACACAAATAATACATAAAAAACAGACAAAAAAATAAAGAAAACATTTTTAATCTTACAGTACAGTGCCTTGAAAGGTACAGTTGTGCAGTACACAGCTGGCACACAAGGGCTGGCATCGAGTGAACAGGCAAGAAGAGTTACTGACTGGAGGAGGGAGAGGAGGTGGGAGATGGTAGAGCTGAAGGATCGTCAGCAACAGGAGACAGAGGGCAAGCTGCAATGTCACTCACGCCTGACGTTGGTGGCACAGGTTCTGGTTCCTTGCTGGATTCAATTCTACCTACCCTCTCAAAACAATGATCCAGTGATATCTGGGTAGCAGCTCTTTTTTCTCATCATAGACGACATGGTAGCACTGGATTGCATTCTGAACGGCTGCTGCAACCTTCGTGTACCATTCTATGTTCGGGTCCTGTGCCTCAAAAACTAACAGTGCCTCCTCAAATAAAGAAAATACCCTGCCACTTCCTGCAGTGTGAATCTCTTCTGTTCTTCAGTTACTTCTTCTTCCTCTTTTCTTTCTTTGTCTTTTCTCTGGGCCTCCAATTCCTTGTGCTTCTTAGCAGTACCAGCTACATCACCACTGCTTTTACACTTGCTTCCAGACATCCTGGGCTTGAAATAAAGATACTGTACTACAGTACTCTATACAGTACAGTGCAGTACACAAAAGCACAACCACTGGTAGAGGATGCAGCCACGTGAAAATGTACACCAGACACATGAACTAACTTACATGATTGGACATGGGAATGCACGTTCGCATCTTTGAAAGTTTGCAACTTGAAAGTTCGTATGTAGGGGACTTACTGTATAGTGAATATGCACATATCTTTTCCACTTGTGTCATAACATGGGTAACATAATCTATCCACTGAGGAGATATATTAAAATCCTTAAACTTAAGCCCAAATTTATGGATCAGTCTATAAATTATGTATGTTTATATGTGCCTTTAATTTTTAAAAATATTTTAAGGTAGTTTAAATTATTGTAAATCCCATGTTTAATGTTTTTAATTTAATTTTTGTTAATGCAAATAAAATACTTTAACAAATAACATAAAGAGTGAATCAATGTACACTAAGTGCTATGTTTTTAAACATATGTGCAGTCCTTGATATTATGGAATTGCTAATAGATTCTTATTAAACCGTTCAGCTGAGAAAAAAATTTAAGAAAAAGAGCAAGTGAAGCTACCACGTCCGTATGATAGGGAAATCTCTGGTGGCTCGTAGAGGAAATCTTAGTGTTTTATAATTTTCTAAGAGAGAAGAAGGAGAAGTAGTTTAAAATCATTGGAAATCCTGCAAAGGGGATTCACTGGAATATATTATTGAGCTAGATAAACCCTGAAAAGGAATTCAAAATGGCAGGTCCATGTCCAAGAGTTCACCACAAAGCAACAAAATATGTCCTATTCGAACACAGCCTGTAGAACCAAATGTGCTTAGAAAGGCTACTGTCGCAAGAGAGCATTTGTAGATATATGGACATCTTTCATTTGGAGATGACCTTTTTTTTTTTTTACTTTTTAAATGGATAATTGATATAATTTACAAACTTATATATTTAATATGAATAGGCCTATCAATCAGGAACAGGAAGAATCACTAGGAAACAGCAGTATATAAGCAGATTAGAGTAGATACTGGTCATTACTTCCAGTTTGTAATACACAGACTTCTTTGTTCTATTTCGGAGGGACCATTAAAATGCCAATTGGGGAGCATTAGTGTGAGATGCAAAAATGGAGCTGGAAAACAAAATATTCCAGAAATATATTTTAGAAAATACATTAATGTTGTGCCTATTTAATTTAGAACAAAATCTAGTGGGAACTTGTGCATGTAGGAAAGTCAGTGATTTGTTGCACAAAAATGTTAGGGCAAAGGCTATGTATGTGAGTATAGATGAGGATTCTTCTATGAGGTGCCATATTTCCATAAACTGTCTAAATTTTCATTAATAACTTCCACAGCAATCGTGTCTTGTTTACATTAAGAAATTTTAAAAAATAGTACATACTACCATTCTTTCAAAATGAACAGAAAAGCAAATACTATTTTCTTTTACTATATGAAAGTGGATTGATATTGAGCTCAACTTTAGAAAAATTTGCTTGCTTGCATTTTTCTTTATAGATATATATTTTCATAAAGTCATTCCACCTTTGACTCTATCTTATAAGCTGACCTAGCATGCATATCAAATTGCCAAGGCTATTTTGATCCCAGGATCTTTAATCTATGAAAACTGGATGTTATAATAGAAAAACCAATCTAATTTTTTATTATAGTTCTGGTGCTATAATACTATTATGTTAAGATGAAAATTCTGTGGATCTTAAGCCTTTATGCATAAGGTCCAAGAAGAAGGTAATATAATAAAACATAGTCTTTCAGCAATCTTTTTGCCATTAAGTTCAAAGTCCCAGGTGCTAAAGGCTTTAAAGTTATGTTAAAGTCATTATAATAGTAGCCTTCCCATAGGTAGCATTCTCACACACCTTAGATAAGAATCAGGAAAACGGGAAGCTCTATTCAGACTTGAAAATAATTTTTTTAATTTAATTAATTAATTTCTTTATTTATGGCTGTGATGGGTCTTCTGTCTCTTTTTTTTTTTTAACATCTTTATTGGAGTATAATTGCTTTACAATGGTGTGTTAGTTTCTGCTTTGTAACAAAGTGAATCCGATATGGAGATATATGTGCTGGGTCTTCATTGCTGTGCACAGGTTTTCTGTAGTTGCAGCGAGCAGAGGATACTCTTTGGTGAGGTGTGCGGGCTTCTCCTTGTGGTGGCTTCTTTTGTTGAGGAGCACAGGCTCTAGAGCACAGGCTCTATAGTTGTGGCTCGTGGGCTCTAGAGCACAGGCTCAGTAGTTGTGGCTCGCGGGCTCTGGAGCACAGGCTCAGTAGTTGTGGCTCGCGGGCTTAGTTGCTCCACGGCATGTGAGATCTTCCAGCACCAGAGCTCAAACCCGTGTCCCCTGCATTGGCAGATGGATTCTTAATTACTGGACCACCAGGGAAGTGCAAATAATTCTTTTTGAATAAAAAT
Source organism: Delphinus delphis (assembly GCF_949987515.2). Classification (NCBI taxonomy): domain Eukaryota; kingdom Metazoa; phylum Chordata; class Mammalia; order Artiodactyla; family Delphinidae; genus Delphinus; species Delphinus delphis. The sequence continues at coordinate 83,351,982 of NC_082696.1, read as the reverse complement.
AAATAGTAATTAGTGCTTAACATCTGGACATGTAATTTATTTCCCAACAAACATTGTTTTGTGGGTAACCAGTATAAAAAAGGCAAGTTCTTTTACCTTTAAAAAAAATCAGGAGAATGGCAGGGCATGGCTTTATGTGATATTTTTTATTTCTGGAAGCCCCAGTGGAATATTTTTCCTTCCCATTTATTACTATAATTAATAATACTTGAAGTATTTCTTCAGGGGAATTCAAAACATGTTACTATTTTTCATATCTACTCCTTGAAGCAAGAATATTTTCTTAATAACTTAAAAAATTAATCTTATACAACTCCTCCTTTATTCAAGGTCACTAGGATGAATCAGGGTTAAAAACCAGGAGTATAGCTAAGATTTACCATGAAGTGTCTATTCATAATGCATACAACTGCACCACATTTTCCTCTCATTGATCACTGTAAAGGCATGTAAAGAATCCCTGGAGTGGAAGAACTGGCATTTTAATTTTGTGACCATGAAATTACTATTTTTATCCTATTGGAAAAGGAAAGTAAAATTGAAATCTTGTTACATATAATAGGGTCATTATGAAATACAAAACGTATAATGAATTGAAAGCCCTAAATATATTTATTGAAAGCATTTTAACCCAGTTCATCTATATCTACACCCATTGACCGGTCAGGCTTTGAATTGGAATCAGAGTCCAGTAGGGGTACTGGAAGCCACACACAGCATCACTTCGCCTCCATGTGCTCTAGTTCCAGTTAAATCTGGCAGTTCTGTAATACCAAAGGGACAAATACAGCTCACTCAGGGACTGTTCTCTGTCACCCTGTTACCTTTATTATTGGAATGAGTGCTGCAACTGAATTCGTGGGAAGGCAAAGGAAATGTTGGTTCTCAAACTTAATCACCCCCAGACAGAAACCAGCTAGAGGCCAGATCCCAGGCTGAGAAGCACAAACAATTGTTCATGGATTACCAGTCATGATCATCAACATAATTCACAAATGATATGTTCAAATAATTTTATGTCTGTTTTTGTCTTTAAAAATTTGTTAATGGCACCGTGTAAATTTTTTACTGAAATTTATCAAGTTACTGGATTGCACAACCTGTAACGTAAAAGAAAAAAAAAAGTTTCCTTCAGAGAAGTATGGTTAATTTATTAGAGTGGCAACAGCATTAAAGAATTTAAAGCACTAAAGCAAGAAAGTTGAAATGGTTTTATTAGGATGACTTTATATCAACTTACATGGAAACAATATATAAGTAATATAATTAAATAAGTTAAAAATACAGCGTTCTATTGAATCAAAGGAGCTATTCCTATCACAAGTGCTGGTGAAGGTATAGTTCTCAGAAGTAACTTTACAATTAAAATTCAAGGGGATAATTATATTTTTATATTCACCCTAATCTGCAGGAGTTTAGACAGATAAGTGTGTTAAGAAAATGGCTTGTGAAAAATTAAGCACAGTGGAACAGTGAAATACATCACCCAAAACAATTTAGATAATAAGGAAAACAAAAAAGACACTTGAGAGCTCCTCTGTTGATCACAAAGTTTTCATAGCACCATATTTTTACAGTGCTTTTGTCAGCTGAATAATGTGCTTGCTTTTTCATTGTAGATTGAAAAATCCATGCTTCTCCTTTCTCTCCAATCCCATCGTTATATTTTCAGAGATCAGATTCATGTGGATTTCAAACTGTAACATCAGAACGGAATAGGCTTTGCATTTCTAAACTTGTATTCCCAGAATTCAAGCAGCTGTTCACCATTTAATAAAGCATTCAGCATTTCTAATTATTTCACCATACATTTAATGCCAGGCAAACAGATACATAGGCTGCCTTATCACCTAACCAAACATCCTTTTTTAATGACAAAGGTTTGAATACATTGCTATAGCAAATGTTACGAGTACACAATTTGGCTTCTATATAGGACTTGCCCTAACAGTGGCATTTACAATTTTTTCTATGTACTTAAATCAACAAAAGAGGTAATATTTTGAAAAGCAAGTCCTACTCATGGCATAGAGCTAGGGAAAGAAGAATTGACTTTACAAAATTGAGGTTTCAAGACAATGTCATTATATTTTTGAGACTAAATTATGAATCTTACCTAATATTTAAAGAATACTACCTACTATTATATTTTGAAACAAAAAGCAAAAATATGCTGTATGTGAACTTTTCTTATAGACTGCAAAATAATTAATTGCTGACACAATAATAAATAGAATAAATATATACATAGAAAACAACAGCATTACTGAAATTCTTATGATACTTCAAAGCTCTTTTCAAATTAGATCACCTGTAAATAACACTTTCAGTGCAGTCTTAAAGGGAAAGCACAGGGGCTTCCCTGGTGGCACAGTAGTTAAGAATCTGCCTTCCAATGCAGGAGACAAGGGTTCGAGCCCCGGTCCGGAAAGATCACACATGCCACGGAGCAACTAAGCCCTTGTGCCACAACTACTGAGCCTGTGTGTCACAACTACTGAAGCCCGTGCACCTAGAGCTCATGCTCTGCAACAAGAGAAGCCACTGCAGTGAGAAGCCCATGCACCGCAACAAAGAGTAGCCCCTGCTCACCACAGCTAGAGAAAGCCCGCACGGAGCAAAAAGACCTAAAGCAGCCCAAAATAAATAAATAAGTAAAAATTTTAAAATAAATAAATAAGAAGCCCTTATTAGTTATAGATGCATGTAAGTGCAATGACTGATGTCTGGGGTGTGCTTTAAGACACTCTGGGAAAAAGCTGGGGGTATGCGATATTGTGATAGAAGAAATATATATTTAAAAAAATAAAAAGGGAAGGCACATATGCTACCTTCAGTATATACATATCAAAAAGTGACAAAATTATACTTATTTCTATCTTTTTTGTGTTTTAGTCTCTGTTTTCAACCTCCATCTCTATTTTCCGGTACAACTCCTCAGGTTGATCATTTACTTACTTCTATTTAATGTAGGTAGCTAACATTTATAAATTAAAACATATTCATATACTCATGGTTATAAAAAAGATGATTAAAGTACATGGTTAAAAGAAAGAAGCAAACATATATATATGGAAAAAATTACCAACTTATTTTCTAATATTAATAATAATTTACATACTGAAATATTCAATAATATTAAATCTCTGTATCTCAGAAGATTAAAGGAAATTAGATTGCATTATGGCACATGATATTATAGGAAAATTAGGCAGCCTTGTCACTGTAATGAGGTTAGACACAAATATCACTTAGCTTTTGTGAATCCCTAATGAAATTTAGAATGACATTTTTTCCAAAATGTTAATCCCACTGTTTTATTAGAATGATATAAAAACTAAGTATAATACATAGTTTAAGTTTAATAATAAAAATTGCAATAAACCAAAGATTAACAGGCTTGTAGAAGTACAGTTGGCACATAAAATAAATAACTCCATGTTAAACCCTTCTCATCATTTTATGATGCTGCGAGAAAGATTGGTTGATACAAAAATCATTTGTATGTCCATTGCAAATTAAATTTTATATATACATATGTGGATTATTGAATATACCTCATAATTCCAACAAAGCAGGATAACTGTGTATTATTTGCTCATGATTTATTACTTTCTGTATTTTTTACTTTGTTCATTTATGGCTGAAAACCTTGGGCGACTGACTTTCAAGCATCTTGTATAACAAGCCAAATTGAGGAGCCATAATAGCTTTCAGCAAATGGTTCTGTATAACATACTTAAGAAGTTTCACAGTTTCACAGCTTCACAGTTTCACATCAGGAAAAATTCTGTAGTCTATGTCCTCTAAGAAATGCAACATTAATTAGTTAGGATTTTCCATTGTGCAGGATGATTATTTACATCTCTCAAATTTTTAATACTTTAATTTAGAGGTTCAGCCTTTTGTAAAGTCTTTATTCTTGTATAGAGAATATACATATATATATATATATATTCTGCTTCTTTATTTCATTTTTATTTTACCTGATTTCTTTTTTATTTGTCTTTGCTTCGCTTAGTTTATTTTTAATAATTTCAAACAAGAATGGAGGAAGAACACAGTGTACTAATACTCTGATCGTACATGTGGGGCAATTCTCCTCATGACCTCTCCAAACAGGGCTGAAAGCCCTGCACCTAAATGCTTTCTCAGCTTTCTGCGTAATTTCAACTAAAACTATGTTCTATAAATACAATACTCCTACCTCTAAAGATAACTCAGAAGTGCTAAGGGAAAATAACTATTTTCTCATATTCAGAACTACCATTTTAATGTTGAAAAATAAGGAGTTATAGTTTCAATGTACACAATTATTTTATGTCACTTAATCTAACCATTCTGTCACTTACAGTCCTAGGACTTGAGTGGACAATCATATCTAAAGAAATGGAGGTAAAGGCACACATTCCCTATAACTTAAAAGTGTTCTTAAACGTGCTTTCTTTTGACTAAACAACTTAATGGGAATGTGGGAGGATGCAAAAGCAAATTCAAACCTATAAATCTTACAAACTCTTTACATGGACTATTTACTATACAAAAGAGACAAATTGCTGTCTTCATTCTTGTGAAACGATAAGTTTTCAATCTTTTAAGTAGGAAAATTTCTATAAAGTGAAATTTTCTCTTATCTATTGAGAATCTTAATGCATGTGACAAATTGCAAAATAAAAGGTGGAGATGATGAAATGCCCTGTGTACTTTAATGTGGGAAACATTTTATTTTTAGGAGAGAAGAGTAGGGTGTATTTTACTGTTCACTTTGTTTCGTTTGTGGAGGGTCAAGTCATGGATCTCTGCAACACATGTTTTAATTTCCACATGATGAATTCTCTGTGTCATCTAAAAAATCCAACTTTTCTTTTTTTTTTTTTTTTTTTTTTTTGCGGTACGCGGGCCTCTCACTGCTGTGGCCTCTCCCGTTGCGGAGCACAGGCTCCGGACGCGCAGGCTCAGCGGCCATGGCTCACGGGCCCAGCCACTCCGCGGCATGTGGGATCTTCCCGGACCGGGGCACGAACCCATGTCCCCTGCATCGGCAGGCGGACTCTCAACCACTGCGCCACCAGGGAAGCCCTAAGCTCTTTTTAATAGTAAATTAATAGTAAATATTTTCATAGCTCCTCACAAAGTGCCTCTTTGCTGAGGAAAAGAAGGGTTCATACATTATTCTTTCAGTCAATATTTGTTGATTGCCAACTCTTAAGACAATGAACAAAACAGACCCCAAATATCTACCTCATGGAGTTTATATTCTAATAGGAATTCAGAAAATAAATAAGTTATACAATAATGTATGCTAAGAAGAAAAAAGGATAGAAAGAATATAAGAAGTGTTAGAATTGAGAATAATTGCAATTATAAACAGCCATGTTGATGAAGCAATGTCCAATTACTAGTAATTTTATGTCATTTGCCATTCATCCTAAGTTGTTATACACGATTCATAAAGTAAGTCATTTTGAGGGTAACAGCACAATCCTTAAATCAAATCTGGGTGGTAATAGTTGCCAGGTCTGCAAATTATTAAGCATATGATTTGTATGATTACTTAATTTCTCTAGGTTCAGTTTCTCCATCTTCCAAAAGTAGGAAAAAACTACCATATACAGTTTTTGTTACAGTCAAATCAAATAGAAATGGAAAAATTGTTTGTAGACCTCTAAGGGCACATATAACACTCCTTTTTTTTTTTTTTTTTGCGGTACGCGGGCCTCTCACTGCTGTGGCCTCTCCCGCTGCAGAGCACAGGCTCCAGATGTGCAGGCTCAGCGGCCGTGGCTCACAGGCCCAGCCGCTCCACGGCATGCGGGATTCTCCCAGACCGGGATACAAACCCATGGCTCCTGCATCGGCAGGCGGACTCTCAACCACTGCGCCACCAAGGAAGCCCAATACTCCCTTTTGAAGAACTCCAACAGTTTCCTCTTGAGAAAGCCCATTTGTACCTTGTATTTCATTCACTATATTTAAATAAATTGTTTCCAGCTGCTGTCTGCAGAAACCTCAAAAGTAGAGGTCTACAAAGTGTGTTTTAATTATTCAAATAACAATGGGAAAATTACCATTTTGGTAGTCATAAACCAGGTGTTAGCCTAAGGATTGCTCTAATTCACAGAGGCCTTGAGAAATTTTCTTAGCATTTGTAGACCTCATATTTTCTCATTTATAAAAAGCACAAGTTGAAAATTTCCACCTTCAAGCTAGCTTAAAAATGTTCAATAAAATTATATGTATTTTCATAAATTTTTTTTCATTTAACAAGCCCTTATATTTTAATAACTGTTCGATGGGGACTATTCTAAGCACTTTAAAAATAATGACTCATTCAATCCTCATAACCATCCAATTAGTATTTATTATTCTTCCCATTTTAGAGATGAGAAACTGAGACAGAAAGGTTAACTATTTTGTCCAAGGTGACAAGTAAGTGGTAGGGAAACTATTCCATAGTAAGTTTTCTTAAACTTTACGTTATTCTGCATAGTTAGGAAAGAGAGACACCTCCCTCTGGTCATGGCAGACCAATTAGGAAAAGCACCATATCTTTCCTGCTGATGTAGTCCTGCACCAGCACAGGATCTGCTGAATGGAGCTTGAGTGGGATTTCACTGCCCTGTCAAATTACTCCTGCTTTCTGTATTCTTTTGATTCTTAGTAAGAGTTTACACAGTTCTAAGCCACCCTCCCTCATCACCTGCCATGTAATGATCTTTTCTTCTTGTGAGGGACATGAAGAGTATTACATTTGATCCTAAACAAAATATGCCAAATGTTAGTGCATCCCATAATTTTTGTCATTCCTTATTTGGATCAAGAACTGCGTATATACTTGAGGGAGAATGAATAACAGATGCAAATTCTATGCTTAAAATTCCTAATGTTTAAGCATTTTGCTGGTTTATTCTTTTGAATCTGTGTCCCCTAATTAGGAAGAGGCTTGCTCTTGCATTGAACGTTAATTATCATCAACAGGATGAGAAATAATATGGCTTTGCTTAAACAATATCTACTAGAAATAAGCCCTGGGGAGCCTGAGGTGAGAGTTGAACACCAGCTACTATCTCTGCCTTTTCTGCTGAAGAGAAAGTTATAAAAACAAAAGTAAAAAAGAGAAGAGGTCACATTGCCCTTCCTTCTAAACCAGTAGCTCTGAACTCTGCCTGCACATTATAGTAGCATGGGATACTTCTTTTACCATGGCAAACACCAGACTAATTAAATAGAAGTTCCAGAAATAGGGCCTGAGCATAAGTGTCTTTAAAACGTTATCCAGGGCTTCCCTGGTGGCGCAGTGGTTGAGAGTCTGCCTGCCAATGCAGGGGACACGGGTTCGTGCCTCAGTCTGGGAAGATCCCACATGCTACGGAGTGGCTGCGCCCGTGAGCCACAGCCGCTGAGCCTGCGCGTCCGGAGCCTGTGCTCCACAACGGGAGAGGCCACAACAGTGAGAGGCCCGAGTACCGCAAAAACAAAACAAAAAAACAAAACAAAACAAAAAGTTATCCAGGTGATTCTATAGTTCACTCAGAGCTCAGAACCACAGATAATCCAGAATGTAAGGGCTGGAAATTTTGTCACCAGTCTTGAACTGGGACCTCTTAAATTGAAGCCTGTCACCTTCAACCACAGGACCATAATAAGTCCAGAGAAGGACTTCCCTGGTGGTCCAGTAGCTAAGACTCCATGCTCCCCATGCAGGGGGCCCGGGTTCGATCCCTGGTCAAGGAACTAGATCCCACATGCTGAAACTAAGGGTTCGCAGGCCACAACTAAAAGATTCCGCAAGCCACAACTAAAAGATCCCGCATGCCGCAATTAAAAAAAGATCCTGCACGCTGCAGCTAAAAAGATTCTGCATGCCGCAACTAAGACCTGGCACAGCCAAATAAATAAATAAATAAATAAATAAATAAATAAATATAGTCCGGGGAACATCACCATATTACTTAAGAATTGATTATTAGGGTTTAAAATATTTGCTGAAACCCTTTGAGCAGTCTCTCCCCTGGTGTCCTGAAATTCCTTTTAATAGTCATTAAAAGGATCAATGTGCCATTAAGTCCAGGTAGGGGTGTCAGCTCTAATTTCTTATAACAAAGTTCTTAGTGAAATGCTTGGCGCATAATATGCCTATAATTGACAGTAGTAGTTATGGGCAACTCTACAGAAAATCTCTCTCAAATATGTATACTTTCTATTATTAAATAATAATGTCTATGTAAAGCATTTATAATTCCTTCATGTTTAATGTACCAACTAAGTCAAAGGGAAATTTCAGGGAGCCAGTTACATTTATGCTCTTTGTTCACTGTAGGATGTTCTGGTTTTGTATATGTACATATACATATTTGTTTGCTTATTTATAACATGGTTGATTTTGAGATCAGATTATATAGCCTGAAATATAGATACATAAATAGCACATTAAGGTCATGCTATCAGATATTTATTGAAGTTAAAATCATGTAAGGCCAATGGTTAGATAAGGATGAAATTTACAAAGTAGCTTCCTATTGGTATATTTTTTTGGATGGGGGGGTTCATTGCTATAGAAAGAGTTTTGGTATTTTCTACTTTTTATAAACAAAGCATTTATTAATAGGGTTTATTAAGAGGGCTAATTTATAAAGTCATAATAGTCAATGATCATACCTGGTAGCTTGGAAGATAGCATTAATATAGTTTACAAAAGCCCAAAAAAATCAAAGCATATCACCCTTGACTTCACATTTCATAATATAGCCTAACATAGAAAAATATAAGTTTTATGAATGTTGCCCTTATCATAACATTTTCTTACTGGAATTAAATTTTAAAATATAGAATATTCTCCCAAATCAGAGTGATAACAAAAATAAAACTCTGCATACTAAAAATAGGAAAAAGTAAACAATCATATGTGTATGAGGGTTCTCCAGAGAAACAGAGCCAAGAGGTTCTGCGTACACACACACACACACACACACACACACACACACACACATACACTCACACACACATGTCCCAAGACCTACAGGGTGAGGTATCAAACTGCAAACTCAGGAGAACCAATGGTACAGTTCTGGTCTGAGTCTGAAGGCCTGGGAACCAGAAGAGCCAGTGGTGTAGTTCTAGTCCAAAAGCTTTCAGGATGGAGACCCTGGAGGAGCCAATGCTCTAGTTCAAAGGCAGGAAAAAACAGTTTCAGATCAAAGGCAGTCAAGTAGAAGGAATCCCCTGTCACTCAGGAGATGATCAGCCTTTTTTTTCCATTTAATCTTTTAGCTGATTGATTGGGGCCTGCACACATTAGTCAGAGCAAACTCAGTCTACCAGTTTAAATGTTCATCTCATCCAGAAACATCCAGAATAAGATATGACCAAATATCTGAATACCTCATGGCCCAGTCAAGTTCATACATAAAATTAACCATCACAAATATGCTTATATAATAGGCAACTGATGAGAACCTACTGTATAGCACAAGGAACTCTACTCAGTGCTCTGTGGTGATCTAAATGGGAAGGAAATCCAAAAGAGAGGGGATATATGTATACATATAGCTAATTCATTTTCCTGTACATTAGAAACTAACACAACATTGCAAAACAACTATACTCCAATAAAAATTAATTTAAAAAATAAGCTTATATAATATGCTATAAAATATTGAAAATATGAGACTGTGGTTTATATTTGTAGAGAAGAGCATATGGCAGACTGTGGATGTCATTGCTGAACCGGACTGACTTTCTAACCCTGGGCCTCCTCCTGTCCCATTGGTGTCTTCTCTGTATTGACGACACCATTACCTCCAATTTTCCAGGGCTTTTGTTTGGTCAGTATCCAAACCATACACTAATCCATATGTTCTGGCCTGAATAGCTTCATTTGTAGGGAGATAACTGAATGCCACGAACTCTGACATCCTTTGCTCCATAATCTCTAAAAGAAGATGCAGATCTCACCTTTTATTACTATAAGAGATACTATGATATAGAAAACTCACACCAAAAAGATAATGAATTTCTACACTACCCTTATTAACATTTGTTCATGAGAATGTTGTTTGGCCAGTTCCTTAATATCTATAATCTTCAACTTTCCCCTGTGTAAAATGTGGAATAAAATAACCTACTTTACAAAGTTAGCGTATAGATTAATTAATGTATATAATTTTCCTAGCACAGTGTCTAGTACATAGTAAAGATATTAATTGTGTAAATATATTTTGAATAGGAAACTCTAGGAGGGCTGTCTCTTTAACTCTGGGTTCCTATCTACATAATTTTCCCATTTTAATACAGATCTGAAAATATTAATAGTGACCTCACAGTAACATTTATAATTTCTGCAAGTCCTCTCCTTGGGGTTAAGGACTTTTGTTTTAATGAACCAAATAAGGAAAAAAGAATCTTTTTTGTTTTCCCTCTTTTTTAGGTGCAATGGGAACTCTCACATAATGTTCTCATTCACTACCACCAATTATTGTCAAACTCAGAAGATAATGGGTGAAATTTCAAGTTATAATAATATCTCAGATCTTAGGGAATAAGGACAGGCTTTGGACATATTTCAAATCTCTTGGCTTCTTGAGAAGACAGATACTAAATCTGTCACTAGACTAAAAATCAAGTAGTCATCCTTTGGCCCCATTCCAGTATATAATGGAACAAATTCCAGACCTCTCCCTGAGTAATTCTTATTTGCAGTCCAGAGACATAAGGCTGCTGTAGTCAGATGTTAATAAAAGATCTCGGTGCAGCGGAGTAAAGGACAGGAGCAAGTCTTGGGGTGGAAGCCAAATGGGCCAGCTATCTGTCATCTGGTAGCTGTCAGGAAGAAACAGCAGAGGATAGAAGTATAAAGCATGGCTACTTTTACAGATTAAAAAATTTTTTCATATTTTCAGATAATTTTAAGAAAACCATAGAGTTAGATGCAGTTATAAAGTATAAATTACATAGAAATGAAAAGAAAAAATAGAATTCAAGAATTTAGTGAAAACTCTGTTATCTCAATCCAACTAATACAAAAATGTTCTTCTGTAATGAAATTATAACACCCATCATTTATTATTTCCATTAAAAGGGGAGTCTGGTCTGATTAGCTCAACATATAATTTAGAATCTAAGTCTCTAAATTGAATCCTTATATTATATGGTTACTTGGGCCAGGTGTATGTTAAAGTGAGCAATAACATGTAGATGATAATAAGCATTATTGCTTGAACTAATTCCTCCAGGGTAATTTTATTGGTGACCACATGGTTGAGGTAATGGTTGGTTGTAGTCAATTAAATTAACTAAACGCATTTCTTTTCTAATTTGAACAGTTTCATTCAGAATTAAAGTTAAAAAACATTTTTTCTATATTAAGCTACTGTATCAGGAAATTATGGAAAAATATCAACTTTCATTAAGGTAAAAAATAAATGTTAATGAGAAATCTCCAATTCTATGCACAGTAATTTAGGGGATGTTTATTCATCCTATTCTCATAATCAGTTATATAGAAAGGCATAGTCCAATTTTTATATCTACCAAAGAAGATTTTGTTAAAATTGTAAAAGTAAATATTATATGAGGATCTTCTTGGAGTTGTGCTAATGTTCACAAGATTGTATCAATGCCACTTCCACAACGCTTGAATATTTGTAAGTAATTTAAATTGGTGCTTACCGATTCCAACACTGTAGATCATTGTGGAAGCGACTCATACCTTGGACTCTACACCAAGATATTAAACCTAAATATCAATGAAGAGGAGTAAAACAAGCAATCAATTATGCAAAGCATGAAGAGTATGAAGAGATTTAATGTCAAAAAGGCAAATGATACTTCATAAATGAAAATATAAAAATGTATGTAAAAAAGAAATAGAATCATAATTGAATTTCTATTAAAGTCGAGTTTCATGTATGTTGAGAAACATTAAACATAACATATAAACAATAAAAACATGTATAGACAAGAATATTTTCTATAGGAGTGACGTCATGGAAAATGAAAGAATAGGGCATTCAAAGGACCAGCCCTTCCACTAAAACATTTATAAACTCACAAAGACTGAAAGAATCATTTTTTTTTTTTAATCTGGAAACAAATCCAAAACTTTCATCAACCAGAGGGCTGCTTACTGAAGAAAAGGGCAGCTGACTTTTAGTAAGAGATTGCTGTGGTATTTTCACTTACCTCCCATCTTCCATTCCCCATCATGCTCATGGTAAACATGGGATACTAGCCAGCTTCCCTGGGGCAGGTTGCTGGTTCCAGAGGGCTAACCTTGACTATGTGCATTTTTATATGTTTGTAATTCCCTCAGGAATCAGCACAGAGGCTAGCCTTTGGGTTTTTTGGTTTGTTTGTTTTATTTTGTTTTAATTTTTATTGGAGTATAGTTGATTTACAATGTTGTCTTAGTTTCTGCCGTACAGCAAGGTGAATCAGTTAAAAATATACATATAAACACTCTTTTTTAGATTCTTTGCCCATATAGGTCATTACAGAGTATTGAGTAGAGTTCCATGTGCTATACAGTAGGTTCTGATTAGTTATCTATTTTATATATAGTAATGTGAATATGTCAATCCCAATCTCCCAATTTATCCCTCTGCCCCTTTCCCCCCGGTAACCATAAGATTGTTTTCTATGTCTGTGACTCTATTCCTGTTTTGTAAATAAGTTCATTTGTTCCATTTTTTTAGATTCCACATACAAAGTGATATCATATGATATTTGTCTTTCTCTGTCTGACTTGCCTCATTCAGTATGACAATCTCTAGGTCCATCCATATTGCTGCAAATGGCATTATTTCATTCTTTTTTAAGGCCAAGTAAAATTCCATTGAGGCTGGCCTTTTTTTTGTCCCTTCCTCTCCAGACTTCTCAGGCAGGCTTTCCAGGCAGCCACAGCTGTTGAAATATTTAAGTATATATACTGTCTGTGTCCACCTAATTAGTGAGAGCAAGCAGGGAAAGTGGCACAGTGAATTAAAAGCCCAAGAAGGACAAGGTAGATTGGGAAGTCCCTTGAGGGAATAAGAGCTCACAGGGCCTCCCCATACACTGGGGTAAGAGGAAACACAATGCACATGCCCAGGTCCAGATATGCTCAGAAAAGACCTGAGAGGACCCACAGCTTTTGCCTTCGGTGGGTCTGTAGTCTCCATGCAAGGGGGAGGTAAAGACAAAACCGAAAATCTCACAAAGAGAAAAAGAGTGTAGGTGGACTGGCTTAGCATTGAATGAATGCCCAGCTCGTGACCAAACGGCCGAGGCCAAGTAAAGTAGCACTTTTCTCTCTCTCTCTCTTTTAGCTCAAGACATTTAAGTGAATCCCTGTCAGGTCACTGGCTGATCCCCGAGATAACTGAGAATTCAGTGACCACACATAGCAGGGAATGCAGGCTTTGCAAAAAGCTTAAGAAAACCATGGACAAAGAACTAAAGGAAATTAGGAAAAGAATATATGAAGAAAATGAATGTCAATAAAAATATCAATAAAATGAGAGCAATTATAAAAAGGAAGAACATAGAAATCCTGGGGCTGAGAAGTACAATAACTGAAATAAAAATTCACCGGAAAACTTCAACAGCAGATGTAAGGAGGCAGAAAAGATAAATCAGTGAACTTGAAGTTCAGACCATTGAGCAGAAAGAAGAAAAAAACACAGGATCAATGGCCTGTGGGAAACCATTAAATGCACCAACATATGTATTATGGGACTCTGAGAAGGAACAAGTGGCAGACAGACATTGCTCCCTTTAAAATGTATAATTTTATGCTATAAATTTATGACTTCACCTATTTTTTAAAAAAGAATATTTTCCACAGCTGCTATTTTTCAGGATACCTGGCCAATGGAATCTAATTCTGAGAAAAATACATACAAACCTAAATAATTGAGGACATCTCTATAAAATAATCAGCATGTATTTATTTTAAAGTTTTCTTACAGAGACATTTCCAAACTAAAGTGGTAAGAACACTGAAGGGCCACCTGCAGCTCAGATAGCCCCACCAAACACCCTATTTCTCCTGGAAATATTTTAGGTTGTTTCTCTAAAACAACCTTTTTTTAGGTGGGAGGGAAACCTTGTTTATTAACAACTAATTGGTCTACTTGTTAGACTGCATGATTTTTTAATAAACATTCTATTTTAGAATAAAAAAATGCCAAGATCATGCAAGTCAAGGGAAAATGGAGGAATTCTTTCAAATTGAAGGATACTAAAGAGACATGACAAATAAGCATATTGTATCATCCTGGACTGGAATCTTTGTTATAAAAGACATTATTGGGGTCTTCCCTGGTGGCACAGTGGTTGAGAGTCCGCCTCTCGACGCAGGGGACACGGGTTCGTGCCCCGGTCCGGGAAGATCCCACATGCTGCGGAGCGGCTGGGCCCATGAGCCATGGCCGCTGAGCCTGCGTGCCCGGAGCCTGTGCTCTGCAATGGGAGAGGCCACAACAGTGAGAGGCCCGCGTACCGCAAAAAAAAATAAAATAAAATAAAAGGAAAAGACATTATTGGAACAATTGGTTATTTCTAAATGGAATCTGCGGACTAGATGATTTTAGTGTATTGATATTAATATATTGACTTTGATTGTGGTTATGTGTCTGTGTTCTTTTAAACGCATGCCAGTCTCCAAGGATGATGGGACGTAATGTCAGCAGCTGAGTGAATGAGAGAGAAAGGGGTGGAAGGTGTCACAAACTGCTAACAACAGTGAGGTTCAAACCAAGGGAACGAAGGGTATTACATGTGCTATGCTTTCCCCACCCTGTTAGTGCAGGTATTCCTGTGTTTCTCCTGTGTTCCATCAATCTGAATCTGCTGATCTCTGTAAGCGCCTTTGCCTTTGCGATTCTGTTCGCTTTCTCGGCTTTAACCACCACTCTGAGTGTACCTCTGCCACTTCCAAATCGACACATTCACTCCAGGACTCATCCCTAGCACCCAACTTATCTAATTCCTTGGAGTCACAATTACTTTAAATTTAACACAATATATTCATTCAATGATTGAACAAATATTAACTGAATTCCTATATGGCAGGTGTAATGCCAGGCACTAGGGAATATATTACAGAACCAGATGCTAAAGAGCTGGTGAGCTGAACTTTCACGAAGCTAACAGTTTTGTTATATTACTTTCAAGGCTTCCTTTGCTAAAATCTGTACCCTATAATGTCACCCAGGAATCTGTGAGTTATCCTAGCTTTCATGCTTTATCAACCATCTACATGCATTTTATTACAAAGTTGTGCATATTTTATTTTTTAAAGAGTTCTTTATCTGACTTGCCTTCCTTGCCACTGCTCTTTTCCCTATGACTTCTGCTATAACTCACCACTAACTCTCCAGGTGAACTTATTTATTACTTAGCAACCTATGAATGAATTTTGTTACTTAGAATCTTGCCTAACTTAAATCTGTTTTACATGCTTCAGCCAGGCTGATCCATTTTAGCTAAAAGTTTATTCATATTCATCTGCTAAAATGACACATTAAGCTCAGGTTATATAAAATAAGGTTTATAATATTAGTTCAAAGAATTCTTTATGCTAACCTCTTTCATAGCCTTCCTTAAATATCACTTTTTCACTTTTTAAAACTAAGCCTTTCCTGGTAACCCTTTCTAAATTTCCAAAACTCACACACATTCACTCTCTCCTCTCCATTTTTTAAAATTTATTATTATTATTATTTTTTGCAGTACACAGGCCTCTCACTGCTGTGGCCTCTCCCTTTGCAGAGCACAGGCTACGGACGTGCAGGCTCAGCAGCCATGGCTCACGGGCCCAGCCACTCCGCGGCATGTGGGATCTTCCCGGACCGGGACACGAACCCATGTCCCCTGCATCGGCAGGCGGACTCTCCACCACTGCGCCACCAGGGAAGCCCTCTCCTCTCCATTTTATTGCCCATCTTAGTTCCAATTATCTTATTAAATATTTTCTATGTTACTTATTTATCTTGATTAGTGATAGTCTTCCTCTCCCTGAAGTATAAGCTCCATGAAGACAGATATTTTTGTCTGTTTTGGTCATTGTTTAATCTCCCGTGCTTAGAACAGTGCCAGTTATATGACAGCTACTTAATAAATATTTGTTAATTAAATGAATGAATGCATTTCAAGAAAACTTTGAAGTGTAAAGCATCTAAAAGAGGATTGTTTTGAACAAAGAGTCGGGGAGAAACAGGGCTGTGACTATTCTCTCCCCAACCACTAAATCCTTAATGACTCTGTTTCTGCTAAGGAACTTTAAAGCCATTGTCAGAGCTTGTTAGTATAAGACCCAAATCCCTAGTCTGCATCCCCAAAGTCCTCTTTTTAACTCATAGCTCATACTTCAATATCTAGGAATATAGGGCTTCTTATAGTTCCCTGAACTTGCCAGGATGCTTCCTGTCCCATGTGTTAGCCCATTCTCAGCCTGTACCCCCTTTCCAAATACAGAATTCTTATTCTTTCATATTTCTGAGTTTCAACCCCGGCATCGTCCCAAACTTCTCTGTGCTCCATACTATACTATACTACACAATCTGCTGCTGCTATGAGAATGCCACTCATATCTCTATCTTGATATCATAGCACTTAAAATATAATATTGAAATATTGTCTTTGTTTTAATTACATATATAATATTATATTCAAAATGAAGGCCTAATTCTTTACTTGACATCTGATAAGTGTTAAACATTTTTTTAACAGATCTGTCTGAAACAATTGGTTTTTACAATACACAAAGTACTACATTGATTAGAAGTGAAGTATCATATTAGGTTGTAGTTTCTCAAAAGCTCAAAGGTTTGGACTAGAAAAATTATTATTATTTTCAATAATTTTATTTTATTTATTATTTTTGACTGTGTTGGGTCTTTGTTGCTGTGCGCAGGCTTTCTCTAGTTGCAGTGAGTGGGGGCTACTCTTCATTGAGGTGTGTGGGCTTCTCACTGAGGTGGCTTGTCTTGGTGTGGAGCATGGGCTCTAGGTGCAGGGGCTTCAGTAGTTGTGGCTCGCGGGCTCTAGAGTGCAGACTCAATAGTTGTGACACACAGGTTTAGTTGGTCCGTGGCATGTGGGATCTTCCTGGACCAGGGCTTGAACCTGTGTTCCTTGCATTGGCAGGTGGATTCTTAACCACTGCACCACCAGGGAAGACCCAAGGACTAGAATAATTATTAACCATATTTTGATAGAAAGATATATAGTTTTATTTGTTTCTCATTTGAAATCACAGATATTCACTCTGAACCTCAGAAAGATTAACTTAAATTATTGAGAGTGTACTATATGGCAAGCACTGCTAGGCATTTTACATATGTTATTTTAGTCAGTACTTTTAAAAAGCCAATATTTTTACATATTTCTTAAATACAGATAAAGAAAGTGAAATTCTAAGAGATTAAATATTTTGCCCAATTCATGCAACTAGGAAAGATAAGAGCAAGATTCTGATTCTAGATTTATCACATTTCAAAGAAAAATAATGAGTGATAGCTTAAGATAACTAAATATCCACTTAATATGCACTGTTTCTTTTGCTCCTCATAAAATCTATGATGTGGTGACTAGTCTTGTAACAATGTCATCTCCATTTTAAGGATGAGAAAATTGAAGTAAAGATATTAAATAATTTGCCCTAGAGAACTGGAATTTGACCTGATTTGTTTTGACTCCCATCATGTATTTTTATAAATATAAACATAAACTATGAACTTCAGTCTTTTTGAGAAAACAATTTGTAGGCCCAGAAATAAATGTCAAAAATTTCTTTCAGATAATGACTAAAACCAAATTTCAATAAAGGGGAGATCAAGGCATTTTAATATTATCAATAAAAAATGCTCACAAAAGAAGTAAATTTGCAATATTAGAATAAGAAATTAAAAGGAAACATATTAATAATAATTATTTTCTAACATAATTTATAGTTATATAATTTATAAATGTACTATTTTTATTGAAGAGAGACACCAGGAGGGCAGGGGCTGTTGTCTGTTTTATTCACTGATATTTCTAATTGTAGAGAGTGCTAATGCCTGGCACATAGTAGACACTCAATAAATATTTCCTGATTGTATAATAGTGGGAGTATTTATTACAGTGTAGCTGGAATTGAGTTAAGATGCTACCTGCAAAAGAGCTAGCCTGGAAGGTAAAATTATAACCAGGAAAGGAGTGTTTCATTGAACAAAAGTTAGCACAAGTAAGGAATTTCAAGAAAGGTAAGAGGTGATCTAATAATCAGAAAAACAAGGGCATTCTTAGTTTTTACCTGATACTCTAAGCTTGAGAAATTGTGAAAATTATTTTGAGTAAAATAAAAAGTTTAAAGACTGCACTTGCCCTGGAATATTATGTATTTTATATGCATTTGAACATCAAGTATTATATGCATATAAAAATCATATCAAATATTATTTACCAGATAATACTCTGTTTATTAATATTAATAAAAATAAAGATATGTCAACCTAGAAAAATTCATGAAATAAATATTTAGTGAATTTCTTTTTTTCTTAATTTATTTAATTTATTTATTTTTGGCTGTGTTGGGTCTTTGTTGTGGTGCAGGGGCTTCTCATTGCAGTGGCTTCTCTTGTTGTGGAGCATGGGCTCTAGGCACACAGGCTTCAGTAGTTGTGGCTCGCAGGCCATAGAGCACAGGCTCAGTAGGTGTGGCACATGGGTTTAGTTGATCCGCAGCATGTGGGATCTTCCTGGACCAGAGCTCAAACCCATGTCCCCTGCATTGGCAGGCAGATTCTTAACCATTGCACCACCAGGGGAGCCGTCACTGAATTTCTTAATAAACATCTACAAATATATTTGGTAAAAGAGTAACTATTATAAATAATTATGGGCCAATGAATAGGCAACTTAGAAGAAATGGTAAATTCATAGAAACATACAAGCCACAAAGTCTGAATCATGAAGAAATAGAACATCTGAACAGACTGATTAGTAGAAAAGAGATTGAATCATTAAGCAAAAACCTCCCAACAAACAAAAGTGCAGGACCACGGACATACAGACAGAGAAAACCATAATTCAAAAAGACAGATGCACCCCAATGTTCATTGCAGCACTATTTACAATAGCCAGGTCATGGAAGCAACCTAAATGTCCATCGACAGATGAATGGATAAGAAGATATGTTACATATATACAATGGAATATTACTCAGCAATAAAAAGGAATGAAATTTGGTCATTTGTAGAAACATGGATGGACCTAGAGACTGTCATACAGAGTGAAGTAAGTCAGAAAGAGAAAAACAAATATCGTGTATTAACACATATATGTGGAATCTAGAAAAATGGTACAGATGAACCAGTTTGCAAGGCAGAAATGGAGACACAGATGTAGAGAACAAATGTATGGACACACAGGGGGAAAAGCAGGAGGTTGGGCATGGTGGTGGTGGTATGAATTGGGAGATTGGGATTGACATATATACACTAATATGTAGAAAATAGATAACTAATAAGAACCTGCTGTATTAAAAATAAAAATTCAAAAAAAAAAAAAAAAAAGTCCAGGACCAGATGGCTGCAATGGTGAAGTCTACGAAATGTTCACAGAATACCAATCCTTCTCAAATGCTTCCAAAAATAAGAAATAGAAGAGAAGGAAACACTTCCAAACTAATTTTTGGAAGCCAGTATTACCCTGATACCAAAATAAGGCAAGGACACTACTAGAAAAGAAAATTACAGGCCAGCATCCCTGAAGAACATAGGTGCAAAAATCCTCAACAAGATATTAGCAAATTGAGTTCAGCAATACATTAAAAGGGTCACACACCATGGTCATGTGGAATTTATTTCAGAGTTTCAAGGATGTAAAAATATCTGCAAATCAATCAGTGTGATACACCACATTAACAAAATGAAAGATAAAAATCATATTGTCTCAATAGATGCAGAAAAAGCATTTGACAAAATTCAACATCCATTTGTAATAAAATCTCTCAACAAAGTGGGTATAGAGTGAACATATCTTAACATATAAATGCCATATATAACAAGCCCACAGCTAACATCATACTCAGTAGTGAAAAGCTAGAAGCTTTTCCTCTAAGAACAGAAAGAAGACAAGGGTGTCCACTCTGACCACTTTATTCAACATAGTGTTGGAAGTTCTAGCCAGAGCAAGTAGGCAAGAAAAAGAAAGAAGGCATCCGAATTTGAAAGGAAGAAGTAAAACTGTCGCTGTTTGAGGATGATATAATATTATATATTTAAAATATCCTAAAAGCTGTTAGGACTAAATTCAGTAAAGCTGCAGGATACAAAATCAACACGCAAAAATTTGTTGCATTTCTATACTCTACAACAAAGTATTAGAAAGAGAAATTAATATAAAACTCCCATTTACAATTGCAGTATAAAGAATAAAATATCTTGAAATAATTTAACCATGGAGGTTAAAGACCTACATATCAAAAATTATAATGATGAAATAAATTAAAGAAGACTCAAACAGATGGAAAGATAATCCACACTCATGAATTAGAAGAATTAATATTGTTGAACTGTCCATACTATGCAATTTACAGATTCAATGAAATCCCTATCAAAAATTCCAATGTCATTTTCACAGAAATAGAAAAGGCAATTCTAAAATTTGTATGGAACTCCAAAACACCCAAATAGTCAAAGCAATCTTTAGAAAGAACAAAACTGGAAGCATCACACACCCTAAATTTAAACTATAGTACAAAACTATAGTTATCAAAACAGTATGGTATTGTCATAAAAGAAAACATAGATTGGTGAAACAGAATAGAGAGCCCAAAAGAAACTCATGCATATATGGTCAATTAACAACAAAGGAGCCAAGAATATGTAATGGGGAAAAGACAGTCTCTTCAATAAATGGCATTCAAAAACTGGACAGCCACATGTAAAAGAATAAAACTGGACTCTTACATAATATATAAGAATTAACTTAAAATGGATTAAAAACTTGAACATAAGACCTGAAACCATAAAATTCCTAGAAGAAAACATACGCAGTAACCCCGACGTTGGTCTTAGTGATGAATTTTTGGATTTGACACCAAAAGCAAGGATAAAAGTGGCAAAAATAAACAAGGGGGATTATATCAAACTAAAAAGCTTCTGCACATCAAAGGAAACCATCAACAAAATGAAAAGGCAACTTACTGAATGGGAGATAATATTTGCAAATCATACATCTAATAAGGGGTTAATATCCAAAATAAACAGAGAGCTCATAGAAGCCAACATCAAAAAACCCCAAATAACCTTATTTAAAAATGAGCAGTTGACTGGAGTAAAAGTTTTTCCAAAGAAGACATACAAATGGCTAACAGCTATATGAAAAGATATTCAACTTCACTAGCCATCAGGGACATAAAAATCAAAGCCCAATGAAATATCACCTCACACCTTTTAGGTGTCTATCATTAAAAAGACAACAAATAACAAGTGATGACAAGGATGTGGAATAAACCTCAAAGGACTGAAAATAGAGCTACCATATAATCCAGCAATTCCACTTCTGTGTGTTTATCCAAAGAAAATGAAAACACTGACTCAAAAAGATATATGCACTCCATGTTCATCGTGCCATTGTTTACAGTAACCAAGATATGGAAACAGTCTTAGTGTCTATTGATGGTTGAATGGTTAAAGAATGAATACTGTTCAGCCATGAAAAAATGTAATCCTGCCATTTGTGACAACATAGAACTTGAAGGCATTATGCTAAATGAAATATGAGAGAAATACAAATAACATAGGTTCTCACTTTTATATGGAAGAGTAAAAAAAAGAAATACTAAGCTCATAGATACAGAGAACAGATCAGTGGTTTCCAAAGCTGTGGGGAGGGGGACAAAATATATGAAGGATGTTAAAAGGTACACACTTTCAGTTATAAAATAAGTCATGGGGATATAATATACAGCATAGTGACTATAATTAATAACACTATATTACATATTTGAAAGTTGTAAAAGTTGCTAGGAGAATAAATCCTAAAATTCTCATCACAAGATAAAACAAATTTTGTATCTATGTATGGCATTGAATGTTAACTAGACTTACTGAGGTGATCATTTCACAATATATACAAATATTGAATCACTACATTGTGTACCTGAAAAAATATTTTATATATGAATTATACATCAATTTTTACAAAGCCCCATAACCCAAGGCCAGTTATTTAAAAAACTGTAAGTATTTGTTTCTGGGTAAATTTTTAGGAAAGATGTCTAATGCATTGTCAATAAAGAGTTAAAATTTGAAAAAAATAATTTAGTAAGGGCAGATAAGAAGAATTATTGAGAAGTCTACTAAGGGATGTAAATTTTTCTTGATGGAGAAATAAAAATAGAATTTCAAGCAGAGAGAACAGTGGAATTGATGCCAACCAAAGACAATGCATAGTAAATTCAAGGAAGAAAAATGTTTTATTACCTATCTAAATTAGCAATATTTAACTCATCCATTCACAGAACATTTGTAGAACATCAAGTACGTGTGACATACCAGACTGTAGTGACACAACAATTAACTAAGACAGGGCTTCCCCACTGATATCTACTGATGACTGCTGTATATTATTAATACAACTAAAACTCAGGTTGATAATCTGCTTCTATTGTATAAGAAAGTAAAATCAGTAGTTAAATATATTCATACATTCCACTCAGGAAAAACAACAGTCTGCATAGACATTCACTCAACTATTCCATTACACTAAAAACATTAAGCATTTAGATACATAGTATATTATAGATACGATGAGTCTAATTAAAGAAAAGGCAGGGCTCTTGCTGTCATAATAAATTGTTATTTTCCATGTTGATGTGAACTATTTTTCCACCTGTAGAAGGTAAGGGCCATTCATGTTCTATTCCATGTTCTTTCTAGTTCATCAGGAACAAAATGGTGGCATTATATAATGTTTTTATTTTTGTCTGTACTCTTGAAAGTATCTGTCAAAAATAATTGAAAATGTACTCAAAATCCCAAAGGCTGAATTTTTGTGAAAATTTGGATACAGTTAGAGATTATAACTGAATTATTTTCATAACAGGACTGAGGTTCATTGCTCCATTATTAGTTGTGTGAATTTAGGCAAGTTAGTTAGCCTCTCTAAGCTCAATTTACTCATTTTAAACAAGGGAAATAATATCCCCTAACTCACAGGACTGTGGTAAGATTCAGTCTGATGATCTGTGTACAGTCTTTAGATTGAAACATAATAACTAGCACTCAACAAATGTTAAATGTGACAATGTAGTAGTATCTTATTGGTCAATTTTTAACAGAATATATCTTTCCAATAGTAGAGGTGAGACCTCAATAATTGAGATGGTGACTATATGTCATAATTGCAAAACACACTAGCCTTCGAAAAAACTGGCTTTCCAAAACATTATAGAAGGCAAACCAAATCATACATGTACCCCCAACCAAGGAAACATAGAGGTTGAAGGAAAGTAAGAAAATTAATTTAGGGGACAGATGTCACTAAGATAGTGAAGTAGGAGCTCCCAACCTTCAACCCCTCAAAAGATCAACTATGAACAAAAACAGCTCTAGGAGACATCAGGAGTCTACTCAAGAAACTTTAACAATGCAGTGGAACAAAAATTCTGGGAGGAACTGCACAAAAAAGGAAGAAAGAACAGCTTAATTTTGCCTGCGTCGTCCCACTCCCAGGCCAGCACAGCTTAATGCCAAGAGGAAATTCTCCAGATAGAAAGGGTTCCTCTTGCAAAGAAAGGGAAAGTGGGGTGAGTGGCCAGCCTCCCTAGCCTTTTGAGGCAATACCAAAGGAGCCACTTTTGTTTGACCCCACCCAGAGACCAGCAAAGCTAAGATGTAGAGAAACACTAAGGAAAAAGGAAGAACAGAGGCTACCAGTATCAGACACATGGGGGGAGCCACTCTAATTCCAATGACCTGTTGTGCAGAGAACCCCAACTGCTTTCACGATGAAGCAGCCAGTGGGCAGCATAGTTGCTGTGCATCCCACACAAGTTTCACTCCCCCACCCCCAGATATCCATGTTCCAGACATCAGCCACCTGAGTCCCTCCCCACTCTCTCCCCTACCTGGGATCCACACAGGTAGCTAGCCCGAGTCTCTGCGCTGTGCGAGTGCAAGACACCAGCCTATGCCTCCACAGCTAGCAGCCAGCACTGGGAGTGTGCACTTGGGACCAGCCCCCCCCCCCCCTCCAGCTGGTCACTTGAATGCCACCAGATTGATTTTCATCACCAGCCTCTACTGCTATGCATGCCTATGATATGTCAAGCCATGGATGTGTACACTGACAGCCAAGGCCACCACAGCTGCATGTGGGTCTGGATTCAGCCCTGTCTCCAGCCACTGGCCTGCACCACTGGGCTCATCTACAACTAGCCCCTTCCCCTATGCACCTGCCCAACTGATGCGCAAACCCCAGCACATGACCTCCATTTCTCTGTGCCCAAGCCAAGAGATGTGGCCACGGTAGTAGATGCCAACAGCCAGAGCCCCCAGAGCTAATTGTGGACCAGGACCCACTCCTGTCTCCTGTCACTGGCCTGACTTACCTGCAGCCAGCCCCTCCAGCAGTGCAGTTGAACATTCCTGGCCTGACTCCCTTTTCTCCTCCACTGTTGTTCATGCACTCATGTGGAGAACTTACAACCACAGGAGAACATGCCAACAACCAGGGCCTCTGCAGCTGCTTATGGGTCTGGCTCTGGCCCTGTCACCTGTCATTGTGAATGTAATGGCAAAGTAAATGGTAAATTTACTTTTAAAAAGTAAATTTTTAGCAATGAAGTAATTTTTAATTAAGGTGTGTGCATTGTCTTTTTTAGACATAATGCTATTGCACACTTAATAGACTATACTGTAGAGTAAACATAAATTTTATATGTGCTGGGAAATGTAAAAATTTGTGTGACTCACTTTGCAATATTCATTTTGTTGCAATGATCTGGAACCAAACCCACAGTATCTCCAAGGTGTGCCTGTATTCAAAGTGCTGAAAGAAAAATACTACCAACAAAAAAAAATACTTTACCAGCAAAGTTTTCCTTCAGATGAAGCCAAGATAAAGACTTTTGAAAGAAACAAAAGTTGAGGGAGTTAAGTGCCACTAGATCTGCCTTACAAGAAATGCTGAGAGGAGTTCTTTAAGCTGAAAAAATATGCTAATTAGTTACATGAAAACATATGAAAATATATAACAAACTGGTAAATCTCAGTATGTAGGCAGATTTAGAATACTCTAATACTGTAATATGGTGTTATGTTAACCACAGGAATCTAGTATAAAGCTTAAAGGACAAAAATATTAAACATAGCTCTAGCTATAATAATTAGTTAATGAATACACAATATAAAAATGTAATTTGTGGTATAAAAACTTAATTTGCGTGCATAGTAAAAAGGTAGAGTTTTTGTATGCAACCAAAGACATGAGCTTAATACAGACTTATATCACAAAGATGTTTCAAGGAAGCTTCAGGTTAACCACAAATCAAAAACCTATAGTAGATACAAACATGATAAAAAGATGGAAATACAACCACAGAAAATCATCAATTCACAAAGGAAAACAGCAAGTGAGGAAGAAAGGAACAAAGGAACTACAAAATATCCAGAAAATAATTAATAAGATGATATTAGTAAGTCTTACTATCAATAATTACTTTAATGTAAATGAATTAAATTCTCCAATCAAAAGACATAAAGTGGCAAATAAAAAAACAAGAACCACTATATACTGCCTAAATGAGATGCACCTCGCCTTTAAGAACACATAGGCTGAAAATGAGGAGATGGAAGAAGTCTATGCAAATTGTTAACAAAAGAGAGAAGGGATAACTATACTTATATCAGAAAAAAAAAAGACTTGAAGCTAAAATTGGTAAAAAGAGACAAACAAAGTCATTATATAATGTTAAAGGGTCAATTTATCAAAAGGATATAACAATTGTAAATATATACGCACCCAACATCAAAGCACCTAAATATATTATGCAAATAGTAACAGATCTGAAGGGAGTAGTAGACAACAAAATGTAATAGTAGGGGACTTCAATATGCCGCTTTCAAGAATGGATAGATTGTCCAGAGAGAAAATCAATAAGGAAATATTGCACTTGAACTACATTTTAGACCATATGGACCTAACAGACATATACAGCACATGCCATCCAATAGCAGTAGAATACACGTTCTTCTCATGTGCACAAAGAACATTCTTCAGGATAGATCATATGTTAAGTCACAAAACAAGTTTTAGAACATTTTAAAAGGTTGAAATCTTATCAGTTATCTTTTCTGACCACAATGATATAAAAGTAATTATCAGTAACAGGGGAAAGCTGGAAAATTTACAAATATGTGCAAACTAAACACACTCCTGAACAACCAATGGTTCAAAGATGATATCCAAAGAGAAATTAAAAATTATCTTGAAAGAAACAAAAATAGAAAGACAACATACCAAAAGACATGGAATTCAGCAAAAGCAGTGCTAATAGGGAAATTTACAGAGATAAATGCCTCTATTAGAAAAAAGAAAATAACTAACACGGACACATTAAGGAAATAGGAAGATAAAGCCCAAAGTTAGCAGAAGGAAGGAAATAATAAAGATCAGAGCAGAAATATATGAAGGAGAGAATAAAAAAACATTATACAAGATCAACAAAACTAAGAGCTGGGTTTTTTAAAAGATAAACAAAAGTGACAATTTTTAACTAGACCCACCAAGGAAAAGAGAGGACTTGGATAAACAAAATTGTAAATGAAAGAGAACACATTATATATGATTCCACATGAATGCATGGTAAGAGATTACTATGTAAAATTATACTACCTAGTAACATTATACACTTTTAGATTATTGGATAACCTAGAAGAAATGGATAAATTCCTAGAAATATACAACCTATCAAGACTAAATCATGAAGAAATAGGAAACCTGAGTAGACCAATAACAAGGATATTGAATCAGTAATCAGAAACTTCCCACAATGGAAATCCCAGGACCAGATGGCTTCACTGGTGAATTCTACCAAACATTTAAAGAATAATTAACACAAATCCCTCTAACATTCTTCGCAAAAGTTGAAGAGGAGGGAACACTCCCAAACACATTTTACAAGACTATCATTACCCTGTTACTAAAGCTAAATAAGGATACTACAATAAAAGGAAATACAGGTCAATATCCCTGTTGAATGTAAATGAAAAAGTTCTCAACAAAACATTAGTAAAACAAATTAAACAGCACATTAAAAGGATCATACACCATGATCAACTGGAGTTTATCCCTGGAATGAAAAGTTGGCTCGACATAAAGAAATCAATAAATGTAATACACTATTTTAATAGATTGAAAGTTTAAAATCATATGATCATCTCAACAGATGCAGGAAAGCATTTACGAACTTTACCATCCTGTCATGATAAAAACTCTCACAAATTGGATATAGAAGGAACGTATCTCAACCTAATACAGTCACATGTTACAAACCCAGAGGTAACATCATACTCATCAGTGAAAGGTTGAAAGCTTTCCCTTTAAGATCAGGATGAACACATGATGCCAATTCTCACCACTTGTATTAAAACATAGTACTGGCAGACCTAGCCAGAGGAAGTAGGCAAGAAAAACATATAAAATGCATCAAATCAGAAAGGAAGAAGTAAAATTGTCTGTTTGCTAATGAAACGATCTTGTATGTAGAACATCATAAAGACAACAAGAAAAAACTGCTAGAACAAATAAACAAATTCAGTAAAGATTCAGAATACAAAATCAATATACAAAAATCAGTTGTATTTCTATACACCAACAATGAACTATCTGAAAAAAAATTAAAACAATCTCATTTACAATAACATCAAAACCAATAAAATATTTAGGAATAAATTTAACCAAGGAAGTGAAACATCCATACACTGAGAAGGATAAGACATTGATGAGGGAAATTGAAGACATGAGTAAATGAAAAGATATCCCATATTCATGAACTGGAAGTGTTAATATTGTTAAAATGTCTATATTGCAATGCCATTTATAGAACTAATGCAATCCCTATCAAATTTTTGGTGGCATTTTTCACTGAAAAATAATCCTAAATTACATAAAGAACCATAAGGATCCTGAGTAGCCAAAGCAATCTCGAGAAACAACAAAGCACATCACAAAGACATCACAGTTTCTGATTTCCAACTATATTACAAAGCTATCTTAATCATGTTACTGGCATAAATACAGACAAATAGATGAAAGGAACATTACTGAGAGCCCAGAAATAAACCCACATACATATGGTCAACTAATATTTGACAAGGACCCAAGAATACTCAGTGGAGAAAGGATAGGCTCTTCCATAAATGGTGTTGGTAAAAAATTCATATGCAAAAAAGAGAAAATAAAAGAAACTGGACCCCATCTTTTATCACTCACAAAAATTAACTCAAAATGAATTAAGGACATAAATTGAAGACCTGAAACTGTAAACCTCCCAGATGAAAACAGACATTGGGAAAAAGATCTTTGACATCAGTCTTGACAAGGATTTTTTGGATATTACACCAAAAGCACAAGCAACAAAAGCAAAAATTAACAGTTGGGACTACATCAAACTAAATTACTCTGCACTGCAAAAAATAAAACAATCAGCAACATAAAGAGGCAACCAATGGAATACAAGAAAATATTTGTGAATCTATATCTGGATAAGGGATTGATATCCAAAATACGTTAGGAACACAAGCAAAAAAAAAAATCTATCTTATTAAAAAGATGGGCAGAGGACCTGAATTTCTCTAGAGAAGACATACAAATGGCAAACAAGTACAAAACAAAGTGTTCATCATCACTAATTTCCAGGAAAATGCAAATCAAAACTGCAATGAGCTATCACCTCACATTTGTTAGAGTGGCCATTATCAAAATGACAAAAACTAACAAATTCTAGTGAGAAATATTCATCAATGGATGAATGGATAAAGAATAAGTAAGATATATGTAGATGTATATACACATACACACACACATACAATGGGATATTTTTCAGTGATACAAAAGAAGGAAATACTGCAATTTATGACAATGTAAATGGACCTTGAGGGCATCATTATGCTAAGTGGAATAAGTCAGATGGAGAAAGACAAATACAGGCATATTTGGGAAATACTGTGGGTTTGGTTCCAAACCACCACAACAAAGCAAATATCACAATAAAATGAGTCACATGAATTTTTTGGTTTCCAGTGCATACAAAAGTTATGTTTACACTATACTATAGTCTATTAAGTGTGCAATAGCATTATGCCTAAAAAGACAATGTGAATACCTTCATTTCAAATATTTTATTAGTAAAAAATGATTACCATCATCTAGACCTTCAGCAAGTCATATTGTTTTCACAATAGTAACATCACAGATCATCATAACAAATATAATAATAATATAAATGTTTTAAATATTGTGAGAATTACCAAAATGTGACACATAGACACAAAGTGAGCAAACGCTGTTGGAAAAAGACTGCCAATAAACTTGTTTGACATAGGGTTGCCACCAGCCTTCAACTTTTAAAAAATGCAATATCTGTGAAGTGCAATAAAGCAAAGCACGGTAAAATGAAGTATGCCTGTATTGCATGATCTCATTTATATGTGGAATCTAAATCACTGAACTCATAGAAACAGAGAATAGAGTGGTGGTTGCCAGGGATTAGCAGTGGGGAAGATATGGAATGTTGGTCAAAGGGTAGAAACTTTCAGTTATAAAATTCTGGGGATCTAAGGTACAGCATAATGACTATAGTTAACAAGACTGTATTGTATACTTCAAAGTTGCTACAAGAGCAGAGCTTTAATATTCTCACCATAACAAACAGTTAAATGGCAATTACGTGAGGTAAAGGATATTTTAACTAACCTTATTTTGGTAAACAATTCACAATATGTATGTGTAGTAAATCATCACATTGTACATGTTAAGCTTATACAATGTTGTATGTCAATTATATCTCAATTTAAAAATTAATTTAGTTAAGATAACTGGATATTTGTATTATTTTATGTTTCTTTTTCTTCAGAAATCTGTTAATCCAACAATCTTATATTGTTTATTTAATCTGTTTGCTTACTTTTTTCTTCTGAAAAAAAAGTGTTTTAGGCTAAATGTGGGAGTGTCATCATTCTCTTCTTCACGCATACTCTTCAACAATCCAAGTTTAGACGGTAGGATCACATGCCCCAAGAATAGTTGGTAAAATGTAACTTCCAATAATTCACATATGGCTTAGTCAGTGAAAGATGAAAATGCATGAGCAGTAAAATGGAAATTTTTACTTTTTCTTCTTTAAAAATATGGCAACAATGCTGTTTACTTGCACATTTATGCCCTGGAATCTTATGGGTGTTACATGATATAATGTTAATGCAGAATGCCTCTAATATGTTAACAAGGGCAGAGTGATCAAATGAACTTGGACAGCTTTTTAATAAAGGATGGAGACTTGACAGTCCACTGTTGACATGAATCATCCTTTATTTCCAACAGAAAATATCACCCATAAGAGAGAGGAGCAATAACTCCTTATTTGAAAAATTCTGAATTTTGAATTACACATGGCAAGAATAAATTAAAATATTTAATTTTTATAATTCCTAATCACTTAGCACTCAGAAATACATTATGATTTCAGTAGGTGTCATATACTTATAAATTGCTTTTCATTCAGTCATCCTATACAAATATCTCTAATTTGAATTTAAATAATTCTACAAGATAGTTTCTGATGAAAATTAAAATAAACTTAGCCACACTAAAAGTAAAAATCGAGAACAATCAGCTTAGTTGACCCAGTTCAAAACAACTTTAAAGACTTTTTTAATAATTTAAGCTTGATTTCCCCACCAAAACATATCATGTAATTTTAGAATAAGATATGCAAGATCTGTCAGCACTATTATTTAAAATGTCACTTATAAATCTCATAATATTCTTTCTCTAATACTATGCATGCTTTTATCTTAGGAGATATACTGAAATCTACATTGATGGTGCTCATCTACTCCAAAGTATTCCTTTTACAATCCTTGCAATGGAGGGTACAAAATCAATGTGACATGAAAACCTAAGCAGTTGTCTCCTTTTGGGAAGTGGAAGAAAAACCTTTGCCATCTATTTGTATTTATTTTCCTCTCATCCTTTTTTAAGTTCTGTTTTTGTTTTATATAATGAAACTTTTCGTAATATAGTACATTGAAATAATGCATAAATATGCATACTTTTAGAGAGTGTACACTGAAAAAAGTTAACTGATAGGAATGCATGACATAAAAATGTAGGAGACCCCCAGACTAGATAGTTATACACTCATTTCTAGAAGTTTCATTTCATGAAAGGGTGGGAGGTTATGTTTTGTTCCCTCTTCATCTCAGTTGTATTGCCACTCTTCTCTAGCTCCCAGCTAATGTTAATACTCAAAACCACAGAGGGCTGAGCAGTCTCTTTAGTAGAGAAACAGAGCATTACTTTATTGAGCTGCGATCTACACTCCAAACTGACTCATCAAACTTTAAACATCCCAACCTATATTTTTAGTGCATTTTTTGTTTAGAGACTTTGTCCATCCTAGGTTAGTAACTCACCTGCTGAGCTGTGCTTTGGCTCAATGACTGACTCTTTACAGGAGGCAAAGATATCAATATTTTGAGCAAGAGGAAATTCTGGAGAATCTATGCCGTTATCTTACTTTTTCCAAATTTATGAGGAGATATTCAGCAGGTATGGTTGGAGGATGGGAAGGGCATGGCAAGGAAACACCCCTGCTTCCTACTAACATCTTCAACCAAAGCTGATCCATTTTTATTGGTTTCATTTTGGGAATGTCAAGTAAGATTTTGCTTTGAGAAATGATTCCATAGTTACAAGATTTTTATAAAACAGAACTTTACCCAAGTAAGCAGCTCTAATTTGGCTCTATATTCATTTTTTCTTTCTTTCTATTTCATCTAAGTAAAATATTTTCTAAATTTATATCAAATACCATTTTTTCACTTTAACATTAAAAGTATTGTCTTTATTATATATTCTAAAACATATATTTTCTGACTTCAAAAATGTTACCAATATGTGCAAATCTAGCCCACATTTAGTATGGTTTCTATGGATTAAATATAGGCAAACATTGTATTTGTCTCCATTAAACCTAAACTACTTTCTCATATCTCTGGCTGATAAACTTGTAAATAGAATAATGTATATGATCCATTTCTTCATGCCAAAAGGATTTTAGTACATAATGCTAAATGTTTTTTGAGTGGCATAAATTAGCTACTATTTTCAAAGTTCTCTAGAAAATGTTAGTTCTCCTTTTTTTCTTGTAAGCATGATGTACTTTAAGATTCAAGGCCAAAAATATATAGTGTAAATTCTCAAAACAAAAACGTCTTTTTCAGTTTTTTATTTTATCATGAGAATATTACAATAGAGCTAACTATTCTAATTATCTCAGAAGTTACCCATCCTCAGAACCCATGTTTTCAATATTTACATGTATTTTCTCTGCCCCTTCTTGATGATGCTGAACCGTGACCATCCCTTCCAAAAGGGAAAACTACACAGCCTTATGGGATTGGTCTTGTTATCCCCATTTTATAGATTAGCAAAATGAGAAAACAAGAAAGAGGAGTTTGCTAAGAATATAACTACCAGAAACTGTAAAAACTTATATTCAAACCTAGATTGTCCAGTTCAATATTAAATATAATTTTCTATTATAACAAGTGCCTCATAAACATATTACTAGTTTCAATAAAATTGTTGTACTCCTAAATATCTTGTGGGTAGTTTCCTACATAATACCTACAACTAAATGGTGTTTTCAGACAAGAAAAAAATTATTCAATAGAAATATCATCTCTGTATTTCAAAATATTAGTGACAGATATACACAGCTCTGAAGTCTGAGTCACTAGAAAAGGTAACAGTATTTTACACAGTGAAGGTGTCAGCTTTCTGAAAAACTACATTGGCTATTATTGAGGCTTATAGGTATATTCTTCATTGCTCTATTCATTGTCCTCTAAAACTTAATTCTATGAAGTATATCATAACTGCAAAGAGTATATACAAAATAAATGTATAATTAAAAGAATATCAAGTAAGGAACACCCCAGTGTCCTCCGTGGAGATTAAGAAATAGAACACTGTCAGTACCTTTGAGAATCTTATGCTTCTTCCTATGAATCACCATTTCTATCTGCACAGAGTTGACAGTTATTCTAAAGTTGATTGCTCCTTTGCATTTCTTTGTAGATTTACCAACTTATATGCATGCCTAAATAATATTTTGTTTATTTATATATAACTTGGCACTCACAGAAATGGAATAATTCTGTATACTTTCTTTTCGTATTTGTTTTGTTCATTCAACATTACTAAGATTAAGACCTATTACTGTGTATTGTTTTACTTCATATCATATTCTGTTATAACCAATTTATTTAATAATTCTCCTAATATATACTCACATTTTTTTCATTATTTTTGTAATTCAAAAAATACATTACGAATGCTTTTTAATATCTCCTGAGTACATTTGGATAGGGTTCCCAATTATATACCTTGTAACCTAGGCTGTAGGTATGCACATCTCCAACTTTGTTAGGTGATGTCAAATTGTTTCCAAAGTACTTGTGGCAATTTATCCCCCCATTAGTAGTAATTAAGCATTCCTATTGCTCTAATATTCAATTAAAATTGGTGTTATCAGACTTTTAAATTTTTGCTATGTTGTGGTTTTACATTTTATCTTATTGTAAATTTAATTTGCATTTTCCTGACTATTAAAGATGCTTAACAGATTGTCATGTATTCACTGACCATTACTATTTCATCTATTGTGAAATGTCTACCTACGCCTCAGCATTTTCTGCTAGTTTCCTTATCTAATTCTTAATAACTTTTAGGAAATCTTTTAATTTTTTGGATAATAAACTCATCATACATGTGATTTGAGAATATCTTTTCACAATTTTCCTATGGTATCCTTTGATGACAGAAATTCTTATTTTCTATGATCATTTTGTTTTTCTATAATTTTCCTGAACTGAAGACTGTCCAGCTTACATGTTGGGCATAGTTGGGGTGATATATACCCTCATATTCCTCCCAGTGCTCCAGCTTGCTCTAAAGTTCATTTCATTTCCTTCTGAAGTTAGGAGTCAATAAATATATAAAGAAGATGCTATAGTAATATATTCCTCATGAGCCATTCCTAATAAATATATTCCCTAGCCTCTCTCCACTAACCCCTTCCTCCTAAACTACTGAAACCTTTACTCTTTTCCTTCCTTGCTAAGTATCTTTAAAGAATAATTTATTCTCGGTTCTCTAGCCATCAACTTGTTTTTCATCCTTAAGTCTCTGAAACTTGCTTCAGCTCCCAGACTCTACCAGGCTTGTAAGTCACTAATTTACTACTGCTTGGTAAATGTAGTAGCATTTTCTTAGAACTCCAGCTTTTCAGGCACTCTTACAACTCTGTATAGCTCCTGATGCTGTGGACAAATCACAGCTTATGGTCTCTGTGGTAGGGAGTCTTTCTTCTTTGTTCCTTCCTGACCTCCCTCTATTTCTCTGGAAATGCCCTGTACCCTTTTATGTCCCTGCTTCCTCTATTCAAATCTGAGATGTAGATATTTTGCAGAGATTAGTTTTTGTCCTTCTTTCTTCTAATTCAAAATTGCAATCTGGGGGGAAATTTTTCTATACTTATTTGGCTTCATGTGTCAACCTTTATAATTAGAGCATGTAAGGAATTTCTTGGCACATACTAAGTAATGATATTAGTTTAATAAATCAGTGAATAGATGGATGTTGGATGTCTCTACCTCCAGGCCTGAATACCCTCTTTCATTGAAAAAAACACTTCTATCTTCCTATTTGAAATTCCAGAGATATACTACACAGAAATAGTAAACTAATTGATCAACACAACTCAATATCGTCCCCATCTTCTTTTTCTCATATCTTAGATATTAAACTGATAAACTGACACTCAGGAGAACTGTATAATAGCTTTCTAATTTGAACCAAAATCAACTCATTTAATTCCCCAAAAGCCTACCTCTTAATTTTCTTAACTTCAAGAAAGAAAAAAGAAAAAAAAAAGGTAGACAGCTTAAACAGTTCTTATCATTCTTTATCAAGAAATAAATAAAACTGGCTTATATAAATCTGGCATATAAATCATTCCCACAAAATATTTACATGAATTTACAATTTAACCATTACAATATGTTAAAGTTATACACTGTATTGAACAACTTTTCTAGTAAAAGATCAAAACAAGATATAATTGTTTTCAAACTAGAGAGGTTATAATTCTTAATTTACTATATGTTTTAATAAAATAACAAAGATAAAACATTTTCAAGATAACTATCTTAAAGGTTTTTTTATGAATTCTCAATTATTGTAGATGTAGTTTTTAATAGTTCAGAATTTAGAAGAGTCTACTACAAAATAAGCACAAAAAGAGCACTTAATAAATATGAAGAATTAGTAAATATAAATGAATATTTATTGAATTGTTTCCCACAAGAAAACATTCACATTTCCTTTTTACTCAATCATTTACCTACTATCTAAGAGAAAATATATACAAACTATTTTCTTAAAAATATAAAATAACCCTACACATTCAATTAAGGTATCATTTCTCAGGAAAAATATATTCACAGAAATGAATTTTCCAATTAGAGTGTTTTTTGCAGAAGCTGTTATTCATTGGCAACCTCAACAATTTATTTTAGAAGCACACTAATGAGAATTTTTTTTATTTGGCATTGACACCTTCTCAAACATTTTCCTTGTGATTAATTCTTATGTATCAATTCCACAGATTATTTACATATCTCTCACAGCAAACATGATTCTAAATGGAAAGGAAATGGTTATAGGTACTTCATACACAATTTCCACATCATATGATAGCATACTAAATTTGTACCTATCTCTAGTCTTATCCTTCTTTGATTTCCCAACTTTGAGCATACTGCATAGCACATAGTATATACTCAATAAAATTGCAATAACCTGAATTGAATTCACTAAAGCTGGCTTCACTTTTTCCTATATGTCTATTAAATAAATCTTCTCCTTTAAATTTTATAGGACACCTCTCTCCTGCAATGTCAGATGTGCTTGGTAAATTCAAAGCATGTACTGCTTTTTTTTTTTTTTACTTCTTAAACGTGTTTGTATATTGGCTTAATTTCAGACGTAAAGTACAACCAAAAATAGTACAAGAAATTGTACACTCAGAATCCTCCACTGTTAACACTTTATCACATATACTTTACTATTCTCTCTCTCACTCTCTGTTTTATTTTCTGAATCATTGGAGATTAAGTTGTAAATATGAAGTCCCACTACCCCTAAATATATCATGTTTTTCCTAAAACAGAAATATTCATCCATGACACCAGAGTACAGTGATCAATATCAGAAAATTTAAATTGACACAATAATAATATCTAAACTATAAACATCATTCATTTTCTGCAAGTGTGCAAACAATGTACTTTACAGTAAAATGAAATCCTGAATTATATTTTGCACTCAAATTTCATGTTGCTTTATTTTATTTTGTCTTTCATAACTTCTCTACTTTTGAATGGTATAGCTAAGTTATTTTTACTATGTCCTTTAATTTGCATTTGTCCAACGTTCCTCATGAACAGGTATAGATCATCTCTGGCAGGATATCACAGAAGTTATGTTTTTTCCTTGCATTCTATCAGGGAACACATGGTTACAATTTCTCCCACTGCTGGTGAGGTTAATTTTGATAATTTTATTAATGATCAATTAAATATGTGGCTATGTTTGTTTTTTTAAGGAACCTCCATACTGTTCTCCATAGTGGCTGTATCAATTTACATTCACACCAACAGTGTAGGAGGGTTCCCTTTCCTCCACACCCTCTCCAGTATTTATTGTTTGTGGATTTTTTGATGATGGCCATTCTGATTGCTGTGAAGTGATACCTCACTGTAGTTATGATTCACATTTCTCTAATAATTAGTGATGTTGAGCATTTTTCATGTACCTCTAGGCCATTTGTTTGTCTTCTTTGGAGAATGTCTATTTAGAACTTCCACCCATATTTTGATAAGGTTATTTGGGGTTTTTTTAGTTTTTGTTTTAGTTTATTTTATGTTTTGATATTGAGCTGCATGAGCTGTTTATATAGTTTGGAGATGAATCCCCTGTTTGTTGTTTCATTGGCAATTATTTTCTCCCAATCTATGGGTTATATTTTCATTTTGATTATGATTTCCTTTGCTGTGCAAAAACTTTTAATTAGGTTCCATTGTTTATTTTTGTTTTTTATTTCCATTTCTCTAAGAGGTGGATCCAAAAAGATCTTGCTGCAATTTATGTCAAAGAGTATTCTGCCTATGTTTTCCTCTAAGAGTTTTACAGTATGTGGTCTTACATTTAGGACTTTAGTCCATTTTGAGTTTATTTTTATGTATGGTGTTGGGGAGTGTTCTAATTTCATTCTTTTACATGTAGCCCTCCAGCTTTCCCAGCACCACTTACTGAAGACACTGTCTTTTCTCTACTGTATATTCTTACCTCCTTTGTCATAGATTAGGTGACCATAGGTGCATGGGTTTATCTCAGGATGCTCTATCCTGTTCCATTGATCTATATTTCTGTTTTCGTCCCAGTACCATATTGTCTTGATTACTGTGGCTTTGTAGTATAGTCTGAAATCAGGGAGCCTGATTCTTCCAGCTCCATTTTTCTTTCTCCAGATTGCTTTGGCTATTTGGGGTCTTTCGTGTTTCCATAAAAACACTAAATTTTTTTTGTTCTAATTCTGTGAAAAGTGCATTTGGTAATTGATAGGGATTTCCTTGAATCTGTAGATTACTTTGGGTAATATAGTCATTTTGACAATATTGATTCTCATAATCCAAGAACATGGTATATCTCTCCATCTCTTTATGTCACCTTTGATTTCTTTCATTAGTATCTTATAGTTTTCTGAGTACAGGTCTTTTGCCCCCTTAGGTAGGTTTATTCTTAGGTATTTTATTCTTTTTGCTGTAATGATAAATGGGAGTGTTTCCTTAACTTCTCTTTCTGTTCTTTTGTTGTTAGTGTATAGAAATGCAAGAGATTTCTGTGTATTATTTTTGTATCCTGCAACTTTACCAAATTCATTGGAGAGTTCTAGTAGTTTTCTGGTGGCATCTTCAGGATTTTCTATGTATAGTGTCATGTCATCTGCAAACAGTGACAGTTCTACTTCTGCTTTTCCAATTTGGATTCCTTTTATTACTTTTTGTTCTCTGATTGCCATGGCTAGGACTTCCAAAACTATGTTGAATAAAAGTGGTGAGAGTGGACATCCTTGTCTTGTTCCTGATCTTAGAGGAAATGCTTTCAGTTTTTTAACATTGAGAATGATGTTTGCGGTGGGTTTGTCATATATGGCCTTTATTATATTGAGGTATGTTCCCCCATACCAACTTCTGTAGAGTTTTTATCATGAATGTGTATTGAATTTTGTTGAAAGCTTTTTCTGCATCTACTGAGATGATCATATAGATTTTATTCTTCAGTTTGTTAATGTGGTGTATCATATTGATCAATTTATATATGATGAAGAATCCTTACATCTCACTTGATCATGGTGTATGATCCTTTTAATGTGTTGTTGGATTCAGTTTGCTAGTATTTTCTTGAGGATTTTTGTGTCAATATTCATCAGTGATATTGGCCTATAATTTACTTCTTTTGTGATATCTTTGCCTGGTTTTGGTATCAGGGTGTTGGTGACCTTGTAGAATGAACTTGGGAGTGTTCCTTCCTCTGCAAGTTTTTGGAACAGTTTGAGAAGTATAAGTGTTAATGCTTCTCTAAAAATAGAGCTACCTTATGATCCAGCAATACCACTCCAGGGCATATATCTGGATAAAACCATAATTCAAAAAGATACATGCATCTCAGTGTTCATATATGAAGAGGTAATAAGGCTTCAAAACTAAACCTATGAGGACAGCATCACTCTAATACAAAATTCAGACAAAACACACTGAAAAAAAAAAAATGACAGGGCTTCCCTGGTGGCGCAGTGGTTGAGAGTCCGCCTGCCGATGCAGGGAACACGGGTTCGTGCCCCAGTCCAGGAGGATCCCACGTGCCACGGAGTGGCTGGGCCCATGGGCCATGGCCCCTGAGCCTGCACGTCTGGAGCCTGTGCTCCGCAACAGAAGAGGCCACAACAGTGAGAGGCCCGCATACCACAAAAAAAAAAAAAAAAAAAAAAAAATGACAGGCCAATATCCTTGATGAACATGGATGCAAAAATCCTCAACAGAATGTAGGGAACCAAATTTAACAATGCATTAAAAGGATCGTACATGTGATCAAGTGGGATTTTTCCCAAGGATGCAAGGATTGTTCAATATCCACAAATAATTTAATGTGATACACCACATTAACAAATTGAAGAATAAAAACCATATGATCATCTCAATAGATGCAGAAAAAGCTTTTGATAAAATCAACATCTATTTATGACTAAAAACTCTCCACAAAGTGGGTATAGAGGGAACATTTCTCAACATAATAAAGGCCATATATTGCAAACCACAGCCAACATTATACTAAATGGTGAAAGGCTGAAAGCATTTCCTCTAAGATCAGGAAAAAGGTGTTTATTCCCATTCCCATCACTTTTATTCAACAGAGTACTGAAAGTCTTAGCCACAGCAGTCAGACAAGAAAAAGCTATTTTAAAACATCCAAATTGGAAAGGAAAAGCTAACATCATCACTGTTTGTAGATGACACAATAGTATATACTGAAAATTCTACAGATACCACCAAAATCTATTAGAACTAATAGATGAAATCAGTAAATTTGCAGAATACAAAACTAATATACAGAAATCTCTTGTGTTTCTATACACTAACAACAAACTATCTAAAGAAAAATTAAGAAAACCATCTTATTTACAGTTGCACCAGAAAGAATAAAATACCTAGGAATAGAGCTTCCCTGGTGGCACAGTTGTTGAGAGTCCGCCTGCCAATGCAGGGGACATGGGTTTGTGCCCCGGTCCGGGAAGATCCCACATGCTGTGTAGCGGCTAGGCCCGTGAACCATGGCCACTAAGCCTGTGCATCTGGAGCCTGTGCTCCGCAACGGGAGAGGCCGCAGCAGTGAGAGGCCCACATACTGCAAAAACAAAAACAAACAAAAAAAAACCTAGGAATAAATATAAGCAAAATGGCAAAATATATATGCTCTGAAAACTGTAGGACATTGATGGAAGAAACTGAAGACAACACAAAAATCTGTAAAGATATAGCATGCTCATGTAATGGAAGAATTAATATTGTTAAAGTGACCATACTAACCAAGGCAATCTACAGATTCAGTGCAATCCCTATCAAAATACCAAAGGCATTTTTCACATAATAAAACAAATATTTCTAAAATTTGTGTGGAAACACAAAAGACAGCCAGATAGCCAGAGTAAGTTTTAGAAAGAATAACAAAGCTGGAGGTATCACACTCCCTGATTTCAAACTATACTACAAAGCTACAGTAATCAAATGGTAAGGTACTGGCACAAAACAGACACATACATCATTGGAACAAAGTAGAGAGCCTAGAATTAAGCCCATTCTTATATGGTCAACTATATTATGCCAAATAAGATAAAAGTATACAATGAAAAAAACCACCTTTTCACTAAATGGTGTTGGGAAAACTGGACAGCTGTATGCAAAATAATCAAACTGAACTACTTTTTCACACTATATACAAAAATAAACTCAAAAAGGACTAAAGAGCAGAATTCAAGACCTGAAACCACAAAAACTTTAGGAGTAAACATAGGCAATACACTCTTTTACTTTAGTTTTAGCAATAATTTTTTTGATATATGTCCTCAGACAAGGGAACCAAAAGCAAATTTAAAAAATGGGAGGTGTCCATCAAACTGAAAAGCTTTTTTACAATGAAGGAAACTATCAACAAAATGAAAAGTCAACCTAATAAATGGGAGAAGACATTTGCAAACATTATATCCAATAAGGAGTTAATATCAAAAATATACAAAGAACTAATACAACTCAACATCAAACAAACAAACAACACAATTTAAAAAATGAGCAGAGGACCTGTGACATACAGATAGCCAAGAGGCATATGAAAAGAGAGTCAACTTCACTAATCATCAGGGAAATGCAAATCAAAACCCAGTGAGATACCACCTCACACCTGTCAGAACGGCTACCATCAAAAAGACAACAAATAACAAGTGATGGCAAGGATGTGGAGAAAACGGGACTCATGTACTGTTGGTGGGATTGCAAACTGGTACAGCCATTATGAAAAACTGTATGAAGTTTCCTCCAAGAATTAAAAATAAAGCTGCCATATGATCCAGCAATTTCACTTCTGGGTATTTACCCAAAGAAAACAAAAGCATCAATTCAAAAAGATATATGCACCCAAATATTTATTGCAGTGTTATTTACAATAGCCAATGTATGGCAGCTATCTGAGTGTCCATTGTTGGATAAATGGACAATGAAGATGTGGTGTGTGTGTATGTGTATATATATATATATATATATATATATATATATATATACACATACACACACACACATATATAGACAATGGGATTATTGGCTGTAGAAAATAAAACCTTGTCATTTTGCATCAGCATGGATGTACTTAAATTGTATTATGCTAAGAGAAATAAGTCAAACAGAGAAGACAAATACCTCATGATCTCACAAATAAGTAAATACAAAACAAAGAAAAGAACAAAATAAAACAGAGTCATAGATACAGAACAAAAATGAATGGTTGCCAAAAAGGATGGGGTATAGGGGTGGATGGTTGGGAGAAATAGGTCTAAGGGATTAAGAGCTACAAACCTCCAGTTATATAATAAATCATAGGGATGTAATATACAGCATAGGAAATATGGTCAATAATATTGTAATAACTTTATATGGGGATAGGTGGTTACTCAGTTGTGGTGATCAGTTCATAATGTATGCACATGTCAAATCACTATGCAGCAAATTTTTAACATAATATTGTACATCAACTGTATTTCAAGTTAAATAAAAGTAAAGCATGTCAATCAAGAGGGTATAAAATTCTAAATGGGATACAGCTAATAAATAGCTTCAAAATATATGAAACAAAAGCTGGTAAAAGCACAGGGAGAAATAGAAAAATCCACAATTGTAGTTGGAAATTTCAAGATCCCTTTCTTAATAAATAATAGAAAAAGTGGACAGTAAATAAATAAATATGTAGAAGACATGAAAAACTATGAAACTACTTAACCTAATTGACATTTATGGGACACTTCACCACCAACAACAAACTACTTATTATTGTAAAGTACATACAGAACACTTTACTAAGATAGTCCATATTTTGAACCAGAAAACAACTCTTCATATGGTCAAGAGAATTCAAGTAATAATAAATGGAGTTGAATTAGAACTCAATAACAGACATATATCTGTAAAACCCACAAATATTTTTAATTAAATGATATTTTTATATAATCATGGGTCAAAAAACACCAAAAGAGATTTATAGTTAACTTTAAACTTATGTAGAAACACAGCACATCGGATTTTGTAGGATGCTGAAAAACAGTTATTAGAGTGATATTTATCATTCTTTATAGTAAACATCAAATATTTTGTCAAAGATTCAGTTTCTATGTTAAGATGCTAGAAAAAGAGATAATTAAACTAAAATTAAGCAGAAGAAAGGAAATAATAGCAATCAAAGAGGAAAATAACTATAAGAAACATAAAAATAATAGAAAAAATTTATTGAATCCAAAATCTGGTTCTTTGCTAAGGACAATAAAATTGATAAATTTCTGTCCATGTCAGAACAACAAAAAAAGGATAAAATATAAATTATCATTTCAGGAATAGGAGAAGTGACATTACTCTATTCTACATATGGTAAATGGATGGTAAGTAAAACTATGCCTATAAATTAAATCACATAGATGGAATGAATAAATTTCTAACAACACAAATGTTCAAAGCACATCTAGAAAGCCTATACAATGGAACTACAAAATATTGCTGGAAAAAAGTTAAAGATGATCTAAATAAATAGAGAAATATACCTGGACTATGGATTAGAAGACTCAATATTGTAAAACTATCAATTCCCCCCTTACTGATCTGTTGATTCAATACATTCTCAGTCAAAATACTGGTCCACTTACTGGTAGGATGTAACAAGCTCATTCCAATGTCTATATGAAAATTGAAAGGACCTAAGAGCTAAAACAACCTTGATAAAGAACAACAAAGAGTGCTGAGCATTATCAAGACAATGTTGTATTTTCATGAAGGCTGACAAATAAAGCAATAGAATATACAAGAGAGTTCAGAAAAAGACCCACATATTTATAGACAACTTATTTTTGGCAAAGGTGCAAAGGCAATTCAGCAAAGGATCATCTTTTCAACAAATTTTGCTGAACCATTCAGATATCCAAATCCAAAAATGAATAAATAAATCACCATATACCAAAATTAACTAAACTGGTTTATAGACCTAACAGTAAAATCTATAAAACTTTTAGAGGAAAACAGAAGAAAATCTTTGTGAAGCTGAGTTAGCAAAAAATTTCTTAGATATTACATCAAAA
Organism: Delphinus delphis; assembly: GCF_949987515.2. Classification (NCBI taxonomy): domain Eukaryota; kingdom Metazoa; phylum Chordata; class Mammalia; order Artiodactyla; family Delphinidae; genus Delphinus; species Delphinus delphis. Next base: position 83,308,214 of record NC_082696.1, on the reverse strand, counting down.
ACACATTCCACGAAGGAACAAATTGATAAATTTGACTTCCTCAAAATTAAAACCTTCCATTCTTCAAAATGTACTATTAGGAGAATGAAATGACAAATCACAGACTGGGAAAAATATTTTAAAATTATATATCTAATAAAGGACTTGTGTCTAGAATATAAAAGAACTTTCAAAGTCAATAATAAGAAATCGAATGACCCAATTGTTTAAACGGACAAAATATCTGAACAGATGTTTCACCAAAGAAGATGTATAAATGGCAAATAACCAAACGAAACGAGGCCCAACATCATTAGTAATTGGAGAAATAAAAATTAAAACAACCATGAGATACCACTACACACTAATTAGAATGGCTACAATTTAAAAGACAGGCCATACCAGGTTTTCGCAAGATGGTAGAAGACTGGAACTCTCATACACTGTTGTGGGAATGTAAAATGTGACAACCAGTTTGGAAACCAGTTTTTTTAAATGTTAAACATATACCTGTTACATAATCCAACCAGTCTACTCCTAGGTATTTACCTAAGAGAAATAAAAGTATACGTCCATAGAAAGAACCAAGGACAAGTGTTCATAACAGCCTTATGTAATAGCCAAAGCCAAAATATATCTACAAAATAGGCAGATTCTTCTGCTACTCCCTGTCTTCCATGCACAATTACTTTTTACTCTTGAAAGTAACTCTATATTCTAGAGAATTAAGGGTATGTCATTTTATCCTTTTCAATCAATGCTTTCAAATGTTCCCTACTCTACATTAATACAGGTTGAATTTTATGTTCTTTCTTTTAATTTTTATGGCTGGGAGAAATACACTATGTTAGTAAATTGCCTTTGTCTTTTCAAAATACAGTACAAATATACTTTTACATAACTCGTTTCCCATTTTGTCATTCTATTTATTGTCCGTTTCCCTCCTTCTTCCAGTTTTTTCCCATATCCCCCCCAAAATATTCATTTTTGAAAAGTGAGTGGAGGAGTTATGTGGTGCTTTTAGGTATTTTTAACAAAAATTGCTTTTAAACTTTTTTTTATAGTTCTTACAAGTTGTTGAGTTTTCCCATTATTTTTAGTGTAGTATAATCACACATCATAATATTAAAGGGCATCACTTATTTTAAGGGTAAATGGTAAAAGGTAATATGCCTGTGGCTGATAATGTAACTTTGAAATAACAGCATGACCGTTACCAAACATGCAAAGCCTGCACTCAACTTTCAAGTGAATTGAAAGAAACGAGAAAGGGTAAAGATCTATTCTGAGAGCTGTGGCTTCTCCCAACAATTTTGCATTTTGTTTTACACAATATCCTATTTAGCAAGTAAGATGTTCACATTCATAGGTCCAGAGAATAATTTTAAGATTCCTAGGAGAGGAGGAGTCAAGATGGTTGAATAAGAGGACGCAGAATTCACCTCTCCTTATAGTACATCAAGAAGACATCTACAGATGGAACGATTCTCACAGAGCAGCTGCTGAACACTAGCAGAAGACCTTGGACACCTAAGAGCACAAGCAAAATCCCCATGCAACCAATAGAATGAAAGAAAAAGAAAAGAGGAAATGTGAAGGGACCAACACCCTTGGTGGGGAGCTGAAGGTGAGGAGAGATTCCTGCACCCAGAGAAGCTCCCTCACAATGGGGAAATCATCTGGGGCAGAGAGGGAGCTTCAGGGGATCAGAGGGGAATGCAGCATCCATTCTGGGAAAGGCAGAACAGAGTAAGATGTGTGTGCATGTTCTGTGCACAGCCCTGTGCACCCCAGCCTGAGTCGTGTGTCTCCTGTTGTGGAAGGAGTCTAGGTGCTGGAAAGTGGGGTTTGGATCACAGACCCAGGGAGGGGCCAGCTGTTGGCTGTGAAGAGACAACCTGAAAGGATGGGAGCAACGAGCTACACAACTGGAAAAGTTTGTGGAAGAAGCCTGGGTCACCATAGAAGCAAGATGCCATTGTTGAGTGGGGTGCAAGGGGTGGAACCACCATTGTAATCCCCTTTACCCACCCACCGGCTCCTACCATTGTGGGCACTGGGATGGGCACCCATCTGAGCAGGTTCACTTGCCTCTCAAGCCAAGGTATCCTCCACCTGCACAGGCTGCAGAGTCCCGAGTGCTGCCCCCACCAAAGCCTCCTCAGGAATCAGCCCTGGGCCCACCAGCCTGAGACGAGAATCCACCAGCACTGGCGGGGGCTGAGTGCTAAAGCCTGGGGTTAGGAGAGCAAACCCAGGGAGAGGGCCACTGTTGGCAGTGCCAACATGGCTTGAAGGGACAGGGAGCTGAGCAACATGGAGACAACCATAGGGGACGAGAGTGATGGGTTCCACTGCTGGGAATGCTCCTGGAGGGGGCATGGTCTGCCTTGGAAATGAGGCACTACTGTTGAGTGGCACATAAGTGGCAGCAGAGCTGATATCACAGGTTCTCCACCCACAGGCCAGCCCCTGCCTCCAAGGACACTGGGAGGGACTCCCACCAGAGCAAGCATGCCCCAGTCTGTTCCTACTTCTCACTGGTCTCTGCTACCGCAGGCACTACAGGGGGATCCCATCGGAGCAAGCGCACGCACACCAGTTGTGGCCACCTTATTCCTCACCAGCCTGAGCAAGCAAGTGTGCCCCAGTAAGCTGCTGTTTCTTCCCCCTCTTGGCTGGGTGGGGAACAGACACCTGAGGGTGGCCCACATGCAGAGGCAGGGCCAAAACCAAAGCTGAGCCCCAGGGGCGGTGCAATTAAGGAAGAGGGGCACAAATCTCTCTGTGCAGCTGCACAAGCCATGGATTAAATCCCCACAGTCAACCTGGTATATCCAACGCCTGAAGAACATCTGAACTGACAATGAGGGTTCCCACAACTGAGACCAGTCTAGCTTTAGCAGCTATGGACTTTGGAGGCAAGTACATGAGGGAGTTGGGTCCGAGACTGAGCTGCCCCCACAATGCCCACAGTGGGTCCAGAGACCTACCTAGAAGTACTGGAGGGCTTCCTGGGGAGGTGGAGGTTGGTTGTGGCTCATTGTGGGAGGACACTGACAAAGCAGAAACCAGGAAAATATTTTTGTTTGGTTGCTTTTTGTTTCATTTTGTACTGTTGTTGTTGTTCATTTTTTTATCACTTTTTATTTTTTGTTTATTTTTTTAATTTTTAATATATTTTTCTATTTTTAATTTCTTGTTCTGTGTTTTTTTGTCTTTGTTTTATGTTTTGTATTATTTGTTTTTATCTTTTTTGTGTGTTTGTTTTATGTTTTCTTTGCTTTCTGTTTGCTTTGTTTTTATTGTTTGTTTTTGTTTTGGGGTTCTTCTGTTTGTTTGGCTGTTTTCTTTTTATTTGTTTTCCTTGTTTTTTTTTGTCTGTTTTCTTTGTTGTTGTTTTGTTTGGTTGGTTTTGTTTTTATCATTTATCTTGGGTTTTGTCTGTTTGTTTTCTTTTTTTGGTGTTGTTTTTTTTTCCTATTTTTTTTTTTTGGCCATGCATCTTGGCTCGCAGAGTCTCAGTTCCCAGCCAGGGGTCAGGCCTAAGCCACCCGGGGTGGGAGTGCTGAATCCAGGATGCTGGACTTCGAGAGAATTCCTGGCTCCAGAGAATATTAATCTGTGTGAGCTCTCCCGGAGGTCTCCATCTCAACTCCAAGACACAGCTCCACCCAATAAACAGACAAACTAACAAAAATAAAATACAAAACAAAAATATTAAATGCAGCAAGGAAAGAGCAACAAATAGTATACAAGGGAATCCCCATAAGGTTATCTGCTGATTTTTCAGCAGAAACTCTGCAGGCCAGAAGCGAGTGGCAGGATATATTTAAAGTGATGAAGGGAAAAAACATACAACCAAGATTACTCTAGCCAGCAAGTCTCTTATTCAGAGTCGACCAGGAAATCAAAAGCTTTACAGACAAGCAAAAGCCAAGAGAATTCAGCACCAACAAACCAGCTTTGCAACAAATGCTAAAGGAACTTCTCTAGGCAGAAAACACAAGAGAAGAAAATGACCTACACAAACAAACCCAAAACAATTAAGAAAATAGCAATAGGAACATACATATCAATAATTACCTTAAATGTAAATAGATTAAATGCTCCAATTAAAAGACACAGACTGGTTGAATGGATACAAAAACAAGACCCATATATATGCTATCTATAAGAGACCCACTTCAGACCTAGGGACACATACAGACTGAAAGTGAGGGATGGAAAACGATATTCCATGCAAATGGAAGTCAAAAGAAAGGTGGAGTAGCAATACTCATCAGACAAAATGGACTTTAAAATAAAGACTATTACAAGAGACAAGATATGACACTACATAATGATCAAGGGATCAATCCAAGAAGAAGATATAACAATTGTAAATATTCATGCACCCAAATTAGGTGCATCTCGATACATAAGGCAAATGCTAGCAGCCATAGAAGGGAAAATCAACAGTAACACCATAATAGTGGGGGACTTAAACACCTCACTTACACCAATGCACAGATAATCCAGACAGAAAATAAATAAGGAAACACAGCCTTAAATGACACATTAGACCAGATAGACTTAATTGATATTTATAGGACATTCCATCTGAAAGCAGCAGAATACACTTTCTTCTCAAGTGCACATGGAACATTCTCCAGGATAGATCACATCTTGAGTCACAAATGAAGCCTCAGTAAATTTAGGAAAATGGAAATCATATCAAACATCTTTTCTGACCACATGCTATGAGATTAGAAATCAATTACAGGAAAAAAATGTAAAGAACACAAACACATGGAGGGTAAAGAGTATCCTACTAAATAACCAATGGATCACTGAAGAAATCAAAGAGGAAATAAAAAAATACCTAGAAACAAATGACAAAAACACTATGACCCAAAACCTATGGGATGAATCAAAAGCAGTTCTAAGACAGAAGTTTATAGCAATACAATCTTACCTCAAGAAAGAAGAAAAGTTTCAAATAAACAACCTAACCTTACACCTAAAGAAACTAGAGAAAGAGGAACAAACAAAACCCAAAGTTAGTAAAAGGAAAGAAATCATAAATATCAGAACAGAAATAAATGAAATAGAAATGAAGAACACAAAAGCAAAGATCAATGAAACTAAAAGCTGTTTTTTTGAGAAGATAAACAAAACTGACAAACCTTTAGCCAGATTCATCAAGAAAAAGAGGGAGAGGACTCATATCAATAACATTAGAAATGAAAAAGGAGACATTATAACTGACACCACAGAAATACAAAGGATCATGAGAGATTACTACAAGCAACTATATGCCAGTAAAGTGGACAACCTGGAAGAAGTGGACAAATTCTTAGAAAGGTACAATCTTCCAAGACTGAACGAGGAAGAAATAGAAAATATGGACAGACAAATCACAAGTAATGAAATTGAAACTTTGGTTAAAACTTCCAACAGACAAAAATCCAGGACCAGATGACTTCACAGGCGAATTCTATCAAACATTTAGAGTTAACATCCATCCTTCTCAAATTCTTCCAAAAAAAAATTGCAGAAGGCGGAACACTCCCAGGCTCATTCTACAAGGCCAACATCACCCTGATACCAAAAGCAGACAAAGATATCACAAAAAAAGTAAATTACTGGCCAATATCACTGATGACCATAGATGCAAAAATCCTCAACAAAATACTAGCAAACAGAATCCAACAACACTTTAAAGGTTCATACACCATGATCAAGTGGGGTTTATCCTTGGGATGCAAGGATTCTTCAATATACACAAATCAGTCAATGCAATACACAATATTAACAAATTGAAGAATAAAAACCATATGATCATCTCAATAGATGTGGAAAAAGCTTTTGACAAAATTCTACACCCATTTATAATAAAAACTCTTCAGAAAGTGGGCATAGAGGGAACTACCATATGACCCAGCAATCCCACTACTGGGCATATACCCAGAGAAAACCATAATTCAAAAAGATACATGCACTCCAATGTTCATTGCCACACTATTTACAATAGAAAGGACATGGAAGCAACCTAAATGTCCATCAGCAGAGGAATGGATAAAGAAGATGTGTTACATATATACAATGGAATATTACTCAGCCATAAAAAGGAATGAAATTGTGCCATTTGCAGAGATATAGATGGGCTTAGAGATTGTGATACAGAGTGAAATAAGTTAGAAAGAGAAAAACAAATATTGTATAATATCGCTTACATGTGGAATCTGGACAAAAGGTACAAATGAACTTATTTGCAAAGCAGAGATAGAGACACAGATATAGAGAACAAACGTATGGATACCAAAGGAGGAAAGGAGGAGTGGGATTGATATATACACACTATTACGTATAAAGTAGATAACTAATGAGAACCTACTGTACGGCACAGGGAACTCTACTCAGTGCTCTGTGGTGACCTAAATGGGAAGGAAATCCATAAAAGAGGGAATATATGTATAGAGAGAGCTGATTCACTTTGCTGTACAGCAGAAACTAACACAACATTGTAAAGCAATTAAGTTCCAATAAAAATTAATTTTTAAAAAGTACAATTGGAAAACTACAGAAAACATGAAATATATAATGACCAAAATTATATTTCTACAATAAACATTTTTCTTCTTGAAAAAAAAAAAAGATTTCTAGCAAGCCTTATTCTGATTTCTGCTATGAGCTTCTGAAGTGTTATTATGAAAAAGGTAAAGGAAGCTGAGAAATAAGGATTGGGTAAAGAACTAGGTGTAATATTGTATACCTCTATACTGACGTGTGTGTGTGTGTGTGTGTGTGTATATTTTTAAATTTTATGAATGTATGCATTTATTTTAAGTCAAAAATAAAACACAAATTAAAGCTAGTATAAAATTATTTAAATGAATTTACAGTTCTTAGACACTGTTGATAAATTCAGAAAAATAATTTTCTTATTTTCCCTTTCTCTTTATTCTCTTTATTTCTGTCACACACAAGAAAAATAAAATTTCTAAACATATGTATTAGACTTGTCTCTAATAACAAACTCTGATTACAAAACTAAAAATCTATATCTATTTTCTCCCTGAATTAAAATTGAAACTAAATTTTGGGGCTTCCCTGGTGGTGCAGTGGTTGAGAGTCTGCCTGCCGATGCAGGGGACACGGGTCCACGCTCTGGTCTGGGAAGATACCACATGCCACAGAGCAGGTGGGCCCGTGAGCCATGGCCACTGAGCCTGCGCATCCGGAGCCTGTGCTCCACAGCAGGAGAGACCACAACGGTGAGAGGCCGGCCTACTGCAAAAGAAAAAAAAAAAAAACCTAAATTTCGATTGATCCAAACCAGCTGACTAGGTTCATTAGAGTTTCAGATAAAGGAGTTTAAATGTCACCAAAGTATTCTTTGTTATTCTGAATAATACCACTGAATGTTGCAAAATCACAACTCAGGTATAATCCCAGAGTAATGGAACTGTTATAGAGTGCTTATATAATGTGAATTTCAAACCAAACTGTCAAAGGCTCTTCCCATTCCCAAGTTTAATATATTTAGGGACGCTATCAAACAGAAAACATAAATTGTTAGTCACCATATTTATATAGCGTTTTTTTGTGTTCTATACACCATAAGAAATGAGGTCCATTATCATAAAAATGCACTGATTTAACTTACATATTTTCTTCCAAAATTGTATTGCATGAAGTAGCCACATTTTTTTCATTTTGACATTTCTCTCAGGACATGGAAAAGACAAAACAAATATAGAGAATTTTAAATTTCTCCTTAATTCATTGATAATGCAATATTGTCAGTGAAATATTGTAGATTGTCACTTATTGGTTGTTGGCTACAGCAAGCGTGCGCTGAAAATAATTTTTCAGCTAAGTTAAACAAAAATAAAAATTTAAAGATAAAGCAACTATTTCATACATGTCATATTATTTTAAATGATTTGAAAAATGTTAGCTAAAGTAATCTAATCTGTTTCTCTCCAGTATGGAATTTTTTTTTTTTTCCCAAATGTCTTCCTCTGGTGTTTAACAGACATATCCTGACCTCTTACTATTTGCAAAATGCCATACTACATATCTGGGAAAACTTCAATATGTATTTCCCAAAATTCTTCTTTCAGTCATACCTTCACTTCAGGAAGCTTCACTTTGCACATGAGTCAAAATTGGTGCAGGTGAATCATCACAGACAGATTGCTAAAGATTTTGATATTGCCTAAAGTTTACTGGTATATTAGTTAGGAGTCTGGTGGCTAGTATCAGAAATAAAAGAAGAATAATGTAAACAATAAAGGGGAGGAGTTGTATAACTCATTCAATTTAAAAAAATTGTCAGGTAGTCACAACTGAGGCCAAAGAAAACGCAGACACAATATATAAATGCTCCTAAGACTATCGTTTTTCTTCTCTGTATTAATCATTTACCAAGCTTTATACTCTCTAAAAGCAGAGAAGTTTTATTCCTCTAATAGGCAACAGACCTGCCAATAATTGCTTTCTAACATTAGACCTTCATCTATCATAAAAAGATTGAAATAATTTTACTCAAGATGATTCCTACAGAATAATGTCTCCCCAATCTTTCACTTGGAAGTTGTTTTTGTAGGTAAGCATTTCCAGAATTAGTTAATATGATGCCTGAATCAAAGTGATAGATTTTTTCCCCGTCTTTCTCTTTTCCACATTTACCCTGCTGGCTTGTCTACAGTTTGACATGGGCTCTTTTCAGAAGATGTCTCATACAGCCCTGGGCATCCTTTCTCAGTCAGCACGATCTAAGGGAAAGATCATTTCTCCCCATGCATCTCCTTCAGTTAGGGAGACAATCATTTCCAGAAATTCCCAGGGTCTAATTGGACAGAATTGTGTTGCATCCCCATATCCCACCTACAAAAGTGAGAAACTGAGGAGCTGTACTAAGATCCTGAGCTCACCTCCTCCTATGGACACACCAAAACTACAAATACATATAAAACAACTACTCTGATAAGAACCTGAAGATGTAAAGAACAGATTTTTCCACAACTAAGAATATAAAGGAAAGGCCACATCAAGATGGGTAGGAGGGGCAGAGAAGTGGTCTAGTCAGAGCCCACACTCCCCAGTGTGGCAACCTACAAGCAGGAGGGATATCACAACCATAGGGGTCCCCCATGAGGAGTGAGGGGTCCAAGCCCCACATTGAGCTCCCCAGGCAGGGCCTGCATTGGGAAGACAGTCCCCGTAGTATCTGAAATATTTGAAAACCAGCAGGGATTATGTCTGGAAGAGCCCGAGGGCTGTGGGAAACTGAGACTCTGCTCTGGAAGGGCTCATGCACAAACTCACTCACTCTGAGTCCCAGCACAGAGGCAGCAGCTTGAAAAGAACCTGGGTCACATGAAGAGATGCGCTGACCAATTTTAGGGCAAGTGCTGGAAGGGCAGGGATCTGGTGAAAGTTTCTTTATGGATGGAAGCACTTGCAGGTGCCTTTTTTTCACTCTCCTTTCACCCAGTTGGCCCAGTGCTGGTGGGCATTAGTCTATTATTCTCCATCAACCTAACTAACACTGTGTACTCTGCCTTGGCATTCCCCTAAGGACCTGCCCTGCCCAACCCGCCTGCCAGGCTAGATCCTCCAAAGTGGTTCCCACACTGCCACACCTAGCAATAACCCTGATTGGCACTATACCCCTCCAAAACAGCTCCCACCCCTCCCTACCTGGTAGTTGACCTGGAGTGGCACTGGCACCCCTCTAATACTAATTCTGCTCCTGGAGCCCAGGCCCACACACCAGCATGCCTGCAATAGTCATATCTGGACCTCACAGCCATCTGAGCCAGGGACCAGCCCTTCACATCACTGTGCCCACAAGAGTCATGGCTGGACCTCTCTGCCAGTCAGACTGGGGGCCAACCACCAACATACCCACAGCAGTCGCCACCAAGACTTATAGACAATCAGGCTATGGGTCAGTCTCTCACACCAATGTCCCCCCAGGAATCACAGCCCAACCACAACAGGAGGTTGCACACAGCCTATACAGGGATTGCACACAGAACACCTAGCTCCAATGACCAGAGAGATTGTGTCCCTGGGCCCCACAGAACACTTTCTACATAAGACCACTCTTTCAAGACCAGGAGATATAGATCATATATTCAATACAAGGAAGCAAATACAGAGAGTTAGGCCAAAGGAGGACACAAAGGAATACCTTCCAAACAAACAAACTAAAAAAAAAAAGACAAAACCACAGAGAAAAATCTAAGTGAAATGGAGATAAGCAATTCAGATAAAGGGTTTAAACATGGTAATCATAAACACGATTACCAAACTTAGAAGAATACTTGAAGTCAGTGAGAACATCAACAAATAGATAGAAAATACAAAATGAGTCAGAACTGAAGAATACAAAAATTGAAATAAAAAAAATACACTAGAGGGAATAAACAGTAGAATACAGGATGCAGAAGAACAGATCAGCAATCTGGAAGACAAGGCAGTGAAAATCACCCAGTTGGAACAGGAAAAAAAAGAATAGTTTAAGGACCTCTAGGACAAAAGCAAGCATACTAATATTTGTATTATAAGGGTCCCAGAAGAAGACACAGAGAGAGAAAAGGATATAAAATCTATTTGAAGATATAATGGCTGGAACTTTCTTAACCTGGCAAAGGAAATAGATATCCAAGTCCAGGAAGAACAGACAGTCCCAAACAAGATGAACCCAAAGAGATCCACACCAAGATAATTTACAATTAAAATGTCAAAACTAAAGATAGAGATTCTTAAAAGCAGCAAGAGGAAAACAACTAGTTATGTACAAGGAAACTCTCATAAGACTATAAGCTGATTTTTCAAGAACTTTATAGGCAAGAAAGGAATGAAATGATATAGTCAAAGTGCTGACAGGAAAAACTTCCAACCAAAAATACTCTACCTGGCAAGATATTCATTGGTATGGAAGGGGAATTGAAGAATTTCCCACCACTAAATCAACCCTGTTTAAATGGAAAAGAAATGGACAAAACTAGGAAAAAGAATATTATGAAAGAAAAAAATCTCACTGATAAAGGCAAACATATAGTAAAAATTGTGGGTCAATCATCTATAAAGGTAGGAGGAAGTTTAAAGACAAAGGTAGTAAAATCATCTCTACCTAAAATAATAACTTAAGACAAATACACAATTGTAATTGTTGTTGGAATATTTAACACTCTTCTCAGCAATTTGTAGAATAAGTAGAAAATCAGTAAGAATGTAGAATATTTGAGCAGCACTATCAACCAACTTGGCCAAACAAACAGTAGAATGTACATGTTTTTCAAGGGCACATGGTACATTTATCAAGAAAAATAATAGGCTGGGCCATAAAAGAAGTCTCCATGAATTTAAAATGAATGAAATCAGCGTTAAATAAAAATCTTTAAATATTTAGAAACTAATACCCATGGATTAAAGAATAAATCACAAGAGAGATTATAAAATATTTTATATGAAGGGTAAGAAACATAAACCGAATCAAATTCTGTGTAGTAAATCCTAAGCAAGTTTTCAAAGCAAATGGAAGCTTCAAATATTTATATTTGAAAATCATAAAGGTCTAAAATCAACTATCTAAGATACCATTTTATGATTCTAGATGAAGAATAATAAAACGAATCCAAAATAAGTAGAAGGTGGGAAATAATAAAAATAAAGAGCAGAAATCAATGGAGTAGAAAACACAAACAATTCAAAAAGTCAATGAAACCAAAACGGTTTTTCTAAAAAGATTGATAAAACTGATAAATCTCTAGCTAGACTAACCCAGACAAAAAGAGAGAAGAAACAAATTGGCAACATCAGAAGTGAAAAATGATATATCCACAGATAATACAGACAATAAAAACATAATAAATAAATATATTTTAAAACCATTTAAGCCAATATATTTAATTACTAGGATGAAATGGACAATTTTTTGAATCTCAAACATTACCAAAGCCAAATGAAGGAAGAATATCAATATGAATAGCCCTATATCTGTAAAAGTAATTAAATTCTTTGTTAGGAACCTTCCCATGAAGAAAACTACAGACCAAGAAGTCTTCACTGGTGAATTCTATCACACAATTAAGAAAGCAATCAATCTAAATTAGCAAAAACCCTCTCAGAATAAAAGAGGATCAAATTCCAACTAATTTTGAAAGCCCCCTCCTCAGCAAGACCCTAATAAGCAAAACCTTACAAAAACATTACAAAAATAAAATGAAATTCCAGAATCCCAACAAAGATTCTGACCACAAAAAGACAAAAATGCAGGGCTTCCCTGGTGGCGCAGTGGTTGAGAGTCCGCCTGCCGATGTAGGGGACGAGGGTTCGTGCCCCGGTCCGGGAGGATCCCACGTGTCGCAGAGCGGCTGGGCGCGTGAGCCATGGCCGCTGAGCCTGCGCGTCCGGAGCCTGTGCTCTGCAGCGGGAGAGGCCACAGCAGTGAGAGGCCCGCGTACCGCAAAAAAAAAAAAAAAAAAGACAAAACTGCAGAGTAATATGCCTTATGAATGTAGATACAAAAATCCCTAATGGAATACTGACAAAGCAAACCCTGCAATTTATAAAAAGAATAATCCAGCATGACCAGGTATCCTGGCAATTCAAGTTGGGTTAATATTTGACAATCAATATAATCCAACATATTCACAGAATAAGAGATAAAAGCCATTTTCAATTTGTGTTAAAAAAAATGACAAGATGTACTATTCAATACGGATTTAAAAAAAAATAAACTCTCAGCAAACTAGTAATAGAAGAAAACTTTCCCAATGTGATAAAGGGAATCTATGGAAAATGTATAACTAATATTATCTTTGAGTAAAATATTGAATTCTTTTCTACTAAGGCAAAAATCAAGGCTAGGACAACCACTACCATTACTTGTAATTAATTTAGTACTGAGGGTTCTAGCCAGTGCCATAATGTAGGTAAATGAATGCAAATTATAGAGGGCTAAAAGGAAGAAAACACATGTGACATGTATAAGACAGGCACACAGAAAACAACAACATGATGAAAGAGTCTAAAGAAGATCTCAGTAAATGGAGAGGTGTATCATGTTTGTATATTGACAAGTTCAATATTCTTAAAATATTAATTTTTCTAAATAGTTCTATCCAAAACAACGAGAATTTAAATCTCTGAGGGCTTTTTATTAGAAATGGACAGAAGTGATATGGAAATTCAAAGAGCCCAGAAGAGTTAACCCAAATTTGTAAAAGAAGAGCAAGAATTACTGTAAAGATAGAGTTATCAAGACAGCATGATACTTGCATTAGTATAGTGTACCTATATGTTCAAATAAACTGCAACAAAAGTAACCAAGAAATTCCACGGAAAAAGATAGTCTTATCAACAAATGATTGAACATAATTGTCTATCCATGGGGGGGGGGAAGGAACACAGCCCTTATCTTATAATATGCACAAATATTAACTCCAAATATATCACAAGCCTAAAAAAGAAAAATAAGACAGTAAACATTTTGAAGAAAATATCTTTGTGACCTTCAGTGAAGCAAAATTTCTTGGACATGAAACCAAAATCATAACCCATTAAAGAACATATTGATAAACTTGACTGTACCAGCATAAAGAACTTTGCTTCTTGAATAACACACTGTTGAGAGAATGAAAAAATAAGTCATACACGGAGAGAATTTATTTGCAAACTCATAATTTATTAAAGGATTATATCCAGAATACACAAAGAATTCCCAGAACTCAACAACAAGGAAAACATTCAATAAGAATGATTAATTATGTGAACAATCTGAAAATAAAACTTTCAAACTACATTTTCAATAGTCATCATAAAGAGTAATATAATTACACAAAATTTTAGCAAAAAAAGTACAATATTAGCACACTGAAAACCTCAAATTATTGATGAGAGACTATAAGAAGACCTAATTGAGAGATATACTATGCTTATGAATTGGAAAACAATAATTTGAGGAATTCAACTCTTCCCAAATTAAGCTGTAGGTTCAAAGCAATCTCAGCTATAATTCCAGGATGAATCTCAAACACATTAGTCTGTGCAAAGGAAGCTGGACTCAAAAGGTACCACATGATTCTATTTATGGAAAATTCTAGGACAGGCAAAAACTAATTAATAGTGACAAAACAGGTCAGTTTTTCCCTGGGGCTAGGGCTAGTGGAATTTAATTACAAAGGACTGCAGGAAACTTTGGGGAATAATGGAAATATTCTGTTATCTTGATTGTTGTAGTGATATATATATATATATATCTGTCAAAATTCATCGAACTATACACTTAAATGGGCAAATTTGTAATATGTAAGTTATATCTCATAAAATTGATATAAGAGAACTCTAGATATTTGTGCGGATGTTCTACATAACTTTTCAGATGGTATTGTAAGTGGTTTCAATCTTTTAACCCTTTATTGAAGGCTACAACAACTCCCCATTTGTTGATATTTTCTCAGGTCTCCTGAAGCCAACTATTTCTTGAAGCTCAAGCCACATGCTCAGTATCTGATTTAACCAAGTACTTGGCTCCTTTATAACAAGGACTGCTGACTTTCCAGTCCAGCTCATGGGGTACTCACTGCCCCTCCCAAACCCTGCCTCACTCAGATACTTCTTCTCAGATGCAAGTGACATAGACTTAAACAAAAGAGAAAATGTTTTGACTTATGAGACTAAGAAGTTTAAATAATGAAGCCCTGTGAAGGACAGGGATGCACCCTGCACTCAGGAATGCATAGAACTAAGTTATATTTCTAGAACACTTTTCCCATCTCCTTTTCTTTTTGGCAGCAGGTGATTGATCTGTTGGTTAATTTTTTTCTTTCTGAATTTGGAGTACATCCTCACACTTCAGACTGACTATTTCACTTTTTAAGACACATGGCTACTAAATTTGCCAAATTCTAAATCCCATGGCTTCTCTAACTGGTGAGAGTTAGTACTGATGCTCTCTTTAGTCCTAATTGCAAAAGCCCTAGGGACCTCTTCAACCTAGCTTAGTTCACATAACCACCCATTGACCAAGGCCAGGGAACCAGTGGATATGGGGTCATGACATATATGGCATCTCCAGTGACAGCTTTGAGGATGTCAATGTTGAAAACTCAAGAAGGACATGTTACAAAAGAAGTGTAAAATACTGGGAAAATAATTTCATATAGACTTATGATAATAGGCACATTACCATGTATTAAACATTACTCCATTTATTTGTCCAAGACACAAAAATGGGCCCTTTATTCTTTTTTTTTTTTTGCCAAAATAATATGTAAAATATTTCTAAATCAATTCTGAGAAACTTATAGGCCTAATAATGAAATAATATTTAAATATATTTTATGTGTTTTATAAAAAATAAATATTTCTAAATAAAATTTTAAAATAAAAATGCATATTTTAGTAATATTAGCAATGAACGAATGAACACTTTACAATAATATAAAACTATCAATCTGGGGAAGGAAAAATTTTATATAGGTAGAAGTAATTAAAGGAAATGTTCCAGTATGAACTTTGGACTGTGAATAATTAAGAGAATCAGGATTTAGTTTTAGTTCAACAATTGATTACTGGTTCTTCCATGCTATTAACCTCTGGCAATCAGCTTCATATCCCACAAAATAAAGAATCTGGAATGGATGACTTCCAGCATCTGTATCATTGAGATGCTATGGGTTGTCCACCTGCCCCATCATCCTTTCCTCACATAATTAATGTTAGAAGGTAGAATGCACTCAGGGTCATTTCTAATGGCTCCTTCTAATGTGCTAAAAAAGGATGAAAACTTAGAATATAAAAGGATTAGATATTCTCTGATAAACAGAAAGATGCTGGAGATCACATTTCCATTCTAAAATACTGCTATTATTTTAAACATTGTCCCTGTCTTCAAAGAAGGGAAATATTAACAAAAGGAATTAGACAGATATATTCTTGTCAGTTTTGATTTTTATTTAACTCCTTGAGGCATCTCTATAAAAACTTAAATAATCCAAAGAAATTTAAAATGAGTGTATTTTTTAGCAGCCACGTGCTTTTTTGAGGTATATTACATATTCATATTATTTTTGGAATGTAAGATGATATAGTAAATATATGTTAACTATATAAAAATCATATATTTTGGCATTTATGGAGAAGTTACTTCTTTTCTAAATATATAATATACAAAATATTTTCTGATTCTAATGTAAAGAATAGAATTCCCATAGTTTTAAATAACTGCAGTGGGCTTCCCTGGTGGCACAGTGGTTAAGGATCTGCCTGCCAATGCAGGGGAGATGGGTTAGAGCCCTGGTCCGGGAAGATCCCACGTGCCGCAGAGCAACTAAGCCCGTGTGCCACAACTACTGAGCCTGCACTCTAGAGCCCGCAAGCCACACTCCTGAAGCCCGGCAGCCTAGAGCCCATGCTCTGCAACAAGAGAAGACACTGCAATGAGAAACCCATGCACTGCAATGAAGAGTAGCCCCCACTCACCGCAACTAGAGAAAGCTCACACGCAGCAATGAAGGAACCAACGCAGCCAAAAATAAATTAATTAAATAAATATTTTTTAAGTACCTTTAAATAACTGTTGTGTGAGTCATTATTTCCATCATTATTTCCAGTCTTGACCTTAAACCCACTAAAATAAAGTTTCAATTGTACTTTTAAAACATATTAAAGTATAATGTTCTAGGATTTTAAAATCTTGCATCAACTGCATGAATGAAAGTCCAATTTTATATATCTAATTCTACATTAAATTCAGGTCAAGCAGAGAGCAAATTATTAACTTTAATATTCATTAATTTATTCTCCTTCACTCCGAATTGGTTCTTATCCTTCATATATCTTTACCCAATCATTTCAAACAGAATTCTCCCAAGTTAAGCATTTTTACAAAGAAGTAATAACAATTTTAAAAATAATTAATGTTGAAAATACTAGTAGTTCACACTTAACAGATCACTGTAGTAGATATCAATTTTTCAATATGCTTCCCCCAAATTTCCCCAGCATGACACAGTATTCTGAAAAATATTTCAGTGAAAAATGAATAGGTCAGCAACTTTTGTCCATGAACAACTCCCCAGTAAGAAATTCATAAACAGGAAACACAATACCCTTTAAATGAATGACTGAAGGCAGTGTTTCTAACGTGTTTCAGTGCTACTTTGGGGCCAGGCTCTTCCTAGTGCTGTAAGTCAGCTAACATGAATCATTCCCTCACAGTTGGAAGGAAAACCCTTGAATTGCACAGCAAATTTCCTTGGCAACGTTTTACAGTGTTTATGGATGGTACTTTTAACATTTAATTTTAAATGTTCTGATTACCCAGAAATTACTACGACCTAGAAAAGACAAAGTACATAAAAATTCACGTAAAGAGTTAGACGCTTGGATCAGTGTTCTACAAGGCAGGGGTTTAGTGCACAGCTCCCTAGTGACAAGCGTTAGTGTTGTAATCAGTGAAAATCCAGGACGCTTTGATCTTCCAATAAGCAATAATTTGCATAGAAATTTACATAGCTACATTGTGAAAATCTTCTTTGAGGTTGGTAACTATATATCTGGGCAAAATTGTGTTTCCTTATTTATTATACCCAATTTTACCAGTTAGAAATGACTGCATATAGTTAAAAAAAAAAGTACAGTAGTGAATTAAGGATAGTTTACCTCTCTCTTTTATATAAAGTAAACCTAGAAGGAGGAAGTCCAAGGAAGGTTCTATGGGGCTATCAGTGACTAAGGTAATTATCTTTCTACTCCATTGCCAAGGGCATGTTTCATTCTAAAAATCACCACATAATCCAAGATGGATACTGAGGCTCCAGCCATCACATGAAAAGTCTGCAGGCCAGATAAAACGAGCGAAGATGCAAATGGCAATCTTCTCAGTTGAGTTGGCTCCCTTAAGCAGCTTTCCTGGAAATTTCCCATAACACTCCTTTAATCTCTGCTTTAAAACTGGCTGCTCTAAATTCTTCTCTTGTAGAACTTGGTTGAAGCCAGCAAAACATTGCCCATATGTGATTAAATGATGACCTACAATATCCCCTAGTACCACAGAATTGATTCTCATATGTCTGGGGATTGTTTTCTTTGCAGTGATATAAAAAGACAACTTTTTAAGGTATCAAACACAACTTGACTCATTATCTTCTAATGTTTATATTACAGAATAAAATCTAAAGTCATTCCTTCCTTCATTGGTAAACTGTATTACTTTTCTGCCTGGTGATTTACCATTATAAAACAAATGTCCACAATATGACTAATTCTTAGCTGGTGTGTCATGAGTCATTTTGAGCTGTAATTTCAAGACTTCTTACAGTTCTCATATTTTGTTGTCTTTTGTAAATTATAATATGTAGCTTATGTTGTGTTTGTGTGTCTTACTTGGTCTTGATAAACAAAGATCGTTGATTTTGAACTTTCTTGAATCAGTGAAATTCAGTTCAATTTCTGTAGCATTGAATTCAGCTCAAGTGCAGAGCTTTCCATCTGTTTACCATAATCATTTCTGTCATCTATAATTTCCATCTATTTCTGTCATCTACAGTACATTTATTGCTCCTCATAAGATCCATGATGCAATTCGGACAGAATTGTTTCTATTTACCTAACATGACACCATACTTCTCTTGTAAGAAAGAGAATTTCTAAAATTTCCCTCTTTACTGTGCTTAAATTTTGTTCTATGTACCCTCAATTTGTCAGAAATCTGGAAAATTGAGCATTTAGATTGGGTTCTTTCTTTGTTTATGAGGATATTACAGGGATTCTATTTTTATGTTTTAAAAATCTTTTCAGATAGGATATCAAAGGGAGAAATTTAAACACTTGTGCTTAAGTTTTTATCATGTTGGAAAGGGTAAACCTGCATTTAGTACACATTTCATATAAAACAGGAGTGGATTTCCCTGAAGTTTTTTTGTTTTGTTTTGTTTCGTTTTGTTTTGTTTTTTTGCGGTACGTGGGCCTCTCACTGTTGTGGCCTCTCCCGTTATGGAGCACAGGCTCCGGACGCGCAGGCTCAGCGGCCATGGCTCACGGGCCCAGCCTCTCTGCGGCATGTGGGATCTTCCCAGACCGTGGGATCTTCCCAGACCGGGGCACAAACACGTGTTCCCTGCATCGGCAGGCGGACTCTCAACCACTGAGCCACCAGGGAAGCCCCTTCCTTAAGTTTTATTACACTGATATACTTACTAACATAACCTCAAAATATGCAAAAACCTACACTACCTTGTTTTTAATTATTTTATTATGATATATGTGGGTCTATGTCTGGACTCTAATTACTGTTCAATTGATCTATTTTTCTGTCCTTGTACAAAAAACCATACTTAAATTGACTACAATAGCTTTTAGTAAATCTCGACAAGTAATATAAATAATTCAAATTTATTTTTATGTTTTTAAAAGTGTTTTGGCTATTCTAGATATTTTGCATTCCTATATAAATCTTAAAATTCTCTTGTCAATTGCTATCAAAAAATCTTGCTAGGATTTTGATTATGATTATTTTATTAAATCTATAGATCCTTTTAGAGATAATTAACAATGCAAAATATTAAACATCCCAATCTATGAACATGGTGTTTCTCTCCACTTAAGTGGGTTTTAAATTTTTCTTTGTGATATTTTGTATATTTCAACATAGTCTCTTGCCTATATTGATTAAATTTTTCCTTATGTATTATAGTTTGTATGCTTTTGTAAAGGTATTGTAATTTTATTTTTCAATTTGTTAAATTGCTAACATAAGAATAAAAAGTTGACATTTATATTAAATATGTATTTTTCAAAGGTGTTAAATTCATTTATTAATCATATTATTTAAAAATTCTTTATATACATATACTATGTTTTGTGTGAATAAAAAACAGTTTTAAGGTTTTCTTTTCAAATGTTATTCATTCTATTTGATTGTATTTCTTTCTCTTGCCCATTGCACCGGCTAGGATCTGTAGTACAATGTCGAATAGAAAACATGAAAGCAGGCATTTTTGCTTTAGTCCTGATCTTGTGGGAAAGCTACCAATATATCAGCTTTAAGTACATGGTTAGAGGTGGGATTTTAGTACCCTTTATCAGATTGCAAAAATTCTCTTTTATATATATTTTTGAGAATATATTTTTTCAATAATGGGTGTTAAGTTTTGTAAAATGTTTACTTCTATGTCTATTAAGGTGGCTATGTGGTTTTCCTCTTCATTATTTTAATGTGGTGAATTATATTGTTTGAGCAGCCTTTCATACATAGGATAAACCACACTTGGTTATGGTGCTTTATTTTTGATGTATATTTCTGGAATCAATTTGTTTATTTTATTAAGATGTTTATGCATATACTCATGAGAAATATTTGCCACTTCATTCTTTTGTAATCTCCTTGTTAGTTCTGAGGAGCAAAATTATACAGGCATCATAAAATACTCAGAAAGTGTTCTCTCTTCCTCTATTTTTCAAAGTAAGATTGTTATTATATTGTTATTTTTCTTCTTTAAATGTAAGAAGAGGTGCTGGAGCTTTCTCTGTGGATGGAGATATGGTATTAAAATTTTGAAATAATTATAAATTCACAAAAAGTAACAAAAATAATAGAGAGGTCCCATGTACCCTTTACCCAATTAAAGACACTTTACCCAATTTCCCCAGTAAATAAATAACTTACAAAGCTATAGTACAATATAAAAACCAGGAAAATGACACTGGCACAATGTGGGTGTTAAGTTCTGTGCCATTTTATCACATCTGTATATTTATATAATGCCTACCACAATCCAGATACAAACCTATTTCATTACCACAAAAATCTTCCTCATGCTAATCCTTTGTTATTACACCCATTCAATTGCCCCCATACTATTCCTAACCCGAGAAGCCACTGATCTTTCTTCCATCTCTACAATTTTGTTATTTCAAGAGAGTTATATAAAGAGAATCATATAGCATGTGACCTTTTGAGATTGACTTTCTTTTTGATTCAGCATCATGCCCTTGAAATTCATCCAAATTACTGCATGTATCAATAGTTTGTTCTGTATGTTTTTGAGCAGTATTCCATTGAAAAGAATAAAACAAGGTGAGCCTTTGATTTCCCCAGATACTTCCCAGAGTCAAATTTCAAGCTGCAGTGTAGAGAGTAGAAACCCAAACAGAGCCTGGAGTCTAAGTAGAGAATACAAAAATTGGATTTCAGAGAGTCTGAGGTGGCTAGAATTTTCAGAGAGTGCAAAATCAGCAGGGTCATGTCTACTCTTTGGATGAATGATGTCTACTCTAAATCTGCATGCCTAGCTTAACACTCCCTGTGTTTGATGAAGTAAACAGGCTAAAAAGTTCCAAGTGCTCACATATCTTTAAGAGTACTTTGTCCCTTTAGATGGAATGGAGAGATCTCATGATAGAGAATATTACATTAAGTTCTAAAGGGCCACACCTTAGTAATGAGGCTAAATTAGAGCCTGACCAATAGTTAATCTGGACTCAGAATAACAAGCAAACAAAGCTTAAAATCAAGCTTTAAAAAGAAAAAAAACAAAACAAAACAATGATTCCCAAATAACTTAAGTGCCTACCAGAATAAAATCAAAGCATCTTTAAGGGATACCAAAAAAAAAAAAAAATCCAGTTTTAAGCCATAAAAAATTAACAAAGTTAGAGGACTCAAATAAATAAAGTTAGAAATGAAAGAGAAGACATTACAACTGATACCAGAGAAATATAAAGAAACATGAGACTACTATGAACAAATATATGCCAATAAATTTGAAAACCTAAAAGAAATAGATAAAGTTTTAGAAACATAGAATCTACCAACACTGTATCATGAGAAAATAAAAAAATCTGAAAAGACTGAATTCTAGTAAGGATATTGAATCAGTAATCAAAAACTTCCCAACAACCAAAACACCAGGGCCAAAGAGCTTCACTGGTGAAGTCTACCAAACATTCAAAGAAGAATTAATACCAATCCTTCTCAAACTCTTCCAAAATATAGAAAAGGAGGGAACACTTCTAAACTCATTTTTTAATTTTAACATTATTCTGACCAAAACCTGACCAGAACACTACAAGAAAAGAAAAGCACAAACCAATATCCCTGATGAGCATAGATACAAAATTCCTCAACAAAATATAAGCAATACATTTAAAGTATCATTCACCATGATCAAGTGGGATTTAATTTATTCCAGGGGTGGGAAGATTGTTCAATATCAGCAAACTAATCAATGTGATACACCATATTAACACAATGAAGAAAACAAATGATATGGTCATCTCAATAGATACAGAAAAAGATTTTGACATAATTCAACATTCATTTATTATTAAAAAAAACCTCTCAACAAAGTGGGTATAGAGGGTACTTACCTCAACTTAAAAAAGGATATATATGACAAACCCATAGCCAACATCATACTCACTGGTGAAAAGCTGAAAACATTCCTGAAATCAGGAACAAGACAAAGATAACTACTCTTGCTACTTTTATTTGACATAGTACTGAAAGTCTTAGCCATGGCAATCTAACCGGAAAAGGAAATATAAGGAATCCAAATTGGAAAGGAAGGAGTAAAATTGTCATTGTTTGCAGATGACATGATATTATATATAGAGAGAGATAGAAAATCTTAAAGACACTACCAAAAAACTACTACCAATAATAAATAAATTCAGTGACATTGCAGGATGCAAAATTAACATACAGAAATCTGTTGCATTTCTACACACTAATAATGAACTATCAGAAAGAGAAATTAAGAAAACAATCCCATTTACAATTGTATCAAAAGAATAAAATACTTGTGAATAAATCTAACCAAAGAGGCAAAATACTTGTACTCTAAGACACTGATGAAAGAAATTGAAGATGACAAAAATAAATATGAAGACATACCATGTTTATGGATTGGGAGAATTAATTTTGTTAAAGTGACCATATTCCTCAAGGCAATCTACAGCAATCCCTATCAAAATAACAAAGGCATTTTGCACAGAACTGGAAAAATTACTAAAATTTGTATGGAAACACAAAAGACCCCAAATAGCTCAAGCAATATTGAGATAGAACAAAGCTGGAGGTATCATGCTTCCAGATTTCAAACTATATTACAAAACACTATGGGGGACTTCCCTGATGGTCCAGTGGTTAAGATTCTGAGCTTCCACTGCAGGGGGCATGGGTTTGATCCCTGGTCAGGGAACTAAGATCCTGCCTGCTGTGCAGCATGACCAAAAAATTTTTAAATAACAAACAAAAAAAAGAAAACAAAACAGAACAAAAAACACTATGGTACTGGCACAAAAACAGGTACATATATCAATGATAATGCATAGATATAAGCCCACACTTATACGGTCAGGTAATCTTTGACAAAGGAGGCTAAAATATACAATAGAGAAAAAGACAGCCTCCTTAATAAATGATGTTGGGAAAACTAGACAGCTACATACAAAAGAATCAAACTGGACTATTGTCTTACACCATATTAAAAAATAAACACAAAATGGATTCAAGACTTGAATGTAAGACCTGAAACCATAAAACTCCTAGAAGAAAACAGACAGTACGCAATTTGACACTGGTCTTAGCAATACTTTTTTTGGATCTGTCTCAGGTGAGAGGAACGAAAGCAAAAAACAACAAGTGGGACTATATCAAGCTAAAATGTTTTTGCATGGTAAAGGTAACAAAATGAAAAATCAGCCTACCAAATGGGATAAGATGTTTACAAATGATATAGAAGGGTTAATATCCAAAATATACAAAAACTTATACAACTCAACATCAAAAAATACAACCTAATCAGAAAATAGGCAGAGGACCTGAATAGACATTTTTCCAAAGAAGACATACAAATGGCCAACAGACACATAAAAAGATGCTCAACATCACTAATGAGGAGGGAAGTGCAAATCAAAATCCAATGAGATACCACCTCAGAATGGCTATTATCAAAAAAAAAAAAAAAAAAAAACCAGTATTGGTGAAGACGTAGAGAAAGGGAAAGGGAAACACTTGTACACTGTTGGTGGGAATATAAATTGATACAACAACTATGGAAAACAGTATGGAGATTCCTCAAACAATTAAAAATAGAGCTACCATATGATCCAGCATATCCACTTCTGGGTATTTACCCAAAGAAAACAAAACAGTAGCTCCACTGACAGATGAATGGATAAAAAATTGTGGTATATACATACAATGGAATATTACTCATCCATAAAAAATGACATTTGCAACAATGGTTGGATCTAGAGGGTATTATGATAAGTGAAACAAGTCAGGCATCAAAAGACAAATGCTGTATGATCTCACTTGTGGATGGAATCTAAAAAATACAAAACCAAATGAAAACAGACTAATAGGTAATGAGAACAAATGGAAGGATGCCTGAAGGTGGGGTGGGGAGGGGGAAAAATAGGTGAAGTGGATTAAGAGCTACAAACCTCCAGTTATAAAATAAATAAGCCAAGTGTATGTCACATACAGTATAAAGAATATGGTCAATAATATTGTAATAATTTTGTATGTGGACAGACTGCGGTCATCATTTCATAATATATGCAAATATGTAGTACACCTGAAACTAACATAATATTGTAAGTCAACTGTATTTCAATTAAAAAAAGATTTTTTGCAGAAAAAGGAAAGTAGAAATTTGAAGTTTGTGGCTCTGGCAGCCACATGTGTCATCAAGAAATCCATGCTCCCTGTATGTGAACTGAGTCAAGTAAGCATATGCTTCCCTGAATAGCCCTGCCAGGGAAATCTGGGTCTGCTACTAAAATAGGATTGCCATTTAGAGCAGGTGGATTCTGCTATTGTTTTAGCCTCCTTCTTTCCTTCCCCAACACCTTTCAGGAATAAAAATTTAGGTGAGACCAATATACCTTCCTTATTCAGATGTCTCAATTCTTCCTTGATGGCCTTTGACCATGTAAGACAAAGCATCTTGATATGTGGTCATTTCCTCAACATAAGTTTCCTTAATCTGTGCATTCTTAAGGAACTGAAAACAGCTGTTAAAATAACTAGCCACAGCTGAGCTAGAATCTGAAATAGAACCTTCACAGACAGAACACATCTTTAAACTCTATTTTTACTTTTAGAACAAACTTCCTCATTCTTTCTCAAGAAGATGTAGTAATGTAGATAACTAAGTAGAAAAGCTTTGGCTTTTTGTATAGTATTTGTCAGTGGCCCCTTTTTTGATCACTGTGGATTCATTCAGCCACATGGCTCCAGACAAACCCATTGATTTCAGGTGTTTTTGTTATCTTGAGGACCAACTTCAGACAAAATTGTAAAGTGGGCCATTTATTTTTAGCCCGCATGCACATCAGGGCTTCCCTCTTCACTTCAGTCATTCCTGAAGATTTCTCTATTCCTTTACTAGATAAGGCTTATGTTCTTATCCCTTTCAGAGTGCATTTGTTACTTTGTAACATGTAAGTAAAATACTTTTTAAGACTAAAGCATATTTCTTTCAAATGTCTAAAAGCAACATTTTCCATATAAAATTCTGAGGTTTGAGGAAACAATTTTGGCACAAGAACATTCTCAGTGTGCAGAAAACCAAGCGCCATATTTCATCTATTCAGAAATCAAGTCCTAAATATAGACTTCTCTCTAGATCTCCAAACAGGATTTATACAGCTAAAGAAAAAAAACCCCAAATTCAGAGGATATTATATCTCCTAAATGATAAGCGTCTTAGGAAATAGATATCTTTGTGGACAAATTATTTCCGTGGCAAGGACCAGGGATTTATATTCAGGAAGATAGATCTCACATAACTTGGGCTAGAGGAGGAGATTAGGGAAACTCAGAGACTGAGATAAGTAGGTTCATGAGTTAATGCAAGAAGAATTGTTACCAGGAAGATGGCATACGTCAGGAACGTTTAAGAAAGCATATTGTTTTCAGAGCATTCCAGAAGGGATTAGCAAGACTTACTGAGAGAAATGAAAAAAAACATAGTCTAGCATCATGAGTAAGATCAAAAGCAGTACTCTTAACTCTGAAATATCTGGAATACCAATTAGGAACTCTGGCTTGAGGGAATATAAGTAAAAACTAGTTGAAGGACAAGGCAGGGGCTTGATCAAAGGAAATAAAGAAAAAGCCAAATAGTAAGAACTTTGGTCAGAATCAATATGTTCTGAATTTCCACTCCTAGTCATGATATAGTAAGCAATCAGATTTACATTTCAGGCTTAAGCAATAATAAACTGGCCAACATATATGAAGCGACAGCTTTCAGATGTTGGACAAGTAGCACAGGAAAATGATCCTTGAGAGAAGGGAAACAAACAAGATGAGACTTATGGTTGCCCTAGCCTACCACTACCTGGAAAGAGTATGTCTTGCTGTCTCAGGATTCACTCATCTCTCTTTCTTTCTGTCTGTCTTTTTTATATTTGTGCTTTATTTTTAATAGTTTCTTGGTATGTTTCCAAACATAATTCTATTTATTTAAAATTCTAGAAAATTCAAAGTAATATATAATCACATAACGCAAATCATTGTTTAGTTTGAGCATTGTTTAGATGAGAGACAGATTAATAAGGGGTACAACAAGCTTTTCTAGGTGGTGCAAATATTTATTACCTTGATAGTGGTAATGTTTTCATTAATGTCAAAACTCATCAAACAGTACACAATATATAAACCATTTGTTATCTATCAGTTATACCTCCATAAAGATACAAACAATAAAAGAGGCTATGAATGCTCATTATTTTGCTCATGTCTGTCTACATTCCTTCCCTTGGTGACTGCAGTAAACTGAATAACACCCACAGGATACAAGGTCCTGACCCTGGGAACCTGAGAACATTACCTTATTTGGAAAAAAAGGTCTCTGCAGATATGATTAAGTAGGTTGACATGGGAAGTTTAGCCTGAATTACCCTTGTGGGTCCTAAATGCAATCAGGTACACGCATAAATGAGGGAGACAAAGGGAGATTTGTTAGAGAGAGAAGTGGATGAGGTAGTGTGGCCGTGGAGGTAGAGATTAGAGAGACGGAGCTCAAGTCAAGAAATGAGAAGCTGAAGGAAGCAAGGAGTAACACACTACTATATCTAAGATAGATAACCAACAAGGACCTGCTGTAGAGCACAGGGAACTCTACTCAATACTCTGTGATGGCCTCAATTGATGACCTCAATACTCTGTGATGGGAAAAAGTCTAAAAAAGAATGAATATACGTATATGTATAACTGAATCACTGTGCTTTACACCTGAAACTAACACCACGTTGTAAATCAGCTCTACTCCAATAAAGTTAAAATATTAAAAAAAAAAAAAAAGAAGAAGCAAGGAGCAGAACATCCAGTAGCCTCCAAAGGGAGAGCAGCCTGACAACACCCTGGCATCGTCTCAGAGAAACTGATTTTGGACTTCTGCTCTACAGAACAGTGAGAACGGTTTTCTGTAATTTTAAGCCATCAAGGCTGTGACCATTTGTTACAGCAGCCACAGGAAATGCATATAATTATCTTGTCCATTCCCAAGGATTTAAATATACTTTATATTCAGAAATGATTTATCTGTTTCTGGTATTGTTATGTCAGTGCTGTTTTTAAATCTCCTTTCTAGTCCCCTCTTCTGAATTTAAATCATGAAGTTCAGTTTTCAACTTGATATCGTCCCTTGGAAAATTTCAATATTTCCAAAGTTGAACATCTTTTCCCCAAAACCTGCTCTCTGTCCAGCTTTTCCATCTCAGTTGATACCAAATCTGTTCCTTCCAATTGGCAAGTCTTATCGGCATCATAAACTCTTCTCTTCTCACCGCAACACTCACTGTGTAGGAGAATCACGTGAGCTCTACCTTCAGAATATCCAGAATCTGACCACTTATTATCGCATCTACCATGACTATTAATTTGGTTCAAGTCACCACTATCTCTCACTAGGATTAGAGAACTATCCCGCAGCTTTCCCCTTCTACCCTTGCTCTTCCCTAGTCACTGGTTAACACCTGAATAAGATCAAGTCACTCATCTGCTTAGAATGACTCTCCATTGAACTCAGCGTAAATATAATGTCTCTCGATGGCTTACCTAGCAGGCCCTACTCCATCTGGCTCTCCCATCACTTTTTTTTTTTTTTTTTTTTTTTTGCGGTACGCGGGCCTCTCGCTGTTGTGGCCTCTCCCATTGCGGAGCACAGGCTCCGGAAGCGCAGGCTCAGCGGCCATGGCTCATGGGCCCAGCCACTCCGTGGCATGTGGGATCTTCCCAGACCGGGGCACGAACCCGTGTCCCCTGCATCGGCAGACGGACTCCCAACCACTGCGTCACCAGGGAAGCACTCCCATCACTTTTCTAATATCCTCTCCACCCTTCTATCCCTCACCCACTACATCCCAGTCACACTGAGATGACCTCAGATACCCTGCCTTGGAGTCTTTGCTCTAACTCTTCCTTTCACCTGGATGCTCTTCTCCCAGATGGAGTTCCAAGTCTGTGCTCAGATTTCAAGCTCAATGCAGTCTGTCCACGTGATTCTATTTAATAAAATAAAGCAAACACCTCCACAGCTGTCATGCTCAGTTCCTTTTACCCTACTCTATTTTTTTCTCTTTCCAAAACACTTATAACCTTTTAAAAAACTATATAATTTTACTTATTTATTATATTTATTTGTTATTGTCTCACTGATACCGGAAGATAAGCTCCTTGAATATAAAAATGTTTTTCTCTTTTTTCACTGATGTGTCCCAAGTGTACAGAACAATGCCTGCCCTTAACAAACACTTACTGAATGACTAACAATAAATAAATGAATTAACATTAAAGTTAATCCCTGTTCTCTCTAATTTATTCTCACTTGAATTAAGTAATATGACAAATGTAGCATCTGGCAATGTTTTCTTGACTATGAACTTGTAAGAAATTTATTTTGCTATTGTTCCGGTTAGTTTACATACAAAATACACTGCTCAACACAATGTCATTCATATGGATGCCACCTCACATTGAGTAGGTTGAGGAAAATAAATTCACCTCTATGTTGTCCAATCATTTGGAGCCCAATTCTCTTTAAACTTTTCTAAAAAATTGCCACATTTTCAAAACAGTTAATTCTTTCAAGTTAAAGGAAGCAAGAACTTGCTAAACAGCAGTCTGAACACCTGGAAAACCAATAAACTTCCAAAATAGTTTTCATTAAGTGGAAGAAGTAGCTTAAAATATAACAAAATTTGCTGACCTCTTAAACAATTGTATGAGCACTTAGTCCATACAAATACTCTGCTGAAGTCTATATTCCCTTAGCAAGAACTATTGGAATATAAGTGTGTTTTCATGACAGTGAGAAATTGTTCTGTGTTCTGACAAGTGCATTAAGAACCAAGAAAGACAGCAGAACACAGTACAATTCACTTTAAAATTCTCTACTAGTTCAATATGAAATTATTAGACATCTATAAATATTGTTCTGCTTTTGAATACCAGACATAATTAAAAGTTGTAAGATTGAATGACATTCTGTTTTCCACTGCCTTTTCTTAATTTAGGTTTTTACATGCAACTATTAAAGTTGTTTTGTAAGTCACAGGACTATGAAGGTATTATCATTCCTTCATAATTTAGGTTGGTATCACTGCAGATCTAGGATACAAAAGTTTCCTCAAGGTTTTGGACTAGAAATAAAAACCATATTTGTACTTCTCTCTGTACTGCATGGTACCTACATGGAGCTATATACATAGCTGCTATTTAATAAATATTTATTAAACAGTGATAGTATAATGATAGTTACCTTGAGATACACCTGAATTTCTTATTAATACCTCACATAAATACTTGAAAAATGAGATTTTTTTTCAAATATCTGCTTGTAAGTACCTATTGCTTCAGCTTCTATTCCCATCAGTGTACTGATTAATCCCATCAACACTTCTTCCATTTTTCTGCCCAAATTTCACTTCTGTTTTATCAGATATATAAAGGAAATTTCAGTAAATGGCTCCATTCATTTATATCAGTAATTTTATATGCTGTTCAGCCCATATTGAATAAGGTACCACCTTAATATTATTTCAATAAATTTTAGGACACATAGACTTACTGTAACTTAAAACTTGAAGTGAAATTTCTTGACATTTAATCACATGGTCTTCAATTCAAGGTCTTTTTTCCAGTGATGAAAGTTACAAAAAGATGATAAACATTCTTAGTGTACTGGGTTGAATAGTATCCACACAAAAAATTGTATGTCTTTCCTAGAACCTCAGGATTAGACTTTATTTGAAAATAAAGTCATGGCAGCTGTAATTAATTCAGTTAACACAAGTTTATACTGGAGTAGGGTAGTTACCTAATACGTTCTAGAAGAAGAGAAGAAGAGAGAGACAGAGAGATACACAGGGAAGACGGGCCCGTGAAATTGGAGACAAGAGTTTGGAGTGATGCAGCTACAAGCCAAGAGAAGAGCCAGAATTGTCTGCAACCACCAGAGCTAGGACAAGGCAAAGCTCTGCCCCTTAAAGCCTCAGTGCACACATGGCCCTGCCAACACCGTCATTTCAGGCTTCCAGCCTTCAGTACCAAGAGAGAATAAACGTCTATAATTTTAAGCTACCCAATCTGTGGTACTTTGTTATGGCAGCCACAGGGAACTAATACACTTAGTTTTTGCTTAATCAATGCATGTGCAATATGAAAATCTGTAATTGACACTGTCACCTCACCACCTTCCCCAACTCCCCTGAGTGACAACCTGGGTGTGTTAATAGCCTTCTGTTACGAGAAATATAACAAAAATTTTGGATATGACTATGGCTACATTTCAGTGATGTGTCTAGTCACTTCAAGTCTGAGACATCGAGGACATTTATTTTATTTAAAAAACATGCTTACATATAAATGATTGCATATATACATATTCATATGAAAATAGTTCTAATTCAAATTGAAAAACAGAAATACTTGAAAATTAAACCCTTCCTTTTGAGGATTTGTTACTCACAGAGATTGAGACTCTCTGAAGGTGATCCATTAACAATAAAACAGCTTAAAAATGGGCAACTCCAATTTTGGATCTAGGGTTTTAATGCAGTGTTTTGCACAACAAACTGGTTTTCACATTAAGAAATTAACTTACTGTACACTATTTTCATATTTTTCAATGGTAATTTATTTCACCTTCCCAAACAATGCAGTCTCCCCACACCTGAGTCTCCTCCCCCACACACACCCAAAGCTCTATTTTCAGCCTAGAAAACTCGCTTTAAAAAGATGAGCAAAATATGTTGTAGACATATCTTGGCCATGCAAATGTCTTCTCTATACAATCACTCCACGAGAAATAATACAAGGAAAAGGAATTCTACTCTAATAAGATAAATGGGATATATGTTTTGTTGTTTTTAAGAAACATTGAACAAAAGCATTTGTTCTCTGCTCTAAGAAGACCGTAAACATTGATTTTTCCATCACTCCATCCACAAAAACACCCTGCTGGAGAATTTACAGGCCATGGAGAAGTTGGATGATTACATCTATGGTTACTATTTGCACCATTTTATTAGCTGGTAATTACTAATTTCTTTCAAAGTTACCTCTAGTTATGCAGAGCATAGTGTTTGGCTGTCCTTCCTTGTCCAATAACTAGATATTTTGAATTGCTCTGTGATTTATACACTAAACAGCATTTGTGTGTGTGTGTCTGTCTGTGTGTATTTTCACCTTAGCAGATTGCACATCTCTACGGCTTCTCTGAAGTCTGGAAAAAAAGTGTTGGGATGGGGTCCTAAAAAGTGTGATGAGAGAGTGAATTGGCTGGGACCTACTGGACTAAAGCACCTGGTAGGCTTAAAAAGGAAATATATTAAGGCTGTAATTCTATATCAAGATCATTTTTCTTTGTTATTTTCACCCATGGAGAGCATTCACTGAATATTCCAAAATGATTTTTTAACCTGTCAAACCTATGATCCATTAATTATATGAGCATTTTTTGTCCTTACCCTCATCATTTCTTAAGTGATTTTAAGATAAGTTGAATATCAAGGTGTATTTGGCCATGTCTTTTGTTGCCCGTATTTGACAGAATGACATGTAATGACATGTAATGAAGAACTCACAGTCACATAATTCATGCTTTTCTGGTTTCTCTCTGATTAGTTATAACTTTCTCTTTTCTTATATTTCTTTAAAAATAATCCTCAAATGAAACTAACACTGTGTACAATTCCTTCCCTTAGGATGTCTTCTAACGCCAGAACAAAAAAAGGATCACACTGAATTAAGCTTTTATTTCAGTTACAAGTTTGAATATAGATATAAGTTAAATGAAGGAATATATGTGAAAGTGCATTGTGTACTCTAAGGTACTATGGAAAAAGAGCTGGTTGTAATCACTACAAATAGTTATAAAGCATATTAAAACTGGGCTTTAAGAAAAATAGTCTTTGTGGCATTACTTTATTATCAGTAATTTTCAGTATTTTGATGTTCATAACCACTAATTAATGAGTGAATTGACATACACTATGATTGTCAAATTAATTTAAAAAACTGGTCTATTAAGATATGTGTGGGCTTTATTTTAGTTGATGCAAAGCATCTGATACTACCTTTGTAAAGCCTGCTAAAGGTCTGAAGCAATCCTTTCTACGGAAATGTTTTTGTTTTAAATCTTGAACCACTTTCTCTCTTATGCAATAGAATTTTAAGTCTTTAGGTAGTAGACAGGAAATTTGGAAAATTTTGGATATAGCATTCTGTATTTTCAAACTCTTTTGCTATATGTAACTTACATTTGCCTTAAGTATGCTTTTCTTTTATGCTGGAAGTATAGAATAAGTATCATGGTTAAAGTTTTTATCTAGAGAGAATTATGTTTATCACAATACAATTGTCTTGCTATATATGTATATTGTGTATGTGTTCATCAGTCTAGGAGTTTTAAAAATCTGTGACTTAGTGGCAATAAATATATGTATGGCAAATATTTATGTAACTATTTCCAGCTGCCCATAACTTCAAAACACAAAAGGATGTTTTTGAAGAAACATTCAACTATGTTGTATTTGGAGGCCCTAACCACATTATTTACTTACACATGTGATGTTATTTTAAATGTAGTAAATATGCTTCAACCTGCTGTGTTCAGCACTTGAGTATCCTTGAGAAGTTTGAATATACCATTGTAAGTAAGGAACCACTAGTGGGTGTTTAAGGAGATAAAGTTTCTGTGTTTAGCCACTGAAGGAAATTTGACCCCTGTTGGAAAGGGAAACACATATAGTGCTTTGTAAGATGTGCAATAAAAGTTCTTTCAATTAAATAGCTCCCTTTTTGCCCCAAGCAGCCCCTGGGTTAACTCTTCTAGAATATTCACCATGTTTATTTATGTACGATCACAATTGATAGTTTATTCTTTGGCAATAATAAACATATAGCAAGCAATTATTATAAAGGGAAAAATTCCAGGACATAGTTTTACAATTTTGAGAGAAATATACTCATATAAATTTGACTTCTAAAGAACATGCTTTAAATACATATAAATGTTTACATCGATACCATAGTGTTTAGGACTTCATTAGTACATCATTGGATTTACCTTGAATTGCAGGCTTACTTGATGGAAACCATAGTGTTTTTAACTTTTTATATTTCACAAACTAGGAGAGATTTGGCTATTTTTTAAGAAGTTGGGATTCCTCCAAGGGAAAAGTAGTGTCTAGAACAAGCCCATTTTTATACATTAGGCTCTAGCCATTAATCTCCTACAAAGCTGACTTTAGCAGTTCTTGTTAGATTTCTTCCCTATTCAATGGATATGATGATTTGCAAAGGTTAAGTTAAATCAAAGGCCCTAGCTGACAGAGTCTCATCAGATTCTGCTCCTTTACTGTCATAACAGTGCCTTCCCCAACTAATTAGGTCTCTACTGTGCTTCCTATTTTTAAAGTGTGGATAACATCCAGCCTTGCCTTGGTGAGTTATACCTCTTTCCTTTGATCCATGTCTTCCCTTCTCCTTCTAGCTAGAGTTATATTACCTCCACTGGCTGACCCAGATTTGTCCCTGCTTCTCTGACCTCCTGGTGTCAACCCTGTTTAGACATGGAGATACTATACACTATAGTATACATGCTCTTACTCTATATTTTAAATGGCAGTACTTACACATCAATCTGAACTTGCATACCATTGAGCTAATTACATCCCCACCTAATGACTATTTACCAGGGTATGTCCAATATAGTTCCATCATATGACCTGCAAAATCCTAAATCAGAGGCTATACCTAGGACTGACTATAAGTTGCTATAACTTTAAATTTAACTGCCATTGGGCTTCCCTGGTGGCGCAGTGGTTGAGAGTCCACCTGCCGATGCAGGGGACATGGGCTCATGCCCCAGTCCGGGAAGATCCCACATGCCACGGAGTGGCTGGGTCCGTGAGCCATGGCTGCTGAGCCTGCGTGTCCGGAGCCTGTGCTCCGCAACAGGAGAGGCCACAACAGTGAGAGGCCCGCATACCACAAAAAAAAAAAAAAAATTAACTGCCATTAAAATGTGGGCCATACACCAACTCTACCTACTATACCAGAAACTTTGACTGGGAAACTGTTCCCAGAAATGCCAACTACATGGATTATAAACACCCACAGCAACAAAATATGCAAAGTGACGACTGTGTATTAGGTGTCTGGAGAATTATTCTATGGAGTGAGAATACTGGGTAAACAAGTGACTATTAAATTGTGAAGCTTCTTAATCACATATTGACAAGAAGCTATAGGGAATTATATAAGGTTTTTAAACAGATGAATAATGTGGCAGAATTTAGGATTTAGAAAGTTTCCATAGAGAATGGAATGAGAACAGAAGAATGGAGTGGGAGAAGCTCTTGGAAAAGAGCCTGGAAAAATCTAGGAAGATGGACAAAAATAGATACCCACTTCTATGGGTGAGATAACACAGAGAGTTTAGTAGAAAATCTTAGGTAAAGGGATGATATGCCACCAGATCCCAGACTTGAGAGAGTAACTTACTTTGAACTTCCCAAATAGGTTTCTGAGGCAATTGACAGTTTCCTTGCCTTAATCAGAACTAGTTTACAAAGAGGCATGTGGCAAAATCCACATCTGGAAGAAGCAGACAATAAACCCAGGTCTAACAAGAGAGAGAGGCCTGGTTAGGGCAAAGGAACCAGGCAGAGGCTGCCAAATTTCATCATTAAATGCAGGAGGAATTAATGGAGGAGCAGGTGTAAAGTGAGGAGTAAGGATGGGAGCAGGTCATCACACAGTCATTTGAGGATTACGTTGAGTTTTAAGTATTGTGTGACTTTCAGGTAAAGACCTGGTGGAAAATTGATAACTAATATGCAAACCTGGAAAAAAGTGTGGATTAGAAGCAATGTGTCACTAAATGTAAGAGAGTAGAATATCAAGAAGTGAGAGGCAGCATTATCTCATGATTTGGAAAGGTTAAATAAGATGAATGCTGAAAATACACCACTGATTTAGCAATAAATGTTTTGATAATGTAATGGGGTAGTAGATTGAATTGAGTGTTGAGAAGTGAATGTAGTTGACTCATTCAGTATTCTGGCAATGAATACAAAGAAAATAGTTTTCTAACTGGTTGCCCAAGAAGGAGAATTTACAGATTTTTCTAAAACTTTCTTTTAGACTTGGGAAACTCAAGAAAGATGTCAATTAAAAAAATAAGTGGGGTTTCCCTGGTGGCACAGTGTTTGAGAGTCTGCCTGCCGATGCAGGGCACATGGGTTCGTGCCCCGGTCTGGGAAGATCCCACATGCCGCGGAGCGGCTGGGCCCATGAGCCATGGCCGCTGAGCCTGCGCGTCCAGAGCCTGTACTCCACAACAGGAGAGGCCACAACAGTGAGAGGCCCGCGTACCAAAAAAAAAAAAAAAGTGAAAAGGCTGTCTGGTTTTACATGAAAAGAGCTCAGAAGTTGCCACTTCATCCTAACAAGTCAAAAGCCAAACAGACTGAAAAAACAACAGCTCCTCATGCATCCATAAGATGGGGGTTGGGGGTAGGGACACCAGGCAAACCATCACCCCCAAGATTGGAGAGACAGACAGACAAATACAGAAAGTCATAGCGTACCAAGGCAGAGACTCACGAGCAGAAACTGCTGTGGAAACCAGTGCTGGGGCAGGAAAATCAGAACTGTAATGGATAAATCCCAGTCATGGTGTGGGGGTGGGGCGGTTTGGCCACAAACTCGTGAGATTTACCTCCAGGAGCTCGGCCAGGTTTCCACAGTAAATATCAGAGAAATATCCCCCTCCTACTTCCAGCAGGAGGAAGGAAAAAGAAACCATTTTGAAATACCCAGAGCACTGTATTCTTCTTAACAAGGCCACTATCAGGGGAAACTAACCACAGACTAGCCTGTTGGGGTACTATTGGAGCTTAACTAGGGCTGGGAAATACAAAACTTTAGCCAACTCTAGCCTTCTTGTCCCACCTAAGAGGGGAGAAAAAAAACTGAGAAACACTTGTGAAGTTTACAGACTATTGATAAAAGGCTGATGCTGTAACACAGGACTAAAGAACACTTTACCTCCCCTCATATCTCACCACCACCTCACTAAAGGCCTATTTACAGCAGATCCTTTCACTTCGCATATCGTGTCTGGCCATCAAGGAAAAAACCACAAGGCAAACCAAAAAAAAAATTAAAAAGACAGTGCAAGCATTAGAACCAGACATGGCAGGGATTTTGGAATTATCAGCCCAGGAATGTAAAACAGCTATGACTTACGGATAAGGTAGACAGCATGCGAGAACAGATGGTCAATGTAAGCAGAGAGATGAGAATCCTAGGAAAGAACCAAAAAAAAAAAATGCTAGAGATAATAAAACACTGTAACAGAAATGAAAATACCTTTGATGGACTCATTAGACTGGACACAAATGAGGAAAGCACCTCTGAGCTAGAGCATATATCAATAGAATCCTTGAAAACCATAAAGCAAAGAGAACAAAGATTAAGAAAAAAAAAATACCAGAACAGAATATCCATGGGCTGTGGGATAACAAAAGTTGTAACATGCATGTAATGGAAATACCAGAGGAAAAGATAGAGAGAAAGGAACAGAAGAAATATTTGAAGCAATGATAACTGAGAATATCCCTCAAATTAATGTCAGACAGCAAACCCCAGACTCAGGAAGAAAACCCTGGAGCACCAAGCAGGATAAATACAAAAACACTACACTTATGCACCTCATCTTCAAGCTACAGAAACTCAAAAATAAAGAAAAAATCCTGAAAGAAGCCAGAGGTTGGGGAAATACCTTAACTATAAAGGAACAAAGATAAGAATTACAGCTAACAGACCATTTTTTCAAAATGATAAGAATATAATAAAAATGAAAAAAATTAAATCCTTCAAAATAATAACAACTTTTTAATTATGTATGCTTATGTGTGTATATTACATATAATTGAAATGAATGACAATGACCCAAGAGATAAAAGGAAGAAATTAGGATTATTTTGTAACTATAAGGTATTCACACTACCATGAAGTTATTTGAAAAATGGACTTAGATCAGTTGTAAATGAATATTGCAAATTCTAGGGCAAACACTTTAAAAAGTTAAAAAAAAAAGTAAAATGGATATGCTAACAATGTTAAGAAAGGAGAGAAGATGGAATTATAAAAAATGCTCAAAAGGCAGAAAAATAGTGGAAGACAAAAATAGTAACAAAAAACAAAGGCAACAAATAGAAAAGAGTAACAAATATGGTTTATATTAACCCAACTATATCAATAATCATTTTGAATGTCAATGGTCTGAATGCACGAATTAAAAGAGATTATAAGAATGGATCAAAAATACCAAACCATATGTTGCTTACAAGAAACCCACTTTAAATATAAAAACACATATAAATTAAAAGTAAACGGAGGCTTCCTCATGGCTCAGTGGTTGAGAGTCTGCCTGCCAATGCAGGGGACACGGGTTTGTGCCCCGGTCCAGGAAGATCCCACATGCCATGGAGCGGCTGGGCCCGTGAGCCATGGCTGCTGAGCCTGCACGTCCGGAGCCTGTGCTCTGCAACGGGAGAGGACACAGCAGTGAGAGGCCCGTGTACCGCAAAAAAACAAAAACAAATTAAAAGTAAATGGGTGGGGACATCCCTGGTGATGCAGTGGTTAAGAATCTGCCTGCCAATGCAGGGGACATGGGTTCGAGCACTGGTCCAGGAAGATCCCACATGCCACAGAGCAACTAAGCCTGTGTGCCACAACTACTGAGCCTGTGTTCTAGAGCCTGCGAGCCACAACTACTAAAGCCCACCTGCCACAACTACTGAAGCTCAGGTGCCTAGACACCGCGCTCTGCAACAAGAGAAGCCACAACAATGAGAAGCTCACACACCACAATGAAGAGTAGCCCCTACTCACCACAGCTAGAGAAAGCCCGTGCCCAGCAACAAAGACCCAATGCAGCCAATTAATTACTTAATTAATTTTTTTTAACAAAGTAAACAGATGGAGAAAAATATATTATGCTACCACTAATCAAAGGGAAACAGGGAGTAGCTATATTAATTCCAGAAAAAACAAGCTTCAGAGTAAGAAAAGATGTCAGGGATAAAGCAGGGCATTACAAAATGATAAAGGAGTGAATTCTCCAAGAAGATATAACAATTCTTAACATGTATATGCCTAACATCAGAGTGTCAAATTATGTGAAGCAAAAACTGATATAGCTACAAAGAAAAATAGATGAATACACTATCATAGTTGGAGACTTCAGCACACCTCTGTCAGAACTGGACAGACTCAGCAGGCAAAAAATCAGTAAGGACATAACTGAACTCAACATCATCATCAATTAAATCAATATAATTGACATTTTTATAGACTACTTTATCAAACAACAGCAGAATACACATTCTTCTCAAGTTTACATGAAATATTCACCAAAATAGCCCAAACTCTTGGCTATAAAACACTCCTTACCAAATTAAAATAATAGAAATTATACAATGTCTGACCTCAGACCACAGTAGAATTAAACTAGGAATTGCTAACAGAAAGATAAATGAAAAATCCCTAATGATTTAAAGTGAACATTAAACGACATACTTCTAAATAACACATGGATCAAAGAAGAAAACTCAAGAGAAATAAAATATTTCGAAAAAAATGAAAATGAAATCACAACATAGTAAAATGTGTGGGAGGTACTAAATGCAGTGATTAGAGGTATATTTATACCATTGAATGCATATATTAGAAAAGAAGATCTAAAATCAATCATGTGGATTGGTTCAAGATGGCGGAATAGAAGGACATGCGCTCACTCCTTCTTGCGAGAACACCGGAATCACAACTAACTGCTGAACAATCAATAGGAAGACACTGAAACTCACTAAAAAAGATACATCCAAAGACAAAGGAGAAACTGCAATTAGATGGTAAGAGGGGCACAATCACAATAAAATTAAATCCCAGAACCACGGGTGGGCAACTCACAAACTGGAGAACAATTATACCACAGAAGTTCACCCACTGGGGTGAAGGTTCTGTGCCCCATGTCAGGCTTCCCAACCTGGGGGTCTGGCAACAGGAGGAGGAATCCCCAGAGAATCAGGCTTTGAAGGCCAGTGGGATTTGATTGCAGGACTTCGGCAGGACTGGGGGAAACAGAGATTCCACTCTTGGAGGGCACACACAAAGTCTTGTGTACACCAGGATGCAGGGGGAAGGAGAAGTGACCCCATAGGAGACTGACCAGACCTACCTACTAGTGTTGGAGGGTGTCATGCAGAGGTGGGGGGCAGGTATGTCTCACCACGGTGACAAGGACACTGGCAGCAGAAGTTCTGGGAAGTACTCAATGGTGTGAGCCCTCCTGGAGTCCACCATTAGCCCCACCAAAGAGACTGTAGGCTCCAATCCTGGGTCATCTCAAGCCAAACAACCAACAGGGAAGGAACACAGCCCCACCCATCAGCAGACAAGTGGTTTAAAGTTTTACTGAGCTCTGCCCACCAGAGCAACAGCCAGCTCCCCCCACCACCAGTCC
Organism: Delphinus delphis; assembly: GCF_949987515.2. Classification (NCBI taxonomy): domain Eukaryota; kingdom Metazoa; phylum Chordata; class Mammalia; order Artiodactyla; family Delphinidae; genus Delphinus; species Delphinus delphis. The sequence goes on along the minus strand of NC_082696.1, from coordinate 83,268,168 downwards.
CTCCCATCAGGAAGCTTGCACAGGCCTCTTAGGTAGCCTCATCCACCAGACAGCAGAGAGCAGAGCAAGAAGAACTACATTCCTGCAGCCTGCAGAATGAAAATGACAATCACAGAAAGATAGACAAAATGAAAAGGCAAAGGATTATGTCTCAGATGAAGGAATCAGATAAAACCCCAGAAAAACAACTAAATGAAGTGGAGATAGGAAAACTTCCACAAAAAGAATTCAGAATAATGATAGTGAAGATGATCCAGGACCTCAGAAAAAGAATGGAGGTGAGGATCGAGAGATACAAGAAATGTTTAACAAAGACCTAGAAGAAGTAAAGAACAAACAGAGATGAACAATACAGTAACTGAAATGAAAAATACACTAGAAGGAATCAATAGAATAACTGAGGCAGAAGAAAGAAGAAGGGACCTAGAAGACAGAATGGTGGAAATCACTGCCATAGAACAGAATAAAGAAAAAAGAATGAAAAGAAATGAAGACAAAAAAAAAAAAAAAAAAAAAGAAGACAGCCTAAGAGACTTCTGGGACAACATAAAACGCATGAACATTTGCATTATAGAGGTCCCAGAAGGAGAAGAGAGAGAGAACGACCTGAGAAAATATTTGAAGAGATTATAGTCAAAAACTTCCCTAATATGGGAAAGGTAATAGCCACCCAAGTCCAGAAAATGCAGAGAGTCCCGGGCAGGATAACTCCAAAGAGAATCACACATAGTAATCAAATTGGCAAAAATTAAAGGCAAAGAAAAATTATTAAAAGCAACAAGGGAAAAATGACAAATAACATAAAAGGGAACTCCCATAAAGTTAAAAGCTGATTTCTCAGCAGAAATTCTGCAAGCCAGAAGGGAGTGGCATGATATATTTAAAGTGATGAAAGGGAAGAATCTACAACCAAGAATACTCTACCCAGAAAGGCTCTCATTCAGATCTGATGGAAAAATCAAAAGCTTTACAGACAAGTGAAAGGTAAGTGAATTCAGCACCACTAGACCAGCTTTGCAACAAATGCTAAAGGAACTCCTCTAGGTGGGAAAGAGACTAGCAACTTAAAACAACCTGTACATATATAGACTGCTATATTGAAACCTCATGGGAACAGCAAACCAAAAAACTACAATAGATAACACACACAAAAATGAAAAACCAACCCAAACACAACACTAAAGATGGTCATCAAACCACAAGAGAAGAAAAGAGGAAAGAAAGAAAAAAGGCTTACAAAAACAAACCCTAAACAATTAAGAAAATGGCAATAGGAACACACATATCGATAATTACCTTAAATGTAAATGGATTAAATGCTCAAACCAAAAGACATAGACTGGCTGAATGGATATGAAAACAAGACCCATATATATGCTGTCTACAAGAGACCCCCCTCAGACCTAGGGACACATACAAACTGAAAGTGATGGGATGGAAGAAGGTATTCCATGCAAATGAAAATCAAAAGAAAGCTCAAGTAACAATACTCTTATCAGACAAAATAGACTTAAAAATACTGTTGTAAGAGACAGAGAAGGGCACTACATAACAATCAAGGGAGCAATCCAAGAAGAAGATACAACAATTGCAAACATATATGCACTCATCATAGGAGCACCTCACTATATAAGGCAAATACTAACAGTCATAAAGGGAGAAATTGACAGTAAAACAACAATAGTGTGGGACTTTAACACCCCACTTTCATAAATGGAAAGATCATTCAGACAGAAAATCAATAAGGAAACACAGCCCTTAAATGACACATTAGACTAGATGGACTTAATTGATATTTATACAGCACTCCATCCAAAAGCAGAAGAATACACATTCTTCTCAAGTGCACACAGAATATTCTCCAAGATTGACTACATCTTGGGCCACGAAGTGAGCCTCGGTAAATTTAAGGAAATGGAAATCATACCAACCATCTTTTCCAACCACAACGCTATGAGATTAGAAATAAACAACAAGAAAAAAAACTACAAAAACACAAACATGAGGAGGCTAAACAATATGCTACTAAACAACCAATGGATCACTGAAGAAATCAAAGAGGAAATCAAAAAATACCTAGAGACAAATGAAAATGAAAGCACAATGATCCAAAGCCTATGGGATGCAGCAAAAGCAATTCTAACAGGAAAGTTTATAGCAATACAATCTTACCTCACGAAACATGAAAAATCTCAAATAAGCTATGTAAAGCCACACCTAAAGCCACTAGAGAAAGAAGAACAAACAAAACTGAAAGTGAGTAGAAGGAAAGAAATCATAAACATCAGAGCAGAAATAAACGAAACAGACAAATAAAACAGTAGCAAAGATCAACAAAACTAAAAGCTTGTTCTTTGAAAAGATAAACAAAATTGATAAACATTTAGCCAGACTCATTAAAAAAAAGGAAGAGGACTCAAATCAATAAAATTAGAAATGAAACAGGAGAAGTTACAAATGACACCACAGAAATACAAAGGATCATAAGAGACTACTATATGCAACTGTAGGCCAATAACAATGGACAACCTGGAAGAAATGGACAAATTCATAGAAAGGTATAGTCTCCTAAGACTAAACCAGGAAGAATTAGAAAATATGAACAGACCAATCACAGGCACTGAAATTGAAACTGTAATTTAAAAACTCCCAACAAACAAAAGTCCAGGACCTGATGGCTTCATAGGCGAATTCTATCAAACATTTAGAGAAGAGCTAACACCTACCTTTCTGAAACTGTTCCAAAAAATTGCAGAGGAAGGAAAGCTTCCAAACTCATTCTATGAAGTCAATATAACCCTGATACAAAACCAGACAAAGATACCACTAAAAAAGAAAATTACAGGCCAATATCACTGATTATCATAGATGCAAAAATCCTCAACAAAATATTAGCAATTCGAATCCAGCAATACATTAAAAAGATCATACATCATGATCAAGTGGGATTTATCCCAGGGATGCAAGGAATTTTCAATATCCACAAATTAATCAGTGTGATACACCACATTGACAAATTGAAGAATAAAAACCACGTGATCATCTGAATAGATGCAGAAAAAGCTTTTGAAAAAATTCAGCAAATATTTATGATAAAAACTCTCCAGAAAGTGGGCATAGAGGGAACCTACCTCAACATAACAAAGGCCATATACGACAAACCTAGAGCTAGCATCATACTCAACGGTGAAAAGCTGAAAGCATTTCCTCTAAGATCAGGAACAAGACAAGGATGCCTACTCTCACCACTTTTATTCAACATAGTTTTGGAAGTCCTAACCATGGCCATCAGAGAAGAAAAAGAAATAAAAGGAATCCAAACTGGAAAAGAAGTTAAACTGTCACTGTTTGCAGATGACATGATACTATACATAGAAAATCCTAAAGACACTACCAAAAAATTACTATAGCTCATCAGTGAAGTTGCAGGCGACAAAACTAATACACAGAAATCTGTTGCATTTTACACTAACAATGTAAGATCAGAAAGAGAAATTCAAGAAACAATCCATTTACCATTGCATTAAAAAGACTAACACAACTAGGAATACACCTACCTAAGGAGACAAAAGACCTATACTCCAGAAACTATAAGATGCTGATGAAAGAAATCAGACACCAACAGGAAAGATATACCATGTTCTTGGATTGGAAGAATAAATATTGTCAAAATGACTATACTACCTAAGGCAATCTACAGATTCAGTGCAATTCCTATCAAACAACCAATGGCATTTTTCACAGAACTAGAGAAAAAAATCTTAAAATTTGTATGGAGACACAAAAGACACTGAATAGCCAAAGCAGTCCTGAGAAAGAAAAATTGAGCTTGAGGAATCAGGCTCCCTGACATCAGACTACACTACAAAGCTATATTCATCAAAGATTATGGTACTGACATAAAAATAGAACTATAGATCAATGGAACAGAATAGAAAGCCTAGAAATAAACCCACACACCTATGGTCAATTTATCTATGACAGAGGAGGCAAGATTATACAATGGTGGAAAGACAGTCTCTTCAACAAATGGTGCTGGGAAAACTGGACAGCTACATGTAAAAAAATGATATTAGATCATTCTTTAACACCATACACAAAAATAAGCTCAAAATGGATTAAAGACCTAAGTGTGAGACCAGACACTGTAAAAGCTCTTAGAGGAAAGCATAGGCAGAACACTCTCTGACATAAATTACAGCAATATCTTTTCTGATCTGTCTCCCAGAGTAATGGAAATAAAAACAAAAATAAACAAATGAGGCCTAATTAAACTCAAAAGCTTTTGCACAGCAAAGGAAACCATAAACAAAACAAAAAGACAACCCACAGATAGGGTGAAAATATTTTTAAAATATGCAACTGACAAGGGATGAGTCTCCAATATTTACACACAGCTTAATATCATCAAAGCAAACAACCTGATCATAAAATGGGCATAAGACCTAAATAGACATTTTTTCCAAGGAAGACATATGAATGGCCAAGAAGCACATGAAAAGATGTTCAACATCGCTAATGATTATAGAAATGCAAATCAAAACTACAATGAGATATCACCTCACACCAGTCAAAACGGCCATCATCAAAAAATCCACAAACAATAAATACTGGAGAGGGTGTGGAGAGAAAGGAACCCTCCTACACTGTTGGTGGGAATGTAAATTGGTACAGCCACCATGGAGAACAGCATGGAGATTCCTTAAAAAACTAAAAATAGAGCTACCGTATGACCCTACAATCCCACTCCTGGGCATATATCTGGAGAAAAACATGGTCAGAAAGGATACATGCACTCCAATGTTCATTGCAGCACTGTTTACAATAGCCAAGACATGGAATATCCATCTACAGAGGAATGGATTAAGAAGATGTGGCACATATATACAGTGCACTATACTCAGCTGTAAAAAAGAATGAGATTATGCCACTTACAGCAACATGGATGGATCTAGATATTGTCATACTGAGTGAAGTAAGTCAGACAGAGAAAGAGAAATATTGTATGATATCACTTATATGCTGAATCTAAAATTAAATGATACAAATTAATGTATTTACAAAACAGAAACAGACTCACAGACTTAGAGAATGAGCTTATGGTTACTGGGAGGGAAGGGTGGAGAGAAGGAACAGTTATGGATTTGGGGATTGACATGTACACGCTGTTACGTTTAAAAAGGATAACCAACAAGAACCTACTGTATAACACAAGGAACTCTGCTCAATGTTATATGGCAGCCTGGATGGGAGGTGAGTCTGGGGGAGAATGTATACAAGTATATGTATGACTGAGTCACTTTGCTGTGCAGCTGAAACTATCACAACATTGTTAATCAGCTATACTCCAATATAAAATTAAAAAGTTAAAAAAATAAAATAAAATCAATCATGTAAGTTACCACATTAGGAAACTAGATAAAAGGGGCAAATTAGATCCAAAATGAGGGGAAAAACATCATAAGAAATAGGACAGAAATCAATGAAACTGAAAATAAGAAATCAATTGAGAAAAATCAACAGAACCAAAAGCTGGTTCTTTGAAAAATATTAATAAAATCAGTAAGACTTTAGCCAGGCTAAATAAAAGGAGAGAGAGATAGAGAGCAATGGCATAAATTAGTAATATCAGAAATGAAAGAGAAGACAAGTACAGATTCCATGGAAATTAGGAGAATAATAAAGTAATACTATAAACAACTTTATGCCCACAAATTTGATAACCTAGAGTAAATGGACCAATTTCTTGAAAGACAACCCTGTCATTTCACAGAAGAAGAAATAGATGATCTGAATAGGCCTATATCTACTAAACAAATTGAATCAATAGTTAAGGACCTTCCAAAACAGAAAGTACCATGCCCAGATGGATTCATTGGAGAACTCTACCAAATATTAACGGAAGAAATTATACCAATTCTTTATAATCTCTATTGGAGGGTAGAAGCTGAGGGGATGCTTCTTAACTCATTCTATGAGGCCAGCATTATACTACTATCAAAACCAGAAAAAGACATTACAAGATTAAAAAAAGAAAAGTATATCTCAGGATCATAGGTGCAAAAATTTCAACAAAACATTAGCATATCAAACCCAAAAATGTATTAAAACAATTATACACCACAACTAGGTGAGATTTACTGCAAGTATGTAAGACTAGTTTAATACTAAAAATAAATTAATGTAACTCATCAACAGACTAAAAAAGATAAATCACATGATCATATTAATAAATGCAGGAAAGGAATTGACAAAATCCAGTGCCCATTCATGATATATATATATTAAAAAAACCTCTCAGGAAATAGGAATTGAAAGGAACTCTTCTCAATTTGGAAAGAATAGCTACAGAAGAAAAACAAAAACAAAAAACCTACACCTAACATCACACTTAATGGTGAGAAACTTGAAGCTTTTGCAGTAAGATCAGGAAGAAGGCAAAAATGTCCCCTCTCACCATTCCTTTCCAAAATCATACTGGAAGTCTTTGATCATGCAAGGAAGCAAGAAACATAAAGTATAAAATTGGGAAGAATGACATAAAACTGATTTGTTCACAGATAACATGATTATCTATATAGAAATCTGAAAGAATAAGAAAAAAAACCCCTGGAACTAATAAGCAATTATAGCAAGATTTTAGGAAACAATGTTAATATACAAAAGTCAGTTGCAAAGGGAGGTGGTTCAAGATGACAGTGTATGAAGAGTCTAAGCTTACCTCTTTCCATGGACACAACAAGTATGCAGCTGCATATGGATTAATTCCCTCTGAAAAGAACCTGAGAACTAGCTGAACATCTATTTCACAACAAAGAATAAAAAGGACCACATTGAGATGAGTAAGAGATGCAGTGAGAGAGTCTGGCCAAAAATCTCAGCCCTGGTGGGGTAAAACACAATAGGGAGGGATCTCACGTTGTAGGTGCTTCTCCAAGAGAGCACCCACATCAGGCACCCTGTCCCTGGAACCTACACCAGAGAGGTGAGGTCCTAAAATGTCTGGCTTAGAAAACCAATGAGGCTGATAGCCAAGGGTCCCAAAATGCTATAGGAAACAGAGACTGTCCTCTTAAAAGGTCCATGTGGGGTTTCCCTCACCACAAGACCTAGCAAAGTAACAGCAGTTTGAAAAGTGCCAAGACTATACGTGAAGGAGAGTCATTTACAAATCTAAAATCATAGCTGGAGGAACAGGGGAGGGTTCAAATGTTCCCTGGAGATGAAGGCACTGGTGGATGCCATTGTTCTAATCCCCACCTAACCTACTAGCATAAGTGGGCAAGCTTAGATGAGGGAGCAAGCAATCATGACACTATCCCACCTGCTGAAGCTGGAGAAGTCCAGTGACTGCAGCACTCTCCTGCTCCTTGGTTGTGGCAGGTGAGCATGAAACTCTGCATCATTCTGCACTCTAGCTAAAGTCTGCAAGTGCAGGTAGCTGTGACACTCCCCTGCCCCCTGGCTGGGGCTGGTGGGTGACAGTCACAGTATTTGCCCACTCTTGGCCTATAGTTGATGCATGCACACAGAAAAGGCACTCCATGTTGCACTGCTGAAACCCACAGGTGCATGTGTCATGTCATTTTGCCTTTTTCCAGTCGTTTTTCTTTTGTTGTTGTTGTTGCAGTACATGGGCCTCTCACTGCTGTGGCCTCTCCCATTGCGGAGCACAGGCTCCAGACATGCAGGCCCAGCGGCCACGGCTCACAGGCCCAGCCGCTCTGAGGCATGTGGGATCCTCCCAGACCAGGGCATGAACCCGTGTCCCCTGCATCGGCAGGTGGACTCTCAACCACTGCACCACCAGGGAAGCCCCATTTTGCCTTTTTGAAGCAAGAGAGCAAGCCCTCTCCAGTTGCCTATCTAAAGCCAGTAGGTATGCACAATCCACACTGGAGATACCCCTTCATCACCAAGAGAGCTGGAGTTTCTGAACTTCATAGGACTCTAACAATCAGAAAAAACATTCTTATCACTGCACAGATGCCAACTGAACCACAGCCTTAGTCTTCCTGTGAAAGAAGCCTCTTTACTTAACTTGGAGCTTTACCCTGAGGGACAGGCTTCAGGCATAACACATCTCTAGAGGCTTAGGAGGAGCTCCCAGGGAACATAAGCAGGGAGGTACCATTCCTGCACACCTCTTTGGCTCATTACAGCTTGATGAGGCCTCTAAGAAAGGAGACTTTACACTCATCTGAAGGTGTGAACTCTACAGCTGTGCTCTCCAGATCTTCTAGACTGACAGTAGCTAGCTATTATAATTGTTGCCCTATGAGACTGTATATATTTGCATACTTTAGCTGCAGCCTGAAAGTCTGGCTTCAATCAGGCTGAAACTAGGTGCTAAATGAGATTCCTCCACTTGGAACACTAACAGATCTTGACACACTCGCAGCAGCAGGGGCATATTAAGAATAAACCAGAGGTATAGACAACCACAAAAATTCGAGACAACAAAGAGATAGGGCAGGGTTAAATGGGAAGGATCATCACCTACACAAGGCTACTCCTTCAAGACTGAGAGAGGCACTAATTTTGCCTAATACATAGAAGCAAAAGAATAAATAAATAAAATAAACAACAACAACAACAGAGAGCCAAGAAAATGAGTAAACAGAGAAATATGTTCCAAACAAAAGAACAAGGGAAAACCTCAGAAAAAGACCCTACTGACATGGAGATAAGTAATCACCTGATAAAAAATTCAAAGGAATAGTAATAAAGTTGCTCAAGTAACATGAGAGAAGAAAGAATGAACACAGTGAGAACTTCCACAATGAGTTACAAAATGTAATAAAGAACACAATCAGGGCTGACAAACACAATAACAAAGAAAAATACAATAGAGGGAACCAACACCAGATTGGATGATATAGGAGAATGGATTGGTGATCTGGAAGACAGAGTACTGGAAATCATCCTATCAGAACAGCAAAAAGAAAAAAGAATCTTTAAAAATGAGACTAGTTTGGGCTTCCCTGGTGGCGCAGTGGTTGAGAGTCCACCTGCTGATGCAGGGGACATGAGTTCGTGCCCCAGTCCGGGAAGATCCCACATGCCGCAGAGTGGCTGGGCCCATGAACCATGGCTGCTGAGCCTGCGCATCCGGAGCCTGTGCTCCACAATGGGAGAGGCCACAACAGTGAGAGGCCTGCGTACCACAGAAAAAAAGAAAAAAAAATGAGACTAGTTTAAGGAACCTCTGAGACAACATCAAGCATACTAACATTTGCATTCTTAGGGCCCCATAAGGAGAAGAAAGAGAGAAAGGGGCAGAAAATCTATTTGAAGAAATAATAGGTCAAAACTTCCCTAACCTAGGGAAGGAAACAGATTTCCACGTGGAGGAAACACAGAGAATCCTAAACAAGATGAACCCAAAGAGATCCACACCAAGACACATTATAATTGAAAAGTCAAAGATAAAGAGACAATTTTTAAGGCAGAAAGAGGAAAAATAATTAGTTATATATAAAGAAACCTCCTTAAGACTATAAATGGATTTTTTTGGCAGAAAATTCACAGGCCAAAAGGAAGAGTCATGATATATTCAAAGTTCTGAAAAGAAAAATGTACAACCAAGAATATTCTACCCATCAAGGTTATCATTCAGATATGAAGGAGAGATAAAGAATTTCCCAGACAAGAAAAAACTAAAGGAGTTCATAACCACTAAACTGGCCTTACAGGAAACGTTTACATGGAAAAGAAAAAGGTTTTACTAGAAATAAGAAATAATATGAAAGAAAAGACTCATTGGTAAGAGCAAATATATAGGAAAGGTAATGGATCAACCACTTATAAAGCAACATGAAGATTAAAAGACAAAAGTACAAACAGCTAGCACTACAATAAGTAGTTAAGGGATTCACAAAATAAAAAGATGTAAAATATGATGTAAAAATAAAATGTGGGGGAAGTAGTAAAAATGTAGTTTTTACAGTGTGTTCACACTTATGTGACTATCAACTTAAAATAGGCTGCTTTATATATCGATTGTTATATATAAACCTCATGGTAACCACAAACCAAAAACCTATTATAGATACACAAAAAATTAGAGAAACATATCCAAGTATAACACTAAAGAAAATCATCAGACCAGAAGAAAAAAGAACAAGAGAAGAAGGGAACAGAGAAGAATTACAAAAATAACCAGAAAACAATGAACAAAATGAAATAAGTATGAAGCTATCAATAATTGCTTTAAATGTAAATGGACTAATTGCCCCAATCCAAAGGCATAGGGTATTCTGAATGAATTAAAAAACCAAGGGACATATATATGCTGCTTACAAGAATTTGCTTCAGATTGAAGACACACTTAGACTGAAAAGGAAGAGATGGAAAAAGATATTCCATAAAAATGGAAATGACAAGAAAACTGAGGTGGTAATACTTATATCAGATAAAATATAGTTTAAAACAAATATTGTAATAAAAGATAAAGAAGAATATTACTTAATATTAAAAGGGACAGTCCAATAATAGGATATAACATTTGTAAATATTTATGCACCCAATATAGGAGCATAAATATTTGAAGTAAATATTAACAGACATAAAAGGAGAAATTGACAGTAATACAATAAGAGTCTAAGGTCTCACTTTACATCAATGGACACATCATCCAGAGAAAATCAATAAGGAAACACTGGCCTTACACAACACATTAGACTAGATAGACTTAAGAGACATATATATAGAACACTCCATCCAAAAGCAGCAGAACACACATTATTTTCCAGTGCACATGGAATGTTCTCCAGGAAATCACATATGAAGCAAAAATACAAGAATCAAATGTAAGAAGATTGAAATCACACCAAGCATCTTTTCCTCAAAAAACTAAAAATAGAGTTGCCATATGATCCAGCAATCCCACTCCTGGGCATATATCCGGAGAAAATTACAATTGGAAAATATACGTGCACCCCAATGTTAATAGCAGCACTATTTACAATACCCAAGACATGGAAACAACCTAAATGTCCATGGATGGAAGGACATTTCATGTGGTATATATATATGTGTGTATATATATATATACACACACACACACACAATGGAATATTACTCACCCATAAAAAATAAATAATGCAGTTTGCAGCAACATGGATGGATGTAGAGATTATCATACTAAGTGAAGTAAGTCAGGAAGAGAAAGCCAAATACCATATGATATTGCTGACATGTGGAATCTAAAATATGACACAAAAAGAACTTATTTAAGAAACAGGAACAGATTCACAGACATAGAAAACGAACTCATGGTTACCAAAAAGGAAAGAGGGTGGGGGAGGGATAATTTAGGAGTTTGGGATTAGCAGATACACACTACTACGTATAAAATAGATAAAAAAGATTCTGCAGTATAGCATAGGGAGCTATATTTAATATCCTATAATAAGCCATAGTGGAAAAACATATAATATATATATAGTTATATATATAATATATTATAATGTATATAATATATATATCACATAATATATACAATATAATATATAATTATAATATATATTAAATATATTATAATATAATATGTTAGATAATAATATATATTATAACAATAATATTATATATTATTATAACAAATGACTATAATAATATATATGAACATGTAATAATATATAACAATATATATCCTATAGCATATTATTATATAATTATTATATTATTATAATAATATTATATAACTATTATTACATAATAATATGTTGTAAAAATAATATAATATATTATAATAAAAAATATAAAATATATTTTACATAATATATTATATAATATATAATCTACAATAATATATAATTATATGTAATATATAATATATAATATATACTATAATATAAAACAAAACATAATAATATAATACAATATGAAATATATATAATTATATAATATATATTATTATATAATGTATAACATGTACGTTACATGAGTATATCATATAATACATAAAATATATATAATTATATTTTATATTTATATATGATATATGTTATATGATATATAACACATATAAAATACATAGTATATGAATATATACATATATTGTGATATAATAAAATAAAATAATATATACATATATTGTACATTATATATATTCATATATATGATATATACATATATTAGTATGTTTATCCCATACATAATATATATAATATATAATTCAAAATATTTATATTTATATTTGAATATAATATACTTATATTTATACTATTTATATTTATATATTTATATACTTATATATTCATATTTATATATTTTTATATATTTACATGTTTTTATATGGTTATATAATAATATATGATTTTCTTATATTATATAATATATATAACATTGCATACTATATATAATAAAATATATTCATATATGTATATATTTCAATTATATGATATATCATATAGTAATATATAATACATAGATTATAATAATATATAATATATTATCATACATAATATATGTATTAGATATTATATATAATGTATAATATACATATTATTATAATATATGTATTATATATTATCTATATTATATTATATATAATATATGTGTTATATATTCATAAAATAATATATATTACATATAATATATATAATATATATGTAATATATAATATATATAATAATACATATATATCTATATATATGATTATAATATATAATATAATATATTATTTATATATGGTATGAATATAATATATATATATCACTTTGCCTAACACCAGAAACTAACACAACATTGTAAATCAACTATACATAAATTTAAAAAATTAAAATAATTCTCAGTTACATTAGAACAATATAATACTTAGGACTAAATTTCACTATGTAGGTGAAAGACCTATACTGTGAAAGCTATAAGACACTGATGAAAGAAACTGAAGAAGTCACAAATGAATGGAAAGATAAACCACGCTCATGGATTAGAAGCATTAAAATTGTTAAAATGTCTATACAACCCAAAGCAACCTACAGATTCAATACAATCCCTATCAAAATATCAACGGAAGTTTTCACAGAAGTAGAACAAAAATCCTAAAATGTGTTGGGCTTCCCTGGTGGCGCAGTGGTTGAGAGTCTGCCTGACGATGCAGGGGACACGGGTTCATGCCCCAGTCCACAAGGATCCCACATGCCGTGGAGTAGCTGGGCCCATGAGCCATGGCCGCTGAGCCTGTGCGTCCAGAGCCTGTGCTCTGCAATGGTAGAGGCCACAGCAGTGAGAGGCCCGCGTACCACAAATAAAAAAAAAAATCCTAAATTGTGTATAGGACCATAAAAACCCCAAATAGCCAAAACAATCTTCAGAAAGAAGAAAAAATACGGACATTTATGACTCCTGATTTTACTACAAGCTATATGAATCAAAACAGTGTGATACTGGCATGAAAAGAGATGCATACATTAATGGAGCATAGTAGAGGGTCCAGAAATAAACCCACACACTTAAAGTCAATTAATATATGACAAAGGAGGCAAGAATATACAATGGAGAAAAGACTTTCTTCAATAAATGGTATTGGGCAACCTGGAGAAATACTTGCAAATGAATGAAACTGAATCACTATTTTACACCATTTACAAAGATAAATTCAAAAGGGATTAAAGACTTGAATGTAAGACCGAAATCATAAAATCCATAGAAAAAAACAAATGCAATATCCTCTTTGACATTTTTTTTTGGCCTTGCCTTCTCAGGAAAGGGCAATAAAAGCACATGGTCAACAAATGGTACTACATCAAAATAAAAAGGTTTTGCACAGCAAAGGAAACCACTAACAAAACAAGAAGGCAACCTACTTAATGTGAGAAAGTGTTTGCAAATCATATTTTCAATAAGAGGTTAATATCCAAAATATACAAAGAACACCTACAACTTAATATCAAAAAATGAATAAACAACCTGATTTTAAAAAATGGGCAGAGAACATGAATAGATATTTTTCCAAAAATGGAGACAGCTGGCCAACAGGCACATGAAAATGTGCTCAACATCACTAATCATCAGGGAAATGCAAATCAAAACCACAATGAGATATCACCTCACACCTGTCAGAATGGCTGTTATCAAAAAGACAGGAAATATCAAGTGTTGGCAAGAATGTGGAGATAAGGGAAGAGTTGTGTACTGTTGGTGGGATCATTAATTTCATAAATTGGTGCAGGCACTAGGGAAAACTTTATGAAGTTTCCTCAAAAAGTAAAAGTAGAAGTACCATAAGACTCAGTATTTCCAGATATGGGTATTTATCTGAAGAAAATAGAAACACTAAGGTAAAAAAAAATATATGCACTCCAATGTTCATTGTAGCTTTATTCACAATAGCTAAGGTACAGAAGCAACCTACAAGGAAGGATATTAATAGATGAATGGATAAAGAACATATGGTGTGTGTGTGTGTGTGTGTGTGTATATATATGTATATATGTATTTATACATATATACATATATATATATGAAATGGAATATTATTCAGCCATAAAAAAGAATGAAATCCTGCCATTTGCAACAACATGGATGGACCTAGATTATATTATGATAAGTGAAATAAGTCAGACAGAGAAAGACAATTACAGTAGAATTTCACTTATATATGGAATCTATAAAACAAAACAAACAAATAAAAGAAAAACAGACTCATAGATATAGAAAACAAACTGGTGGTTGCCAGAGGGAAGGGGTATTGGGGAGGCAGGTGAAATATGTGAAGGGGTTAAAGAGGTACAGACTTCCAGTTATAAAAATAAATGTCATGGGGAGGTAATATAGAGTCCATAGGGAAAATAGTCAATAATATTGTACTAACTTTGTATGGTAACTGATAGTAACTAGACTTATTATGAGGATCATTTTAATTTTATATAAATATTGAATCACTGTGATGTACACCTGAAACAAATATGATATTGTATGTCAATTACATGTGAATAGAAAGAAAGAAGGAAGGAAGGAAAGAAGAAAACGTAAGAATAGGAAAGAAAAGAAACATTTATTCAGAGAAAAGAAAATCTGTGGTCCTTTGAGACTATAATTTCTGAAGAACTGTCTGTACTTTCACTCTGAGACGGTTATGCTATAGAAGTCCTTTCTGTTTAAATCAGGAAAAGGGACTATGAGAGAGAATTTTTGCATATCCTTAGATATTTGACAGCTTTATGGATGCCCTCTTAAACTTGTGTGTTTTCTCCTCTTTTTGCCTCTTGTAATATTTCCCCACACTTGACAGGTTATGAGAGGTGACTCTTTTAAGTCAGGTGAAAGGAGATTCAAAGTTTATCAATACAGATTTAGTTGGCTTTAGGGGAAACCATGAATAACAACATTTCTTACCACTAAATCGCTGTGATGACTTCTCTGGGCAGAATTGCAAACATCATCATCTTTCATAAATTATTAAAACATAATCTTAGAAATATTCCCTTTTGTATAATCTCTTTTACAGAGTTTGAGTATATATCAGGCAAAATATTTAAAAAACATGTGTGAGTGACATTTGAAATAGTGGCAAGTAAACAAATGTACAATTATTTTTTATTACTATGTCAAAAGAAAAACGTGACATTTAGAACTATTTTACCTGAATGCTTTTCCATTCTCTCTAAACAGAATTTGATGTTTTCAACTTACTGAATTCTGTCTAAAGAAAATTCTGTCTAAAGAAAAATAATTCATTTTGCATCCAAGGAAATAAATATTTTCAAATACCACATAATGAACCTCTATAAAGGAAGTAGATATGAGATTATATTTATTTTATTTTTTGTCTTTTCCCACATTTTCCAAAATTTTTACAATAAATATGTGCAGCTTTTATATGAGAAAAATAATTTAATGGGATAACAGATAAAATTATACTAAGGCCAGGTCTCCTCCAGGACAAGATGAGGGTTGATGTACACCAAGGGAGTCTGGTGTGTATAGAAGTGGGGATGGGAGGAACTACAGAATTTTTCCCCATTCTCTTGCAACCCCTTAACCTGAATTAAATTGCTAGTTGCATTTGTGTAAATCTCACTTAAGTAATAAAACATGTAATAAGACCTGAAAGACAGAATAATCATTCTTTCTGTGCTCTGACACCACTACAGTAAACTGAAAAGAAGAGTAACTCAGCATCCAGAAAATAATTTAAGGAGCTGATGTTGCTATCATCTTCTTAGGTGGGCAAGAAGTGACAGGAACCTGTGGAGAAAGACTCTGACCGAGTTCCCCAGAAGTACAAAATCTACTTTTGCCCCAAGTGTAATAGACAGAGTGATCCAAAATACACAAGAAGAGAAGACCTTCAAGACAGTGGAGGAGTAAGACGTGGAGATCACCTTCCTCCCCACAAATACATCAGAAATACATCTACACGTAGAACAACTCCCACAGAACACCTACTGAATGCTGGCAGAAGACCTCAGACCTTCCAAAAGGCAAGAAACTCCCCATGTACCTGGGTAGGGCAAAAGAAAAAAGAATAAACAGAGACAAAAGAATAGGGATGGGACCTGCACCAGTGGGAGGGAGCCATGAAGGAGGAAAGGTTTCCACACACTAGGAAGCCTCTTCGTGAGCGGAGACTGTGGGTGGCGGAGGGGAGAAGCTTTGGAGCCGCGGAGGAGAGCACAGCAATAGGGCTGCTGAGGGCAAAGCGGGGAGATTCCCGCACAGAGGATCTGAGCCGACTGGCACTCACCAGCATGAGAGGCTTGTCTGCTCACCTGCCAGGGCAGGCGGGGCTGGGGTCTGGGAGCTGAGGATCGGGCTTCAGTCGGAGCGCAGGGAGAGGACTAGGGTTGGTGGTGTGAACACAACCTGCAGGGGGTTGGTGCACCACGGCTAGCCGGGAGGGAGTCCGGGGAAAAGTCTGGACCTGCCGAAGAGGCAAGAGACTTTTTCTTACCTCTTTGTTTCCTGGTGCGCGAGGAGAGGGGATTCAGAGTGCCGCTTAAAGGAGCTCCAGAGATAGGCGCGAGCCATGGCCATAAGCGCAGACCCCAGAGACGGGCATGAGACGCTAAGGCTGTTGCTGCTGCCACCAAGAAGCCTGTGTGTGAGCACAGGTCACTATCCACACCTCCCCTCCTGGGAGCCTGTGGAGCCCGCCACTACCAGGGTCCCGGGATCCAGGGACAACTTCCCCAGGAGAATGCAAGGCACGCCTCAGGCTGGTGCAACGTCACAAAGGCCTCTGCCACTGCAGGCTTGTCCCGCCTCCGTGCCCCTCCCTCCCCCCCACCCCCGGCCTCAGTGAGCCATAGTCCCCGAAGCAGCGGCTCCTTTAACCCCGTCCTGTCTGAGTGAAGAACAGATGCCCTCCTACGACCTACACGCAGAGGCGTGGTCAAATCCAAAGCTGAGCCCCGGGAGCTGTGCGAACAAAGAAGAGAAAGGGAAATCTCTCCCAGCAGCCTCAGGAGCAGTGGATTAAATCTCCACAATCAACTTGATGTACCTGCATCTGTGGAATACCTGAATAGACAACGAGTCATCCCACATTGAGGAGGTGCACTTTGGGAGCAACTATATATATATATATATATATATATATATATATATATATATATATATATATATATATATATATATATATATATTCCCTTTTTCTCTTTTTGTGAGTGTGTATGTATATGCTTCTGTGTGTCATTTTGTCTGTATAGCTTTGCTTTCACCATCTGTCCTAGGGTTCTGTCTGTCCTTCTTTCTTTTTTTTATTACTTAAATTTTTTTTTCAAAATGATTATTTTTTAATAACTTTATTTTATCTCTTTCTTTCTTTCTTTCTTCTTTTTCTCCCTTTTATTCTGAGCTGCATGGAGGACAGGCTCTTGGTGCTCCAGCCAGGAGTCAATGCTGTGTCACTGAGGTGGGAGAGCAAAGTTCAGGACACTGGTCCACCAGAGATCTCCCAGCTCCACGTAATATCAAACGGTGAAAATCTCCCAGAGATCTCCATCTCAATGCCAATACCCAGCTCCACTCAATGACCAGCAAGGTACAGTGCTGGACACCCTATGCCAAACAACTAGCAAGACAGGAACACAACCCCATCCATTAGCACAAAGGCTGCTAAAAATCATAATAAGGTCACAGACACCTCAAAACACACTACCAGATGTGGACCTGCCCACCAGAAGGACAAGACCCAGCCTCATCCACCAGAACACAGGCATTAGTCCCCTCCACCAGGAAGCCTACACAACCCACTGAACCAACCTTAGCCACTGGGGACAGACACCAAAAACAATGGAAACTACGAACCTGCAGCCTGTGAAAAGGAGACCCCAAACACAGTAAGATAAGCAAAATGAGAAGACAGAGAAATACACAGCAGATGAAGGAGCAAGGTAAAACCCCACCAGACCTAACAAATGAAGAGGAAATAGGCAGTCTACCTGAAAAAGAATTCAGAATAATGATAGTAAAGATGATCAAAATCATGGAAATAAAATGGAGAAAATACAAGAAACGTTTAACAAGGACCTAGAAGAACTAAAGAGCAAACAAACAGTGATGAACAACAAAATAAATGAAATTAAAAATTCTCTAGAAGGGATCAATAGCAGAATAACTGAGGCAGAAAAACGGATCAGTGACCTGGAAGATAAAATTGTGGAAATAACTACTGCAGAGCAGAATAAACAAAAAAGAATGAAAAGAACTGAGGACAGACTCAGAGACTTCTGGCACAACATTAAACGCATAAACATTCAAATAATAGGTGTCCCAGAAGAAGTAGAGAAAGGGACTGAGAAAATATTTGAAGAGGTTATAGTTGAAAAATTCCCTAATATGGGAAAGGAAATAGTTAATCAAGTCCCTGAAGCACAGATGGTCCCATACAAGATAAATCCGAGGAGAAACACACCAATACACATATTAATCAAAGTATCAAAAATTAAATACAAAGAAAAATATTAAAAGCAGCAAGGGAAAAACAGCAAATAACACGTAAGGGAATCCCCATAAGGTTAACAGCTGATCTTTCAGCAGAAACTCTGTAAGCCAGAAGGGAGTGGCAGGACATATTTAAAGTGATGAAGGAGAAAAACCTACAACCAAGATCACTCTACCCAGCAATAATCTCATTCAGCTTTGGTGGAGAAATTAAAACCTTTACAGACAAGCAAAAGCTAAGAGAATTCAGCACCACAAAACCAGCTTTACAACAAATGGTACAGGGATTTCTCTAGGCAAGAAACACAAGAGAACAAAAAGACCTACAATAATAAACCCAAAACAATTTAGAAAATGGTAATAGGAACATACATATCGATAATTACCTTAAATGTAAATGGATTACATGCTCCAACCAAAAGACATAGATTGGATGAATGGATACAAAAACAAGACCTATATATATGCTGTCTACAAGAGACCCACTTCAGACCTAGGGACACATATAGACTGAAACTGAGGGGATGGAAAAAGATATTCCATGCAAATGGAAATCAAAAGAGAGCTGGAATAGCAATTCTCATATCAGACAAAATAGACTTTAAAACAAAGACTATTACAAGAGATAAAGGAGTACACTATATAATGATCAAGGGATCGATCCAAGAAGAAGATATAACAATTGTAAATATTTATGCACCCAACATAAGAGCACCTCAATACATAAGGCAAATACTAACAGCCATAAAAGGGGAAATCGACAGTAACACAATCATAGTAGGGGAATTTAACACCCCACTTTCAACAATGGACAGATCATCCAAATGAAAATAAGCAAGGAAACACAAGCTTTAATGATACATTAAACAATAAGGACTTAATTGATATTCATAGGACATTCCATCCCAAAACAACAGAATACACATTCTTCTCAAGTGCTCATGGAACATTCTCCAGGATAGATCATATCCTGGGTCACAAATCAACCCTCAGTAAATTTAAGAAAATTGAAATCGTATCAAGTATCTTTTCTGACCAGAGCGCTATGAGACTAGATATCAATTAGAGGACAAAGCCTGTAAGAAATACAAACACATGGAGGCTAAACCACACACTACTTAATAACCAAGAGATCACAGAAGAAATCAAAGAGGAAATCAAAAAATACCTAGAAACAAATGACAATGAAAACATGACGACCAAAAACCTATCAGATGCAGAAAAAACAGTTCTAAGAGGGAAGTTTTTAGCAATACATTCCTACCTTAAGAAACAAGAAACATCTCAAATAAACAACCTAACCTTACACCTAAAGAAATTTGAGAAAGAAGAACAAAATAAACCCAAAGTTAGCAGAAAGAAAGAAGATCAGATCAGAAATAAATGAAAAAGAAATGAAGGAAACTATAGCAAAGATCAATAAAACTGAAAGCTGGTTCTTTGAGAATATAAATAAAATTGATAAACCATTAGCCAGACTTATCAAGAAAATGAGGGAAAAGACAAATCAATAGAATTAGAAATGAAAAAGGAGAAGTAACAACTGACACTGTAGAAACACAAAGGATCATGAGAGATTATTACAAGCACCTCTGTGCTAATAAAATGGACAACCTGGAAGAAATGGACAAATTCTTAGTAATGCACAACCTTCCGAGACTGAACCAGGAAGAAATAGAAAATATGAACAGACAAATCACAAGCACTGAAATTGAAACTGTGATTAAAAATCTTCCAACAAACAAAAGCTCAGGACCAGATGGCTTCACAGGCGAATTCTATAAAACATGTAGAGAAGAGCTAACACCTACCCTTCTCAAACTCTTCCAAAATATAGGAGAGGGAGGAACACACCCAAACTCATTCTACAAGGCCACCATCACTCTGATACCAAAACCAGACAAAGGTGTCACAAAGAAAGAAATCTACGGGCCAATATCACTGATGAACATAGATGCAAAAATCCTCAACAAAATACTAGCAAAGAGAATCCAACAGCACATTAAAAGGATCATACACTATGATCAAGTGGGGTTTATCCCAGGAATGCAAGAATTCTTCAATATATGGAAATCAATCAACGTGATACATCATATTAACAAATTGAAGGAGAAAAACCATATGATCATCTCAATAGATTCAGAGAAAGCTTTTGACAATATTCAACACCCATTTATGATAAAAACCCTCCAGAAAGTAGGCATAGAGGGAACTTTCTTCAACAAAATAAAGGCCATATATGACAAACCCACAGCCAACATCATCCTCACTGGTGAAAAACTGAACCCATTTTCATTAAGATCAGGAAGACGACAAGGTTGCCCACTCTCACCACTATTATTCAACATATTTTGGAAATTTTATCCATAGGAATCAGAGAAGAAAAAGAAATAAAAGAAATCCAAATTGGAAAAGAAGTAAAGCTGTCACTGTTTGCAGATGACATGATACTATACGTAGAGAATCCTAAAGATGCTACCAGAAAACTACTAGAGCTAATCAATGAATTTGGTAGAGTAGCAGGATACAAAATTAATGCACAGAAATCTCTGGCATTCCTATACACTAATGATGAAAAATCTTAAAGTGAAATTAAGTAAACACTCTCATTTTTCCATTGCAATGAAAATAATAAAATATCTAGGAATAAACCTACCTACGGAGACAAACGACCTGTATGCAGAAAATTATGACACTGATGAAAGAAATTAAATATGATATAAATAAATGGAGGGATATACCATGTTCTTGGATTGGAAGAATCAACATTGTGAAAATGACTATACTACCCAAAGCAATGTACAGATTTAGTGCAATCCCAATCAAACTACCGCTGGCATTTTTCACAGAACTAGGACAAAAAATTTCACAATTTTATGGAAACACAAAAGACCCCGAATAGCCAAAGCAATATTGAGAAAGAAAAACGGAGCTGGAGGAATCAGGCTCCCTGACTTCAGACTATACTACAAAGCTACAGTAATCAAGACAGTATGGTACTGAAACAGAAAGAGAAATATAGATCAATGGAACAGGATAGAAAGCCCATAGGTAAACCCACGCACATATGGTCAACTAATATGACAAAGGAGGCAAGGGTATACAATGGAGAAAAGACAGCCTCTTCAATAAGTGGTGCTGGGAAAACTGGAGAGCTACATGTAAAGAGTGAAATTAGAACACTTCCTAACACCATACACAAAAATAAACTCAAAATGGATTAAAGACCTAAATGTAAGGCCAGACACCTCCAAACTCTTAGAGGAAAACATAGGCAGAACACTCTATGACATAAATCACAGCAAGATCCTTTTTGATCGACCTCCTAGAAAAATGGAAATAAAAACAAAAATAAACAAATGGGACCTAATGAAACTTAAAAGCTTTTGCACAACAAAGGAAGCCATAAACAAGATGAAAAGAGAACCCTCAGAATGGGAGAAAATATTTGCAAATGAAGCAACTGACAATGATTAATCTCCAAAATTTAAATGCAGCTCAATATAAAAAAAAAAAAAAAAAACCCAGTCCAAAAATGGGCAGAAGAGCTAAACAGACATTTCTCCAAAGAAGATATACAGATTGCCATCAAACACATGAAAGAATGCTCAACATCATTAATCATTAGAGAAATGCAAATCAAAACTACAATGAGGTATCATCTCACACTGGTCAGAATGGCCATCATCAAAAAATCTACAAACAGGGCTTCCCTGGTGGCGCAATGGCTGAGAGTCCGCCTGCCGATGCGGGGGACACGGGTTCGTGCCCCGGTCCGGGAAGATCCCACATGCTGCGGAGCGGCTGGGCCCGTGAGCCACGGCCGCTGGGCCTGCGCGTCCGGAGCCTGTGCTCTGCAACGGGAGAGGCCACAACAGTGAGAGGCCCGCGTACCACAAAAAAAAAAAAAAAAAAAAAAAATCTACAAACAATAAATGCTGGAGAGTGTGTGGAGAAAAGGGAACCCTCATACACTGTTGGTGGGAATGTAAATTGATACAGCCACTATGGAGAACAGTATGGGGGTTCCCTAAAAATAGAACTACCATACAACCCAGGACTCCAACTACTGGGCATATACCCTGAGAAAACCATAATTCAAAAAGAGTCATGTACCAAAATGTTAATTGCAGCTCTATTTACAATAGCCAGGGCATGGAAGCAACCTAAGTGTCCATCAACAGATGAATGGATAAAGAAGATGTGGCACATATATACAATGGAATATTACTCAACCATAAAAAGGAATGAAACTGAGTTATTTGTAGTGAGGTGGATGGACCTAGAGACTGTCATTCAGAGTGAAGTTAAGTCAGAAAGAGAAAAACAAATACCATATGCTAACACATATATATGGAATACAAAAAAAAAAAAAGAAAAGAATAAAGAAAATGGTCAGAAGAACCTAGGGGCAAGACTTGAATAAAGAAGCAGACCTACTAGAGAATCAACTTGAGGATACTGGGTGGGGGAAGGGTAAGCTGGGACAAAGTGAGAGAGTGGCATGGACATATATACACTACCAAACGTAAAATAGATAGCTAGTTGGAAGCAGCCGCATAACACAGGGAGATGAGCTCAGTGCTTTGTCACCACCTAGAGGGGTGGGATAGGGAGGGTGGGAGGGAGGGAGATGCAAGAGGGAAGAGATATGGGGACATATGTATATGCATAACTGATTCACTTTGTTATAAAACAGAAACTGACACACAATTGTAAAGCAATTATACTCTAATGAAGATGTTTCAAAAAAATTAAAAAAGAAAAGAAAATACTTATTCCTGTGCCCCATCAAAATAAAGAAAGAAAGAAAGAATTAAACTAAAAGACAATGTGGCCTTAATTATACATCTTGAAAATGGGAAATGTATAGTTTGGGAGAAACTGCCAAAAGATTAGAATTTAATAATTAGAGAATACTACTTTCAATTTCTGACATTGACACCTATTTTGATAATATTAGTGATTTGGGGTTCATTAAAACTATGGAGAAAATCTGAAGTCTCTAAAATAGCATAGATAATTCAATACTTCATCACATACCAGTACCCTGTATAATCTAATTTTATAGACAAATAAAATTAATTTTAAAAACAAAAGAACAACAAAAACAAAATGCATAAGAGGTTGTAGCAACTGAATAAAAAATTAAAATGTCCTATCATTAATGTATAAGTTTTATAAAAATAAATAATATTGCTTGAGTGGAGATGATGTCCAGAAAAAAAAATTCACTGATTAAAAAAAAATAATATATCCTCCAGTGCTATTTGCTAAAAAAATAGAAGTCAATTGCTTTCCTATATACCAATAATTAAGAAGTGGAATCTGAAATTAAAAACACAATACGACATACATTATCACCCAAAAAACTGAAGTACTTCGGTATGAATTTACCAAAATATGTAAAAGATTTATATGAAGAAAACTACAAAACTTTGATGAATGAAATTAAAGAAGAACTGAATAAATGAAGAGAGATTCCACATTCAAGGATAAGAACATGTCCTTGGGCTTCCCTGGTGGCGCAGTGGTTGAGAATCTGCCTGCCAATGCGGGGGACGCTGGTTCGAGCCCTGGTCTGTGAAGATCCCACATGCCACGGAGCAACTGGGCTCATGAGCCACAACTACTGAGCCTGTGCGTCTGCAGCCTGTGCTCTGCAACAAGAGAGGCTGCGATAGTGAGAGGCCCATGCACTGCGATGAAGAGTGGCTGCCGCTTGCCGCAACTAGACAAAGTCCTCGCACAGAAATGAAGACCCAACACAGCCAAAAATAAATAATAAATAAATTAATTATTTTTTTAAAAAAAGGATAAGAACATGTCTTTCAACATTGTTTAGATGTCAGTTCTTCTCAACTTATTCTATAGATTCAATGCAATCCCAATCAAAATCCCAGCAAATTATCTTATGGATACAGACATGCATATCCCTAAAGTTTATATGGAGTAGCAAAAGATTCAGAATAGCCAACATAATACTGAAGAAGTACAAAGTTGGGGAACTGAAATTACCTGACCTCAAGGCTTACTATAAGGCTATAATAATCAAGATAGTGTGGCACTGTTGGAAAAAACAGACAACTAGATCAATGGAACAGAAGTGAGAGCCCAGAAATAGACTCCCTATAAGTAGAGTCAACTGATCTTTGACAAGGAGCAAAGGCAATACAATGAAGCATCTTCGACAAATGGCACTTGAACAACAAAACACCCACATGCAAAGAAATGAACCTAGACATGCACATTACACACTTCACAAAAGTTAGCACAAAGTGGACCATAGACCTATACATAAGAGGCAAAACTATCAAACTCCTAGAAGATAGCAGAGGAGAAATTCTAGATTACCCTGAACATGGTGATTCTTTTTAGATACAACACCAAAGACACTATCCATGAAAGAAAAACTAAGCCAGACTTCATTAAAATTAAAATATTCTTCTCTGTGAAATACAGTATCAAGAGAATTAAGAAGACAAACCCCATGCTCCAAGAAAATATTTACAAAAAACATATCTAATAAAGGACTATTATTCAAAATATTAAAAGAACACTTCAAACTCAACAATGAGAAGACAAATGACCCAATTAAAAAATGACCCCCAAACCTTAACAGACACTTTACCAAAGATGACAAATAGATGGCAAATAAGTACATGAAAGATGTTCTGCATCATTTGCATTGAGGAAAACACAAATTTAAACAACGCAATACCACTACATACTTAGTAGAACAGGCAAAATCCAGAACGGTGCCAACATCAAATACTGGTGAGGATGTGCAGCAACAGGAACTCTCCTACATTGCTGGCGGAGATGCAAAATGGTGCACCCACTTTGGAAGGCATTTTGGCTGTTTCTTACAAAATTAAACATACTCTTACCATATAATCCAGATCATGTAATCATATAATCCATGGTATGTACCCAAAGGAGCTGAAAAATTATGTCCACACAGAAACCTGCATGAGGATGTTTATAGCAGCTCTGTTCATAATTGCCAAAACTTGAAAGTAAACAAAATGTCCTTCAGTAGCTGAATGGAAAAGTAGCACATCCAGACAATGGAATATTATTCAGAGCTAAAGCGAAATGAGCTATCAAGCCATAAAAATACAGGTGGAAGCTTCGATTCATATTCTCAAGTGAAAGAAGCCAATCTGACAAGGTTACATACTGTATGATTCCAACTATATGACATTCTGGAAAAGGTAAACCATAGAGACAGTAAGAAAATCAGTGGTTGCCCCATTTTTAAGGCAGAGAAAATACTCTTTTTGATAATATAACTATGGCTATATATCATTATACATTTGTACAAACACATAGAATACGCAATACTAAGAGTGAACCCTAAGGAAAACTATGAACTTTGGGTGATTATGATGTGCAAAGGTAGGTTCATGTTTTAAAAAACGTACCATTGTGGTGAGTGTTGCTGATAAAGCAGGGAGACTGCATGTGTGGTTGTAGACGGTGTAGGGGAAATCCTTGGACCTCCCTTAGAATTTTCTTGGAAGCCTAAAATCACTCTTAAAAATAAAGTCTTAAAATTAAAAAAATAATAATAAGTGAAAAAGTAAGACTAAAGAAAAGAGAACTATGATGGGCAAGGTTTTAAAATGTACACAGAGAGAAAATCAATAGTTCAGAGGTACCTACACACCATTGGTGGGAGTATAAATATGTGTAATTTTTCAAGGAAGAACTTGTCAATATTTTTAAGAAATAGAAATATGTTCTTCTCCTATGTAGAAACAATTTAATTGATGTGGTTCTATACTAAATAATCTTCACATTATATAACTTCTGTGTTTCTCTCCTAAATATATAATCAAATATGGTAAAAGAAAGATATACAAGTATGTATCTATAATTAGTTTGTAAAGTTTAATAGATTGGAAACAACTTAAGGGTGTTGTAGTATAATACCTAAATAAGTATATATGAAGATTCTGCAATGTTATGGGACCATTAAACCTCTGCTTTGGGAAGATATGTACTAACATGGAAAAAATTATCAGTACATAGTGGTATGTTTAAAAGTAGGATATGAATTTCTTTAGAGGGTTAGTTCTACAATTTTTTAAAATTGAAATACTTAGAATAATCATAATCATGCACATAACTTACAAATACAAAAATGAATGAAAAGCAGTGTATCAGA
Organism: Delphinus delphis; assembly: GCF_949987515.2. Taxonomy (NCBI): domain Eukaryota; kingdom Metazoa; phylum Chordata; class Mammalia; order Artiodactyla; family Delphinidae; genus Delphinus; species Delphinus delphis. Next base: position 83,241,101 of record NC_082696.1, on the reverse strand, counting down.
ATTATTACACTGGATCAGTCTGGGTGTGGTGAGTAAATAAAATGTGCTTTTTGATTTGAAAGGATTATTTTGGGTGCAGCCTGGATAGAGCTTAAGGAGTATAAAATTGTACACATAGAGAACAGTGAAGAGGCTATTACACAAATATTGGAGGCTGCTGGGACTAGCATGCTGGTCATGACAATGGGGAAGAATGGAAAGATCTTCAAAATATTTGGAAGTTAAATCAGCAGGATTTGATGAAGTGGGGGTTGAGTGAGACAGGGCTGTCAATTATGACTCATAAGTTTCTTTCTCCCTTGAATAAAAAGAAAGACATTGGAGCCAGTAGTGATTGCTTATTTCTATACTCAACAATTTTTTTTCATGCTTCTTATACCTGAATTGTGTGCAATGCTGTCTACTATTCTGTATTCTGTGCTATTTTATTTCATTTTTTAAAAATGAAGTTTTGGTCCTTCTAAATTTATTCGTGACCCACAAAGAGATCTTTGCCCATAATTTGAAATCACCATTTGAGTTGTTCTTATCTACTACAATGACTTCAGTATTACCTCTAAGGTAATAAAACACAAATTTTAAATCTTTGTAAAAATACATTTTCAAAATTCAAAACCATAAATTCTTCTATTTTAAACTTCCTTAGAACAAATTACAGACATCTCAAATTCAAAGTGACTGAACTTGGGCCTATGGTATTTCCCTCCAAAACTGCTTCCACCTCCAGAAATCCACATCTCTGCAAACACAGTGGCATCTACACATTTCACAGGCCAGGAATTGATGTTCATTTTTGAAGCATCTTTCTCATTCTTCTCTAGCTCCAACCAATATCCAGGTCCTGTCTCTTCTATTTTTTTTTTTTTTTGCGGTATGCAGGCCTCTCACTCTTGTGGCCTCTCCCGTTGCAGAGCACAGGCTCCGGACGCGCAGGCTCAGCAGCCATGGCTCACGGGCCCAGCCACTCCACTGCATGTGGGATCTTCCCGGACCGGGGCACGAACCCGTGTCCCCTGCAATGGCAGGCGGACTCTCAACCACTGCACCACCAGGGAAGCCCTATTTAATATTTCTTGATGGCATGCTCTTCTCTTGATCCCATTAATAACATATTTGAGCCTGTAAATTTTCTCTGGGTTACTGCTAAAAATGGTATCTCGGCTTCTGGATAAGATCAGAGCAATTTTTTTTACCATACTGCATCCAGATGGATTTTTAGAAAAACAGAATATTTATAGTATTTTCCATCTTTAAAAGTCTTGAATAGTTCCATGTTGCTAGTAGTAGAAGTTCATTAATAGGATAATACTCTTCATGATCATATGGAGATTTGTTTCTCTTTCCAAAAATATTGGCACCTAAGTTTTTTGCCCTTAGATTCTTCCTCCATCCATATAGAATTTTACAGATTTCAGTAACTCTCACTTGAGATGCTATTCCTTTCCAATCCTCAAATACTGATTCTTCAGGTTTAGGGTAGAGGCATCTCCTACAAGAATACTTTCCCATTCCCTGTAGACAGGGTGAAATATCATTCCATAAGGCCTCATTTTGGGGGTTTCCCTGGTGGCACAGTGATTAAAAATCCACCTGCCAATGCAGGGGACACGGGTTTGAGCCCTGGTCCAGGAAGATCCCACATGCCACAGAGCAACTAAGCCCGTGCACCACAACTACTGAGCCTGCGCTCTAGAGCCTGTGAGCCACAACTACTGAGCCCTCATGCCACAACTACTGAAGACCACCCGTCTAGAGCCCATGCTCTGCAACGAGAAGCCACCACAACTAGAGAAAGCCCATGTGCAGCAACAAAGACCCAATGCAACCAAAAATAATAAATAAAAATAAATTTATTTTTAAAAAGGCCCCATTTTGCATTAATTTCTAACATAAAACTACATTGAGTTTTAATTGCCTGTTTACTTAACCATCTCCCCTTCAGTACATATGCTCCTTGAGGGAAGGGATATTTTCTTGTTTATCACTGAAACTTCAGTATGTGACAATGAATTACTGGCACACAGAGAGGGAAACAATCTTTAAGAGTTAGATGATAGGATGAGTTATTAAAAAGTATCTCAAGTGATGTCACTCAAATTTAAGATGTAGATTCAATCAGTGCCCACTTTTCCTTCAAATTTTTCATTAAAATACTCATGAAGGATCTATTCATTATAAGGCCTAGCTGAAATCTTATTTACATGCCCACTGACACAATTCAAAGATGAGAGAAACAGGGATATATCTACACATTACGTATGGGATGGATAGATAGGTAGATAGAAACATAGATATAGACACATACATAATAAAATCGATCAATTAATGTAAAATATAATGTGATGGTCTCAATTGAAATGTATTTATAAAAATAATAATAAACCACCTGGGGTCAACTCACAAAACACTGCGTGTACGAGAATAAACCAGAATTTACCATAAGCCCAGAACATTTACCAAACTGAAAGGGCACGTGTTGGAGAAAAGATCAAGGGTCCACATTAAAGATACCATGTTCTCTCTTTTCTTAAGTTTGGTTATTGTATTTCTTGGTTATAGAATTTCTATTCGGTTTTTATTATACTTTCAAGTATCTGCTGAAAATCTCGATGCTGCTTCTATTTTATTGTGCCTATTAAGCATGATTATTTTAATGTCATTTTCTGGCAACTCCATTATCTGAATCCCCTGTGATTTGTTTCAGCTATCTATTGTTTGTCATGGTTTAGAATCACACTGTTTTATCTCCTGATGTGTCTGGTTAGTTTTGATTGAGTGGTGGATATTGTATATAAAAATCATAGAAGTAATTTCAGGCCCAGGATAATGTTATTTTCCTCCACAGAGAATTTGCTTTGCATTTGCCAGGTGCCTGGGGAGAATCATTCTGAGAGAACTACAATCCGATTCAGGCATTGAGATCATCTGAAGCTAGCTACAGTCTCTGTTAGTTTATTTGTATCAATACTTCTGGCTCATTCTTATCCTAGGGTGCAGCCCCTCCATCTCAATTCATGCTCAGAAAGCATGGTCATTAGCATATACCACTTGGCAAGTCCTTGATGTCACATGTCCTTGATGATCTTTAGTCCCATGGGATTGTCAAAACTGCTCCCCAACTTCTCAGGTCATCAATCCCCTTCAAGATAGACCAGTGTCTCCAGAGTAAAAAGAGACCCGAAGGCTGACCTCTTGTCTCTGGAGCTCTAGCCTCTCCTAGATCTCGCTCCACCTTTCTTCGCAATCTTGGTAACTTCCCACACCTTGGTGCAGATTTATCTACAGCATTATCCACCTAGGGCTAGGTCTAGATCTATATTTATCCCACTTTCCCACTTGTTCTGGGCCAGAGGATTAATCTGGTTAGCACAATTCACCAACACTGGAGGAAGAAATCCCTGAGCTAATCTTAAACAAAAATTCCTCTGTGGAAATCCTCCAAGAATGGAGTAGACTCTGCTTTCCTTTAGAGCATCTTCACATTTGCTTTTATCAGGTGCTTCTCAGATTGGGGTGTAGTCTCACCTTAACTTCTCAGCTTGTTGCTTTCTGGTCCCCACAGTGAGCATACATTTGAAATCCAAACATATTGGGGGTTTAGGCTCTTGGTTACAAATTCACAGTTAAGATATTTTTTCTGACCTAGAGTCTAAATAGAAATATAGAAAAGTCTTGCTCTGTTGGCAGTGGTGGATTGAATCCTAGCGTTTCAGGGGTTTGGTTCCCTCCCATTACCTTTTGTAAATACATCCAAGCAAGGTCTTGTCTTGTCTCCCTAGGAAGTTGTTAATAACCAAGCCTCTAAGCTATCAACTGGAATCCCTCCAGGACGGCCTTAGAGTCAGTGCAGGCAGTTAGGTTTTGGTTTCACCTTTTATTTTAGATTCTTAGCTTTTTCCTTAGTTTCTTGAATGCTCAAGTGGTCATTTAAAAATATATTTGATAAAACTTTATCCAGAATTTATCCATATTTTATAACAGCAGCTTTTTCAGATGCATTTGTCTAATACATTGCTAGAACTAGAAGTCTATTAAAAATGTTTATGTATATTATTACTTTCAGAATAAAATAGCAGTTAATAGGAATAGCCATGAAAACTCACAAAAAGTCACAAAAATTATAACAGCAGTGAAATACAACAGTATGAGTTAAAGTTTCAAAGAGAAATCCTATTGAGAAATTATCAGTGATCAATGAATGCTTTGATTGATATACTCAATTAACAGGTTCAAACATGAACCCTGTTAGATTTAGATTAAACCCAGCTCTCTAAAGACTTGGTACTACAGAATCTCAGAGTTTATCAATTCAGAAACTGAATATTCATGCCTTACTCTGTGGGAATCTATCTCTGAGAGCAGTCTACCCTGCAACCCCTTCATCACACGCTGATTCCACCACTTCTCACAACCACCCAATCATCATAGATACCTTTCTCCCTCCATCCATTTAGAGGCCAATGTTGTACTAAATCATCAGCTAAGCCCAGGAGACCAGGTAGGTGTTCTTTTTCTTCTGTTTCTCAGAATCAAAATCGGGTATTAGAAGTGAAATCTGAGAGGGTCCTGGGTACAGTTTACTTTAATTGTGTTTTTACATATTCCTTCCTGTCAAAAAAGTACAAATTGCCTTTTATTATACAGGAATACATTCTTCTCCGCAGAGATAACTAGTCGATAGGATCAAGAAACATTCCTTATTTAGGCATTAAAGCCATTTTAGGCAAATGCTACAAGGTCATGGGAATTTGTTGAGGGTATGTATACCTCTAGACTATATACTTTGAAACCAAGAAGGACTCTGTCCATACCCAGTGAATACTAATGTGTATGAAAAAGAATTCATGTCTTCTCTGTTGGCAAACTTCAGCCCAAACACAGGACTATCCTACTTTCACATGAGTAAATCATTAGCAACAACAGAGAAAAGGAGAGAAAATTCTGCAATTAAGACAAAGGGAGAGTTTCCCTAAGCTTGACAAATAGTACATTTAAAAATTTTTTTTTCTAGCAGACAAAATAAATATTTGGAAAGCACCTACTTTGCACAGCTGTAAAACCAATACAAGATGTGGCTACTGTGAAAGATGAGATTAAATATTAGATTAAAAGACAATGGACTGAGTGGCTCAGGGTATCAAAATAAAAAGGGATTCAAAAAAGGATAGAACAAGAATGAAAAGTACCTAAAATGAAATATCGGAATTAAGCTCCCCAGGAAGAGTCCATTAAAAGGAGAATCAACACTGCAGAGAAATGACTGAGTGACAAAATGAAAAAGCTTCCTATGAATTCAGGGAAAATGAAATACAGATGAAAGTAAAATAGATGATAAATAAGGAGGGCAGAGAATGGGGACCCAACCCATGAATTATAGGTGCTGCTGAAGAAGAAATGAGAACAAACGAAGTAGAAGGAATGATAAAATTATAATCATTGTCATAAAAACTGTCCATGTGGAAGAAACTCTGTCTGTAGATCTTTCTGCTCATAATGCTATGTGAGAAGAAACAGAATTAACCCATGCCTACGTTTATATAGAAGTAGATGTGCTTTCTTTTTAACTTAACATAAACCACGAGTACATTTTTAATACATAGATACATAGATAGATAGATAGATAGATAGATAGACAGATAGGTAGATAGGTAGATAGAAGAATTCTCCCTCACAGAAAATATAAAGAAATCCTAGTTCATTAAAAAGGAAAATTAAAAGAAAACAAAAACATTGGTTAAGGTGTATAGTCACTGAGGTGGCTCACCATTTTCTAAGCACTTAACATATTCTCTCAATCCTTATTAAAATTACATATAATCTGCATTCTCACAGGAACCCTAGGGTGTAGGTAGCACCATTCCCCTTACTGTGCAGAAGTGGATTAGCTGATTGTCCATCTTCACACAGCCAGGAAGTGGCAAAGACAGAATTTGACACTGGTCAAGATGTTTGCAGAAACTGTGCACTTAACCACTGTGGCATGTCATCTAAAATCATTGTAAATACACTGAGAGATAGTTAAAACAAATAAACTGTGATAAGATATCAAAATATATTTGATTAAAAAGTAAATATAAAATGATTTTAATTTCCCAATAATAAACAGACACTCAGATTGAGATAAAAAGTATACAATTGTGTATTTCCATTGTAGTCAGGACTCTTTTGGCTTACAGTCACAGAAATCTAACTGGACGTATGCAATTTCTTGGCATATGTAATTGCAAAGCACAAGCGGCATGACTGGTTTCTGATTTGAGAGGATGCAGTGGTTCAAAAGCAGCTGCGACTCCATGGGTTTCCATCTTTCACCTTCATTTCCTTCATGGGAAAACTCTCTCCATCTGGTGACCACGATGTAAACAAACCACAGCTATGGATTTAAACGTTCCAAATCATGAGTGATTCACAGAGTAAGAAAAGCCTCTGGTCAGCTCAACCAGGGCTACAAATCCTTTTCTGAACCGACCACCATGGCCAGGTGTGTGAGACTCACAGAGCAAAGGTGGAGTACGTCATATCCCACAAGCAGAGGAGGAAGAAGGTTCACAGAGGGAGAGATGAAGAGCAAACAGTGACAGACGGTCACTACCACCGCTCACAAGAGGACCAACACGATACAAAAATGTTTAAACAAAAATGATGCACAGGGGGACTCCCCTGGTGGCGCAGTGGTTAAGAACCCACCTGCCAGTGCAGGGGACCCAGCTTCCTGCCCTAGTCTGGGAAGATCCCACATGCAGTGGAGCAACTAAGCCCATGAGCCACAACTACTGAGCTCACACGCCACAACTACTGAAGCCCGAGTGCCTAGAGCCCGTGCTCCACAACAAGAGAAGCCACCACAACGAGAAGCCCACACACCACAATGAAGAGTAACCCCCGCTCGCCGCAACTAGAGAAAGCCCGCGTGCAGCAATGAAGACCCAACACAGCCAAAAATAAATAATAAATAAATAAATTTAGTAAAGAAAACATGATGCACAAAGTTTACAAAGAATAAGAAGTAAAATTGGATTATTCCATCAAGAAAAGAATTCAAATAAAAAGCAGGTATGTAACAAATATTTATACTGATGAGAGCTCAATGAATAATGAACACATAACATGGACTGACCTCTATTAATTGAATAATATAGCAAGAAAATATATTAGGAAACAGAAAAAATAATAAATTAAAACTTAGAAAAAATAATATAATTAGTGTATGGAAACTAAAAGCACAGTAATCATTCCATGATAGATCTAGTAGAAATATGAAGACAAGGAGGACTGTACAACATAACAAATAAGGAAAAATGTTGATATGTATATTTTGAACATTTCAAATAGAAAATGTCTTTAATTTTCCCACAAAACTTTTTCAGAAATTGGTTATAAACTGGAACACAAATAAAAAGTCTCAAATTTCCAAAACTTAAATTATACTTTGTAGAATTAGACACTAAAAACAAATCTTTACAGTTTAAAAATTCAAACACTTGAAATTTTTAAAATCCTCCTGAATTATAGGGCTAAATAAGAAGATTCTTTCTAATTCCAAGTTTCTAGGGTTTGATGAGTTGAAAAATACTCACATGAGTATATTAAGTTAATGAGCCCCATTTTTAAAATAAATTTATTTATTTTTTATCTTATTTATTTTTGGCTGTGTTGGGTCTTCATTGCTGCATGCAGGCTTTCTCTAGTTGCGGCAAGCGGGGGCTTCTCTTCGTTGCAGTGCGCAGGCTTCTCATTGAGGTGGCTTCTCCTGTTGCGGAGCGCGGGCTCTGGGCGCGCAGGCTTCAGTAGTTGTGGCGCACGGGCTTAGCTGTTCCGCAGCATGTGGGGTGTTCACAGACCAGGGCTCTAACTCATGTCCCCTGCATTGGCAGGTGGATTCTTAACCACTGCGCCACCAGGGAAGCCTGTCATTATTTTTAAATTAAATGAAAGCATTGTTTATTCATGTTTAAAATTAATGACCAATTCAATAAAGATGTTAAATACATATTCTGAACTTAATAAAATCTACTTTAATCAGCTTAACTGTGTATTTTTAAAGCCCCAACTTGTTTTATTCTATACCATATTTTCCAATACATGAAATAACCTATTTCTTCATATTTAACTCTTTTCAAAAAAGTGATATTGATTAGAGGGTATCACACGTGGTGAAAAGGTGAATAAATCTTGATGAAAAGGATGAAGCCAATACGACTATATTCTAATTGAATTTTGTATTAATGCTTACCTGACATGAAGACAGTAGAAAAAAATTATCTAGAGTTATCTCCAACTCTAACACATTTAATCTTTACTCAGATACCGATGCTATTTTTCTCTCAGATAGTTCTAAATTCCTAAATACAATCAATTTCTTAAATGAACTTGGCAAACCCTCTAACTACTAGAGGGCAGTAAAGTCTTGTTATGTGCCCAGGAGTATCGCCAGTACAATCAGTCCCTTGCAAAACCCACATGGGGTGACTGTATGATGCAACTTTCAGCTTTATTTCGTGCCAAGTAGTAAAGTGTGAGAGATCGGTGTGGTTCTAATATTAGTACCTTAAACAAACCCAATCAGGTGATCCACCTCAATCAATAAACCCTAATCAGCAAGCCAACCTTTGTAATTAGGTTAGAAATCGGTTAAAGTGGTCTGTTCCTTTTAAGCATCAGATATTAACACTCTTCCTATAAGGCTCCCTACTCAAATTGTTGTAGGACTTTCTTTTTAAATGATCATTCTAAACTTAAACAATTGCCTCATTTAAGATATCATGACAAATATTTACTATAAAATCATGTATCGAGCCAACTTTTCAACATTTATTCATTGGAAAGAAATAGTCAAAATAGAATTTTGGTGCTCTGAGGAATGTATGTAAAAATGATACAGTTGCCTAGCAACACCCCCCAAAAAAGATGAGAAGCATTGTATACTGTTTAGCCATTTTTTAAAAATGCTATTCCTGTCGTGCAGCGTATTAGATCAGCCTGCCTTGTGAACAGGATTTTAACAGTCTAGAGATGTGACTGTATTTAAGATTCCTTTCTCCAGTCACTAGTTCATTGTCAGCGGCAGCTACAGAGCAGCTTTATGTGCATTCAGAGACCGCCAGGAAATTAGTTCTGCATGACTGAGTCAGCACTGTAGCTCAGAAAACCAGGAGCACCCATTTCCTTACGCAATTGTTTATTCCTTGTTGCTATAACAATATGAAATATTTTCATTTTGGTGTACAAAATAGTCATGCCGTTCTAGTTCATGTAAAAATGTAGCCACCACTAAAAGAGTGAGCCACACTCTAGACTTCACTCAAGTTTAAATGTAACGTGCTGAGCTTTTCTTTGCTTTCTGTTGCATTCCAAAGTACTGGATGGCTGTTGATCGCTGATTTAGTGCCTTCAAACCTTCTCCTAAACTCTACGAGGCCGTGAAGTAAAATCTCAGTGAAATGAATTCAGGGAAAATGAACATGTAAAACTAGCGACGGCTAAAATTAAACTGATCTTTATAATTAAGGCAAATGTTTTTGTTTCTATGGTTTTCAAGGAAAAAAAATATCATGGCATTAAGATTTTCCTATCTGGACTAATTAGTCAGTAGGCTGCATCCCAAAGTAAATGTACACTGTTCCAATGTGCTACACTGCTGCCCATTCCTGTCTATGTGATCCCTCGCAAGCCCATCATACAAATTACTCTTCATCTCTGTTCTTTCTGTAACAAAGCAATATAAAATATTCCTAGACCCAGTCCTATAGATTTGACACTATTTCCTAATTAAGTTCTAAGTTGTTTCTCTAAATAAGGCTTTTGCATATTCTTTAAGATTGAGAAGGATTTTTTTCACGATTGCTATACACTATACATGCATATGCCGGCCTGCAAGTAGTCTCTGTTTCTTTGGTACATTTCCTAATCATATATCAAAATATGGTATATAGTCTCAAAATATTATACACACCGACAGGCACACACACATGCACACAAAACTTTGAGTGTGGGCAAATTATCCTTGCCTGAAGGCACAGTATAACCCATTCAGAATTTTCTAGGCATTTTAAGGAAGGATTCCTATTTTATATTCCTCAGTGTTCACTATATATATATATATATATATATATATATACACACCTCTTTTTAGGATTTCAACAAAATTACTAGCAGTCACTTTTTAGACCTGGGAAACTGATATGAAACTATTGTCTAGAACATGGAAAAGAAATTCAATTCAACAGAAACTTACTAGGCACTACTCTATAGCTTGAACTTTGCAATGGTGAATACTGAAGTACACAACACAGTTCTTACCCTGATCTTCGTTCCTTTAACAACATGAAAGGTACCAATTTATCCATCTGTCATAATTTTTTGGTTGAAAATATAAGAACATGTCGAGTAAATTCAGTTTGTAGAATTTTGTAATAGTAAGAAGAAGAGAACTTTTGCATAATATTTATGCAAAATATGATATTTATTTATCAATCTTTCAAATTGATCAAATTCCATTTTATGGTGGAATGACATGCTTCTTAACTCAGGAGAATCAAGAGATGTCATATGTTGATTCTACCTGGTCACAAACACTAGCAAAATATGGGGAATCTGGTTTACTTGAAAATGTTTTCTCTGCTGTTAGAAATGGGGTAATCTCAGGAATAAATGTTAACACATTATCCCAAGGAGGACAGAAAAGTATTTCATTAAAATCAGTTGTTTAATCTGAGCTTGATAAATTGCACAGTAGCATGGAGCTATTCTGTAGCAATCATGAGACAAGTTGCAGCAAATACCAAACTAAGAACCTGAGACAGATTAGTATGCAACAATCAAAATCAGACAAGGAGACCAGGGTGCAAGAAAAGAGTAAAATCAAAGCCAATAAGTTTTAGCAATTTGTGCTACTTTCTAAAGAGCTGATTCCTAATTTTTGGTTCTTGTTCTGAGAGTATCTTAAAGCCTCTCCCCCAAACCTCCAAGTGAAGTTAAATTTTGAAGAACTAAATGGCATCACAATTCATTTAGGAAAAATATGAAATTTGTTCAAAAATATTAGGGCTTACCAGTCCACAAAAGAAAACAATTTAGAAAAATACCTGACAGGTTGAATTACTCAAGCTTGTAAGGATAGTGTTAGGCTGTGTAAAAAAGAAATGATTACCATCGATATCATTCCACATGTTACCTAGAATATCTGCATGTGAATATAAAGCTGGAAATGCAGGTAGAAGGGGACTAATTCTGATGTTCTTTAACTCCTAAGACATTCATAGGTGATAGACAAATATCACCAGGGAGGTCTTCGACTGGTAAACACTAGCATCCTGCTACAAGGACTAGTCTGAGAAAATGACTGTGGACTGAAGTCCACCCTCACTCTGCTCTTGAAGGTGTGGGTCCTGGCCTGGGGCTGCGTTTGCCTGGAAGGGAAGGGCATCATTTTATACATATTTTGTTCAACTCTCTGATGAGTCAGTGGAGGCACAAAGCTTTGTTCACACATGGAAAACATTCTGTGTTCATTTGTGTTTTCTTGACCCTTCCTTCCATTATGTAATAAAAAGATATCAGGACTTTGTCCTAAGAAATATTTTTACATGTGTTGCTGGCATCTATTATAAGAGGAGGAGGCATTGATAGTTCATGGCAATCATAAGTTTTTGTTTTTTTATAATTTGTTTAGTTATTGTATTCTTTTCACACTGAATTTATTTTTAAAATTGTAAAGCAAAATCTTTAGTTATCTCAGCTCTAACACAAATTAAAAAAAAAAAGAATTGTATCTTTCTAACAATAAAGAGTTGGTTCTATTTCATATCCTTTAATAGATATGAAAATATTTTACTTTGATCTTTGCCTCTTTTAAGATAATATTTTTACTTTGAAAAAAAATAAAGCTGGTCAAGTTGTATGAATGAAGATATTCATATTAGCTACAAGGTTTTATTTTCTGGGTGAGAGTTACATAATTCTTGGAAAAAGGAAAGAAAAATATCAATTAATGCATGCAGTTAACATATCACCAGCCAGCTGATACACTGAACACAAGACATTATGCTAAGAACTGTTCAAAATTTAAACCTTAAAGTAGCTCTAAGCCCATTAGACGCTGACAATCTGTCATCACAAGTAATCTCTATGAGGCAAATGTGTGACAAGACTTGCAAACATATATTGACTTTCTAAAAACATAATCCCAATTATAAGATTTTAGAGCTCTGCAGAGGATGTAAAGTTTCTAGGGGTAAGAAGATGGGTATTTTATTGAGAGAAAGGAAAAATAAATGGTACAGATAGTCTGCACAGCTGGGGGTAAATGATTAAGCATTGGGATTCTTAAAGAGAGAAGAGAAAATAAAAGATGAAAAAATAAAGAAAAGAAAAATAATCTTCACCTACACAAGTAGACCAAAAAGAACTGTCCTCTTTCTCACTTGATTGTCATTCTAACTTAATTGTGTGTCGTCTCTCCTCATTCCTCTCCACCAACATCTGTTACAGGAAGGATCAGCAGGTAGGGCTGATTGCCAGTTGCCCTGATCCTTTACTGTGCTTTGATTGAGGCTTGCACACAAACAGGACCAGCGCTCAGGGACTCGTTCCTGTAACTCTTGTTTCTCTAGGAGCGAGAACAATCTCTTGCTCGGTGTTATTTCCTGATTCCTACCACAGTCATTCCAGCCTTCAGATGACTTTCTTCAGAGAGTAGGATCAGAAAGTCCACAAAAAGTTGTTCATGAAAACTCACAGTGACCAAACTCACATGGGCTGAGATCTCTAGGAAATTTACTATTTGTCAGAGCCTTGTCTCTTGGCTCGGAACCATTCCTCTGGACATTTGAGCCTGTTACGATATCGCACAATGCAGGATCCGCTATGTAGTAACATGATGTATATTTTACAGCTTCCTTTACAACAAGGAAAACATACACAAAACACAAGTAGAAAATGAACACAACACCGAAGCACTATGAAAAGAAAGAGATGCCTCGATCACTGCTAACTCAAAAAAGAAAAATGTAGAGAGTATATCAATGTCACATGCTTATTCATAAAAGGAGTAATTAACTAAATGGACAACAGTCATTTGAGGTATGTTGAAAGTGTATGCAAGTGTCATTTGAATTTGGTCAAACAGAAATTAGTGGATTCAATTATAGAATTTACATGTCTATAAATTATGCTTTTGATAGATAAATTATATATCTGTGCTTCATGGACAGATATTTACTTTCTTGATATAAATTTGTAAACGTCTACTATTACTACAAATTGGAATTTTGGTTTTATAGATCTATAACAGTAGAGGACAATAAAATAATATTACAGTATAAAGTGAGACTTGTAACAGATCTTCAAGTGTATAAGATTCTTAAATGTTTTAGTAACATCTCCATCTTGACAGATCATAAATCATATAGTTTATTCATATTTTCTAGAACTAGAGACCCTAACAGTATCGTAAGTTACCCAGTTATTTTTTTCCCTCCTTTAGGTTTTCTAAATACCCAAAACTAAAACTTTTTTCTTTCCCCAGAAGAGTCTTGATATTCAATCTGGAAATTCCTGTGAGTTTTCATCCATTGTCTGAATGAACTGTGGAAATAATTCCTTGTTTTGTCTTTGGTAAGTGCACTAATGGCCATGTGATAGACTCACAACCCTTCAAGGTAATGGTGTGAAACTGCTCCAAATGGGCTAAAGAAATAGAGATCCCATTTCAGCCCTAATATCTTGATGGTGGCAAATGATATACTTTTTCTATTAGAGAGTAAAACAGTCCCTCAAAGAATATTCCTTAGTTTTCACACAAAAAAAACTAAGAATTTTGAAATTTTATATTAAAAAAACTTTTCAACCAAATAAATAAATACTTTATATGCAGAACTATTCAAATCTAAATGTCAGGTGATCATAAATAAACCAGTGTTTACTCCAGTCATAAAACTTTCAGATAATGATTATAATTGCACTAGTTTATCTAATACATAAAAAAGTCTCACTAGCACTATGCAATATGTTTTATATATATATTTCAGTGTCCCCCAAACAAGCCAGCAAGGTTGGAGTCTCTATGGCATCTCTATTTTAGATACTGTATAAAATTAGGATGCTTAAGCATCTTGCTCCAGACTGAGTCAGAGTATGTGCCTCATCTTGATGAAATCTTATTTTGAATTGCATAATGACTTTATTTTTTGCCTTCATTGTGATTTTATTCTACTTGAAGCAAGTCTGATCATTAGAATGGACTGATTCCTTATAGAACAATAAATTGCCACTTTTTAAGATGACAAAATTCTTTGACTTATGAGTGTTGAATCATTTCTCCTGTATGAGAGGTTAGCTGAAGAGAACTTATATGACAAACTCCACAGTGGATGTTTTCCACGTATCCAGGGAATATCTGATTCCTTTCTCACCTTAGCAATTATAATTTAATTCTTTATTCTCAAATTACTGTATCCAATAACTGCTATATTTCTGCTTGTTTTCAAACAGCCACATTTTGTTTTTAATCATTTGTTATCTAAGGGCTATGCAGGGAGTTATAATATCTGTGATCAAACTACTCTTTCACTCACCTATGAGGTGGATTGAGGGAACATGTTGCATCTATCAAAAAACTGCAGACTGGTCGAAGAACACAACAGATAGTATTTCTTTATGAGCCAGAACGATTCCAAGTGAGTGGGGATATTATAGTACAACTCTGTTTTCATAGAGCCCCTATCACTTACCCTCATAACACTAACTTTTTCAGAGATAAAAGAATAGAAAGGTATTGAAAAGGCTTGGAATAAATGATAAATTACTGGATGAAAAATGAAAGCCTTTGGATGAAACAAAACCTTGTACTGTGACTTAGAAGAAAAAGAAAGAAGAAAGAATGAATTAAAACTGGGAGGAGAGGGTGTGAATAGGTCTACAGAAGAATAGGTGAGAGAAAAATGATAAAGACTTTGGAAAATGGATAAATTATTAGCAGGAGCACTCATACTATATTCTCAACCCTACATCAAGATCCCGCCCCCAAAAAAGAAGTGTAGAAAAAAAGAAAAGAAGTCATGAGAGGTTGTTGGAGTGTCTAAGGAGTCTTTGTATGAAGCCTGTATTTTTCAGCTATTAATTCTTGCTATGTCAAGAGAATAAGCAATTCAAATATTTGGATCAGAAATATTTGGAAAGTCAGTTATATAATAATGATAATCATGTTTTTGAGTGGGACAAATCTGGGTTTGAAATGTTGACTACACTATCTCTTAAATTACTGAAGCTTTCTGAACCCAGTTTTCTTATCTTAAAATGGAGACGATAATATTTACCTCCAGAATGATGTTGCGGATTGAATAATTATGTAGAAAATGCCAAGAAAAGTATAGAACAAGGGAATAATGAAGCCAACCTAGGCTCCCTCACCATCTTGCTCACTGTGACACAGCCAATCCATCCTCTGTTGAAGATTTTTCATCCTTGTTTATATCCCCTATAATAAGACATCAACTTTGATTCACTCTGCCCTCTCATGGGAGTTTAGCCACTATCCACTCACCTGCACTAAATAAATAAGAGGAAGGAGTGGAGAGGTGTCAAGAGTAAGTCTACCGGATACACTTGAGTCATTGGTAGCTATTAGGGAGCCAGGGAGACCTCCGAACGTGACTAAGTAATACATGAGGATTATGCAACAGGTGACCAGGTGCAGTGCAGACGGTGATGCCAAGCAGGAGGTTTGAGATGCTGCTCAGTGGACGACTTGGAGAAAAGTTGAAGATTAGGAGTAAAGGCAGAACAAGAAGGATGGCCACAGGTAGCCTGGGGTCTTGGAAACAAAGTCAGGAATGAGAGTTTTATTGTTATTCTTAAATATGTAGCAACACCACAATTATAAAATCATATGTAACACTACTCCCTCCAAAAATGCATATTGTTTCCTGTGGTGGACAAACATCCATCATTGCTCCCAGGCCAAAAGCCGAAACGTGTGCAGGAATGAACTATTTCTACGCCGAACACAAGGTCATCCATATCTATAGTTACCAGACACTAGAGCACAAAAAAGAAAAAGACAAGACAAGGCAGAAATGAAAAATGGATACAGGAGAATGCATTTTAAATGATCACTTTAAAGGGGAAAGCAAAAGTCAAAACGTAGAAATTCTGCTTTAAAACTAAAGTGATTATTCGCGAAGCTGAGTGACCCATTGTTTCTATAATATTTGAATAAAGATTAAGTTTTATCTCAGCAACACAGCCTAGGAACTCTTTATCCTGCTTTAGCCTATGCAGAATTGTGAAGTAGCCAAAGAGACTTTCCTCTCAAATTTTTACTCTTAACCTTCATCTGAGCAATCGGTTCTCCTTTTTACTTCCTACCAAAGTTAGGTTTTATGATCAATAATAATAAGTTACTGAAAAACACCCAAAATGTCACTCCTTAAGTAGCTTTGAGTTAAATAACAGGGCTCAGGGTCTGTCTTAGGTCGAGTCCCTAGAAGGAGAGCCTGAGATTGAGATTCTTATGCCTACAATGGATGTATCAAGGGCGTGACCTCAGGAGAAGCCTAGGAGAGCTAGAATGAGGCTGCATCAGGAAAGGGGAGAAGGGAAGTGAGGGTGTGGCTTCAGGGACCCTGCTCAGCCCGATCCCCCCGTCGAGCTCTGGAGTATGCATTTCACTACAGAGTCCATCTCCCTGAAGGAAGCGCCTTTGCAACACAGCACAGTCAGGTATTGTCTGGCCTCCTAGTAGTGAGGCAGCTCCAAAAGCCAAAGGGAGAGGTCCAGGGAAGTTTTCAGAAAGCTGAGCCCTTAGCAGCCCCTGAAGCTGCAGTTAAAGGGGATCCTCGAGAATCTGGGTGAGGCACCAACCGTGTCAGCGAGACCCATTACCAAAATCATCTAAAAATTACCAAAAGAGATTCTTATATAAATCTCTAAAAAATTAAAGTGAAATACGTTTTGAGTGACTTGGAAAGTGGGGGAGGGCATGGGAGAGGGAGAAGAAGCATTTTTCCTGTATCCATGTAGGCATTTTTTCCAGGTTTTAAACCTGATTCCTCAGTAATATGACTTAACAGTGTTTGCTGAACACTTAGTGATCCACACAAAAGGTGAGTCAACAGATGCATCTGCGTGGAGTACTTTTCAGTACATATCTGCATGCAGGCACAGATAATATATCTTATAAAAATACGGGTATTATTCTTGAATCTTCTAATGACCCTGCGAAGTAAGTGGAGCAAGTATTTATTATCGCTTCATAAACAGGCAAACCAAGATCTAGAAAAGACACAGACTAATGCTGCTCACTCAACTCTTAAGTGTTGTTTTCAAAACCTGACCCCACAATGCTGCAACTTCCATTTCAAAGCATGTTTCAACTTCCCAACTCATTTTTTAAAAAAACATCCTGTTCTCTAAACATGTCAAAGTTCATCCTTCCAGATAACACTTTGCAATAACTCTAGTGAAATAAAGAGGCAACGCACTTAGAATCAAAGGAACAACATTCAAGATCTATATCTGACACTTATTATCTATATGACCATAGACAATTCATGCTGAACTTTAGTTTTCTCCACTGAGAAATTACAGGTAGAAATAATACCTTTTCCCCAAGTTTGGTTGGGCTATAGCTCCAAGAGATACAATGTTTGAATATTGTAAAATACTGTAAGGTGTTATTATTATCACCAACATCATATGGAAAAGACCAGATAATCTCTTGTCAAGGACAGTTATTTGCAGGTGACCATTACACCAAGCCTTTACAGCTTCTATCATTCAGAAGGTTTTAAGATTCAAAAATAATAGGACTCCAGACCTAGGTTTATATCAGACAATATCTTGCCCAACCTTATGACAGCAAAACTCTATTCTTCTTTATCTGCTGGGGCTTAATTTCACTTTAATGCCAGATACCCACTGAGGCCCAAAGCTCGTGCTGAACTTTCTTGATGATTTTTCCTCCCTCTTTTTGAGGTAAGTACATCATTTCCTGCCTAAGTAGCACCGTTTGGTGGTGCCATTTAACTCTATTTTTCTGAAGAAAATCTTCACATTCTACTGTTTCAATTTCCTGTGACCTCAATTAAAATTGCAAATGGAATTCATAGTCACAGGTTTTGTTCATAAAGTATGGATACAGATAAGAGTTTTTCTTCAAAGGTAAAAGAATACAGTCTGAGGTTTCAGCATGAATAAAACTAGCATCTTTACAATGCATGCCTAGTATAAATTCCCTCATGACAATGAATTACAGATTTCAAAAACCAGATTAGATAGTGCAACAGTGCCCTGATTAATCTCTCCATCAGAAGATTAAATTCTAGCTATCTTGTAACTGAAAGTTTGTATCTTTTGACTATCTACATCCAATTCCCCATCCTCCCTACCCTGACCTCTGGTAACCACAGATCTGATCTCTTTTTCTAGGAGTTTGTTTCTTGAAGTATAATTGACCTATAACATTGTGTTAGTCCCTGGTGCCTGACATAGTGATTCTATATTTCTATACATTACAAAATGGTCACCACAATAAGTCTAGTTACTATCCATCAACACAGAAAGATATTACATTATTATTGACTATATTCCCCACGATGTTGAAAGTGTCACATTCATAAGATATTTGAATTCAAACACAGGGTTCTATTAAAAAGCAATCTAGAGCAATGTATCTCAAATATTTGTCAAAGTAAAGTGTATGTTTTGGCTTAAAGAAGTAACAAAAGTAGTCAAATATCTGAATATAATACAGCTGGTAGTAGAAGAAAATATTTTTCCCACACATGCATAGCAACTGGCACTTGAAAAACACATACTTTCCCTATTGTTTCCCTGTTTGTCTGAATTGGACGCAGCAGTGGGTGGCTGTGTGATAATGCAAATGATGAAATATATCCTAAGTGCCTGCCATCTTAAATTTTATGGTTATGAGTCAAATTGCAGTACAACACGTAACTCAGCTTTAATGAGAGAAAGAAAGAAAGAAAGAAAGAAAGAAAGAAAGAAAGAAAGAAAGAAAGAAAGAAAGAAAGAAAGAAAGAAAGAAAGAAAGAAAGGAAGGAAGGAAGGAAGGAAGGAAGGAAGGAAGGAAGGAAGGAAGGAAGATCGATCGAGAGACAGAGAAAGAAAGAAAGAGGGAGGGAAGGAGGGAGGGAGGGAAGGAGGGAGGGAGGGAGGAAGTGAGGAAGGAAAACAGAGAGAAAGGGAGGAAGGGTGGGAGATTTTCAATAAGATCAAATAATCATTTTGTCACAACATTTTAATTGGTTGATTTCCCACTGGAGAAATGCCAAATATTGCAACAAAGGGACTAATTCTGTGGAAAATAATAATTCTACAAAGACTTTAAAATATTTAAAGGCTGATACTACATTTTCAAAGAAAAGACTCTTCTAAATCAAGCATTTCTTAAAAATAAACAAACATGTATCTCTGACGGGAAGTACTTGTTTTACTAACTCTCAGAATTTAGCTTTTTTCTGCTCTCCTCATCCATACTTGAAAGGGAAGATTTAAGAGTGCATTTACATTCGTTTGTTAAATCCTAAGGACAGCACAAAGATACTCTGGTGATCTTAAAATCTCTTTTTCTGCTACTAGCTTTCCAGACCTCCATGTTAACCCCAGCTTGAGGGGAGAATAGCACTGCCCATCAGCCTAAACTCAGTCCTTTGGTTTAGTTTGAAATCAGCAAGCACAAAACAACAGGAATTCTATATGCAATTGGGCTTATACTGGTGTAGTAGTATTTTTTAAAGTATCATGTCCAACTATGAGATAGAAAAATACTACATTAGGTCAAACAGAGAATATTCATCTCTGTCCAATTAGTTTCAGCACAGGTTCTTATCTACCTAGGGACACAGACTTGGGTAATTACTCTTTTTGTTTTTCTAACATGCTATGGTCACATTATTGAGTGTATTTTGGCCTTGCTAAAGTCCAAACTGACTCTTAATAAGGACAGTGTATTGGAACAACTGTTTAATGATGTAGTTTTTTGCATCACCAGGAGACATTTTAAACCTACGAAATGTCTAATGGGTGTTGCTGATTGGTTGGCAGTCCTGAAATAAATATCATTATATATCTGGATTATTTCCATAAATCAGTAGGAAAAAAGTTTCAAATGAGGTAAAAACTATTAACTCCTTCAGTTGCCTGGATAAAAGGACAAAAGTATCAATTGTTCTAAACTGAGTATAACAGCATCTATGGTGGAGTACCTAGACAAGAAGACACAAGATGCTTGGTACTCTGTGGTGAAAGCTTGATGATTTTTTCTGTATCCAAGAAATTATTAATGACATCCACCCATGACGTTCTCTTTTAAGCAGTATTCATTGCCGAAGAAAGGCAAATTCGCATATCTATTAGTGGATATTGCCTACCCGTGGAGGTCGTCCCCCCTTTATTTAAGTAATAATACTGTCATTCATTCAAGTGGCACATGAAAATTTTTTAAGTATTTTACCTACAGAATGCTCAACATAGAGGTACCAGTCCACTTTGGTTAGACTTCTTTTGGGGGAAATATACTTTAATACTAATCACAAATGTGTGCTCTAACTTCCTATTAGAGACCAATTTAAAACCTACACTCAGTAACTATCTCTCAATTGGCTTCTGTGTAGTACATTCTCCAGCATATAAAGTTGAGAAATGTGTGCTCCATATATGGGATTTTTTAGTGATCTTAGAGCACAAAAACAGATTACATGGAAATGTGTTTGACAGATTCTGGCTTGTTTAACAATTCTACCGAGCAGAATAATTCTTAATTCCCCATATTTTTAAACGCCCTCATATTTAAAAACCCATTCTATTTTATAAAAGCTATCACACAGTCACGTATTCACAGACATTTAATTTAGGGATTGTATTCATGCTACATTTTGTTACTGTACAACAAAGGAGCTATTTCTTATTTGGCGGTTGTGGATAAATCATTAAGGTTCAGTGTAGAGTACACAGTTTGTATGCAGGGAGGGGGTGTGATTTTACCATCTTTCTTATTTGATTTGTTGATTCCCTTCTATCCCTTCCTCTCCCTCAACCTCTCTGCCTGGGCAACCATTTAATCTTATGTCTGCCAGTAATTTTTCAAAATGCATATTATCGTTCTGTATGCCAGTATTTTTAACTTTCATAAAGGCTTGTATTGTATAGCTAAATCACTCTCTCAGCTTTTTCACTAAGCATTGTCACTTAAGATCTGCCCTTATTGTCGTGTGGACTTCAAATCAGTTGCATCTAAAGGCAGTACAACATGGCATGCATCAAGCACATTTTATTTATTTACTCCCTTGAAATGGAGATGCAAAATGCTTCCAACTACTCAGTTCCACAACCAACACCCTGCAAGGGATGTAGACATACACAATCCCCTAAGGACTGTATAAAAATTATACACTCTGGGGTGGGGTTGAGGAAGATGGTGGAAGAGGAAGACGCGGAGATCACCTTCCTCCCCACAAATACATCAGAAATACATCTACAAGTGGAACAACTCCTACAGAACACCTACTGAACGCTGGCAGAAGACCTCATAAATCCCAAAAGGTAAGAAACTCCCCACGTACCTGGGTAGGGCAAAAGAAGAAAAAAAAAAAAAAAAACAGAGACAAAAGAATAGGGACGGGACCCGCACCAGTGGGAGGGAGCTGTGAAGGAGGAAAGATTTCCAGACACTAGAAGCCCCTTCGCGGGCAGAGACTGCGGGTGGCAGAGGGGAGAAGCTTCGGAGCCGCGGAGGAGAGCACAGCAACAGGGCTGCTGAGGGCAAAGCGGAGAGATTCCCGCACAGAGGATCGGTGCCAACTGGCACTCACCAGCCCGAGAGGCTTGTCTGCTCACCTGCCGGGGCGGGCGGGGGCTGGGAGCTGAGGCTCGGGCTTCGGTAGGAGCGCAGGGAGAGGACTGCGGTTGGCGGCCTGAACACAGCCTGCAGGGGGTTAGTGCACCATGGCTGGCCGGGAAGGAGTCCGGAGAAAAGTCTGGACCTGCTGAAGAGGCAAGAAACTTTTTCTTACCTCTTTGTTTCCTGGTGTGCGAGGAGAGGGGATTCATAACACTGCTTAAAGGAGCTCCAGAGACAGGCGCGAGCCGCGGCCATCAGCGCAGATCCCAGACACAGGCATGAGACGCTAAGGCTGCTGCTGTTGCCACCAAGAAGCCTGTGTGCGAGCACAGGTCACTATCAATACCTCCCCTCCCGGGAGCCTGTGGAGCCCACCACCGCCAGGGTCCCGGGATCCAGGGACAACTTACCCGGGAGAACGCACGAGGCGCCTCAGGCTGGTGCAACTTCCAGCTGGCCTCTGCCGCCGCACGCTCGCCCCACATCCGCACCACACCCTCCCCCCAGCCTGAGTGAGCCAGAGTCCCCAAGTCAGCTGCTCCTTTAACCCTATCCTGTCTGAGTGAAGAACAGACACCCTCAGGCGACCTACACGCACAGGTGGGGACAAATCCAAAGCTGAGCCCAGGGAGCCAGGCTCCAGATATCTTACTTTATTTTATTTTATCCTCTTCCTTCCTTCCTTCCTTCCTTCCTTCCTTCCTTCCTTTCTTTCTCTCTCTCTCTCTTCTTTCTTTCTTTCTTTCTTTCTTTCTTTCTTTCTTTCTTTCTTTCTTTCTTTCTTTCTTTCTTTCTTTCTTTCTTTCTTCCTTCTTCTCCCTTTTATTCTGAGCCCTGTGGATGAAAGGCTATTGGTGCTGCAGCCAGGAGTCAGTGCTGTGCCTCTGAGGTGGGAGAGCCAACTTCAGGACACTGGTCCACAAGAGACCTCTAAGCTCCACGTAATATCAAACGGTGAAAATCTCCCAGAGATCTCCATCTCAACACCAATACCCAGCTTTACTCAACGACCAGCAAGCTACAGTGCTGGACACACTAAGCCAAACAACTAGCAAGACAGGAACACAATCCCATCCATTAGCACAGAGGCTGCTAAAAATCATAGTAAGTCCACAGACACCCCAAAACACACCACCAAATGTGGACCTGCCCACCAGAAAGACAAGATCCAGCCTCATCCACCAGAACACAGGCACTAGTCCCCTCCACCAGGAAGCCTACACAACCCACTGAACCAACCTTAGCCACTGGGGACAGACACTGAAAACAATGAGAACTATGAACCTGCAGCCTGCAAAAAGGAGACCCCAAACACAGTAAGATAAGCAAAATGAGAAGACAGAATAAAACACAGCAGATGAAGGAGCAAGGTAAAAACCCACCAGACCTAACAAATGAGGAGGAAATAGGCAGTCTACCTGAAAAAGAATTCAGAATAATGATAGTAAAGATGAGCCAAAATCTTGGAAATAGAATAGAGAAAATGCAAGAAACATTTAACAAGGATCTAGGAAAACTAAAGAGGAAACAAGCAATGATGAACAACACAATAAATGAAATTAAAAATTCTCTAGAAGGGATCAATAGCAGATAACTGAGGCAGAAGAATGGATAAGTGACCTGGAAGATAAAATAGTGGAAATAACTACTGCAGAGCAGAATAAATTAAAAAGAATGAAAAGAACTGAGGACAGACTCAGAGACCTCTGGGACAACATTAAACACACCAACATTCAAACTATAGGGGTCCCAGAAGAAGAAGAGAAAAAGAAAGGGACTGAGAAAATATTTGAAGAGATTATAGTTGAAAACTTCCCTAATATGGGAAAGGAAACAGTTAATCAATTCCAGGAAGCACAGAGAGTCCCATACAGGATAAATCCAAGGAGAAACATGCCAAGACATATATTAATAAAACTATCAAGAATTAAATTCAAAGAAAACATATTAACAGCAGCAAGGGAAAAACAACAAATAACACATAAGGGAATCCCCATAAGGTTAACAGCTGATCTCTCAGCAGAAACCCTACAAGCCAGAAGGGAGTGGCAGGACATACTGAAAGTGATGAAGGAGAAAAACATGCAGCCAAGACTACTCTACCCAGCAAGGATCTCATTCAGATTTGATGAAGAAATTAAAACCTTTACAGACAAGCAAAGGCTGAGAGAGTTCAGCACCACCAAACCAGCTTTACAACAAATACTAAAGGACCTTCTCTAGGCAAGAAACACAAGTGAAGCAAAAGACTTACAATAACAAACCCAAAACAATTAAGAAAATGGGAATAGGAACATACATATCGATAATTACCTTAAATATAAAGGGATTAAATGCTCCCACCAAAAGACACAGACTGGCTGAATAGATAGAAAAACAAGACCCATATATATATATGCTGTCTACAACAGACCCACTTCAGACCTAGGGACACAAACAGAAAGAGAGAGGATGGAAAAAGATAACATGCAAATGGAAATCGAAACAAAGCTGGAGTAGCAATTCTCATATGAGAAAAAATAGACTCTAAAATAAAGACTATTAGAAGAGACAAAGAAGGACACTACATAATGATCAAGGGATCAATCCAAGAAGAAGATATAACAATTGTAAATATTTATGCACCCAACATAGGAGAACCTAAATACATAAGGCAAATACTAACAGCCATAAAAGGGGAAATCGACAGTAACACAATCATAGTACAGGACTTTAACACCTCACTTTCACCAATGGACAGATCATACAAAATGAAAATATATAAGGAAACACAAGCTTTAAATGATAAATTAAATAAGATGGACTTAATTGATATTTATAAGACATTCCATCCAAAAACAACAGAATACACATTTTTCTCAAGTGCTCATGGAATATTCTCCAGGATAGATCATATCTTGGGTCTCAAATCAAGCCTTGTTAAATTTAAGAAAATTGAAATCGTATCAGGTATCTTTTTTGACCACAATGCTATCAGACTAGATATCAATTACAGGAAAAGATCTATAAAAATAAAAACACATGGAGGCTAAACAATACACTACTTAATAACCAAGTGATCACCTAAGAAATCAAAGAGGAAATCAAAATATACCTAGAAACAAATGACAATGGAGACACGATGACCCAAAACATATGGAATGCAGCAAAAGCAGTTTTAAGAGGGAAGTTCATAGCAATGCAATCCTACCTTAAGAAACAGGAAACATCTCAAATAAACAACCTAACCTTACACCAAAATCTATTAGAGAAAGAAGAACAAAATAAACCCAAAGTTAGCAGAAGGAAAGAAGATCAGATCAGAAATAAATGAAAAAGAAATGAAGGAAACGATAGCAAAGATCAATAAAACTAAAAGGTGGTTCTTTGATAACATAAGCAAAATTGATAAACCATTAGGCAGACTCATCAAGAAAAAAGGGAGAAGACTCTAATCAATAGAATTAGAAATGAAAAAGGAGAAGTAACAACTGACACTGCAGAAGTACAAAGGAGGATGAGAGATTACTACAAGCAACTCTATGCCAATAAAATGGACAACCTGGAAGAAATGGATAAATTCTTAGTAATGTACAACCTGCCAAGACTGAACCAGGAAGAAATAGAAAATATGAACAGACCAATCACAAGTAATGAAATTGAAACTGTGATTAAAAATCTTCCAACAAACAAAAGCCAAGGACCAGATGGCTTCACAGGCGAATTCTATCAAACATTTAGAGAAGAGCTAACACCTATCCTTCTCAAACTCTTCCAAAATACAGCAGAGGGAGGAACACTCCCAAACTCATTCTACAAGGCCACCATGACCCTGGTGCCAAAACCAGACAAAGATGTCACAAAGAAAGAAAACTGCAGACCAATGTCACTGATGAACATAGATGCAAAAATCCTCAACAAAATACCAGCAAACAGAATCCAACAGCACATTAAAAGGATCATACACCATGATCAAGTGGGGTTTATTCCAGGAATGCAAGGATTCTTCAATATACAGAAATCAGTCAATGTGATACGCCATATTAACAAATTGAATGAGAAAAACCATATGATCATCTCAATAGATGCAGAGAAAGATTTTGCCAAAATTCAACATGCATTTATGATAAAGACCCTCCAGAAAGTAGGCATAGAGAGAACTTTCCTCAACAAAATAAAGGCCACATATGACAAACCCACAGCCAACATCTTCCTCAATGGTGGAAAACTGAAACCATTTCCGCTAAGATCAGGAACAAGAAAAGGTTGCCCACTCTCACCACTATTATTCAACATGGTTTTGGAAGTTTTAGCCACAGCAATCAAAGAAAAATAAATAAAAGGAATCCAAATCAGAAAAGAAGAAGTAAAGCTGTCACTGTTTGCAGATGACATGATACTCTACATAGAGAATCCTAAAGATGCCACCAGAAAACTACTAGAGCTAATCAATGAATCTGGTAAAATAGCTGGATACAAAATTAATGCACAGAAATGTCTGGCATTCCTATACACTAATGATGAAAAATCTGAAAGTGGAATTAAGAAAACACTCCCATTTACCATTGCAACAAAAAGAATATAATATCTAGCAATAAACCCCCCTAAGGAGACTAAAGACCTGTATGCAGAAAATTATAAGACACTGATGAAAGAAATTAAAGATGATACAAATAGATGGAGAGATATACCATGTTCTTGGATTGGAAGAATCAACATTGTGAAAATGACTATACTACCCAAAGCAATCTACAGATTCAATGCAGTCCCTATCAAACTACCACTGGCATTTTTCACAGAACTAGAACAAAAAATTTCACAATTTGTATGGAATCACAAAAGACCCCGAATAGCAAAAGCAATCTTGGGAACGAAAAATGGAGCTGGAGGAATCAGGCTCCCTGACTTCAGACTATACTACAAAGCTACAGTAATCAAGACGATATGGTACTGGCACAAAAACAGAAAGATAGATCAATGGAACAGGATAGAAAGCCCAGAGATAAACCCACTTCTCTATGGTCACCATATATTTGATAAAGGAGGCAGAATATATAGTGGAGAAAAGACAGCCTCTTCAATAAGTGGTGCTGGGAAAACCTGACAGCTACATGTAAAAGAATGAAATTAGAACAATCCCTAACACCATACACAAAAATAAACTCAAAATGGATTAAAGACCTAAATGTAAGGCCAGACACTATCAAACTCTTAGAGGAAAACATAGGCAGAACACTCTATGACAAAAATCACAGCAAGATCCTTTTTGACTAACCTCCAAGAGAAATGGAAATAAAAATAAAAATAAACAAATGCGACCTAATGAAACTTAACAGCTTTTGCACAGTAAAGGAAACCATAAGCAAGACCAAAAGACAACCCTCAGAATGGGAGAAAATATTTGCAAATGAAGCAACTGACAAAGGATTAATCTCCAAAATTTACAAGCAGCTCATGCATCTCAATAACAGAAAAAGAATCAACACCATCCAAAAATGGGCAGAAGGCCTAAATAGAGATTTCTCCAAAGAAGATATACAGATTGCCAACAAACACATGAAAGAATGCTCAACATCATTAATCATTAGAGAAATGCAAATCAAAACTACAATGAGATATCATCTCACACCCGTCAGGATGGCCATCATCAAAAAATCTAGAAACAATAAATGCCGGTGAGGGTGTGGAGAAAAGGGAACACTCTTGCACTGTTGGTGGGAATGTAAATTGTTACAGCCACTATGGAGAACAGTATGGAGGTTCGTTAAAAAACTAAAAATAGAACTACCATATGACCCAGCAATCCCATTACTGGACATATACCCTGAGAAAAACATAATTCAGAAAGAGTCATGTACCACAATGTTCATTGCAGCCTTATTTACAATAGCCAGGACATGGAGGCAACCTAAGGGTGCATCGACAGATGAATAGATAAAGAAGATATGTCACATATATACAGTTAAATATTACTCAGCCATAAAAAGAAACAAAATTGAGATATTTGTAGTGAGGTGGATGGACCTACAGTCTGTCATACAGAGTGAAGTAAGTCAGAAAGAGAAACAAAATACCATACACTAACACATATATATGAATTCTAAGAAAAAAGAAAAGGTCATGAAGAACCTAGGGGTAAGACGGGAATAAAGACACAGACCTACTAGAGAATGGACTTGAGGATATGGAGGGGGGAAGGGTAAGTTGGGACAAAGCGAGAGAGAGGCATGGACATATATACACTACCAAACGTAAGGTAGATAGCTAGTGGGAAGCAGCCGCATAGCACAGGGAGATCAGCTCCGTGCTTTGTGACCGCCTGGAGGGGTGGGAGGGAGGGAGATGAAGAGGGAAGAGATATGGGAACGTATGTATATGTATAACTGATTCACTTTGTTATAAAGTAGAAACTAACACACCATTGTAAAGCAATTATACTCCAATAAAGATGTAAAAAAAAAAAATCTTTCAACAAACAGAAGTCCAGGATGAGGTGGCTTCAGAGGTGAATCCTGTAAAACATTTAGAGAAAAGCTAACACCCATCCTTCTCAAACTCTTCCAAAAAATTGCAGAGGAAGGAGCATTCCCAAACTCATTCTATGAGGCCACCATCACCCTGATACCAAAACCAGACAAAGATACTACAAAAAAAGAAAATTACAGGCCAATATCACTCATGAATATAGATGCAAAAATCCTCAACAAAATACTAGTAAACAGAATTCAACAACACATTAAAAGGATCATACACCATGATCAAGGGGGATTTATCTCCAGGATGCAAGGATTCTCCAATAATGCAAATCAATCAATGTGATATACCATATTAACAAATTGAAGAATAAAAACCATATGATCATCTCAGTAGACGCAGAAAAAGCTTTTGACAAAATTCAACACCATATTATGACAAAAACTCTCCAGAATGTGGGCATAGAGGGAACCTACCTCAACATAATAAAGGCCATATACAAGAAACCCACAGCAAACATCATTCTCAATGGTGAAAAACTGAAACAATTTCCTCTAACATCAGGAATAAGAAAAGGAGGTCCACTCTCACCACTATTATTCAACAAAGTTTTAGAAGTCCTAGCCACTGCAATCAGAGAAGAAAAAGAAATAAAAGGAATACAAATTGGAAAAGAAGAAATAATAATGTGTCTGTTTGCAGATGACATGATACTATACATAGAGTATCCTAAAGATGCCACCAGAAAACTACTAGAGCTATTCAATGAATTTGGTAAAGTTGCAGGATACAAAATTAATGCACAGAAATCTTTTGCATTCCTATACACTAATGATGAAAAATCTGCAAGTTAAATTAAGAAAACACTCCCATTTAGCACTGCAACAAAAAGAATAAAATACCTAGGAATAAGCCTACCTAGGGAGACAAAAGACCTGTATGCAGAAAACTATAAGACACTGATGAAAGAAATTAAAGATGATACAAATAGATGGAGAGATATACCATGTTCTTGGATTGGAAGAATCAATATTGTGAAAATGACTGTACTACCCAAAGCAATCTACAGATTCAATGCAATCCCTATCAAATTACCAATGGCATTTTTCACAGAACTAGAGCAATAAATCTTAAAATTTGTATGGAAACACAAAAGACCCCGAATAGCCAAAGGAGTCTTGAGGGAAAAAAACGGAGCTCGAGGAATCAGACTCCCTGACTTCAGACTATACTACAAAGCTACAGTAATCAAGACAGTATTGTAGTGGCACAAAAACGAAAATATAAATCAATGGAAGAGGATAGAAAGCCCAGAGATAAACCCACACACCTATGGTCAACTAATCTATGACAAAGCAGGCAAGGATATACAATGGAGAAAAGACAGTGTCTTCAATAAGTGGTGCTGGGAAAACTGGACAGCTACATGTAAAAGAATGATATTAGAATACTCCCCAACACCATACACAAAAATAAACTCAAAATGGATTAGAGACCTAAATGTAAGACCAGACACTATAAAACTCTTAGAGGAAAACATAGGAAGAAAACTGTTTGACATAAATCACAGAAAGATCTTTTTTGATCCACCTCCTAGAGTAATGGAAATAAAAACAAAAATAAACAAATAGGACCTAATGAAACTTAAACGTTTTGCACAGCAAAGGAAACCATAAACAAGACAAAAATACAACCCTCAGAAAGTGAGAAAATATTTGCAACCAAATCAACCAAATCAAAGGATTAATCTCCAAAATATATAAACAACTCATGCAGCTCAATATTAAAAAAAAAAAAATCCAAAATTGGCAGAAGACCTAAATAGGCATTTCTCCAAAGAAGACATACAGATGGCCAAGAAGCACATGAAAAGCTGTTCAACATCATTAATTATTAGAGAAATGCAAATCAAAATTACAATGAGGTGTCACATCACACCAGTTAGAATGGGCATCATCAGAAAATCTACAAACTACAAATACTGGAGAGGGTGTGGAGAAAAGGGACCCCTCTTGCACTGTTGGTGGGAATGTAAATTGATACAGCCACTATGGAGAACAGTATGGAAGTTCCTTAAAAAACTAAAAATAGAACTACCATATGATCCAGCAATCCCACTACTGGGCATATACCCAGAGAAAACCCAATTCAAAAAGACACATGCACCCCAATGTTCATTGCAGCACTATTTGCAATAGCCAGCTCATGGAAGCAACTTAACTGCCCATCAACAGATAAATGGATAAAGAAGTTGTGGTACATATATACAATGGAATTTTACTCAGCCATGAAAAGAAATGAAATTGGGTCATTTGTTGAGATGTGGATGGACCTAGAGGCTGTCATACAGAGTGAAGTAAGTCAGAAAGAGAAAAACAAATATCGTATATTAATGCATATATGTTGAACCTAGAAAAATGGTACAGGTGCACGTGTTGCATGGCAGAAATTGAGACACATGTGTAGAGAACAAACGTATGGACACCAAGGGGGGAAAGAAGTGGGGTGGTGGTTGTGGTGGTGTGATGAATTGGGCGATTGGGATTGACATGTATACACTGATGTGTATAAAATTGATGACTAATAAGAACCTGCTGTATAAAAAAATAAAATTAAATTTAAAAATTAAAAAAAGATATACAACACAATGTTATGTTGTTTATAACAATAACGTTATGTTTTGTTATAACAATGTCTTCTCCCCATTCTGTGATCTGTGGTCTCTTTCATGTCACAGAAATCCTCAATTTTTACGTAATTCCAATGGTCTAAAATTTTCACTTATAATGTGTGCTTCTGAAGATTGTTAATATTTCCCCATACATTGGTCACAAAGATATTTCAAATATAGATCTTTAAACTATCTAGTCTTCCTTTCTATGAATAGTTTTGCCTATAACGTACAGTGCATACAATTGTCTCAAAAGAGTGGACAGGTATAAAAGTGGGAATGCAACATTAACAAAGTGACTGACAAGAAAATATATTCATGATGGGAAAAACAAGTTGGTGAGAGAATTATTTTTAACAAATTCACCTTCTAAAGTAAGTTTATTTTTCAGATTTTTGCAGATGTATTCTAAAACAAACACAAAGATAAAGACACTTTGCAAAGAACTATATATGAATTCAAACAGATTTCAACCAGTATCATGGTTACAATACTCCATAGAAAGCTGACTCTTCATTAAAGTGACATGTATATTTCTTGGTATGAATAAGGAACTCAAACTCTATGCTTTCCCCCTCCAGTAGGCTTTCCTACCTCACTGACATGTACACTTAGTATGAATGAGAAATTAATAGTACTATATATAATTCTCCTATGGCAATTTGCTTTTTAAGCATTCCTCCTAATAGTGAAATAAAATAGATTTTAAAGAAATGTTAAGTATGTTGACCTGAAACAAAGAGACTGCCAGATATTTCTCCAGCAGAGATGGGTTTATTCAGGATCCACAGAGAATTATAATTCGGGGCCTGTAACGATGGTGAGCCACATGCGAGCCCCAGCAAGAATAGAGAAGAGAAGGCTTTTATAGAGGGGAAAGGAAGGGGGGAGGGCTGGAGTAAACAAAGAGTCTGTGGCTTTTCATTGGCTGAGTCCTTGCCAGGAAAGAAGAGGAGTCTTTTTCCTTCCTGCTGGGCTCTGATATCATCACAGGGTGTGAGAGAGCCCCCTGCTGGTCTACCCACTCTAATTTAGGTTTCTGTTTATTACTTTTTATAAGTACCATATCTAAGTCATTATTTAAAGCTTGAAATAATAGGTGAATATCAGTTTATCTTGAAAGGTAATAGATTACGTATTTCATCATATCAAGCTTTCAACACTGATACCTATAAACAAGTTAAATTGCTTCAAAATAAAAGGATAGGGACTTCCCTGGTGGTGCAGTGGTTAAGAATCCGCCTGCCAATGCAAGGGACATGGGTTCAATCCCTGGTCCAGGAAGATCCCACATGCCGCGGAGTAACTGAGCCTGTGCACCCCAACGACTGAGCCGGCACTCTAGAGCCCGTGAGCCACAGCTGCTGAGCCTGTGTGCCACAACTACTGAAGCCCGTGTGCCTGGAGCCTGTGCTCTGCAACAAGAAAAACCACAGCAATGAGAAGCCCCTGCACCACAACGAAGAGTAGACCCCTCTCGCTGCATAGAGAAAGCCCGCATGAAGCAACGAAGACACAACACTGCAGAAAATAAATAAATTAATTAAATAATTAATTAAAATAAAAGGATATATTATCAGGGAGTATTGCTACGTATACAAACACAAAATCTTGATGGCATATGAAAGCAGGCATTTATTTCTCATACACTTGAGGATTTATTTTAAGCTGTGATTCCAAATAGGTTGGTTCCTCACGGCTTATTGATGTCTCTTGCACTTAATATGTTTTCATTCAGAGGCCTGGGATGAAGGGGGAGCAACTAGCCAGGGGTGCTCTTCTCATAGCAGTGGTGGAAAAACAAGATGAAGCCCCACTGTGAAACCACATTCCAAATTTTGCTTGCATCATGACTGTTATAATCCATTGGTCATAGCAAGTCACAAGGCCATACCCAGAGTCAAGGGATACATTCAGTCCACCATGAGGCCAAAAAAGCTCACGGCCAAATCCAATATATACTGAGACAGGAAGTACATTCCACCCCAAGGAAGAGCAGAAGAGAGTCAATATCTTCTGAACAATAATCCAAACCATTACAGATATCTTTAAATTAAAGTATAGTTGATGTACTTTATGAGTAAACTTCATGAGTTTCACATGTACAGCATAGTGATTCACGATTTTTAAAGCTTATATTCCATTTATAGTTACAACAAAATACTGGCTATATTCCCTGTGTTGTACAATACACACTTGTAGCTTATTTATTTTATAACTATTACAGATATTTTTGAAACAAGTACTAAGAGACATGATTCTTATGTACATTATTAGGGACAGGAAAAAGGAAGCACATATTTATTACTGGGAATAT
Source organism: Delphinus delphis (assembly GCF_949987515.2). NCBI lineage: Eukaryota > Metazoa > Chordata > Mammalia > Artiodactyla > Delphinidae > Delphinus > Delphinus delphis. Next base: position 83,207,801 of record NC_082696.1, on the reverse strand, counting down.
ATAACATGCAACATGATTCTTTAACATAAGATAAGGAGCCTGGTAATTATGCAGAAGGTCCTTGTTTTAATTTGCTCAGGCTGCCATGGAAAAATATCATGAACTGGGTGGCTTAAACAACAGAAATTCATTTTCTTGAAGTTCTCAAGGATGGAAGTCTGAGATTATAACCCAGCAGAGTCGGGTTCTGGTGAGAGCCCTCACCCTGGCTTGGGGATGGCTGCTTTCTCACTCTGTCCTCACATGAATGGGAGGAAGCAAGCTCTGGTCTCTTTCTCTTCTTGTAAGGACACTAATCCCATCATGACTTCGAGATCCCCAAGATCATGATCCCCAAGATCATGACTTCATCTAAACCTAATTACCTCCTAAAGGCCCCATCTCCAAATGCCATCACTTTGCTTTTGGACTCGAAAATATCAACATGAACACATGACTTTCCCAGCTCTGATCCCTGAAAGGGCCTCGAAGCAGTGATATCTCCATAGCAATGCACATATCCAGTGCTCATATTTGCTTACTAAATGCCTTTCAGCAGAAAAGGGGTTGGGGAAGGATTACAGGAGAAATGGCAGATTCCAGGACTGAAGTGTAAACAGTGCAAGGTAAAATAATCCCAGAATATCTTGTTGCTATGCTGAGAGTAAGAGGATATATCATAAGACAAAAGCCAGCTTGAAAGAGTTTCTATCGGGAATACTCTGAGAATCACAAATTATAATGATGGTAACGAAGTATCACACATTGAATGTGTGTGTATGTCAACTGAGTCATTAGTGGTACTCAAAAATACAATGGAGAGAGCAAGGGAAGCTGTTTTTTGTTTTGTTTTGGTTTGGTTTTTTAACAGAAGAATGAAAAATCATAATTGTAGAAGGGAAGACAGATTGAAAATTACCTTTAGAAACCACTAAAATAATAAATGATATAGAAACGAATCATCAGTTGATACTAAAATCATTAGGTGAATGACTGGGAATAGGATATTCACATACTCTCAAAGATTTCATATTAATACATTACTCATTAATTAGAAAGAGAAAAGGTCACCTTAGTAATGGAAAAACCTGTCAGACACATCAATCGAGACTTCAAAATTAAAGACTTCCAATATGAAACACCCAGACCTTGTGTTCCTCTTGCTGTGATACACTAAGAAGGACACATTACCAGTTTAATGTTATTTCCAAAACAATATTTAATCCAAATGTCATCATAAGGTACTAATCAGACAAATTCAAGTCAAGGGACATTCTATAAAACCACAAGCCTGAAATGTTTGTTTTTTTTTTTAAATGCCAACATCATGAAAGGCACAAAAAGAAGGGAATAGCTCTTCTAGATAAAAGGAGATTTTACAACTAAAGGCAATGCTTTCAATTTCATTGGATTCTGGGTATTTTTGGGGGGAGAGGGGGTTATATTTGTTTACTATGTAGTGTTAGTTTCTCCTGTACCACGAAGTGGAGTTCCCTGTGCTATACCACAGGTTCTCATTAGTTATCTATTTTATACACATTAGTGTATGTATGTCACTCTAAATATCCCAATTCATCTCACACACCTCTTTCCCCCTTTGGTGTCCATGCATTTGTTCTCTACATCTGTATCTCTATTTCTGCCTTGCAAACTGGTCCATCTGTACCCTTTTTTTAGATTCCACATATATGCATTAATATAAAATATTTGTTTTGCTCTTTCTGACTTACTCCACTCTGTATGACAGTGTCTAGATCCATCCACGTCTTGACAAATGACCCAATTTCATTCCTTTTTATGGCTGAGTAATACTCCATTGTATATACGTACCACATCTTCTTTATCCATTCATCTGTTGATGCGCATTTAGGTTGTTTCCATGACCTGGCTATTGTAAATAGTGCTGCAATGAATATTGGGGTGCATGTGTCTTTTTAAATTATGGTTTCCTCTGGATATATGCCCAAGAGTGGGATTGCTGGGTCATATGTTAATTCTATTTTTAGATTTTTGAGGACCCTCCATACAGTTCTCCATAGTGGCTGTATCAATTTACATCCCTACCAACAGTGAAAGAGGGTTCCCTTTTCTCCACACCCTCTGCAGCATTTATTGTTTGTAGATTTTCTGATGATAACCACTCTAATGGGTGTGAGGTAATACCTCATTGTAGTTTTGATTTGCATTTCCCTAGTAATTAGTGATGTTGACCAGAATATCATGGGCCTCTTGGCCATCTGTATGTCTTCTTTGGAGAAATGTCTATTTAGGTCTTCCATCCATTTTTTGATTGGGTCACTTATTTTTTTGCTATTGAGCTGCAGGAGGTGTTTGAATAATTTGGAGATTAATACTTCGTCCATCAATTCCTTTGCAAATATTTTCTCTCATACTGAGGGTTGCCTTTTTGTATTGTTTACGGTTTCCTTTGCTGTGCAAAAGCTTTTAAGTTTCATTAGGTCCCATTTGTTTATTTTTGTTTTTATTTCCATTACTCTAGGGGGTGGGTCAGTAAAGATCTTGCTGTGATTTATGTCAAACAGTGTTCTTCTTATGTTTTCCTCTAAGAGTTTTATAGTGTCGGGCCTTACATTTAGCTCTTTAATCCATTTTGAGTTTATTTGTGTGTATGGTGTTAGGGAGTGTTCTAATTTCATTCTTTTACCTGTAGCTGTCCAGTTTTCCCAGTGCCACTTGTTGAAGAGACTGCCTTTTCTCCATTGTATATCCTTGCAACCTTGTCACAGATTAGTTGACCATAGGTGCATGGGTTTACCTCTGGGCTTTCTATCGTGTTCCTTTCATCTATATTTCCGTTTTTGTGCCATTACCATATTGTCTTGTTTACTGTAGCTTTGTAGTATAGTCTGAAGTCAGGGAGTCTGATTCCTCCAGCTCTCTTCTTTGTTTGATTGTTTGTCTTTTTCTCAAGATTGCTCTGGCTATTCGGGGTCATTTGTGTCTCCATACAAATTTTAAGATTTTTTGTTCTAGTTCTGTGAAAAATGCCATTGGTTATTTGATAGGGATTGCACTGTATCTGTAGATTGCTTTGGGTAGGATAGGCATTTCCACAATATTGATTCTTCCAATCCAAGAACATGGTATATCTCTCCATCTGTTTGTGTCACCTTTGATTTCTTTCATCAATGTCTTATAATTCTTTGAGTACAGTTCTTTTACCTCCTTAGGTAGGTATATTCCTAGGTATTTTATTATTTTTGTTGCAATGGTGAATGGGATAGTTTCCTTAATTTCTCTATCTGCTCTTTTGTTGTTAGTGTATAGGAATGCAGGAGATTTCTGTGCATTAATTTTGTATCCTGCAACTTTACCAAATTCTTTGAATAGCTCTGGTAGTTTTCTGGTGGTATCTTTAGGATTTCCTATGTATAGTATCATGTCATCTGCAAATAGTGACTGTTTTACTTCTTCTTTTCCAATTTGTATTCCTCTTATTTGTTTTTCTTCTCTGATTGCCATGGTACGGACTTCCAAAACTATGTTGAATACTAGTGGAAACAGTGGACATCCTTGTCTTGTTCCTGATCTTAGAGGAAATGCTTTCAGGTTTTCCACCATTGACAATGATGTTTGATGTGTGTTTGTCATATATAGCTGAAATTAGGTTGATGTAGGTCCCCACTATGCACACATTCTAGAGAGGTTTTATAATAAATGTGTGTTGAATTTTGTCAAAAGCTTTTTCTGCATCCATTGAGATGATCATATGGTTTTTACTCTTCAGTTTGTTAATATGCTGTATCACATTGATTGATTTGCATATACTGAAGAATGCTTGCAACCCTGGGATGAAGCCCACTTGATCATGGTGTATGATGACTTTTATCGTGCTGTTGGATTCTGTTTGCTAGTATCTTGTTGAGGATTTTTGCATCTCTATTCATCAGTGATATTGGTCTGTAATTTTCTTTTTTTTTTATAATATCTTTGTCTGGTCTTGGTATCAGGGTGAAGGTGGCCTCTTAGAATGAGTTTGGAGTGTTCCTTCCTCTGCAATTTTTTGGAAGAATTTGAGAATGAGGGGTGTTAGCTCTTCTCTAAATGTTTGGTAGAATTCACCTGTGAAGCCCTCCGGTCCTGGACTTCTGTTTGTTGGAATTTTTTTTTAACATCTTTACTGGAGTATAATTGCTTTACAGTGGTGTGTTATTTCTGCTGTATAACAAAGTGAATCAGCTATACATATACATATATCCCCATATCTCCTCCCTCTTGCTTCTCCCTCCCACCCTCCTTACCTCACCCTTCTAGGTGGACACAAAGCACTGAGCTGATCTCCCTGTGCTAGGTGACTGCTTCCCACGAGCTATCTATTTTACATTTGGTAGTGTATATGTGTCCATGCCACTCTCTCACTTTGTACCAGCTTACCCTTCCCCCTCCCCATGTCCTCAAGTCCATTCTCTATGCCTGCATCTTTATGCCTCTCCTGCCCCTAGGTTCTTCAGAACCATTTTTTTTTCTTTTTAGATTCCATATATATGTGTTAGCATATGGTATTTGCTTTTCTCTTTCTGACTTACTTCACTCTGTATGACAGTCTCTAGGTCCATCCACCTCACTACAAATAACTCACTTTTGTTTCTTTTTATGGCTGAGTAATATTCCATTGTATATATGTGCCACATCTTCTTTATAGTTTCAATTTCAGTACTTTTGATTGGTCTGTTCATATTTTCTATTTCTTCATGGTTCAGTCTTGGAAACTTATACCTTTCTAAGAATTTGTCCATTTCTTCCAGGTTGTCCATTTTATTGGCATAGAGTTGCTTGTAGTTGTCTCCTAGGATGCTTTGTATTTCTATGGTGTCTGTTGTAATTTCTCCTTTTTCATTTCTAATTTTATTGATTTGAGTCCTCTCCCTCTTTTTCTTTTTTTTTTTTTTTTTTTTTTTTTTTTTTCCCTCTTTTTCTTGATGAGTCTGGCTAATGGTTTATCAATTTTGTTTATCTTCTCAAAGAACCAGCTTTTAGTTTTATTTATCTTTGTTATTGTTTTCTGGATATTTTTTGAAGCTAAAAGAATACTGTTAGAAAAATAAAAGATTTTCAAAATTAATTGTATGTTAGATTACTGTGTCAATGTTAAATATTTCTTTTGGTTATTGTGGTGTTTATATGACTACAATTCCCATCTTTACCAAGTATTGCATATTAAATATAATAAAAGGTTTATGAATTATAAACATCTTGGCAATTTCTGAATGTCATCAGTAAGAAGAATTATTATAGCCTATTATATATGAAGTCAACAATTGCCACAGGGGATTCAAATACATGTGACAATCTCTGTGCTTGACAGTTAAGAGATTAACTAGTTAAGGAACAATAAACAATAATATAGATGATATACCCCCCAAATATCAAATTCCATGATATAATCCAGTGCTTCTTAAATTTTTTATGTACCTATGAATTACCAAGGATTTTCTATTAGGCAGGCTTTGATTTGGTAAATCTGTTGTAGGGCCTGAGATTCTGCATTTCTAGTAAACTCTGGCCCTTGGATCACGATTTAAATAGTGGGTATAGACGGTAAGAGCTATAGGAGGAAGAAATTATTAAGAATTAGGGTAAGTAAAGAAGGCTTTGGGGAAAAATTGAATCTTGAAACCTTAACCCTTTTTCAAAAATGAAGGGGCAAAGGGAAAGGTAGAAAGGTGTTTATAATAGCTCTATTCATTTATTCATTCCTCATCTTGTACATCTTCTCAATTTCCAGCATGTAGAAGACTCTGTGTGCAGCAGTGAAGGCAGTGTTTGAATTCATTTTATTTTCTCTCACAGTGTCTTATATAGAGGAGGAGCTCAGTGAATATGTTTATTAAACTCAATTTAATTTATGGCTAGGAAATAACCAGAAAAAAGAATTAGAGAGAGAAATTATCATAATGCCATTATGGGCTGGTAAAATAAATAGTCTGACTCAAGAGAAATATAATTGTGCCTGTGAGGATAGGATGAAGAAGGATTATGAACAACTTAAAGGGGTAGCAGAGAAGTGTACATTTGATAGAGTTAAACTTTTTAAAATTGGGAAATAACATTCTAAAAATAATGCTTGAGAACAGTTTGTCAAGCAATGATTTTGATTGGAGGAGGATAAGATGGAGGTCAGTTGGAAGCTATTGCATAATCCAGAAAACCATCTCTCCTAATTTATCAATCTTCTCCTGGCATCAAGCATTTCCTTTGCCATCTTCTCTTTTCTCTGTATCAGAGGTTGGGCGACTGAGTGACTGAGTTATTCGAATTCCAGGACACTAGGTCGCTGGTAAAGGTGAAACCCTGGTCAGCTTTTCTTTTACCCATTTCAAAGTTCTTATATTCACAACTGATTTTTTCTTAACTTTTTACAAAAGTTTTTAAAGTTGCTTTTAAAGGAACTTGATATCAAAGATAATGCACCATGCTAATCATTTTAATCAGGTTCTTTCTTGAATCATTGATAAAGTTCAATTAGCTAGGCAATTATTGGTGTTAGCTTGTTAGTGCAAATATTTAAAAACCTCTCTATTTTACACTTACTTCTGTTAGTAAATACTATTCACATGTATATTGTGAATAATTTTTCCCTGTTCATGGCTTGCATTTTCGTTTTCTTAATGCTATCATTTGACAAACAAAATGTATTAATTATTAATAATAATTACCAAGTGAGCAAGATGGCGGAGGAGTAAGAGGTGGAGCTCACCTTGCTCCCCACAAATACATCCGAAATACATCTACATGTGGAACAACTCCTACAGAACACCTACTGAAAGCTGGCAGAAGACCTCAAACTTCCAAAAATGCAAGAAAAGCTCCACATAACTGGGGTCCTGTTGCTTTGGCCAGGGCTCAGGCCTAAGCCTCTGAGGTGGGAGAGCTGAGTCCAGGAGGTTGGAACACCAGAGAATTCCTAGCCCCATAGGATATTAATGAGTGAGAGCTCTCCCAGAGATCTCCATCTCAACACTACACCTAGCTCCACCCAACTGCCAGAAAACTCCACTGCTGGATGCCTCATGCCAAACAAATAGCAAGACAGGAAAAACACCCCACCCATTAGCAAACAGGCTGCCTAAAGTCATACTAAGCTCACAGATAACCCAAAACACAGCACTGGAAGTGGCCTTGCCCAACAGAGGGACAAGATACAGCTCCACCCACCAGAACACAGGCAAGAGTCTCCCCCACCAGGAATCCTACACAAGCCACTGGGCCAACCTCACCCACTGGGGGAAGTCACCAGAAATAGAGGAACTATGACCATGCAGCATACAAATAGGAGACTCCAAACACAGTGAGTTAAACAAAATGAGAAGACAAAGAAATATGCAGCAGATAAAGGAGCAAGGTAAAAACCCAAAAGACCAAACAAATGAAGAGGAAATAGGCAGTCTACCTCAAAAAGTATTCAGAGTAATGATACTAAAGATAACCCAAAATCTCAGAAATAGAATGGAGAAAATACAAGAAACGTTTAAAAAGAACTTAGAAGAACTAAAGAGCAAACAAACAGTGATGAACAACACAATTACTGAAATTAAAAATAATTTAGAAGGAATCAATAGCAGAATAAATGAGGCAGAAGAACAGATAAGTGAGCAGGAAAGTAGAATGGTGGAAATAACTGTCACAGAGCAGAATAAAGAGAAAAGAATGAAAAGAATTAAGGACAGTCTCAGAGACCTCTGGACAACATTAAATGTACCAACATTCAAATTATGAGGTCCCAGAAGAAGAAGAGAAAAAGAAAGGGTCTGAGAAAATATTTGAAGAGATTATAGTAGAAAATTTCCCTAACATGGGAAAGGAAATGCTCAATCAAGCACCGGAAGTGCAGAGAGTCCCATACAGGGTAAACCCAAGGAGAAACACACCAAGACACATGTTATTCAAACTATCAAAACTTAAATACAAAGAAAAAACATTAAAAGCAGCAAGGGAAAAGCAACAAATAACATATAAGGGAATCCCCATAAGGTTACCAGCTGATTTTTCAGCAGAAACTCTGCAGGCCAGAAGGAAGTGGCAGGGTATATTTACAACGATGAAAGGGAAAAACCTCTACCCAAGATTACTCTACCCAGCAAGGAACTCATCCAGATTTGATGGAGAAATCAAAGGTTTACAGACAAGCAAAAGTGAAGAGATTCAGCACCACCAAACCAGTTCAACAAATGCTAAAGGCACTTCTCTAAGTGGGAAACACAAGAGAAGAAAAGGACCTACAAAAACAAGCCCAAAACAATTAAGAAAATGGTAATAGGAACATACATATTGATAACTACCTTAAAGGTGAATGGACTAAATCCTCCAACCAAAAGACACAGACTGGCTGAATGGATACAAAAACAAGACCCATATATATGCTGTCTACAAGAGACCCACTTCAGACCTAGGGACACATACAGACTTGAAAGTGAGGGGATGGAAAAAGATATTCCATGCAAATGGAAATCAAAAGAAAGCTGCAATAGCGATACTCATATCAGATAAAATAGATTTTAAAATAAAGAATGTTATAAGAGACAAAGAAAGACAGTACATAATGATAAAGGGATGAATCCAAGAGAAGATGTAACAATTATAAATATATATGCACCCAACATAGGAGCACCTCAATACATAAGGCAAATGCTACAGCTATAAAAGGGGAAATCAACAGTAACACAATAATAGTAGGGAAATTTAAAACCTCACTTACACCAGATCATCCAGACAGAAAATAAATAAGGAAACACAAGCTTTAAATGACATGATAGACCAGATAGATGTAATTAATATTTATAGGACATTCCATCCAAAAATAGCAGATTACAGTTTCTTCTCAAATGCACATGGAACATTCTCCAGGATAGATCACGTCTTAGGTCACAAATCAAGCCTCAGTAAATTTAAGAAAGCTGAACTCGTATCAAGCATCATTTCCAACCCCAACGCTATGAGATTAGAAATCAATTACAGGGAAAAAAAACTGTAAAAACACAAACACATGGAGGCTAAACAATATGCTACTAAATAACCAAGAGATCACTGAATAAGTCAAAGAGAAAATAAAAAAAATACCTAGAGACATGTGACTACCCTTGTGGTGCAGTGGTTAAGAATCTGCCCGTCAATGTAGGGGACACATGTTCGAGCCCTGGTCCAGGAAGATCCCACATGCCACAGAGCAACTAAGCCCATGTGCCACAACTGTTGAGTCTGCACTCTAGAACCACAACTACTGAGCCCACGTGCCACTACTACTGAAGCCCACATACCTAAGGCTCGTGCTCCACAACAAGAGAAGCCATTGCAATAAGAAGGCTGCACACCACAATGAAGAGTAACCCCCAATCACCACAACTTGAGAAAGCCTGTGCACAGCAATGAAGACCCAACGTAGCCAAAAATAAATAAAGTTATTTAAAAAAAATAACTAGAGACAAATGACAATGCAAACACAATGACCTAAAACCTATTGGATGCAGCAAAAGCAATTCTAAGAAAGAAGTTTATAGCAATAAAATTGTACCTCAAGAAACAAGAAAAATCTGAAATACAATCTAACTTTACACCTAAAGGAACTAGAGAAAGAAGAGGAAAAAAGACCCCAAAGTTAGTAGAAGGAAAGAAATCATAAAGAACAGAGAAGAAATAAATGAAACGGAAACAAAGAATACAATAGCAAAGATAAATAAAACTAAAAGCTGGTTCTTTGAGAAGATAAACAAAATTGATAAACCATGGCCAGACTCATCAAGAAAAAGAGGGAGAGGACTCAAATCAATAAAATTAGAAATGAAAAAGGAGAAATTACAACAGACACCATAGAAATACAAAGCATCCTAGGAGACAACTACAAGCAACTCTATGCCAATAAAATGGACAACCTGGAAGAAATGGACAAATTCTTAGAAAGGTATAAGTTTCCAAGACTGAACCATGAAGAAATAGAAAATATGAACAGACCAATCAAAAGTACTGAAATTGAAACTATAAAGAAGATGTGGCACATATATACAATGGAATATTACTCAGCCATAAAAAGAAACAAAAGTGAGTTATTTGTAGTGAGGTGGATGGACCTAGAGACTGTCATGTACAGAGTGAAGTAAGTCAGAAAGAGAAAAGCAAATACCATATGCTAACACATATATATGGAATCTAAAAAGAAAAAAATGGTTCTGAAGAACCTAGGGGCAGGAGAGGCATAAAGATGCAGGCATAGAGAATGGACTTGAGGACATGGGGAGGGGGAAGGGTAAGCTGGTACAAAGTGAGAGAGTGGCATGGACACATATACACTACCAAATGTAAAATAGATAGCTCGTGGGAAGCAGTCACCTAGCACAGGGAGATCAGCTCAGTGCTTTGTGTCCACCTAGAAGGGTGAGGTAAGGAGGGTGGGAGGGAGAAGCAAGAGGGAGGAGATATGGGGATATATGTATATGTATAGCTGATTCACTTTGTTATACAGCAGAAATAACACACCATTGTAAAGCAATTATACTCCAGTAAAGATGTTAAAAAAAAATTCCAACAAACAGAAGTCCAGGACCGGAGGGCTTCACAGGTGAATTCTACCAAACATTTAGAGAAGAGCTAACACCCCTCATTCTCAAATTCTTCCAAAAAATTGCAGAGGAAGGAACACTCCAAACTCATTCTAAGAGGCCACCTTCACCCTGATACCAAGACCAGACAAAGATATTACAAAAAAAAAAAAAAAAGAAAGAAAATTAGAGACCAATATCACTGATGAATAGAGATGCAAAAATCCTCAACAAGATACTAGCAAACAGAATCCAACAGCACGATAAAAGTCATCATACACCATGATCAAGTGGGATTCATCCCAGAGTTGCAAGCATTCTTCAGTATATGCAAATCAATCAATGTGATACACCATATTAACAAACTGAAGAGTAAAAACCATATGATCATCTCAATGGATGCAGAAAAAGCTTTTGACAAAATTCAACACACATTTATTATAAAAACTCTCTAGAATATGGGCCTAGTGGGAACCTACATTAACCTAATTACGGCCATATATTACAAACCCACAGCAAACATCATTGTCAATGGTGGAAAACCTGAAAGCATTTCCTCTAAGATCAGGAACAAGACAAGGATGTCCACTGTTGCCACTAGTATTCAACATAGTTTTGGAAGTCCGTACCATGGCAATCAGAGAAGAAAAACAAATAAGAGGAATACAAATTGGAAAAGAAGAAGTAAAACTGTCACTGTTTGCAGATGACATGATACTATACATAGGAAATCCTAAAGATGCCACCAGAAAACTACCAGAGCTATTCAAAGAATTTGGTAAGTTGCAGGATACAAAATTAATGCACAGAAATCTCCTGCATTCCTATACACTAACAACGAAAGATCAGATAGAGAAATTAAGGAAACTATCCCATTCATCATTGCAACAAAAATAATAAAATACCTAGGAATATACCTACCTAAGGAGGTAAAAGACCTGTACTCAGAAAATTATAAGACACTGATGCAAGAAATCAAAGGTGACACAAACAGATGGAGAGATATACCATGTTCTTGGATTGGAAGAATCAAGATTGTGGAAATGCCTATCTTAACCAAAGCAATCTACAGATACAGTGCAATCCCTATCGAATAACCAATGGCATTTTTCACAGAACTAGAACAAAAAATCTTAAAATTTGTATGGAGACACAAATGACCCCGAATAGCCAGAGCAATCTTGAGAAAAAGACAAACAATCAAACAAAAAAGAGAGCTGGAGGAGTCAGACTCCCTGACTTCAGACTATACTACAAAGCTACAGTAAACAAGACAATATGGTAATGGCACAAAAACGGAAATATAGATCAAAGGAACAGGATAGAAAGCCCAGAGGTAAACCCATGCACCTATGGTCAACTAATCTGTGACAAGGTTGCAAGGATATACAATGGAGAAAAGGCAGTCTCTTCAACAAGTGGCACTGGGAAAACTGGACAGCTACAGGTAAAAGAATGAAATTAGAACACTCCCTAACACCATACACACAAATAAACTCAAAATGGATTAAAGAGCTAAATGTAAGGCCCGACACTATAAAACTCTTAGAGGAAAACATAAGAAGAACACTGTTTGACATAAATCACAGCAATATCTTTACTGACCCACCCCCTAGAGTAATGGAAATAAAAACAAAAATAAACAAATGGGACCTAAGGAAACTTAAAAGCTTTTGCACAGCAAAGGAAACCATAAACAATACGAAAAGGCAACCCTCAGAATGAGAGAAAATATTTGCAAAGGAATCGATGGACAGAGGATTAATCTCCAAAATATTCAAACAGCTCCTGCAGCTCAATAGCAAAAAAATAAACAACCCAATCAAAAAATGGGTGAAAGATCTGAATAGATATTTCTCCAAAGAAGATGTACAGATGGCCAAGAGGCACCTGAAAAGCTGTTCAACATCACTAATTACTAGAGAAATGCAAATCAAACTATAATGAGGTATCACCTCACACCCATTTGAGTGGGTATCATCAGAAAATCTACACACAATGCTGCAGAGGGTATGGAGAAAAGGGAACCCTCTTGCACTGTTGGTAGGGATGTAAATTGATACAGCCACTATGGAGAACAGTATGGAGGGTCCTCAAAAAACTAAAAATATTGTTACCATATGACCCAGCAATCCCACTACTGGACATATACCCAGAGAAAACCATATGGCACTTATAGAGACCCTAAATACCCAAAATAATCTTGAGAAAAAAGGACAAAGCTGGAGCCATCACATGTACTGATTTCAAACTCTACTGCAAAGCTATAGTAATCAAAACAGTAAGGTACTAGGATAAAAACAGAATGATATACAGTTGACCCTTGAACAACGTGGGCATCAAATGTTATGGCCCTCTGTGTAGTTAAGAATCCAAGTATAATTTTTTGTCAGCACTCCAAATACATAGTTTCTTCATATCCACAGATTGAACCAACTGTGGATCGCGTAGTATAGTATTTACTATTGAAAAAAAATCCCTGTATAAGTAAACTTACACAGTTCAAATCCTTGTTCAAGGGCCAACTATAGTCAGATTTAACAAATGTTAAATCTTTGCAATATTTCCCACTGATTATTTTATAAAGAAATAAAACTTTGATACAGTTTTAAAACCCTCTTATCACTATCCTATTATTTCCCTCTTATCCAGAATCAACCCTTATCTGGAAACTGTTATGTTTGTTTCCTGACTGTGTTGTTACCCTTAGTATTCTGTGTGCCATATAATAGATGATTTTGAAATTTTACACAAATTGCTTTATATTGTAGTACTAGTTTTTCCACTTTACTTATTTGAAATTTGAAAATTATAATATATGTCTTTACATCATTCACTTTATTAAGGTATTTCAAAATTATTCTTAATTAAAAATATGTTACAAAATATTATACACACGATGACACAGTTGTGCATATGTACTTAAATGTACTTATGCATAGGCAACAATGTGGATGATTATAAATAGAAATCTTACCATGTTTAGTTTTCTTCCTCCAACTGGTCACATTCTTAATGAACATATGTTCCTTTTTAAATTATATATATTATTTGTATATGCAACTTTTAAGAATCACTTCCATAACTCAGTTAACATATGCAAATTGAGGGCTTCCCTGGTGGCGCAGTGGTTGAGAGTCCGCCTGCTGATGCAGGGGACACGGGTTCTTGCCCCGGTCCAGGAAGATCCCACATGCTGCGGAGCAGCTGGGCCTATGAGCCATGGCCGCTGAGCCTGCGCGTCTGGAGCCTGTGCTCTGCAACGGGAGAGGCCATAGCAGTGAGAGGCCCGCGTACCGCAAAAAAAAAATAAAAATTAAAAAAATGCAAATTGAGGGACTTATTCATCTGTTAGTATTATGTGGGTGGGAGTGGGGCCCAAAACTTGTAGTTTTTGCAAAGGGTTTAATTTACAAGCCAAAATGATTTAAATGAAATCTGTATTGACATATAATAAATCCTAATTCACTTGGAGCAAAAAATTAAAAATACAGCATATTATTCCACTAGAGAAATAGAGTTATAAAGAGAAAGAAAATATTTGAATAAATATAAGAAAGCAATGGGCTAACATAAAATGTAACCTATATTCAAGAAAAATGACTTAAAAAAACCCTAAGCTTTATTAATGTTACTAAAATTGTTTGAAATTGTCAAGCCATGCACAGCGATTGGAATAAGAAAGTAAATGTGTTTAATCATCATGGTATATGTTGAGATGAGAGTGAGTTCTATGATAAAAACCCAGATAGCTATTATTAGTACAGTAAAATCTATCACAATAACCAGAAGAGAGCCTCCAGGAGCTCAAGGAGTCTAAAAAGCCGTTGTTAGAGCAGATGGCACAGCAGTGCTCTGGAATCCAGGATATTTTTGTTTGTTTGTTTGGAACTTCAGCGTTGGTCCTCAGAGTTCCCTCTGACTTCAGCTTCCATCAATAACCCCTCTCACTCAAGCTTCCTTCCGGTTGGGTACCACGTTCCTGAGTTTGGGCTTCTGCAAAGTTGCATCCCTCTATGGCAAAGATTGCATAGCCTCGTACTTGCTGGCTCCTATGCACTGATACACCAGCTATGGAATGTGATTTCTGGTGCCTCAGATTTCCCCCTCTCATCGTTTTTATATCTTGTAGAGTCCAGATAATTAAGTAGTTGTACACTGAAATGACACCTATGCAATCATATCAAATAAAAATGGATTGTTAGGCTTTTCATTGTTGAGACAGGAGTTTTTGGCTAATATTCATACTACGTTAAGGAGAAAATAAACCTGGACTTGGATTCAGAAGAGTTGGATTTGCATTTGAGTGATGGCACGTGTGCATTAGATTAGCTATATAAATATGTAACATTAATCAAACTTTGAATTTCACTTTAGTCATTTATAACAAAGTTGGACAAACTTTTTCTGTGATGGATCAGATAGTAAATATTTTAGGTTTTGTGGGTTATACTCCTCTGTCATGACTATTTAACTCTGCCTTTGTAGCTCCAAAGCAGCCATAAAAAATATGTAAATGATTGAACACGGCTGTGATCGGATAAAACCTTTTTACACAAGCAAGTGGCTGGCCAGATTTAGCCCACAGACCACAGTATGCCAACTCCTGATGTACGAAATGGGAATAATAATGCCAGTCCCAGCTCTTTGACAGGGTTGACGTAAATGATGAAATACATAGGAATGGACTCCCACATAAAATGTAAGTTTCTATACCCTTGCATGATGTTATCGTTAATGATTTCATAAGCTTAGAATTCATTCTATGAGATATTTTTATGTTGAAACACCATAATATGATTCTTCAGTCTATAGCAATTAACTTTAGTCACTTCCACAAAAAACTTGATTCTAAAATCTGCACTACAATATTGAAACAAAAAACCCCTAGAATTTTAAATATATCTTTAAGTGTAAAATTTTGATGTTTCACCTATGAAGAGTATATGGCATAAACACATGACTGTATATTATTTGGTTGATGAACATTGACACAAATGGAGGATTAAGTTATAAAGGGGAATCAAATTGATGGCATAAAATTAAGGATCTATAATATAACCCACACTTTTACTGAGCTACCTTAAAGAGAATGTTCTGAAGTGGATCTTGATCAGAGTAGTAAGAGGTAATGCTATCCATTTAAATGGATTTTAATTCATTCTAAATTATAATTGAAATACAAAGCACATGAGGTGACCACATTAAAGAGTCATTGTTGAGCAAGACGGAACTTGATGGTAGTTTTGCTGTCTGCTTGAGAATGAATGCTGAACAGAGACAATGGCACTTCTGCTAGGAAATCTGGGAGAGCACATTTTATGGACATCTCTGAGGAGCAATTAAACCAACCGAATTCAATTAAAAATTGGCTGGAAACCAGGAGGATATGAACTTAGCCAGGAGAATAGAGCTATGTGTTAAACATTTTTTTTTTAAACCCTGGACTTGGAGGAAAGAGGTAGAGCGTTGTACTGATTCTTTCGGATGTTATCTAGAATGAGATTGTGTTATTGCTATAATAGCAAATCATTTTAATAAGCAAGGACCTTTATGAATTATTTCTAGGTCACTACTTCAAAAGCTAAATTAAGCAACTGAGTATGAACCTAGCCAAAGGATTTAGTTAGAAATCTCTTTTATATCACTTGAGTTATTCTCCTCTCTGATGACAATTTGTTTAACAGATGTTAGATGTGCCTGAATCTTCCTACGTGCTACATTTAAAACCGCCTATACTTTCCTAAATTAATCATTTTGATCTAGTTTATTATCATGATTTATGTATTTTTTCTATTTTACTTCTCCCCTTATTACCCTCAACACATACATATACGTACACACATAAGAAATAGTAAGCTATGAAGACTATACCCAGAATATTGTCATTCTATTATAAATATTTAAATGAGTAGATAATGAGGATCACAGATTATCTTTTCTCTTAATGTGAAATTTACTACTAAATAATGGCTAGGACATTAAGGACTGTAAAATGGAGAGTCTGTATTTCTTCCTAGGTATTTTACATTGTCTATTAAATACATGCTAATGTTTGAGTTTGAATTTGTGGATCCAGTAGAATGACTTGCTTATACGGTGGACAGTAATAAACTATCTAATTTAATATTATGTATAAAAGTATTACTAAAATAAGATAAATAATGAACAGTTATTGTTATTAATTTCTGGCTATATGAAATTTATAGTGTGAATAGAAAAGTGACATTGAGTTATCACTAATAGCAATAACAGTAAAGTATATTGCTCACTACTGTGCCCTGTGCTACTTAATGTGCTGTGTTTTAGTTGAAATTTTTTCATTCATACCTCACAATAACTTTATGAAGCAGGTACTATTATTATCTCCATTTTAGATTTGAGGAAACTGAGTACCTTTGATACACTGAGAATAGTAGTCAGGGTTAATACTCCTTACCATTAAGCCTACAACAACTCTATAAGATGAGCATTAGTCTCCCCATTTTACTGATGAAGAAGTTGGGATCCAGGAGATGTTAAGAAACTCGAATAAGTGATAGAACTACAAATTAAACCCAGTGTTCTCTTTTTCAGAATTCACCCTCTTAGCCAGTACAATATGTAAAATATAATTAGCAATATCAATACCAATGTTCATATTGACTTAACTATATAGTATAAGATTGAAACTATCTTTATAGCTGGTACCAGAACTTTACTCAGGGAGGAAATATATCTTTATTTGGAAAATTACATTGGTGAGCTGCTTGGAGGTAAGACTTGAATACAGGGGTACAGAGACATGATTGAAAATAAGAATTTTTCTGGTCATTGTTTCTGAAGGGGAAGAAAAGAAAGCTGGAAGAGGAGAGAAAAATGGCTATATAATTAAAGAGAATTTTAGGAGTATGAATGTATAATGTGTAATGTCACATTGTGTGTTGGGTGGTTTGTGATATAATCACTCCACAGATGTGAATTGGGATTGGGTTTTTGAAGCATTCTTTTAAGATCTCAGGAGACATAGAAGACTCCTAATGACATCTGATTGATCTATCTAGCATCTGTCTATTTATCCATCCATCTGTCTATCATCTATCCATGTATCTATGTATAATCTATCTATCACCTATCTCTCATCTATCTATCAGTTTATGTATCCATCTATCTGGTAGAGGCTATGGTAACAAAACTCCAGCTAACTTACTTACCAGATTACCTAAGCCGACTTGCTCATTCTCATTACTAGGGGATTTATTCAAATATTTCCTTCTCATACATAGGTTTCAAATGCTCTTTTAACCTTATCTGGTAACTATATCTCTTATATAAATTTATAACTAAAACAAGCTGAGAAAAGGTGGAAATGAAATACCTGTGTTAAAAAGAAAGAATAAATTAGGGGCTTCCCTGGTGGCACAGTGGTTAAGAATCCGCCTGCCAATGCAGGGGACATGGGTTTGAGCCCTAGTCCAGGGAGATACCACATGCCGCAGAGCAACTAAGTCCATGCACCACTACTACTGACCCGGCGCTCTAGAGCCCATGAGCCACAGCTGCTGAGCCTGTGTGCCACAACTACTGAAGCCCGTGTGCCTAGAGCCCGTGCTCTGCAACAAGAGAAGCCACTGCAATGAGAAGCTCTCACACTGCAAGGAAGAGTAGCCTCTGCCCACAAAGACCCAACACAGTAAAAAAAAAAAAAAAAAAAAACCAAAACAAATCTTTAAAGAAAATAAAAGAAAGAATAAATTAAAATATTGAAAGTATCAGACAGATGCTACAGGAATTTGATCAAAATTGAGGTTTGTTCATCCTGAAATCTGGCTCCATTCCACATTCCTACCAGACATGAGGAGACTATACAAAGAGGAATGAAATGTCTTCTTGTATAGTATACTAGATCCGAAATGCTGTTCAGATCTCAACATTCATTTTCTTTATGTAACAAGGGAGATAATTTGATTCTAAAATTCCTATCGAATTTCAATGGAATTCTGAAGTTTTATGAACTCCATGGGCAATGATGTACAAATCTGGTGTCTTGGTTACTTAGTGATTATTTACAAAGATTTTAAAGAGAGTAAGAAGAATTTGTCTGACAATTGGTAAAAATTCTTTTCAAAAGTTTCCATGAGTCCTTTTCTCTTTTTGTATTAAAATAATTGATACATTTAGCAATTTTTATAAAATGAAAATATTGGTGGTTGTATCAAATTGACTCTTATACCTAGCAATTGCTTGAAAAGAGTGTCACTATTTAGTAACACATAAAATGATCCCAGAACATTTAACACCATTTAACATCTTCTAAAAGTCATACCTAAAAACAGCTAGAGTTTAATCTGAAATTCTAATTCATATGAACTAAATTTTCAACGATTATTAGAACCTACTTTTTATTGTAAGCACACTACAGAAAATTAATTTTCCAATTACATGGGTTTTATTATGGAAGCACTCAATTATACTGCCAAAGTCATATTCTCTGAGTGTTTTTCAGGAGGTTATGAATAGTTTGACATTAGCTGGCAATGTTCATCTCAGAATAAAATTTTACATTCAAAGCCTCTTTCGGCAAACTTTTTAATAACATGGATTGAAAAAAAACATGAAAATTGTTAGTTAGCATATGTCTTGAATTTATTCTTATACAATCCTTGAAAATTAAGATTATTACTATTAAATAATCAGAAATGAAAAGTAGGTTTAAAGATCCCAGTATCACTTTCTTACATGTAGAAGAATTTTAATAGATATTTTGATATTTTATTTCTCTTATTTTCACAGAAATAAAACTAAATTTAAGTTTAAAACACTAATATTGTTTCTGAATCATAGACTCATTATTCATTACCCGTCTGATTATATAAAATTATTCAATATAATTAGGAATGTATCTGAATGCTGGTTTTATATACCACTAATAACAAATGCTGGGACTTCCCTGGTGGTGCAGTGGTTAAGAATCCACCTGCTAATGCAGGGGCAAATGTTCAAGCCCTAGTCCGGGAAGATCCCACATGCCGTGAAGCAACTAAGCCCGTGCGTCACAACTACTGAGCCTGCGCTCTACAGCCTGCGAGCCACAACTACTGAAGCCCACATGCCACAACTATTGAAGCCCGTAGGCCTAGAGCCCGTGCTCCGCAACAAGAGAAGCTACCGCAAGGAGAAGCCCATGCACTGCAACGAAGAGTAGCTCCCACCCGCCGCAACTAGAGAAAGCCCGAGCACAACAACGAAGACCCAATGCAGCCAAAATAAATAAATAAATTTATAAAAATAAATAAATAAAATAACAAATGCTATATCCACATATGAAGACAGATTTATATTTTAGTATGTAAAACTATGAATACATAATTCATATCCTATCATACAAGTAACTTTTTTTGAAAAGAAATTAAACATGTTTAGGATTTACTGATAATCATTCAGATGCCAAAGTTTATGACCTGAATGTTACCATCTCTAGAAAACTAATTCAAATATTTTTTCTATATCTGGATTTTATTTTGCTTTCCAAGGAAAAAAATATATATAGCCAAATAAGCTTAAACAATTATATTTTAACAGTTAAACCATAACACAAAATGTGTATTATGTTAGCTCATTTTAACCTTTCTCTGTCAAGTGCTTGGAATGTTTGATACAACAAGCAGTCTCTAGTCTAAACTATATATGTAAAATAAGTGGGCAATGTTCCAGGTCTAACCTCTCCTTGACCTTGAGAACAGGAAACTCTTGTTCTCATCCTCATATCACCCCTGTTTGACTCAGCATATGTGAGTCAGTATACATGACTCAGAGTCAAACAATATGTTTGTAAATAGTGCTAACAGTTACCATTTATTATAATGGTAATTTATTATAATTATATGTTATAATTATAACAGTTATATATTTTTATAAATGAGGTCTTTCTCATTTCTTCTACCATATTTAGCACTTCCCATGTCATCCCTAATCCTCATGACAATGATGTGAAATAAGTTGTATTGCCTTAATAACTGATTTTTTAAAATACTGAGGCTCAGATGTAAAGTGACTTGCCTGTGTCTACACAGTCACTAGGAAGCCAAGTCAGAATTCAAGCTTTAGTCTGTCTCAAAACCTATACTACATCACTAACACATTTTGGTTATCTTTGCATTGTAGGCCATGATGATCTTTTTGAATTTTTTCAAATATAGTATGTGTATTGCAGAAACAAAGGCACAACAAACATTCTTCTTAAATGGATGCATTAATAAAAGTTTATTAGTTTTAAGAATAGCCCTCTTTTACTTCCATGAATTTCATCCACAATTTTAATTAATTAATTTCAAAGTGCACCCATCAAAGCTCTCAGTGGTTACAAGATATTTAAGCAGCTCTCTCTCCAGGCCCGGTTAAGAGGGGTCACCAGATGGCTTCCCATCATGTGAAGGTTGAGCAGCTATAATGCAGGTATAATGCAGGTATATTGCAGGTCCCAGTGCAGAAAGAAAAGCAATGCCTATGTCTTACCATCAAGTAAGAGAAAATAGTTCAGTATATTTTTTGTTCAAATAAGCTCATATAATGATAAAAACATCTACTCAGGAGAACTGGATGAATAATCGTCTTTCAGGAATCAAGATAAAAACATCAAAATAGAAATGATTTTGGAAATGGGAAAGAGCAACAGGCCATGAAAACCTAGCTTCCCATCTCAGCTCTGTCATCATCCAGCTAGGCAATATTGGATAGTTCACTGTTGAAGCCTACGTCTCCTTTTCCTTATCTGTAGATGAGGACCTTGAGCTACACCGTTATTTCCCAAACTCATCTGATCATAAGAATCACTTAGGGTCAAGGTTAAAAATATAACTATGGAAAGCCTAGAGAATCAGAATCCTTGAAGAAGGGTCTTGGGAATGCGTATTTTAATAAAGATCCTTGTTGACACTGATGATGGGGCAAGTTTCAGAAACACAGGAGTAAACTGCCTCTAGTATTGCTTATGGTTATGAAAATCCATAATCTATCTTACAACTCTGCAAACTTTTCTGTAGAAAAATGGAGAGTGGATAAACCGAATGATTTATCATTGCCAATACTTGCGCTTAATCTAGGTTTTTCTTTCCAGTTTGTAAGTTACTTTCTTGAAGAAAATAAAATTTAGCCTCAGTATATATTCTGCTGTTACTGGTGGTCCTGACACGAGGACAGCATGAAGAATGAAATTTTGAGTAAACCAAAATAGAGTTGCATGTGTGAAGCATGAAATTCTTTCTGTGTTTAACGTGTTCAGTAATTCAGAAGGTAACATTTATTCAATGAGGAGACTTCCTTTTTAGCCTATGGGGAAACTGAATACGTTGATATGAATCTGCATTTTTATATGGCAGATTAATTTGAAATTTTTACTAGTTCTAATTCTGTGTGATTCAAGAGAGGCACAGAAGGAAAAGATTAATAAAATCCATATTGAATCCCCTCCTCTTTCCTGAAAAGAAAATATGAGGATGCATCTTGATGAGTGGCATCACATCAGCAGTTTGCCCTTCTTTTCTAAGTCACTGAATAATTCCTTTATGGCTAGTGATCTATGGATTAGCATGTCTCCCGGGTGTTCTGCCTGCAATCTGGGCAGCAAACTCCGCAGCAGCCCTGAGCAGGCTCTGGGAGATACAGACATTCTTCCAGATGTTGACACTGAAAGCATCAGTTAGGGAGGTCAGGTGCCCTTTAAAAAGGGAACTTTGTAAGGAGTTGTTTACCAATGTTTCCCTTAGCAGAACAGCTAAGACCATAGAGAGATGGTGTTGACACAGAAATGGCAGGTTTGCCTGAGATTTCATCTCCAAAAGCAAAATCAAAACTAACCTATTTATAGGTTATGCAACTTAGAGAGAAATGCCTTCTCTACAAGTTGGAACTGTCAAATTCTCCATAGTATTAAAATTCAGGATATTTACAAGAGGTTTCAGTAAACAAATTTCCCTCCAAAAGACTCTGAAATTTTTGAGAGATCACTTTATCTTCAAGAAAAATATTTTAAAAGTATTAAGAAAGTTCCAACAAGGACTTACCGTGTAGCACAGGGAATTCTACTCAATATTTTATAGTAACCTATAAGGGAAAAGAATCTGAAAAGGACTCTATGTATAACTGAACCACTGTGCTGTACACCTGAAACTAACATGATATTGTAAATCAACTATACTTCAATATAAAAAAGTATTAAGAAAATAAATCGCCTCAAATGGATAATCTACATAATGCCTGTTCAGTAAGGCCAAAATTACATGAGCGAGTCAGTTGCATCACTAGGATAAAATAACTTAGAAAAAATTTTGTAAGAATATTAAAAAGAAAGATGACCACATAAAGATAAAAGAAACAAAAATGTTCAAATGTGTAATAATAACAGAAAGTCTGAAGAAGATCCTGCCTTCACGGCCCAGAATGTTTAATTACAATAGAAGACAGGAAAAGCAGCATTATTCAACTCTTACTTTGATTTTATCTTCCACTAAAAAGAGAATGACCTTTCACCTTGAAAGTATGGTCCAACAATGTCTGAGTGAAATGCTACTCAAGAAGTCAAGAAAATATTAAATGAACCCTTGAATCCTTTATATTGATTCAAATGCCCTAGTCTAGAAAGATTGCATCACAGTATAAAGAAAGTATAAATGTTCTTAGGAAGGCGTTTTCAACGATGTTTGAAAAATCCTGGAATGTAAGTAGGCACAGGAAAAACATATCATTAAATGGTAGATATTGACTCTGTTTCAAAAGGGAGAGAGAACTAATTTCTAGAAATCACAGTTTAACAAATTCAATATTGATCCCTGGAAAAACTTACAGAATAAATTATTGAATAGGTAGTTTGTGAATATATAGAAAGCAAAATGGTGACAAAGAGGAACACCCCTGGACATACTAAGAAACAATATTGTTGATCTAATGGTTATTTCTAGGGATGTTACAAGAGAGGAATGTTATAAGGATAATGCCTGTGCTTCTGATTACAAGGTATTTAACATAATCTGGCATATTCCTGGAGAAAGGAAAGATAAGCATGTGCTGTTTGATTAACATGCATTCTCTAACAACTAAAAGAATGTCAGTTAGTGGGTTAGCCAACAAATATTCATCTGGTGAGTGCCATGGCATAAGACAATATCCCTGCTTTCCAGAAGTTTATATTCTAATGGAGAGAAGGTCCTAGTGGCATTTTATTGGACACTCTATTTGAACCTGATTTATTTAACATGGTCCATTGACTTGGATAAGCACATCAGATGTACAGATGCCATTGACTAAGGAATGTTTTGAATAATATTATCCACCAATAAGATGTCAATAAACAGAGTGGGCACCATGTATCACACATTCATTAACACTCCTTCCATGGAGAGGTGATTACATCAAGGTGTCCCCCACCCCCCACTTCCACAGGTACCTTGAGTCTGGGCAGGCTTAGCGACTCCTCTGACTGGTGGAATAATGCTGGATGTGATGCCGTACCGACTTCCAGACATAGGCCTACAGATACTGGCAGCCTTCTTTTCCTGACCCATGGGAGACAGCTGCAGTGCTGCATGGAAAGTAGAGCAGCCCTGGGGAGGCCAATGGGAAGGGGCACCGACAAATTCTGCCAACAGCCAACACCAAATGCCAGTCATTGAGTGTGCCATCTTGGAAGCCGATTCTTGGATGCAGTCGAACAATCTATCCCAGCTGACATTGCAGGGCACAGAGGCAATCCTTTCTGCCAGCAGAGCATTCCTCAGACTGCATATTTATGAGAAAAATAGATGATTGTTATTAAGCCACCATGTTCTTGGGATGTGGTTTCCCTCTCTCTCCCTCTCTCTCTCTCTCTCTTATACACACACACACAGGATAAAATACTCAATTGTAGAAATAAATAAGTACATAAATACATTGATCAAAGTATTAAAACTGACTGTTACTTCAATATGAACCAGCAGAATGCAAATTCACTAACAGATGCCCTTATCTAAATCCAGTCATTCTTGCTATATGTAAACATTGACACATTCTATTGATTTGACCTCCAAATGTCTCTTGAATACTCCTTCTTCTCTCCATCTCCACTGACACCAGTGTGGTCACTTACACAGTAGCCTCCTAAGTTGTTTCTTCACGTCCATTCTTACCTCCCTCAAATCACTCCTCACACTGAAGTGAGAATGGACTGTTAAAAACATAAATCTCAATGAGTTATTTTTCTGTTTACAATCCTTCTATCAATATTGCTATTAGGATAAAGATCTACTGATTTTTATCCTAATCTTTATCAACAACACCAATTGCCATGACCCCTTCGTTGTGTTTTATTTTTTTTTTTCATTCCCCTCACCTTTATTTTCTTTTTCTAGAATGTGTTCTGCTCCCAGCTGCCTCAATATCCTTGTGCTCTCTGTTCCCCTTGCCTGGGATGATTAGGAATCTCTCACTGTCCTTCAGATCTCTGATCAAGTACCACTGCCTCAGGAAAATGTTCCTTGTCCTCCCATACCTGGTCATACACACTCCTTCCCCCACCACATACACTCCTCACCTTTCAGAATGCCATAGCTTTGTCCTCTGAGACATTTGACACATTTGTGATTTATAACTAAGAAGTGGCTAGTTGTTCATTAGTTACCTCTGCCAACAGAGACAGTCTTCACGATGGCAAGGACTATTCGCGTAACACCTCCGTTTCCCAAACATCGTACAACATGCCTTCTATGGAGTATGTGCTTAGTAATTACGTGTTAAATACATCAATGACTCGTTTATTTCAGGGGGTTTAAAGCCTTCTTCTCTGCAAATAGAAGATCATGAGATTTTCATCCTTGTTAACTACAGAGTTTGGCTAAGTAGATGCTCAGTAAATCTTTATTTATTTAAACTGAATACAATAAATAGGATTATTTTACATACATGGGAAAGTTAAAAGAAGGAGTCATTTTAAAAATTAGGGCATCCAGGGCTTCCCTGGTGGCGCAGTGGTTGAGAGTCCGCCTGCCAATGCAGGGGACACGGGTTCGTGCCCCGGTCCGGGAGGATCCCACATGCCGCGGAGCAGCTGCGCCCGTGAGCCATGGCCGCTGAGCCTGCGCGTCCGGAGCCTGTGCTCTGCAACGGGAGAGGCCACAACAGTGAGAGGCCCGCGTACCAACAACAACAACAAAATTAGGGCATCCAAGAACTGTGACAAACTGAAATAAATTCAATTGAAAGCAGCCATAAAGGTGAAAAGTTTGGAGACAAGGCACATGAGAAATGACTGAAGGAAATAAAGTCCAGGGAAGAGAGAACTCTAGCTGAGCTGTGATACACGTATATGTTATACAGCTATTAAAACAGAAAATACCCCAGTGGGCCCAACTAATGCCAATGTATGGAATTTATCATGTTGCAAATTCCAACCAATTCATGCACTGAATACCTAATAATCCCTTCCTGTGTGCCTTGCACAGTGTTAGGGACGAGGATATAATCATGGAGCTTGTAGACTAAGGAGGAAAAGAAATAAAGAACAATTAAATAATTAAAAATTAGCAAACTAAAAAACAGACACATAAGTATCTTGAAAAGAATATAAGGAGAGAGACCATAGATTGGGTGGTTTAAAAAAGCCTCTCTGAAGAGAGGATTTTCAAGATGAAACCTGAGGAATGAGAAAAAGACAGGCCAATGAAATTTATCCCAACAGCAAGACGAGGGAAGTCCATTCCTTCTACAGGAAGGCTGTAAGGAAAGGAAACATTTTGGTGTCTTTATGGCACAGAAAGTTTAAGTAGCGTGGGCATCGTAAGTAAGCAGAAAAGCAGTGCAGGATGAAAGGGAAACAGGAGTCACATGATGTGAGGCCCTGTTGTCTGCAGTGAAGGGTTTGGATTTATCATATGTGCCATGAGAAGTAACTTGGGTTAAAAAAAGAAAAAGGATTCTCAATCCTTTTTAAAAGAGCACATTTTTGCCTTGAGCATAATTGATTGAAGGTAGATTAATGAAGAATATTGGACACCAGGTAGAAGTTTACTACAGTCAACTTGGCACAAACTACATGCTTTGGAAAATAAAGATGTAAGTGAAAAGGGAAAGAATTAGTTAGATTTGAGATATATGTGTTTGAGATGTGTTATGGGTTGACTAGTGTCCCCTCAAAATTCATATGTTGAATCTCTAACCCTCGGTACCCCAGAATGTGACTGTATTTGGGGACAGGGTCTTTAAAGAGGTGATTAATTTAAGATGAGGTCACTAAGGTGGGCCCTCATCTAATCTACCTGATGGCCTTATAAAAAAAGGATATTAGGACTTACAGACACCAGAGGAACCAGGCATAGAGGGACCATCCCGTGAAGAAGCAACAAGAGGGTGTCCATCTGAAAGCCAAGGAGAGAGACCTCAGAGGAAATCAACCCTGTCAGCACCTTGATCTTGGACTCATAGCCTCCAGAGCCATGAGAAAATATATTTCTATTGTTCAAGCCACCCAGTCTGTCATATTTTGTTTTGTAGCCCCAGCAAATGGATACGAAGTGGAACAGACAAGCACTTATCAAGAGATTGGATTTGAGAGTGATAGCAAGTGAGGCCACAAGCATAATTCTGATGTTTGCAGGTTGAATCACTGGGTGCATCATGGTGCCATTTCCTGAGATGGAAAGACTGAGGGAGAATACATTTCTCTGGGGAAACCAGGAGTTTTGTTGGGTTACTTAAGTCTGAGATGACGGTGAGGCGTCTTTAGTAGAGGTATCAATTAGACAATTGACTATATAAAAATCTAGGGCTCAGAAGAGAGTTCCTGGCTAAAGAAATATATATGTGTGTGCCTGTGCATTTGTATGTAAGTATGTGTGTATATATGTTTGTATGTACGTGTGCATACATTCTTACAGTGATATTTGATATCAGGGAATGTATTAGATCACCAAGGAAGACAAGGTAGAGAAATGGAGGGAAGTAGACCCAAGATTTACCTCTAAGGAAGTGGCATTTCAAGGTCATGGAGAAGAAGAACCAGCAAAAGAGACACAATGCTAGTTATCTATTGTTACATAGCAAGTTATCCCCAAACTTAGCAATCAGAAACAGCAGACACTTGGTATCTTGTAGTTTCTGCAGGTCAGGAAACTGGGAACAACTTAGCTGAGCAGTTCTGATTCAAGGTCTCTCACAAGGCTCCTACTGAGATGTTGGTATGGCTAGACTTGACCGGGGAAACTTCCCCTTCTGACTCACTCACATGGCTGAGGACAGGTCTCAGAAGATCTGCTCCTAGGTCAAACTCACACGAGCCTCCCGAGAGGGCTGTCTCTCACCTTGGGGACTGTCTGACCTCAGAGCCGGTAAAAAGAGAAAGAGCTCCTAAGATGGAAGACACAGCCATTCTATACCCCAACCCAGGAGGTGACATCCTATTACTACTGCCATGTTCTATTCATCAGAAGCAAATTTCTAAATTTAGCCCACAGTCCAGGGGGGATGATTACACAAGAGCATGAATGAGAGGAAGTAGAGATGATTGGGGGCCAGGTTAGGGGCTGCCTACAACAGGGTATAAAGAGGGAGAAGAAATTGGCAGGGTCAATGGATTAAAGATCTAAATTTTATGGAAGACTTGGTTCTATGTGGTTATTGAGCAGGTGAGTATACACGTGTAGAAGGTTGTACTTAGAGACTGAAACATTAAATTTGAAATACTGAAGATGTTGTGGTCATTGACCCCTTTAGCTGAAGGTGTTGTGGTTTATGACCCCTTTAGCTGAAGACCAGAGAAACATGTGGCTGAGTGGGTAGGAAGGAAAATACAGAAATGGAACCGAGAAGTTGTTATACCATACAAGCCATCGACACAGATGTTGGAAGCATGAGAAAGAAGACTGGAACTTGGACGGAGAAGCTGTGAGCCAGCAGCTAAAGGACTGCATGAACAAAAAGCAAAACATTGCAAGTCAGGAAATGCTATAGCAAGGAGGAACAGGCAAAGCTGTTGAAGGGGAAAGAGGTGTAAAAGGCACATGAGGAGTGAAGATCTGAAACCAGCAATGGACAGCAAGGAAAATGACCCCGTCTCCCCACAGACCCTAGTTAATCAGGGTGTAGAAGAGGCACGCAAATAGGAGATGTCATTTTGTCGTGAAAGAGCAGTTTTCAGTCAACAGAGGGTACAGAGGTTACTGTCCTGCAAAAGATGTGTTGGCATCAAACAGCAAGGAGTTCTTAGAAGGCAACGAGGGAGAATTTGGCAGAAGCAGGAATAGGTGGTTCAGGATTGGTAAGGAACTGGGCTGGAAAGGTACAAGAGCTCAGAAATAATGGGTGATTAATAGACCTCAATCTCTGGTGCTGATGAAAGTCAACAGACATGCTGGTCCTCACAGCTTTGGTTCTTGTCGTCATTACTGGTAGTGTGGGAACTCAATCTTAGGAGAGAAATGATCACAGTGAGGGAAGAATAAGAAGGTAAAGGGCTGTCTTTACATTAGCAGGTGACTAATTAGCAAGGAAGAAAGGCCAAAGCTGGTAAAATTATGGAGGTTTTAAAAATTATGATAGAGGAGTTTCCAGTGCTTGAATGGAACAACTGTGATTCTTCCTACTCTATAACTTTGTTGCATTTTTCTCTCATTGCTGCCACTTCTTGTGAGATACCTTCTTTTAGTTAGAAGATGTCAGGAAAAACCTTAGAAATTATTTCCTCAAAGTCTTTCCTGGGAAGAAGCTGAAGCCCAGAGAGTCCACAGCATCTCATCCATGACCAGGTGTAAAAACAGTGTCAGGTTCAGGGATAAAAATGAAGAATCTTGATTTTTAGTTCATTTGAAATTCTGGGGATAAAATATAGTGGCATAATAACTTTATACAAAAAAAAAGTAGACAAACAAAGTAGCTGACAAGGGAAGGATTTGGGGGTGAATTCACATTTAACTGAAAACATATATTTTGAGCTTTTAAAGTCATTTCCCAAGATGCTTTGACAACACACAAAAGTGACATTATGTGTTACCTACCCATGGCATTTCCTGAGATTCAGATGAATTCTTGGGAATTGATGGCTAAAACTTTTTACCAGTTTAAATTCCATACATGTGTCACTGTAGAGGGACACAAAGACAAAAATAGAAACATGATGTAGTTGGGCTCTTCCAACTAGAAGTAACTCTGGCTGTGTCTGGCATGGGGCAAGTTGGACTAACCAACCAGGATAATGACCATGTCACATAGTCCTTTACGCTATCCTTCTACTTTTTAGTACTTTTGTCATGTACTTTCTATTCTGAGATGTCTAAGTGAAAACAGCCAACTTGTTTTTAGAGACAGAAGGGGAGAAGAAGAAAGAGGAGGAAAAACAGAAGTTGTTTAGGTTCATAGTAAATATGCTTATCTTAAGTATAAGGGAAGTACTCATAACAATTTAATCATGTAATATTTTGATCATCCTATTAACAGAACATATATAAGCATTAGTTGATTATAGTAAATAATAAGGTAGTTAAGGTTCATATCTCTGAAGTTATTACATTAATTCTTTTTTCAATTTATTTTTTATTGAAGTAGAGTTGTTTTACAATGTTGTGCTAGTTTCTGCTGTACAGCAAACTTCAGTTACACGTATACATATATCCCCCTTTTTTTTTTTTTTTTTTTTTTTTTTTTTTTTTTTTTTTTTTTTTGTAGTACGTGGGCCTCTCACTGCTGTGGCCTCTCCCGTTGCGGAGCACAGGCTCCGGACGCGCAGGCTCAGCGGCCATGGCTCACGGGCCCAGCCGCTCCGCGGCACGTGGGATCTTCCCGGACCGGGGCACGAACCCGTGTTCCCTGCATCGGCAGGCGGACTCCCAACCACTGCGCCACCAGGGAAGCCCTATCCCCTTTTTTTTAATATTTCCTTCCCATTTAGGTCACCACAGAGCACTGAGTAGAGTTCCCTGTGCTATAAAGTAGGTTCTCGTTAGTTATCTACTTTATACCAAAAAAGGCTTTTGGAAACTACTATAACTTCATTACATTAATTGTTTAAAAGGAATTAGTAGTTTCCAAAAGTCCCTTTTGGTGTATACTGGAAACATTAAGTATTGAAAAATTAGAGCATATTGAACAAGGAATACTCTAAAAACTTATTTGTCCCTCTTAAAGCCTTACTGAAGAAAAGTTATAAAATTTAGAACGTGGTAATATAGTAATACCAGAAAGACTAGGAGAGAAAGGGGTGAGGAGAGAGAAAACACTTTCTAAAATTGAGTAAACATATTCAAAACACATTTTTTGAGCCTGAAAATTGTGCAGGTTATACTGAATTTTAAGCAATGATTATAGAAGACGGGGTGATTTTCAAATGCAGAAGGATCAGCCTTAGCAAGAAAAAAAGGCAATAGAAGAAAAGGCAAGCGATAAATTACACAGAAATCTCATTTTTTCTGTAGTAATCTTAGTAAAACCATCAATAATAGGAGAAAGAAATTTGAAAGATCTTAACTTTACAAACCTGGGCCAATTTAAAATACAATACTATATTTTGCTGTGAACACTGGTTTCCCAGTAGTCCTTTTGAAAGTCGGGAAAGGACACTTAAATGAAAATTAGTTTATACAATTAATCTGGCAGTGTAGGGGTTAGAGTAAATTACCAAAGAGAAATATACAGCAATGCAGGGAAACCATCCTCCCAAATACATGTGTAACAACTGAAACACATATGTGCGTATTATATATTTATGTGTGTATGTACACTTACGTATGTGTGCATATGTGCACACGTGTATGTATCACGTGTATATGTAAAATATGTGTGTGCACATGTTTATGTACAGACACATACATGGACTTGTGAAAGAGGCCAAGGAAAGCTGATGATAATAATTTGAAATGGTGAATTTAAGATGCATAAAAGCATGAAATAGACCAATCTCAAAAGGGAGGAAAGGACACAGAGAGCCTACAGCATGTCAACTGTTGTGTTCCTTTTGGGGGGGAGGGTAAATGTGCCAGCAGTGCTTTCACGTGGAACACTGTGCAGACACGGAGCAGGGTGGTTCTCCGTCGTTGTGCCTCAGGAGCATGCTGTCGCCAGGGGCCCGAGACTGGATTCTCCATGTAAGGGTCTTTTTGTGATTCTCGATTCTGACTCCCTGAGCAAGACAGACCAGCCTGGGGGTACTGGAGCCCGTGTCTTGCCCTGCATATTTATCACCCACAAATCATCTGTTATAAATATACCTCAGCCAGATCATCATCAGGCCGGCTCCGTAGCCCGCAATTTATGAAGGTTATAGGAAACAGTGTGAAGGGTGAAGTGCTTTATTAAGGGTGGTTTTCTCCCTAACCCAATCCTGCATTCCTCTTGAATATAAATGACTCTGAGAGTGTGTGCTCCTTTCCCTGCAGGATTAAGGCTTTTTAAATTGTCCCTTTTGGCTGTTATTCTTATGTCACTGTCATGAGACACACAAGATTTTTAAAGAAACATCTAAATCAGTGTTCAAAGATAATGTGAGAAACCCCTAGATGCAAAGTAGAAGTATTTCTAAACCTCACACTGGTTCTTTTTTATGTACAAAGCATGCAAACCATTCTCCTTTTCTCCATTTTTTTTGCATGTCATTAGTCTCTTTATTTTTGCTTCTGGCAAAAATAACAGAATTGACCAAAATGTCTTGCAAATATCATAATCACAATCTCTGTGGAAGTTGAAATAAATGAAATGTGTTTCTTCTTTCTGTCGCTGAATGTTGTTTGTGTGTTTTTTTTTTAAGTGTTTGCTGAAGACACAATGTTTTGGATTACGCCCTGGACATAAAGCTTATTTTCCTTTCGCATTCTCTTAAATGAATAAAAAATACTGTAATGAACCAAAAACGACACAAAACCAAAACGCCACCCAGGCGGCTCTCTCAGCAGTGAATTCTCCTGGAACATGGTTAAAGCCTGCTGGATGGGGAATGCTTAACTGTTTCCCTTACAGAGTGTTATTCTGAACACCTGTCCCAGAAGAAAAAGACTTAAAGAGGGTCACCCTATTAATATGTATTGAGCAGTAAAGGGCCAATTTTAATATTTCAAACAACTCCTGTGAATAGAAGATCACTGTAGCGCACCTCCCTGTTTGCACTACAATCCTCTTTTAAAATGATGTTCTTGGCTATCCAATCGCCCCAGGCGTGAGGAACAACAAGAGGAAGAAAAAATGCAGAAAAAGTACGGAGAGAAAATGGTGGGAATTTGTTTTATTCAACTTCACCTGTCGCTCAAGCAACTCGCCCATAGGAAGACTCCACACTTTATATGAATTACCTAGTGTGGTCTCTTCCCACCACTTCAACGCACTATTTTAGCACCTGTTTTGCAAACCACCAACTGCGTTTACAAGTAGAGGCATAATCGGTAGGAGAATGACCTTTTGCAGCACGTACTGTAATCTAATTCATCAAATACCTGTCAGCCAACTGTCCAGAAAGCAAGAAAATCGAGGTGGGGAGAGGTGGAAATTTATCCCCCTTTCCCTGATAAATCGAGAATCTGGTCATTTCTCCTCCTCCTTTCCCTCCTTCCTTCCCATCTGCGTCCCCAAACTGTTACTAGGGAAACTCGAAAAAAGAATCGGAAACATTAGGAAAACAAAAGTTTAGACCCCACAACCACGATCCCATTGCCATGCAGAAAGCAACGCACACGCCCAACCTCGGTCGCCGCTATCAGCCAGAGCAAGTAAGATGTTAATTGCAGCCTCGCTGAGAAAAACTAGGATTGTTCCACCCGGGAACGCAAGTAGTTCGAAGGCCGAGACCTGCCCCCTCCGCGGCGGGCAATCCATCCCTCCGAATCCCGGTGCGGAAATGAGCGCTGCGACAGGTCGGCGCTGAAAGAAAGAAAGAAAGACGATCAAGTGCGGCATTTACTCCCCAGCCCCGGGAGTCGCCTTCCCGTCCTCCGCAACCCCCCTGGCCTCGCCTCCCCGGGAGTTTCTCTGACGGCCGGTCGCCGTCGGCAGCGGCGCTGGGAACTGAGGAGGCACAGACCTCCCAGGCGCAGAAAGCACCGCTCCCGGGACGTGCTGGGCTCGGAGCAGCCGTGACGTGCAGGCGCACCGCGGCCCGGACTGGAGCTCCTCCCGCCGCCCTCCCGCGGCGCTCTCTCCGCGCCCCGCCAGGGCCCAGGCGGAGCTCAGCGAGGCGCCGCGGCCGCGCTGCGCTCGCGGACCCCAGGCGGCCGCCGGGCTCACCGCGCTGCATGCGTGCGCCCACGAGCACGCGGGGCCCGGCGCGCGCCTCGGGGCCGCGCGCCCCCTCCCTCGCGCGCCCGGGTAGAGCGAGCGCCGCGCGCCGCGCGCACACCCGAGACAGAGCTTTACTATCTCGCTCCCTCCCGCGCCTCCCTCCTCGCCCGGCGTTCAAACAGCTTTCCGACATCACCAGTCGCGGATTTTTTCCCCCTCTCCTTAGTCGCCGTCGGTCCATCAGTACCTGCGGTGGGGGGGGAGGGGGGAGGAGGAGGCGGGAGGAGAGCGGAAAGAGGAGAAAGCATGAGCTCCAGCCTTCCGAGGCGACCACGAACACTCCCGTAATAAACCCACCGCCCCCAACAAATCTGCCTTAGCAGCCGCCGCCGCTTCTCGTCTCAGCGCTTTCTCGGCTTCTTGGCTGACCGGTTTACTGGGGGGTAGATTTGGAAAAGCAAATCCTCGCTCTTAAGCCACTTGCATTTTTTTTTTTTTTTTTTGATTCCTTAGTGTCTGTCTTCGGGGGGCTCCCCCCGCCCCCGCCTGGGTTGGAGGTTGGATTCACTTGGCTACGGCTTAGGCTCCGGGGTCCTGGGGGCTTTTTTCTCCCACCCTTCCACTCTTTGATTCTTACCCCCCGCCCCACATCTTTTGCTTCTCTTATGAGTGCGTTAGAAAAAAATCAATCCTGATTTTTGAAGCTCAGCCGGGGAAAATGGGCAACGGTGCTTGGGACCGAAGGGGAGTCTCTCCGTCACTGTTGCTGGGACGCGTGCCTGTGCTGGTGTCTTAGAGCAAGAGCCTCCCTGAGCTTTCGGAGTGGAAGGTAAGGACTGGGGTCCGGGGGTCACCTTCCCTCTGCCGGGGGCGCCACCGAGGAGCTTTCCGCCGGGTGTTTGCGGAGGGAAGACCTGCAAAGGCCAGGCTGTTGCTGGCGGATGGAGAGGCTGCGAGCAAACCCGACTGCCTGCATTTACTTAAACGCCGCAGTTGAAAAGTTGGGGAAGTCTGGTTTTCCAGAGATGTGCTGGGTTGGAAGGAATCGGCAGGGAGACCTACAAAACCTGACAGTTGTGTGTGATTGGGGTAATTTGATGGGGAGAAATTTCAGGTTAAAAGGAAGTTAAGATAAGGGGAGGCCGTGGGTCTTTCATTGGGGAAAAAAAAAATTCAGTGGAGTGATGGCGCCGTCTATGTTCGACTGAAAAGTGTCATCCAGAGAATCAGTTTCGAGGAGAGCTAAACTAAACGCCGCTTTGCCTCTCAGCAGGAAACAAGCAAATAAATAAATAAATGCCACATCCTTGAAACCTCGGGGGCCGGGCCCTTCGACACCCGCACCCTCGTCTTTCTTTCTTAAAGGGAGAAATACAGTTGTTTGAAGTGGCCCTGCAGGCGGGGGCTGGCGAGGGCTGGGGGTGGTGGCAGCGACAGTTCAGTGATTCATCTGTGATTAGTTAGAATTAAAGGAGACTCCGTACACCAAGGCTGAATGATTAAAATAAAGAGCATTACGTTGAGGGGGCTTTCTTGAGCCGGCTTGAAAGCGAAATCAGAGCCATTTCCTCACTCTTTCTAATCCTTGATGAGCACAGAAATGCAGACTTGCACCGTCAAATAGATGGAAGAAAAAGTACCGGATTTCATTAGGAAAAGAAATAGACCCCTTTTTGAGTTGGCGATTATAAAATGAAGCCCCCTTTCATGGATGGAATTCCTAATTTAGACACTTATTGTCACATTGGCTCTCAACGCCTACACTCTATCCTGAAGAACACTGCGCAGACCTGCATTGCCTGCAAAGTGCTACAGCAAAAAAAAAAAAAAAAAAAAAAGAGAAAAAAAAAAGGAAAATTCCTTCCAGAATTTCCTATAACTTTCCCTATTTTTTAACCTTTACATGCTCATTGGCTTCATTTTCTCAAGAAGAAAATACATTATTCATTGAACTGTATGTTTGAATTAGGAAAACACTGTTTTGATAGTCCCCGCAATTCTGATGTTATTTTAAACTGCTGCTATATGGAGATTTTAGAGTTGGGGTTGTTTTTGCTTATATCAAAACTTAGAATTTGTATTATGAACTGGGGAATGCAGATCTGTCTTCAGGGACTTAAGTCACTGGATTTTGTGTGCATGCGTTGGTGTATGTTATGCAACGGGAAGGAAGAGGGTTTCTATCCTTTGGTTCAGAGAGGACCCAGGCAAAGACATGAAAACTCTTAATTATCTATATGTCTGTGTGTCTGTCTCTGTTTACAGAACAGTGGAAGAGACTGCAGCCTAAAGACTTTTAAAATTAACTTGGCATCACTTAGCTCAAAAGCTAAGCAAAAAAAAAAAAAAAAAAAAAAAGCAGTGTCATTTATTCTAAGAAATAACTTCTTAAAGGTTACAGCTGAAAAACATTCAAGTTACTTTTGGATGACAACTTACAGAGGTAAATATAACCAAGGATTACTGTATTATGCAAGGCCAGGTTAAAAAAATAGAGAAAAAAAGGAGCTTTGAAGCTGTTATTGGAGAGGGAACAATTCAATAGTTGAAATCGGCTAGGAAAGACAAAGCTAATATCTTTTATGTACCATGTGTAAATCTTAAATACCAGTAGATAACTCTAGATAAAATAGCCCTATTAAAAAAAAAAAATAAAGCTGAAACCAACTCAGTTACTGTTGTTCTGGGATTTTTCACGGACATCGCCTTTGGATACAGATATTAATATAGTGGTCTACTTTATATATCCCAAGAGGGCATGTCACATTGAAATGACTGCCTTCTCAATGATAATGTCCAAAAGCAGGTCTTCCCTATGTATCTGCCCTTTCTTGGATGATGGTTTACAAATTCTGTTAATCCACACGAATACCTGTATTTTTGCACAGGAATTTCCCACCAGTTCACCCAGTGGCCCCTGCGAAGATGATTTGGGTGATGATGTTTCAGCTGCAACAAATTATCATTTGTGCTTTTAAAATTGAGGCTATCATGGATCATAATTGCTTTTCACATTTAAAAGAAAAAAAATAATATGCCGATAGCTGTTCTCTGATTATCAGATTAGATTTTGTGTGGTGTTGTTTACTGCAGGCAGAGGGCTAAGGGGGGAGAAAAGGTTTGTATAGGCTGCTTAAAAATATCTCAAAAATTAACATTTAGGCTGTTACATTAAAAAAAAACAAAAATTTCCTCTTCTTTCAGTAGAATCACCACGCACTTGAAGGAAATCTTGGTAGATAAATTAAGAGCATTCCTATTAATAATCTATTGAATATTATTCTTATATTGAATGTAGGGAATTTGGCCACTGTGAATGACCACGTGAGGGCGCTGTTCACACAGCAACAGATAATTTTCGTGCGTTATAAAATAAAAATTACCTGCCCTTCTTTTAAAAAGGGTTTTTTACTGAAATCTTGAAAACAGCTGGCTGTGATATTGAAAGGAGTTTCTTTTTTTCGATGCGCGTAGACTCCTACTTGCATTTTTCTTTCATTGCCATCTTTACAGGCCAAATGACATAGGATGAAGGCTGTTCGTAACCTGCTGATTTATATATTTTCCACCTATCTCCTGGTTATGTTTGGATTTAATGCTGCCCAAGACTTCTGGTGTTCAACTTTGGTGAAAGGAGTCATTTATGGATCGTATTCTGTAAGTGAAATGTTTCCCAAAAACTTTACAAACTGCACTTGGACGCTGGAAAATCCAGATCCAACCAAATATAGCATTTACCTGAAATTTTCCAAAAAGGACCTTAGCTGCTCTAACTTTTCCCTCTTGGCTTATCAGTTTGATCATTTTTCCCATGAAAAAATCAAGGATCTTTTAAGAAAGAATCATTCTATAATGCAACTCTGCGAATCCAAGAATGCTTTCGTTTTTCTACAGTATGATAAAAATTTTATTCAAATACGTCGGGTCTTTCCAACCGATTTCCCAGGATTACAGAAAAAAGGGGAAGAAGATCAGAAATCTTTTTTTGAGTTTTTGGTATTGAACAAGGTGAGCCCAAGCCAGTTTGGTTGCCACGTATTATGCACTTGGTTGGAGAGCTGCTTGAAATCAGAAAATGGGAGAACAGAGACCTGCGGGATCATGTATACAAAATGCACCTGCCCTCAGCACTTGGGAGAGTGGGGAATCGACGACCAGTCGCTGGTTTTGTTAAATAACGTGGTGTTACCCCTGAATGAGCAGACCGAGGGCTGCCTGACCCAAGAGCTGCAGACCACCCAGGTCTGCAATCTTACCAGGGAGGCCAAGCGACCGCCCAAAGAAGGTAAGCGCCGGCCGAGAGGGGGAGCTGGGCGGGGAGTGGTGCCGGGGGATGGAGTTAAAACGTGCTGTGTCACACACCGGCCCAACCCTTGCCCCTTTCCTCTGTCACCCTTGGATTGATTTGACTTGTGATCTTCCTAAAGCTAGTTTTACGTTTCAAGATTTGAGAGATGGGGCGGGGAGGATGGGATAGCGCTCAGCAACCTGACGCCCGGTGCGAGTGGCATGTTCAGGGGAAATGAGATGCTAAAACGTGGAGCCAGTTTGCGCCGGAGGTCGGTGAGGAGGGATGGGTGGGGGGCGCTTTATTAGGCTGCAGCCCCTCTGGGAGACGGACACACACACACACACACACACACACACACACACACACACACCTGTGAATGGATCTGTAGACTTCTCCCTTCACCTCCGGCCCACCCTCCCTTCCGTGACCCCTTTCCAGGTTGGAACTTGGGGCTTCGTGACCGAAAGGTGACACAAACTCAGTGGCAAGTCTGTGTGGACCAAATGACTTGGCGACACAGGAGGGCGAGGGTGCCCCTCCTCCCCAGGCCTGGGAAGGAGCCCACGTGCCGGGTTTTTCGTCCAGGGAAGCTCACTGGGGGTGCAGACTCGGGTCTCCGGGCAGTGAAGTCACGTGGCAGGGGGAGGGGGCGGAATTAACACAGGCGGGTCCTGCAAGACCTGGTATCCCGTTCGCGGGTACCCACGAGGAACGGGAGCTCCTCAGAGCCGAGCTAGATGCAAAAACAGTGCAACAGGAAGGAGAGATGCAGAGGAAGGAGAGAAAGTACAGGAGTGATTTACAGCTTTCACCCAGACGCTGGAGGGGGAGCTGCCCCGGGATCTGAGACAGTGGATTATGTTTAATAAGGCAAAAAAGCTGACACATTTTGAGAGAAAATGACTTTCCGGTTTGGAAGGTTAGGGCATGCGTTCCATTCGTTTGAGGGCACTGCTGGTACATAGTCGCTTCTGCTCCCCAGCCCTGCACCCAGAGAGTGTGTTGAATTTTTATGCAGGAAGTGTTTTCCGATCGCCACAAAGATCCCTGTCTGTGGAAAGGCACAGCCAAGCTCCAGTCCCTCTTTCCTCCCCTCTCCCAACAGAAGTTGTCTTTGTGGCCAATATAAAATTGACACGTTGTTGGAGAATTTTCTTTAAGGGTAGCCAAGGTTTTGTAAGGGGCAGGGGGTGGGGAAAGAGAGAGAAAAGGGCTTAACCAGCGAAAAGCGGTGATTTTTCTTCTGAAAGCATTTTGGGGGATGGGAGTTACGGAAGAGCCATGGCACAAGGGGCAAAGAAGCCTTAGAAAATAAATGCAGACTAATGGCACTGGGAAAGGGGTGAAAAACCTTTAAGATTTCTACAGGTCAGTGTCTCCCTAACAGCTGTGACTGAAGAAAGCAAAGTGGTTTTAAATTACAGGAGTTCTTTTCTCCAGTATAAATCCCAAAGAAGCACTTGCAACTGCAGGGATGGTATTTAACACCATTTAAAACCAATTAATGTCCCCTAGAATGAGAAGCTACAGTACGCGAGGAAAGCGTGATGTTACAAGCTGGCTAATAAGATAATTAACACCAGAAACTAGTTTTTGCTCGTTTGTTTTATTGCTGTTCCAATAAAATTGAGAAAATCTGTATCTTCAGTAGTTAAAATTTTATCATCAAATTGACTGCAGATGACAGTGGAAAGAGAATCCAGGTGTACAACCCTTTTTTGTGAATGGTGACAAGTGACAAAAAACAAAGTCGTGTGCACACTAAGCATGATTTTCAGAGATTTTGCTGGTCATGATCATGAGATGTGGGTTAGGACAATGATGGAATTTATAGAATTTGGACTAGATGGCCATTCGTTTTAGTATACGACGAAGAATAAGACTGATTTTAGACATTAGATGTTTAAATCATGGGGGAGAACGTACATTTCTTTTGGCTAATTAGCTGGCGAAATGAGAACGAAATACCTCCACAGACCATTCAAAGACTGTATGAAAATTGTTAGCACGTTAATAGAACTGACAAGGAAAAGTTTATGTAATGGGGAAGAATATATGCTGTATCAGTAAAATTGCACAGCCTATAGTCTCTGTATTCTACATTTGTGCTCTTGAATTGTTTAGGTGTTCTGAGTCAGAAAGGTAACGATAAGTAATTCCTGATGACATAATTGTAGCTGATGCATTTATAAGTAAGTCTTATAAAATATGTGTATAGCACTCTTTCCCTCATTCAAAGAAGACCTTTTAGGCTAAGCTGCATTGTAGGAAAGGACTGTGAAAATCTGCAGATGCGTAACTTAGTCAAATTTATGCAAAGTACATTACATCTTAAATAGTTGATATAAATGATATGTAAAATCTTATGAAAGAATTATTTAATACTATTTCAAGTACACTACCACGTAATGATATTCACAGGGCTTGAGGGCTATATGTAATAATTACATACAGTTGTGCTACTCATATCTAATTTTATTACAAAATGTCTTTACTTTATTTGGTTAACATGTAATCCCAACTTCTAAAATGGGGTTTTAAAAATTCCACTTATATTTTATAGTACTTTATGATTTCTATTTTCTATGAAAAATAAACCATCCTGTAAATCATCAGGGGAATATATACAAAATTATTCTCCATGGTTTTTGACTCCCATTTTATTCACTGTAATAAGTACTGACTCAGAAGCTTAGAGTAGAAATATTTTGATGCTTATTATATCATAGAGGTGGCATAAAGTTGACAGAAGGGTCTTTACACTCAGTAAACGCAGCTTCAGAATTTTTTTACGTGATGCTGTTAGTGATGGCAAAGGTATACTAAATACTGAAAATTTTGGAATATGTGTCCACTGGAATTATCATATTTAGTTAGTATTTGAGGAAACTATGGGCTCCCAGCAATGGGATATTGATAGGATTTCTACTAAGATATTTGTTAATAATACATTCAGGTACTTAAGAATTTCATAGCCAGAAAATAATAAGATGACTGTCACTGTTTGAAGTGACAACACCAACAATGGCAAATTTTATCTTGAATACATTATAAAAGTAAATTACTGAGTGATGCTTCATTAATGTGTGAGATTTTAGTGTATTTCAGTGTCTTCCTATTTAAGATTGTATTTGACATATTTGAGGGTGCCATGTGATTATAGAAACTTTGTTGTCATTTCCCAATTTTTACGTGAAGTTTTGAAAACCAAGTAAATCAACAAAGTGAAGCCTTTTAAAAATAATGTTGTCTTATTTCAGGCAGTTGTTTTAAAAAAGCTGTCTACATACAGTGTATATAACCATTTTTAAAAGAAAACTCCAATAACGTTGCTATTTACCTGGTTTTCAGATATGAGTATGGGGCAAGACTGACCTTGATTCATGAGGTCTTTAATATGTTTTATAGGACTCTTACCAAAGATGATTCTGGACTATATAGCTAAAATATAAAAGGTGATGTATGATCTTATTTCTTAGTACTTCACTTGAAATAAGTAATTTAAACAGTTTGGAGAGAAAAATTCCACACCAGCATATCTAAATCACATAATAAGCCTTAATGGAACCTTTGTTTCCTGCTTACATCAATGGAGCTACTTATGTGAAGGGAGATTGGGATCCCTGTATAGATTCCAGGAAATCTGAACACACACACTTATTTGTCTTTTCATTCTGCCTCTGCTAATCCTTGGTAATCAGCCGCCCAAGGGAAGTCTCATCATGTGCCTGTGTGAAATCTAGCCTGTGTTTGTGTGTGCATTTGCATGTCTAGAGCAATTTGTGTGTTTCATTTTAAGTGTTTTCATTTCTTTCTACCTTTGCTGTTTTTGTCCTCAGTACT
The DNA here is from genome assembly GCF_949987515.2 of Delphinus delphis. Classification (NCBI taxonomy): domain Eukaryota; kingdom Metazoa; phylum Chordata; class Mammalia; order Artiodactyla; family Delphinidae; genus Delphinus; species Delphinus delphis. Next base: position 83,165,939 of record NC_082696.1, on the reverse strand, counting down.
GCTTCAGCCACCTTTCCCCTTCCTCTTTACCCTCCTTTGATCTTACTTCCTTTGTAAATGCGGTGATCCCACACTCTTTATCAGAATGTAGAAAGATCTACTGAGTATGTTGTATGTGACAGTTTGCCCTGCCCCTTGCCTGGACCCACAGCCCTTTGAACATACTGTGCTTCTGTTCTAGCGCATATTTCCATTTCTTTTTCCATCTTCCTCTACTAGTCTTGCGAGTTCTTCAAGTGTACAGACTTGGTCTTCCAGTAGTCTAGCACAGTCTAAACAGACCTTCAATAAATATTGGTTGAAACGAATGTTAAATGAACAAAACAAAACAACTCAATAGGAAAGATAGCAATAAATTGAGACGGCTACCATTTATAGCATTTCCAGTTCCATTAATGTATTATTTATATAACAATACCTTATCTCAAGGTATTGTTTAATAACATTTTTAAAAGAACAAGAAGAATGGAGTCATTGAGAAATAGTCTTAATTACCTATGTGTTTATTTTAATAGATTAGATTAATGATAAATAAAACTTTCTATACACAGCTGTCTGCAAAAACAGGGGTAAGAAAATTTGCCAAATTTCTATCTGTTTAATTGCCTTCATTTCCATCGACATTTCTTTCTTCTGGCTCTAGCATTACTTCTCCAGAAATGACATTTCCCAAATCTTTTCTTCCACAATTTGAAGAGAAGCGTATGCAAACTCTTTCCGAGAAAGAGGAAGAATACTTGCAGGTCAAGTTCAGTGCTTCTGTTACCTACTCCTTTTACTTACGTTGTAATCTATACATATAGTAATAGTATAATATTACTAAAATTGTAGGCCTGGCCAAGTAAGATGCCCTAATTTTTACTTTTGCCATTGTAGAATTTTGTCAAACAGTTTAGGAAGTGACTCAGATATATAGTATTAATAAAAATTCCATCATATGGCAACATTCTTTTCGTAGACAGTAAATTAAAATAGTAACAAGAAAATGTTTGTGTATGCACGTGTGTCAGGCAGGTTTTGTTACTGAGTCCAGGCTCTCTCTGCTTGCTGCATGACAGGGCAATACATCGGAGACGAGGTGTTGAGACAAGGAATATGACTTTATTTGGAAAGCTGACAGACCAAGAAGATGGCAGACTAAAGTCTCAAAATAACCACCTTATTGGGGTTTGGATGCCAGTTTCTTTTATAGCACAGAGAGGGGGAGGAGATGAGGAAGTAAAGTAAAAAGGCCATAAGTCTTGCAAATATCCCCTGGAACGGCCAGCCTCGAGGAAGGGAGGTGCTAATTTCTTCTTTCTTGCAGCCATCCACCGGTGGACAGGGTCAGGATGCTTCCCTGAACAAAGGCACTTTGGTTTAACATTCAGGCAGAGGGGCAGGGTTCCCTGAGGCAGGCCATTATGTATAAACGGTGTCCTTTTAGAGAACAAAAGCAGCAAAGGAAGGCAAAGGTTAAAGTAAAAGAAACAGATCCAACATGGAGTCAGATTTGGTTCTTCCCCGTTACAGTTTTATTGGTGGCTGTAGATAAATGTGCCGTAGATTGGTTTTCTTCAAAATTGAGATGGGAATTTTACTTTACTTAGAATCTAGCTTCATGCATTCCTATGCTTCATTTCCTAATAGAAGTGATTTTATTGTTAAACGGAATACTTTTATAGAATATAGGTTTCTTTAGAGTCACTTTGATATGTATTTCCTGTAAAAGTCATCTGGCCCTTGGATCGAAAATCAATGTTTGTTCAAAAATCAGCCTTTCTTACTTTTTCAAAATACCACGAGCTGGGTTTAAAGATTCTGAACAGAGAGAGCCAGTTTTAAACCTGTATGTCCACCTCAGAACTGTGTTCTGCTGTGTCAACTACTTCTCTTCTTGGGTTGCTAGTAATGCTTATTCCTCAGGGTACAGAAGAACAGGATATGACATTATGTAGTAATAAAAACAAAATGAATAAAATTAATGGCTTGGAATATTTTAGTTCCTGTCAGCCCTGTGGAAATGTCTTACTAATTCAATTAACTAATACAAATCAGAGAGGTGTGTTCAGTTTTTCTAACTGTGGTCACTTCATTGAAATGAAAGGTGTATTTTGGTGTAAGATGCACTTGGGCCCTGAGAGTGACTCAGCCACCTCGTAGCATCTTTGACAAGAGACTGTGCTTACTGAGCTTGACTCAGCAATCTATACTGTAGTGGCGTGTTGTATTAAATGAGATTGCACATGAAAGACACTTAGTCAAATGCTCGAGTTATATTAGGCCCTCAATTCAGTTTTTGAAACCTCTTTTTTATTATCTTTTAGCTACAAATGATGGAGGATTGATAATATAATGAAGTAGGTTGCCATTTAATTATTTGAACTTTTTTAGGAATTTAGGGCATTTAACAAAGGGTCATTAAACATCTTGAAGTTATGTCTGTTTTGTATTATATAAAGAAAAGGTCCCGGGCTTCCCTGGTGGCGCAGTGGTTGAGAGTCCGCCTGCCGATGTGGGGGACACGGGTTTGTGCCCTGGTCTGGGAAGATACCACATGCCGCGGAGCGGCTGGGCCCGTGAGCCATGGCCGCTGAGCCTGCGCGTCCGGAGCCTGTGCCCCGCAACAGGAGAGGCCACAACAGTGAGAGGCCAGCGTACCGCAAAAAAAAAAAAAAGAAAAAGAAAAGAAAAGGTCCCATTTCAATACCTTTGTGCTGATGGTGGCATGACTAATACATCAAATAGACCAAGCTAGTGCTGCGAGACATCCCAGGGCTAGGAAGCTGTCCTTTGGATATCATTGCTGATCCTTTGTAAAGTCTGTAAAATTTAAATGTAAATTAAACAGTTTCCAAGTATTTTACTCTGCTGCATTATGCAAAGTTAAGTTCATGTTTTGAGATCTGTTTTGTAAAGGAATTATCTTGAAACATTAAGCCTATATTAAATCATTTGGAAAAAAGTAGAACTTTTTTGGCATTTTTTTTCCCACTGAATTATGATCAGTTGTTATAGGCCAATGAGCCCTAAGAGTCCCCCAAAGGCTTGCATATTCAGGTATTGAAAAGAAGATTTAAAAATTTTGTTACTACTCATTTGCAGCTTCTGATATTTTCTTAAAGCAGAATTACAGAATGCCATCTATAAGACTCCATAAAATGCTAACTGTTGTATGTTCAATTAAATGCTAAATGCTGTATGTTCAATTATCTTTCAACTGTCATTCAGGAATTTTGCTCACATGCAGAGAATGACCAGCTACATATCTGATAAAGGTTAATAATAATTAACCTTTATAATAATAAAGTAATATATTATTTATTATTATAAATATATTTATAATATATTATAAATAGAAAAGTAATATATTTATTATATAATTATTTTTATTATAGATATAATATATTTATATTAAATAATAATAAGTAATATATTTCTAATTTGCAAAGAAAGTGCAATTAAGTAACAAATGCATAGTAAATACATTAGTATTTACTAATGTATTTGAGAGCTATTTCTCTCAAAACTAATTCCCTGAATAGGTGTCTTTTCTGAAATCCGACATGTTTGCTGATGTGCATTTTCGCATTTTCCTCATAACCAACCCCTTACGACAGCGGTCCCCAACCTTGTTGGCACCAGGGACAGGTTTCGTGGCAGACAGTCTTTCCACGGTCGGGGCTGGGGGAAGGTATGGTTCAGGCAGTAATGCAAGCGATGGGGTTCGCTCGCTGGCCGGCCACTCGCCTCCTGCTGTGTGGCCCACTAACTAACAGGCCTCTGACCGGCACCTGTCCTCGGCCCGGGCGTTGGGGACCCCTGCCTTACGACACATTCCTTATGATTGGAACATGTTGTAAAATACGAAGGCCAAATGGTTACTCTTTGGTTTCTGCCATGTTAAGTGAACTAATTTAGCTGCTAACCTAATCTTGGCTATTACAGTCTCAAATTATTTGTTCTAGATAACAAGTTTCTTTGGAGACAGAGTTGTTTGGGAAAACTGAGCAAATGGGTGCATGGATAAGACATTGGAACACTGATGGAACCAGATTACAATGTTGAGAATGCAGTTTACACGCACTTAGACATAATCCAAAGCATTAAAACAGTTGTGGAATCAACCAGAGAAAGTTACCTTGGTGAATTACTTTTTAGCAATAAATATGTGAAGGTGATCGAAATGTCACAGAAATATTTGCTCTCCTGGGTAGTTCATCTTGGGTGAATGGTTTAGAGTATTTATTTCATGACATGTCTACTGGTGTTCCTCCATTTTAAAATAATGTTTAAACATTTGATAAAATTTAAAAATTTATTTAAAAATTAAGTTCTATGCTTGCATATATAAATAAGGATAATTTGTTCTCTAATAAACTATTTTTAAAGAGAAGCTTCATCTACATATCGCTCTTAAGAAAATAAAGACGTAAAGTGGTTTAGTAAACGTTTTATAAATTAAAAGAGTATAATGAAACCTGCCGTTGAGAAAGTGCTTTCCAGTTTACAAAGTCTGTGGCACAAATTGCTTTACTTAGGCAGTAACTGTGTGAGACACCTGTTATCAACATGGGCTGCTTATACCCTGAAGACCGACCATGGCTTTCCTTTCTTTAAAAATTTTAATACAAATTGGTTCAAATGAAAAACTACAGAATTTCAAAGCTGTGAGTTTTCTCACTCTTTCTGGAACACTTGAATCTGAATCACAAATTCTCAGATTCATAAGGGGCTTTAGGCATTAGCTTAGTCCAAATCTTACCTAATTAAAGGAATCCCAATCTGCAGATGTATCATGGGAACATTATTTCAGCTGAACATAAGTGTTCTTGGAGTTTATATTTAATGCCATTTCTATAATGTAAAAGAGACACAGTCATTTAGGATGGTGGGATAGTTCTAATTATTTTAAAAAAATTACCTGGTATCCAGCCAAGACAATAATCAGAGTATACTTTGCTAGACTACTGAATACAGACTAGTCTGTACAAATCAGAGCTTTCATTCATTAGATTTTTTTTTTGTCCTATATTATTTAAACAAATGTGATGCAGGTCTCAAAAAACGATTGATTTTCAGTCTAAGCTCATTAAATTTAAAGAGAAATGTGTTTCAAGTGCAGAGTCTGTCCAGATTTAGGAAAATGATTTATCAAGGTCTGTCTTGGATTTTCATTTCATTATTTCTCTAGGGCAATCTGTGTTTTAAAGAAATAACAGGTCACATTTTTTTTGTTATCCCATGGTGCACTGAGAAATACTGCTGTAGGTTGGGGCAGTGAGGTCAGGGTCCCCTCCCTGTACTGAAGGTCACGGCTCCTGTGGGGTGTCCTTCCCCTGGGCTCTCTGGAGACCCCTCTCTCCTCTCACTCCTGAGGCCTGCCTGCCCCCTGATTCTCACCCCAGGACTGTACTCTTGTCTCCTTGGTTTCTCCAGCCTCTATCCATGCCTTGTGCTCTTTTCAAATTACTGAACTTGAGGACACTGTCTGTTTCTTACTAGGATCCTGACTGGTACAGGGGTGTATGATTTTGGTGGTGAGGTGATTTCTAATTACTTTGGGATTGGTCTGAAATCAGCATTTTAAGTTTTGATCTTTTGATCCTTCCTTTTAATGTGCTAAAGGTCTTATGTAATGATTAGCCCTTTTGGAGATTGGCATATGGGCCAGCCCTATTAAATAAATAAATACATAATAATAATTTAAAGAATTGAGTTAATGAAAGTGAAAACCAGTCAGTCATTTTTTAAAGCTCAGTTGATGTGGTATTTTTTATACTTGGTCCTAACTCAGGATCAATATGTGTTCATCTTCGTAACTCCATTGAGTTTAGGCCCTCCTCCAAGAGTTCTTCTATATTTACCTGTTGGTTCGTTGATTACTTAGCTTGTTTTAAAATCACATAACATGTATACATTCATATACATCTTCCATACAATTTTTCAGTGTTGATGTGACCGCAGAACATTTAAACTGGCCTGGGTATTCAAAGAAAGTTTTGTAAGTTGGTAGTTTCAAGGCTCGCATATAAAACGTAAAAAAATCCTGACAGATTACTATTTAGTTTTAATTTTATATGATTATAATAATGGAAATATAAAATGAAAACAGAATTTCAGTTGCTAATATAAGTATCATTTTGCCTGTTGATTTCACTATACCCCTGAAAGCAAAGACAAAAACAATGAAAAACCCAACAAGACTCACACAAGGCATTTTTTCTTTCGTTTCATTGCAAAAAAAGAAACCAAGGCAGTTAAGTTTGCCCTTATAATTTCATTAAGAAAATTGCAATTTTTAACTCTTAACTGTGTTGGTCTTGAGGTGGCCTTTCACATCAAGGAGGTGTCCTGAGAGGCAAAAAGAAAAGTAACTTCAAAAAAACAAAGGGGCTAACCCTTTTTTTTTTTTCTGACCTTCTGTTTTCTGAATAGTGGTACATAACAAATATTTATTATACAGTGGATGCTTTTGGAAATATTTCTTCTAATGTTGGCTCATAATAATTGTAATGTGGAAAAGAGGGCACCTTGGGAAGACAGAAATCTGTTTATATAATCTTTCCACATAAATCTGGAAAATTTTCAAAGATCTATTTCTGCACTGTAGGCTGAGAAATTCCAGTTTATTTTGGATTCCCAGAGAGGTCAGCTTCCTTTACAGAAATGTCAGCCTGTGGTCAGCTCTCTGGCTGGCCTTGGTTTTTGTAACTTAAGAGGGCAAACACTGTATATTTTTTAAGTGGTGCCTGAGAAATTAACCAAGTGCAGCTCTTCCATCTGAAGTAAATGCCAGGAAGAACCATTGTTCCATTTGTACAGCATAGAACTTTAATGCCTTCCTTAGCTTGTAATATAGTAACAATCCATTTTCTTAAAAATGTATGGCTTCTGTTTAGTGGTTTTCCTGGAGTTTTCTGATGACTATATTTTGGTGTTCGGTTGGTGATGAAGGGCATAAATGAGTTCTAGGCAATAATGAATATTACATGTCCTTGCCACTGGTCTCTGCATCCTTAGGCCAGAGAAACCACAGAGGTGGAGCTGACTAGAAGTTAATCCACTAAGTAGCAAGAACTGATTAATGCAAAAGAAATAAGTACGTGTAGGATGTGAATTAATACAGCTTTTTTTTTTTCCCCTTAGCAGTGGAAACTCTTTTTCTAAATAAACGACAGTATATTAAAAAAAAGATTTTTAAAAATAGAGCTGCGGGCTTCCCTGGTGGCGCAGTGGTTGGGAGTCTGCCTGCCGATGCAGGAGCCGCGGGTTCGTGCCCCGGTCCGGGAGGATCCCACATGCCGCGGAGCAGCTGCGCCCGTGAGCCATGGCCGCTGAGCCTGCCTGTCCAGAGCCTGTGCTCCGCAACGGGAGAGGCCACAACAGTGAGAGGCCCGCGTACCGCAAAAACAAAAAACAAAACAAAACAAAAAAATAGAGCTACTTTCGTTGAGGTGGACAGGAGGCTCAGAGCCTAGCCTAAAGGGTCTCCAGAGGTGAGACTGCCCCCCTTCTCCTGTCTGTCAAACTTGTGGAATGAGAGACCTGTTCATGACCCATCCCTAGTGCCAGTCCTGTGAACACTTCCCTCATGGTCTCTCTGGAGTCAGTTCGTCCTGGGGCTGCATGTGGGATTTCAGGATGAACACCCCAATTCTCCATCGTTCTGTCTCGTCATCTGTATTCCAAACTTCTTCCACCCGGAGTTCCCAAACCTGCAAATACGCTTATCCCGATCATACCTCTTGCTCACAGACTAGAGTTTACCTAGATAAAAATGAATATTGGTTTAGAATCCCCTTGGATCTTTAATTTTAATTGATAAACAGTTAGAAGCCCTAACGTTAAATCTTTATAAATGTACTATATTTTGGTGGTGTTCATTCTGACTCTCTTCCTCAATGTTTTGTTAATCCCCAAATAGTTCAGTTGCAAAAGGTCAAACTTCTTGGAATAAACTAGAGTTATTAGGGCATGAGATTTATTTTGAGTTCCTTTGATGGTTCACACGTAATGGATATGCACAACTGAAGCAGGTTATTAAAACAACAACCGAAAGCATGTTAGCGTTGCCATTCCATAGTCATGCGTGGATAGTTGAGGTGTTATTAGTGCTCTTCCAATAGTCCCAGCCTTCCACCATTCTGGGCACAGGTAGGGATTGTTTTCTGGACCAGTTGTGGTTGGATGAGGTCATGTGACCCGCTCTGGCCAATGAGTTGTGAAGAGCAGTGGCACTCCTTACCTCTGAGCTGGGTCATTTCATTGCTGGAGTCAGACCACCAAGGTCACTTGACCTCTGGCAGGGAGACCTGTGCCAGAGAGAAGGGCCTCCCGTGTCAGCCTGCATCCTTGAATGTGTGAAAGGAGAGGAGCCCCCTCCCCATGCCCTTGCTGATCTGTGATGGTCCTGAAGACTGAGCCAGGAAGGACCTTTTCTGTTTTGAGACACTGGGGATTTGGAGTTTGTCTTTGTTCCTGCAGCCTAACCTAGCATATTCTAGCTGATACAGTGTCCAGTTAGGGAGGATTGGGGCACAGTGGTGCTAATGAGGGCGCTAAAAGGTGAAGAGTTACATTGGTGGTGTGTTCTGTAATTGAGCTGTGATGATGTGGTGACCAGACAGGTCTGTGATGTTTTGCGGAGAGGAACTCACCTACCTGCATTTTCTACAGTGTACTCTGGGGTAGCTGAATTTGTACTTATTGTTAGCAACACTCTGGACCTCATTTTAGGTAGTATTTATCAGTATTTACTTGTTTTAGCCTAATTAAAATTAATACTAAATTAACTACAATCAGTGTATGTTTAGATTACAAGAGACGGTTCTTCTGACATATTTTTAAAGTTATTGGGTTTTTCTATATTTTCAACTCACCCAGATTAGAGAGTGTATCATGGTCTCTTGCCGAGTTATGATTGTCAAAGAACTAAGGTGGAAGGGTTCATTTTGGCATGGCAGTTCTTGCTGAAAGGTAGAAACTTGTTCTGATCCCTGTCCTTGATCTTTCCTTCTTTTCTTTATCTTAATTCTTCCTTCCCTCCGTCCCCCTCCTTCCCCTCTTCCTCTTTCTCCTTTCTTACTTGTTTTTTTTTCAGATACATAGGCTATGATTTATATGTGTTTACCTAGATCTCATATTGCAATAATTTGTAGAGAATCTGTTATCAATATACATGTAGGTGTTTGTGGTAAACAAATATTTCTAGGGTAGTTCAAGGGGAGCTTATAATCACTGCTTCATTAATCTTAACAGTTTTCTATAGCGAGGTTAATTATGTAGTAATAATTAACCTCCCGTTTGAGTAGGTAGGCTTTTGCCACATTGAGAAGCCTTGTTCCTTTCCAGGAGAGGTGGGAGGGAACAGTGAGCTGATGTGAACTTTGAACACACCTCTGAGCGTTCCTTAGCAGGAGTGAATGTTGATGGTACATGGGCAAGTTTTGTTACACTGGGCTGAGCCTTGCATTATTTCCCTGCCTCTCCTGTTCTCAAGTTTGGATTATAATATGCTCATTAATTATAAGAGACACACTTCAGGATTCCAACAGGGCTATACAGAACATCGAGCAACTGAGAAATTAAAACAAAAATGAACACAAACACTTTCTCTTGTTTTTTTCATTTTATATCATGTTCTGAAGAAAATCCAGGTAGGCATTGAATTGTCAGTTTCCTTCCCACGTGTTTTATATCTGATCTGTGGGACACACACACACCCAGTCACTTATGCATGAATCTGTGACATTAAGTTCTCACAGGTATTACATGCAATATGATTTGAAAAGATGAACGTTTTTCAATAGTTTGAGAATATATTCGCTGCTAAACTGCATTAATTAACTAAATATTTAATAAATATAAATCTACCTAGAGTGACTTATGAGAAGATCACAGGAATGATGAAGAATAAAGATACCGTTTGCAAGGGAAGCTTTAACATTTATATTGATATGTTTGAAAATGCTCTTGGAGTCCTTTTAACAGATACATTCAGAACAGTATTCTGTGGATCTTCTTGGAGATCAGAAATTAAAGTTTTACTTAGGATATAAGAGTAAATCATTTGCCAAGCAAGTTTCTAAAAGTTGAAAATAAATGTCAGTTCAAAAAAGTGAATAATTTAACTTTTCCATTTCTGAAAAATTCATATATATTATGTCATAACAAATTAACACTCTTTCAAATTCTTGGGCCTCTCACCATTGTGGCCTCTCCCGCTGCGGAGCACAGGCTGCGGACGCGCAGGCTCAGCGGCCACGGCTCACGGGCCCAACCGCTACGCAGCACGTGGGATCTTCCCGGACCGGGGCACGAACCCGTGTCCCCTGCAGTGGCAGGCGGACTCTCAACCACTGCGCCACTGGGGAAACCGTCAGTTTCTCCATTTCTAGCAGAGAACATTATGCATCTCTCTAAACCTCGGTTTCTTGTCAGTGAAGAGGTGATTATTGTAGTGAGGTAATCGAGAGATTGAATGAGGTCATTAGTGTAAAAAGTTAACATGATTCTTGGACTGTGTAGTACAGGCTCAATAAATGTCACCTTTCAGTAATTGGATGATTCTGGAACCCTTTACTGCATGAGATTTCTTTAGGCAACAAATAAAATTTTGATTTGTAATAAAAAAGTAATCAATTTATTTAAATGACCTCAAAGAAAGTAAACTGCCTCCTGGGTCATGTAGTCTGGAGAAATGCACTGTATCTTTCATTCTTTCTTCCCTCTGAAGCCTCACATTCCTGAGAAAAACAGTCTGAGTTAAGGTGCCGTATCTGTTCTCCTTTCCTCGTCATTTCAGAAGTGAGTCACTCTGTTCCCAACATCATCGTTTTTCTCTTAAAACAGACTAGCCAGTGATATTCACAGATTGTTTGGCAAAGGGTGATTGCCCCAAATGATGTTCTCCGGAAGACCTGGGGCCCCTCTAGTCAGAAAGCTGTGCTGATTGTATTTTGTCCACCTCAGCAACTTCATCTTCTGTGTATTTTCCTGAAAATATTTGTGTCCCTTTGGGCTAGTCGTTTCTCCATAACATTACGGTTTAAATGGAGTCACATTTTATTGGTTAAGACAAGTTAAAATCTATATCCTGATTTCTTAGGGTTGGTATACATGTTAAAATGAAGCAAACTGCTAACCTACATCTTGGCCTGCAACAAATCCCTTTTTCCTTCTGAGCAGAGTCAGATCTCCTGGAAAAATAACTTGCTTGCTGCCTGCTTGGTAACATTTATTCTAAGGCTTACTGTAAGAAAATATCAATCAAATATAAATCCATATAATATTTTTCAAAAGATCATCCTTTTTTACTTTGGCTTTTCTGAAACTTTTACTTTTGCCATTATAAACAAGAGAATTGGCAACATGGCTTTAGATTTTCTTTAATTCTCTAGAGTCCTTTGTATTTGGAAGAGCACTGAGAAGACTGAATAGCTGCCTTCTGGATGAGATGTGCCTTGACTTCAGGCAGGTCACATCATCCCTCAGAAAGAGTTTCAGTTAGCTCAGTTACAAAAATAAAATTGGGCATCTGAAGCTCATAGGATTGTATGGCAAGTAAAGCTGTACTATATATGAGAGCCATTAAGAAAATGAAGAGGGGCATCCAGAAATATTGTTATTATTGTCATTGACAATATTAACTTGTAAATTTGATTAAGTCTTTTAGTTTAGTTCATTGGCAAGTGTGCATGTGAAATAATGGTCCTGTCCTGTATTAATAAATATCACAGATTGTTGGTTGGATTGTTGGACTTGGCGTTTTTAGGTAAGACTGATCTGTCCCTAGGAAAACACTGTTCCTTTGTTGTTTTCTTTTTGCTTTTTCCTATGTCAGCAGAAGCTGTGACAGTTTGAGCTGCACATTCAAACCTTTTAGTCTGATTCCCAGCCCTGCCTTCTGCCAACTTTGTGACCTTAGGCAATTTGCTTCGTATCTGTGAATCACATTTTCTTTGTCTGTGAAAGGGAGATCACCTCTATGCCGTTGCTTTTTTTTTTTTTAATGTAGTCTGTACAAAAACAATATTAAGATTAATGCATGAGAAATGCAGAAGTGGTCGGTTCTCTTAATGCAGTTTTTAAGTAATGGAACACTAAGTTTTTGGCTGCCCATAGTGAATTAAAGTATGACTTCAATTGTGTTCAGCTCTAGCTTTCCTCATCTGTAGATGAAGACCAGAAGTACAATGAATCACTGCATAACAAGCTTCCACTCCATGTCGGTCAGAGAAGCAGTTTGAAAATAAACACATCCTTTCTTCCCTTTTGTGTCTTGGGAAAGTCAAGACTTGGCATTGGAGGAGAATGAGTAGATGAACTCTTGCCCGAAACCTTATCCCAAGTGCCAAAAAACTGTGTGGGAGAAATTGTAATTTTACAGAACTACTTGTTTTCTCTAGGGGACAAAAGCTACATGTAAATAAGCAAGGGTTTCTCTACCCCGTATCAAGTAATTAGAAATTAAACATATTAATGTTTAAGGAATACAAATTAGGTAAATTTTGCATCAGGGTAAATTTTGAAACAGACTAAAATATACATACATGTGGATAGAGCTTCATAATTTCATGGAGTGTTGTTGTATCAGTCCTGAAAAGACTACAGTTTGGAATCTGTTCTTCTCTATAGGTCATAGGTGGGAATACTTCCGAGGTCAAATGTGATGTCGTAGCCAGACATGTAGTCGTTCTGATGGGATTATCCATCAAATTTAGTAGATAAAATGCATACCCGTTACTTTCTACTTAAAATAATTAAGCAGTTTTGGCAAACCTAATACTTGGTAAACAGTTTTTAAAAACAGTTGTGTGCTTTTGAACAAGTGTAGCAAACTTAATCGGTGAAACTATATTCAGATTTTTAAAATAAACCTTCCATAATTCAGGTTTAAGCCTAAGTATTTTGACTTCCAGCTTCCTACACCTTGGCATTGTACAACTTAACCACCTAATGTCATAAACTTTTCTGTTAACCTGACATCAGTGAGGACCGGATACTTTCGAGATCCATTTAATAGCAATTGACCATGCATGATGGATATTTTGAAGAGAATCCAAATGGAACAAAACAGACTACCCAGCTTATACTTTTTAAATATATTTTTTGTAAATGTGTTTATTTGTGTTTATTTTCTAATCACAGTACTAATGAATACCTATCTGTGTGTCAGGTACAATTTTATATATCAACTCTTTTAATGTTGTAAGACTCCTCTGAGACGTTATTGTTATTATTTCCAGATGAGGTGTCTCAGACACAGCAGGGCTGAGTGACCTGCCAGAATGACACTGAGGAGGGACAGAACTGAAATTGAATTCTTCTCTTAATCTGTACAGTATACCTCTACTCTGTACACATGAATCCAGTCTAATATTTTGAATAATTGCAAAGGTGCTTAACTCTTGCTATCCTGTGGAACTATAAGATGTATTAAAAGAGTATCGCGTTTTATTTTAATCCCTCCAAAGTCCATTTCCTCCTGTGTTTGTTGTAGCCTCTGATCTGTTAATGCTCCTTCAGCCTTAAGACTTCCCCAAGCTGTAGCCTGTGTTAGAGCCTCACTAATAAAGGAGCTTTCTTCTTTAACCAAGTCCATTATTCACAGAACTCTTCAATCTCATTTCTCCCAGGAAACCTCAACTGATGAAAATAAGAGTATTGATTTTGACCTGCTCTGAGACATGCAATGCTTATGAAGTCCCTTCTACTCTTACACATACATTTTTGAGTTTTTATATTTGCAATTAATGTAAATGTTCATTGAGATATAAGTACAGTCTGTTTTAATAGTTTTCTATAAAATATGAATTTCTTAGGTTTCAAGAGTAAGGTTGGTAAAGGCTATGGTTTAATTGCTTGAACTTTACTTAGTACCATATTAACACAATGAGGTGCTTAATCTTTTCTGTAATTGTGATGGTAGAAGATCAAAATAAAATTAGAATGACAATTATCTTTTCTTGTATAAGTTAATGATTTTAAGTTGGGAAGATGCCATTTATATTAGACAAAAATAGGTTACAGTTAGATTAAGCGTCTTGAATACTAGAAAATACAGGATACTTATAAAAAGAAACAAAGTTGAAAAGTTCATTCCCTAGCTCAGAGAATATTTTATTTAATCTTTGTCTTTAAATTAATTTTGATATGTTCTTTTTAAATTCTCAACTTTTATATGCTTGGGCATTGAAAATGAATACTGTCTTACTGGGAAAAAGAATAAATCTTGATCCATTCCGACTAAAATCATTCTTTGTGGAATTTTCTTAACTGTGATAACATTCAAATACTGAAAATCAAGCTGATGCCAACTTTTACTTCCGAATGATAGTGATTAAGTGTTTTGGGGTTGTAGGAGTTTCTTGAGAGGGAGTAATCAAAATAAAATTATTTTTCTTCATAAAAAGAACAGCTATTCCATTTATTCTAAGAAGGGGAATTCAGAGACTTTATGTAGGTAAATGTCATAAAGCAAAAAGAGGAAAAGAAAACTGAAAAATAATTTTCTGAAAAGTTCAGTTACCACAGAAGATTTAAGGTTTATTTCCATTTTCTCTTCATTTATTTTATGTTTTCTTGAGTTTCTTTCACATTTATATGAGCTAGGAAGACATATTCCCCAATGACTTTTTATTCTGTGTTTCTTATTGAATTTTATAGATCTTACATTTTAATCAACATAAATATATCTTATATCCTGTCAGACCCAATACTAATCACTTTTATACTTCATTATTTCAAAAGGTATTGTATTTGAATTACTCTCAAATTCTTATATCATGCTAATTTTGTAGCAGGACTTTAGGTACATGATTAAAAATATTCTAGCATTTGCATAATTTAGCAGGTTAAGAAAAATAATTTAGAAAAACATTTCGGTAATTTACTTGTTTTGAACATCTGGTTAACAGCTGGAGTAATGAGAGTTAAGGCAGCAGTAACCATCTTTTACACTGATCCCTGATGCACTCCCTAACACTAGGAAGGATTAACTACTATTCTTGCTTTCTTTTGCTATAGGGATTTACTTAAAAAGGGAAAAGAAGATTTGAGAATTCCAAACTGTAGAATGTCAGCTGAAATTTATATGAAAAATGGGAATAACACTGATTAAAATCAGATTCCAAATTCATTATCATAAACTGTAAAAAGAAAGCTAACTCTTGATAGTGGATACAGATAGTTAAGATAGTTAGAATTTCCTTGCAATGCAAATCAGCATACTTTAGGCAATAAACCACATTGCAGTAACAGCCCTGTCATATTCAGCAGAACCTTAATGGTGAATTGGTTCGTAGATAAGGATTGAGCACACACCTTTGAAGATGTTTAATATATTTGTTAGGTTATAAATGTTGTATGTACAATATGTGTAATATATAATAAGTACAGTATGTTTTAATACTATAAGTTTTTACCTTTTCAAATAAATCTACTTTTGTATTAATCTATTTTCATATAGTATGGTGATAACTTTGGGATGCTTTCAGTTAGAAATGTTAAATGATCTTGATCGCATGCTCAGATCCCAGTGAAAAATGGTTAATTTTCTGATTCAATTTAAAAAAATGATCATTATACTCTTAGTTATTAGAAAACACCAGAAGTCGGTAGAATAAATTGTCCTTTCAGTTTACTCAAAATCCCACAAACTGATACCCCTCCCTTTAAAATTTTTAATCCTGTATATCTAAATTTCTAGGCACAGTTAATAGAGTGAAAACAATTAGAGATAAAGTTGAAATTCTTATAAAGTAAACCATAATGGATTTCTTTTAAAATGTCTCATCTCTAGCTAAATGCTTCAGTAGCACAGCAATAATTCCAGTTTTTAAGCTCTTGTCAAGGAATAGGATTTAGTTTTGCCAAGTGCTTCCTCTCTTTAGCAAAAGGTTTATTTAGTTCATGCCATGTTACAATGGTTGTAAATGGCATATATATATATATATATATATTTCATATGAGGTAAGCTGAATAGTTGAAAGAAAATCATGATTCTTGGTGTTTTCCTTCCCTGAGACCATTTTTGAAAAATAAAATTATATGAAGTTTATATATATATCATAGTTCAAAATATGTAATTACTGGCATATACATAGTATCTCAGGGTGATGTAGTCAGCTGAATTGAATTATATACAAAATATTTGTTTTGGAACTTTGCTTTCTAAGAAGTGTCTCTAGGTATGGTATCACCAGTGATGAGCCAGTAATGGCAAACAGGTATTAATTGCATATATTATGTTCTTGGCCTTGAAATCAGAGCCATGTAATAGAAATAGGGAATGCATTTAATACATATCCCAAATGAGAAGAGTATTTGAGATTTTTGCCGTTATTGAAAAGAAGCAAACACTATAGAAGGTCAAAAAGAAAAGATCAATATGGCTCATGGCCATTGAGAATTAGATTGGATGTTCAAAGATTGGCAAGAATGTAATTGAGATGAAGGAAACAGCTTTAACAGAGATGGATACCAGGAGATGTTTATGCACTACTCTTCAGTGGTGTGGTTATTGGATTGTAAGAGGTATGGGCGGGCTTCCCTGATGGCACAGTGGTTGAGAGTCCGCCTGCTGATGCAGTGGACACAGGATCGTGCCTCCGTCCGGGAAGATCCCACATGCCGCAGAGCGGCTGGGCCCGTGAGCGATGGCTGCTGAGCCTGCGCGTCCGGAGCCTGTGCTCCGCAGCAGGAGAGGCCACAGCAGTAAGAGACCCGCGTACAGCAAAAAAAAAAAAAAAAAAAAAAAAAAAAAAAAGAGGTATGGGCACAGATAGCCTTAGGTGGGGCAGGTCAGAGGGTTCTTTATTTAGGCTAGGCACCTAATCTGAAGGGATTTCATGATGAGTGTGTGGGAGGCTGACAAGAAGGTAGAGATTGAATGCAGTCTAAACTAGCAGAATTAGACTATCTGGGAAGGGATGTAGGGCATCAGACGCCTTGCGGGGACTCGTGATGGGGCTTCCGCAATAATCCAGACAAAGCGTGACTGAACAGTAATAATTGAAAAGCTATGGTGAAGAGCTATGTGATCCATTTGCGATGTTTAAAATGGCATGAGGTGACACATTTTTCAAATGAAGTACCGGAGGGAAAGAAAAGGTCTGAGTTTTGATGAGTGTGGCATTGGGACAGGTTAGCAACTTGCAAAGGGGAGCTGGTTCAAGTTCAGTCAAGTATGGTTCATAAATGATGAGTCTGAGGTTTTGGCAGATAATTAAATTGGCCGTGTCCTGTGAAAAAGCAAACGGTCTTTCATATTATAGCTCTGTCACTTAATAGCTATGGGACTCACCACAGAAATCAATTATCTAAGGAGCTTAGAGTAGTTATTTGCATGTAATTGGTGCTTAATAATTTTGGTGAAAATAGTAAATAATTGGAGAAAGTATCTAAGTTAATTTTCAGAGGAATAATTTATTTCATATGATCAAAATTGACAATAATGTAGAGAATTGGGGTCAAGTTTGGAGTCTAGGGCGAGATCATTGGGAGTCCTCAAGAGTAGCCAAGTGGTGAGAGGTAAAAACAGGATCTGAAGGCTTAAGTAAAGAATTTTTGGTGAGGATTTTAAAGCTCTTGTCATAGGACATGTATTTCAGGAGTTGTATTTTTTCCCAAAGCATTGTAAAGTCTAATGTTTAAAATCAAAATGGTGCTAGGCAAGGCAAAAAGAGAGCCGAGATTAGTCAAAATATAAAACTATTTCTTCTTTCAGTATTTCTTAAACATTGTCTTTTAGGGGTCATTGAGTTAAGTTAAAGGTTTTATTCTTGCGACTCTGTAGATAGAAATGGCAAAAGTACTTTTAAAATAATGTTAGAGTATAAAATCCACTCATTATAGAAAGTTTATACCACAATGTGTCATATATAAAAATATCATTTTTAGTCTTGTTAAAAATCTCTTATGAATATACATTAATTTTATTACAAGGGAATCATGAAAATAGTGCTTGTTGCCTTTCTTCATCGACACTATTTCACAAAATATAAAAATCACTAATCTAGTATTACTAGTCCCTTAAAGGGGAAAAATGAAAAGAGAAAATAACACCTGAGATTTTAAGGATTGATGTTATTTATCTCATGAAAAAAATGTTGCTATAAGTTTCTTCCCAGATATTATATAATCTTGCTTGTCAAATAAACAATAAATGTTTATTATATTCATTTTATCAGCTTTCAACAAGTTATTCAAAATAATAAGAACTAAAATAGATAAGAAAAAATTTAAATAACTTATATTTTCTTTTCTCTGTTATTCAAATTCAGTTTTCCTAAGGTTCATAAATAAATATGAAGCAGACTATCTAGATTCTAAGAAAGAATTTTAATGGTATTTTGTATACAATAAATTATAGTTTGTGTTCACTATATAATTTCTACATAGAACTGTACCATTTCCCCATCAGTTCTATTTTGAAAGCTGTTGAAAGTAGTTGATTTTGGAATAACATTTTTTTTCTTCTTAGAATTTAAAAAAATGTATGATTACCAAAAATTTGCGCAATAAATTATGCATAAACATATCACATTTTAGTATTTGAAAAAATCTTTATATAATATTTTAGGGATTTTCAAGTTGAGATTAATAGGATTAAATTATTCATCCAAACCCATGCAGCCAATTTTATGCTTATTAAATTGCCTGTATTTGCTGAAATCTGCCGTTAATATCTGTATGTGTTCTGCCTACAGCGCACTGTAGGAATTCAGTTACTTTGAAAGACACATTTTGCCTTTAAAGAAGATGGGATTCAGAGTTGCCCGCTTGAAATGTTTCCTGTCTTTCTTTGAAGTTGTTAATAGCTTTGAATAAAAATAATTTTAAAATAGAAATTCTCAGCTATCAATGAGCACATTGCCTTGATTTCAACAGGAATTAAATACAAAGAGCTTAGCAGAGTACTTGGCCTTCCACTGTCTTCTTCATCTAGAAGCTTCAGTATTAAATAAGGGAAAGCCAAATGATTCAAGTATTTTCGTATACCACAGATTGCGATCTTTAGAGTTACATTATCTATAAATTACCAGTAGCCCAACTGAAACATCTGCAGTGTGGCACTTTCTGTGCAATTTAATTTTCACTAAAAGCATGAGAGTCAATAGGAAAATCACCCTGTCAGCAAAATTTGAATATAGAAGTTCCATTCATGGGATAAAAGGATTATTTGTAAATGGAGCAAAATATGCTGAGTGATATTTGTCATTTTGTTAATGATCAATGTTCTCATTCGTCCTAATTTATTTTATCTCCCCTAGTGTGTTCTACATTTATAAAATAGAATAAATAATCTTAATCACATTTTTTTCTATTTTACAATGCTATCACTCCATAAACCTGCTGGGCCATCATCCTCAAAACTGTATTTTTTTTGAGCAGTGTGAAAATGTTCGAGACGTGTTTGATGTTTAGCATAAAATATCTTGTCATCCTAGTGTGTTCATGTGCTCTGGCCCAAATGAGGAAGTTGAGGACCGGCGGTTACGTGTAATTATTGCTGGAGGACTCGCAGGGCAGGACGCTGGTCTGCACGGAGGCAGTCAGTCCCTAGAGCCCATGCCCTTCACCACCGCTCCGCACTTCACTGCGCCCACATATTTGCTGAAAAATTACATAGGAGTGGGACAAGTGAGCGAGTTTGGGGGAGCGGAGGGAGTGTGGTTGCAAGTGAGTATGTTGGAGCGACTTCCGTTAGAGTTTATAGTCTTAAACATTCTTAGTACATCTTTTTTTTTTTTTTAATTCCTTTTTGGTGGTTGGTTGAGAGCCTGTCTCTCAGTTTTCTGTGTTCAGACGCCTAGTGTGTGGATCAGATTAGGTCATTTAGGTCACAGGATCTCACCCCCTCCACTTTCACCAGGCATCAGCTTCAGCCCTCTGTACCCGGCAGGATGCTGTAGGGAACTCGGTATCGTGCTGGAGGGGTGAGGAGGGAGGTACCACTCTTCATCAACACTCCCCACTTCCTGATATTTGTAGGTTCTCTGTGGCTGGTGTTTGAGAGGTTAGGGTGGTTTCATTTCTTTGATGAAAATGAAGTCAGTCTTGCCCTCTATATATGTTTCATTGGACCCATTGGGTTGGAGAGTTCATCTTTCTCTTTATGTTTGTTTTATTGTGCCTGTTGGGTTTCAGGGATTGAGAAAAGGTTTAGCAAGATACAGATCCTTTGCAGGCTTTAACTGTAGACCAAAATATTTTTCTCAGAAGAATTTTATCTAAATTAAAATTATAATAGTACAACATGTATGCCTCTGGACGAAAAAAAACTACAATGGTAGCTCTTGCCCAGAAGTCTGATGAGGTTTAGTGAAGCTGACAGATGTGCAAAGTGTCTAGCCAAGTACCATATACTGTAATAATTACACAGTAATGTTTAGCTGTCATCAACATCATCATCATCATTATCATCACGGTTGGGGCTTTTGGGGGCTAATATTATATGTCTGTTTTGTTTGGATTTCACTTTAAATTCTGAATTAATTCAAATCAGTAACTCTACAAATACTTTATTTTGAATGTAATAATTGATGAAATAAAATAATTTTGATAATTCTTTATTGAAGTGGAATTGAATGTCAGTAGATCCATGAAATGAGCTTTGACATTATTAGAAGCTGCAGCCATACTTTTGTAAATCTATATCACATAAGCATGAATATATTAGTGTCTAATTTCTGTATTCCCAAGTTTAGTGATTCAGTATGATCTCTTCAAATTTGTTTATCTGACATCAACTGATACATAGATGTATCCTGAGGTTTAATATAGTATCTTTCAATTATTTATATATGTATCCCAGTTAGAATATATTCCTAGGCTTTATTTACCCTGACCTTAGATGAGACACTTCTGTGAGTCTCATGGTCTTCATTATTGAAATATCTCATACATGAGTTCTAGAATCATAGACTAGCAGACCTGAATCTGCCTGGAGAAATATTTTGATGTATCAGCACAGAGTTCAAAGCATTTTTTAATTTAAATGCCTCAGTCAGGGTCACCAGTTCTTTTCAGACTCTACAGCTTATGTACCACTGCTTTATACTCTCAGGTTAGGTGTGTGATCACGGACGGAATTGAGGTTTTGACTCCTGGACCTGTATCTAGGAGGTTGCTTCCCACTTTAAAGGCTTTGCATATCCATATGACTGTTCCTCTCTGCTAGAGAGGTGAACAAATTGGTCTTTATTTGCACCCACCTGCCCCATCCATTACGCTCTTTGGTGAATACGTGTAACTGTCATATTCCACTTGAGAAGAATGGCTGTTTCTCTTTTAGTCGTGGGTCCCAGAAAATAATATATTACTATTTTTGTAAGTGCTCATTATTTTGCAGTCTATAAAGGTATTTCAAGGAAAAAATATATTATTAATTCACTATAAAAATAGCAAATTTAGATTCTGTCTTAACATTAATCAGTTTTGTCATTGGCTATTTTCATTTTTCTCTTAAAATAATGTTTGAAGACTTGTGAATGTCAAAACTGTAACTTATTTCGAATTCCATAAGCATAATTAGATGACTACCCCAAAAAGAGTAATGGCAAATGACCTTGATGTAATAGTCATGGGATTTCAGTAGGCTAAAGGTCAAGATAATGAGGTAGTTTAAAGGGAAGTGGTTTGTACCCTTTGAAAAAAAAGCTATCATATCCAAATTAATGATTATTTCTAGTATTTTATAAATATGAAGTTGACCCACTGCTGTCAGGAGTACTACCTGGAAAATTAAGAGTTTTCATTCAGTGGTTCTAGCAGATTATTTTTATAGGCAAACTGCCTTATAACCAATGATGGTCTTCCATATAGAACTGATGTATTTTGTGTGCTTTTTTTTTTTTTTTTTTTTTTACTTTGGGGGAAATATAACTAAAATATGAATATCAAACTTGGTTTCGTTAGCTGAGATCAAGTTATAATTTGAGTTATAATTCTAAAGTGACTAAGAAGACATTACTTAAACGGGGGCTTTGATAAGGTTTTAAAATGATTATTTGCTCGTAGTATGATGAAAGTAAACATTTAATATTACAGATTTAAGCAGAACACATCAAACTGCTTGGTGGTTTCACACTTCTACTGAAACTGGATTTGAATGTAAAAATGCTAATTCATAGGTCTTTCTCTGCTCAAAGTCAGCAGTGGTACTCCTCTGTTTAACTTAAGGCAATAGACTCATAAAATAAACTTGAGGAGCTCTGACAGTATGAATTTTGTATCTACAGAACCTTAGAGAGCCAAACAATGCTTAGAATTAATATGTATTCCAAATAAATTTTTAAAAGAAATCAATACGATAAAGAGTCCACTCACAATAGCAGCAATAGCAAAATTTCATAACTGTAACTACAGACAACCTTAATAAAAGTTTATTGGGAATATTTGAAGAAAACGTACAATGCTTTGGTAAAGAACATAATTTTAAAATGGAGAAATTGGGTATTTTCTTAGAAGATAAATCTAAGAATTATGAAAATGTTAATTTTTCCAAAGTCAGATTATCATTCGAGTGGATTTTTCAAATGGAAAGTTTTGCAAACGTTATTCGAATAACATGTTTTTTTTGATTGAAAGAGATCTGAGGGGAACTCAATTATCAAGTAATTATAAAGTTGTAAGTAAAGAGCCTCAGTATTTAGCCAACATTAACATATATCAGTGAGGTTATATAAAGCCTTAACAACCCTACTATAAATGGGAACTTAATATTCAGTAAGAGAAGCATCAGTAACAAATACAAGTGGAATCAAGGATTCAACCCGTAGCATTGGAGGGCTACTTGGAAAACTACAATTCAAGTTTAAAATCTCCCCTCAAATCTTATGCTGAAAGGTTAAAAATCTGTATGGGTTAAAAATCTTCACATCTGTGTTAAATGTAAGAATGTAGTTTCAAAATTCGAAAGAAAATATTGATACTTAACTAATCTCAGGTATTTAACAGAAAAAAATACAAAAGAAAATTTTTATTAAGTTGACCATCAAAAAGTAAAAAAGGGCTTCCCTGGTGGCACAGTGGTTGAGAGACCACCGGCCGATGCAGGGGACACGGGTTCGTGCCCCGGTCCGGGAGGATCCCACGTGCCGCGGAGCGGCTGGGCCCATGAGCCATGGCCGCTGAGCCTACGCGTCCGGAGCCTGTGCTCCACAACGGGAGAGGCCACAACAGTAAGAGGCCCACATACCACAAAAAAAAAAAAAAAAAGAAAAAGAAAAAGAAAGGAAAAGAAAACTAATACATAGCAGAAAATGTTATATAATCAAACTTAAAAGCCAAATTTCCAAATAGGCAAGATATTTAAAAAAATATTTCATTTAATAGGTTGATGTCCTTACTGCATAAATAGCTCTTATAAATCCAATTTCTGCTTTCCACTGGGCTTGGAAAGCATTATTATTTTAAATTAATAAAGAAGCAGAAAATACTGTAATGAAAGAATAGAGGATTGAATAGAATAGACAAACAAGTAAATCGAAATGTACAGTAAATATATTAGGGTACCAAACATCACTAGAATGAAACATGACTGGAACAGCAATTAGGATGCCATTTAGGATATCAACTTTTTAATCTATCAAATCAGAAAATGTTAAAGAAGACAATAGTGATAATAAGAGTGAAATCATAGGTGCCTTTTCTTAGACTACTATTGATAAATACTATATAAAAAGAAATTGGCAATATATACTAAGAGCTTTAAACCAGTAATTCTTCATTCTAAGACTATAACTGAATTTTCAGAGAAATCTTTATGTAATGTTCTTGTGTAATTTTTATATTTGTCAGTAACTGGAAAACTTCTTGTGCCCAATAATAAGTAAGTGATTAATTCAGTTATATATTTTTATGATGAAATAACATGAGTATTCAAGTTCATGGTTTTGAAAATTTAATGACATAGAAAAATGACCATGATATAATGTTAAGTGAAAAAACATAGAAAAATTGTGATTATGAAGCCAAAGTTTGGTTTTAGATTACATCTATATGTATAGACTATATAGAAACACACCTAAATGTTAGTTGTCTTACTTCTAGTAGGATTATGGGTTGGTTTCATTTGCTTCTTCGTGTTTCTAATTTCTTTTTGTCCAGTGAGTACAAAAAGCATAGAAGGAAGTACTGTATAGTAAGGTTAAAACTTGCCAATCCCAGAAGATATACTTTATTGCTTCAATACATATATATTATGATAAAAATCGCAGTAAGTTCAGTTAAATAACTAGCTATTTAAGCACAAAGGGCTTGAGAAGGTTAGATGTTTACACAGATAAAGGGCACAACAGCTCTCCTCTGATGTCCTGATGGGGCCGGAGTAGGTAAGGTGGCTTTATGCACATCAGCTGGTATCTTGGCTCTCCCCCATGTCCTCAGTCTCTAGTAGATTAGATTGCATTTCTTCACAGCATGCTTCTCAGAGTCCCAAAAGAGCAACAGCAGAAACTGAAGCCAAGTCCAGCCTCTACCTGGATACCAAATTAAATCTCGGAGACAGAGTTTTGGGTGAAGGATTAGAAAAAAATAGTTTCATTGCTTTGCCAGCCAAAGGGAGCCACAGCGGGCTAATGTCCTCAAAACTGTCCCAACCTGGAGGGGGTAGTGAGGAGTGTTATAGTAAAGGTCCAAGGAGGGCGTGGTCAGCTCGTGGATGTTCTTCTGATTGGTTGGTGAGGAGGTAAGTGGGAGTCAACACTGTCAACCTGATTCCAACCCGTCTGGTCTACCCGTGCTTGTGGGCAGCATACAATTAACTTCTCCCACCTGATGGGGGTTTCGGAATAGCAGAAGAGCTTAAAGTCATTTTTATGTGTATCCCTTAAGGGGGCACGAGGACCCTGCCCCAAGGCTGCACTATTGTTTCCTGACTGCTCCTCCCTTGTCTCTGCATCCCCTCCCTTCCCTGATTAGCAAATGTTTGAACCTGATTGTTGGAACTCAGGGAACCTCCAGGAGGGCAAATGAAGCCTATTTCCTGTAATGGAGAAATGGGGGACACAGAAAGGCTTGTGTGCCCAGGGCATCTTTGTGCTCAGGATTCCAAGCAGCACACTGTTATTTCTACCATATTTTATTTGTCAAAGTAAGTATCAGGGGCAGCCCAGATTCATGAGGTGAGGAAATAGATGCTGGATGGGAGAAGCTGCAAAATATGGTTGCCATTTTCAATCACCTGTACAGTGTGATTTGCTTTGGCCAGTGGGACACTGAAAAATGCTTGCAATGAGAGCTAGCCTTCTGGAAAGTGATAGACCACAGGAGAGAGGATCCAGCCATGCTAGGGAGCCCAGGTGTACCCAGTCGTCCCTGCCATCCCCACCGTGGGCACAGGTGTGTGACCGTCCAGCTGGAGCTGGGACTGCCTGAAGCTCAGAAGAACCACACATATGACCCGAATAACCTTGAGAAATCATAAATGTTTGTGGTTTTAAGCTGCTAAATACTGTGCAGCATAAGCTAACTCGTGATAATCCCCTTTGGTACGAGTCAGCGAACAGGAAGTTACCAGGTCAGATATCGGCTCAAAACTGTGCAGCCGTTGCCAGATAGACTAAAGCCCAGGGCTGTCTTTCAGCAGCCGTCACTAAGGGACCACTGCCCTGAAGACGGATGCTTTCGTGGGCAGCCTTACAGCAGACAGCACCTCTCTTTCAAATATTGTACGGTGCTGTCTAATAAGCTGTAGCTAAATTAGGTCAAAAACCCTGCATACAGGAAAGTCTGAGAAATGTAGATTCTAGTACTCCAAAATCTATAGTGCAGGAAGTCATATCAGGAAGGTGTGATATTGTGATTTATGATAAGAAATATTTATTTGTTCTTAGACTCAGTTCCTGGCACAGAGCTCCTAAAACCCTTAGAATTTCCTGTGATTAGAGCAATCAAGGTGTCTTTTGTTATGTTAATGAGGCGACCCTGAAGTAACCTAAGGCCCAGGAAGCTGGTTGGCAGGAGAAGGTGTGACTACAGGATTGGAGGTTTCAGTAGCCAGCCTCCCCCAACTCCCAGCCTCCTCCAGCAGGGGAGATGAATCTATTGCCAAAGGCAAGCGATTAATTAATCATGACTCTGAAGCCTCCATAAAAGCTGAAGAGGATCAGGGGTTTGGAGAAAATCTGGTTTGGTGAACATGTGGAAGTGCTGGGAGAGTGGGGCTCCTAGAGAGCCTGGAAGCCTGGAGCCCTTCCCCATGCCTTGCCCTACACATCTCTTCATCTGGCTGTTCCCGAGTTACATTTTTTTTTTTAATTAATTTTTTAAAAATTTATTTTGGTGCATAGTTGATTAACAATGTTGTGTTAGTTTCAGGTGTACAGCAAAGTGATTCAGTTATACATATACATGTAGCTATTCTTTTTCAAATTCTTTTCCCATGTAGGTTGTTACATTTTTTTGAGCAGAGTTCCCTGTGCTATACAGTAGGTCCTTGTCATATCTTCTTTTTTTTTTTTTTTTTCTTTGCGGTATGCAGGCCTCTCACTGCCGTGGCCTCTGCCGCCGCAGAGCACAGGCTCTGCACGCGCAGGCCCAGCGGCCACGGCTCATGGGCCCAGCTGCTCCGCAGCACGTGGGATCCTCCCAGACCGGGGCACGAACCCGCACCCCCTGCATCGGCAGGCGGACTCCCAACCACTGCGCAACCAGGGAAGCCCAGTCTTTTTTATACTAAATCGATAACCCAGTTAGTAAAATGTTTCTCTGAGTTCTGTGAGCCACTCTAGCAAATCAATGGGATGCATGAAGGGGGGTGTTAGGACCCCTGATGTGTACCCTGTGCAAGGGGACAGAGATCAAATAACAGGAGGGGGAAGGGAACCGCTTTCGCTGGAGCCTAAGTGGAAGGAGTGGCTCAGGTGAGTCATTTCCCAGAGCGCCGGACCAGTTGAGAAAAGAAGCAACATTAAAAGTCAAGTGTTTCTAGGTCCAAATCTCCTATTTATCTAAAACTGTCCTGGGAGAGCAGAGGAGCATTCTCGGGGTTCATAGATTAGTTAGGTTTTGCCTGGACAGAGGTTGTGGACTAAAGTAAGAGATATGATAGGAAAGTTAGTTTTAAGTTAAGATTTTGGACTCTGTTTCAGAGAATGCCCTCATTCTGGCTAATTTTGCAAATATTGGAATTTATTATATACCAGTCCTAACTTTAATGCAGTTTAGTTGTGTCGACTGGAAAAAAAAAATGCACGTGAGAGTTGTGAGTTAAGTTTTATTGGGGTCAAGATGAGGTCTATAGCCTGGGAGACAGCCTGTCAGGTAGCTCTGAGGAACTGCTCCAGAGAGGTAGGGAAGGTCGGTGTATATGTGATTTGAGTGCAGTCAAGCACACATTTTGGTAGAAGCTGGCTTCTAGTCACGAGGAGCAGATGCCACTGTTAATGATTTTAGCGATATTCTTGATGTGAGAAGATGCAAGAAGTTGGGCTCATAATATCTTCTCCGGAAGAAGATACCTAACTGTCTGAAGGCCTGTTCTGCCAGCTTTTCCCAGAGCACAGAGGGCCTCACTCCCGATCTCCACCCTGAACTCCTTTCAGGGGGTGTTGAAGGTCAGTGGCTGCAGTGGCCAGTGACTTTATTCCTCTAGAACCAGATGGGAAGCAACAATTTTTAGTTGGCAGTCGTAAACAGTTGGTATTGTCAGGGAAAATTTAACATCTTCTTCTGAACCCATGGTTAAAAGTGCAGGGTAGTTGGGAGTTAGATAACCTCCATTCTCCTTAGTCTGATATGTTGACATTCTTCTAAGCTTGGCATCTTGCTGGTCGTCAGTTCAAAGAAGAGAAAACGAAGGAGGTAAATAATAAGTTATTGCTGTGACATTTAAATTCAGGCTGAAAACTAGTAACCAGAATAAAATGTAGTGAAAGAAACAGGTACACAGAAGATTTACGATAGGAGATATAAAGGATCAAAAGCAAGGAGAAAAAGAAAAATGATTACAACTGGGCTTAAAATCTAAAAATAGTATTTAGACTGAGAAATAAAGTTGAGTGAAAAAAATGTTAGAATAGAAAGAAATATTGAAACCAAAGTGAAGTAAGAGGATAAAACCTGCATATAAGGTGGAGAGAGTAAAAGCCCTGGGTGAGGGAGCCCCTCATCACCCAGGTGGGTTTCCCCATGTCTCCCTCGAAGGGGAGCTTTAGGTAAGGTCCTCAATCACTTTTTTATTTGGGATCTTCTCTAATCACCCAAACCCCCCGTAAGTAGTAATTGACAAACCCATTGTTTATAAATGTCAATTCTGCTCTTTGATGATTTTCTTTATTTTTCTCTGATTAGATTTATCATAATTAAAAAATTTTATACAATTATAGAAATGTCTGTTCTCTTTGCCAGCTCACCATTTTGTTTTCCACTCACCCCAAAAATGCTTTATTTTCTTTGTCCCATTTTATCATTCATATCAAAAAAATAGCTTGTACATATTTATTCAAAATGTTTTGACCTACATAGTAGTCTCCTTTAAAATCGTCTGCCAACATTTTGCTGTTTGTTTCCTAAATGAAATTGTGCCATTTTTATGGATGGTGTTTTCTTCCTAGAATGCTAATGTAATAATGGAACTGTAATAAAGCTAACTCACGGCCACAGAACGGCTGTTTAAGCACCTACCTATGATGGGAATCTTTTTCCAGCCGCATTACTAGGCGCTTGCTTTTGTTTCCTAATATTTCTGTGGTCTTCTGTTTCCAGCCAGACTGTAAAATGCCCCAGGACAAGGACAGCATCTTATTGCTTTTATGTTCTCCTTAGCTCTTGGTATCGTGCTGAGTACAATGTGCTTTTTGATGTGTGTTAGTTGAATTAATGATACGGTTCTTCTGTGCACATAAGGAGTCAGGTAACATATCTATGTAACCAAGGATTTCCAGTCTAATAAACCTACATTTAAATGGAGATAGCTTCCTTAAAAGGACATGTTTTAAAAAATTCTGAGACTCCCTAATTCAATTTGCAAAAAATTATGATGCAGTTACTCAGGACCCAGCCATTGCAGAATATCGTTTGTTCTAATTACATTTTGCTGTTTGATTCTAGAACTCTTAAATCCTATGTAGTGCTCATCTTGTCTTTTTGGCAAAGAGTATACATAAAGAGTAAGTACTCCATATGTTAATTTTTGGCAAGAATATTTGCTTTATATGGCAAGTTTCTGTCCTTTCTTTTATTCAGACATTTGTATTTTTTAAAAGACTCACAACAGAACAAAACAATATGTACATTGTGTAAAACTGAAAGTCTGTTTTTTTGTGCTGCATATAGATTTCTTAAATAGTAAAAGATTTGCTGTCCTCTGTGCATTTCTACTGGCTTTGGTTCAATACAAATATTTGATAACTCTCGGTTTTCTGAAGAATTATTTTCTTAAGTTATTTTCTTCTTGTCACTACAGATGCTATCTCAGAATTTTTTATGGGATGTCACTACTTTTCCCTTTTGTGTTTTTTTTTTTTTTCCCACCTGAATGTTTCAAGGGAACACTCAGAATTTATTGATATAAATGGAATCGTAGGAATTTAAAATGTAATTTCAAGTAATAATAGAGGGGGCTATGAAAAAAGAAGCATCCAAATTTCTTTATTCACTTAGATGAAAAAAATGTGATGGCATCAGGTATAATCCTGAAAAAAATAACAGTATTGATAATCTATCATTAATAAAAACGTCATAGAAAACGCCATCTTGTCTCTTCAGGTCATGCTAAATCAAAAGAGAGGCCAGAGTATCATTGCTCCTGAATGCTTGTTGCTTTTCATTTTCTTCATCAATTTAAAATACACCCTCAGTTGTTCACAGACAGGTAGAATCTTTAGAATACAGATCAGAGCTGTGTCCATCATGTATTGTGGTTGCTTCCCATTGTCTCAGAAGTTAAGTTAATTTCACATGCAGTTCTGGATTGTTAATTTTTCTGAAAAAAATCAGAGGATCAGAATCACTAGACTGACATGTCCACAAGGCATTGTTTGGAGCCTGGCATCTGCTTCCTGTAGAGGGGGCATTGCCTCCCCCATTTCCTCACAAGCTCACCACTGCTGAGGAAGTATAACCTGCAGGCCTGGGCCACGGCCTCATCCCCTTTAAGCTTTTGGATTTGTGATCTCTGCTGTAGAACAGATAATAAGTGACAGGTATATAGAATGAAAAACAGTGGTTTCAAAAAAAAAAGATTGAATTCTTTTGGAGTTGGAATGCTGGTGAGATCAGAGGAAAATTAAGTGGACTGAAAGATAAAATTGAGAGTACATCCCGGTTTGGACCTTTATTTTCAGGATTCCTCCCTGTTGGGTCTAATAGCCAGTTTTGCATCTGTCACTTTTAGAATTTCTCATACTCATTAACTTTATTATAATTTTTAATATTCAAGGTTGTCAGTAGTATAAAAATCTTAATACTCCATTAATTCCAGGATTCATAAAGTCTAGGATATGTAAATTAAAATCTAATAACAAAATCAAAGGAACATTATAATAATAATTTTAAAAATTCAAAAGGATATTATTTCAAGCTCTCCAGTGACTTACCTGACAGATATTTTGGTGTTATGCACACAAATACAAGTGAATGGCTTTTCTTAACTCCTTTTCTTTTAAATTTTATCCCAGTTTATTCATTGTTTAGGTTTTTACAGTTTTTCTATGAATCCTCTTTTGAATATTTATGATGGGACTTCAACATTCAAATTGTATAGGAGACACTTGCATAAAATTAAATAGTTGTTGATTACTATGAAAATATTCAAAACCAGACCAAAAAAAAAAAAATCACTCTAATTTATAGTGTGATAGTGTATTAATTTGTAACAAATTCCAAAGTTTTAGTGGCTGAGTACTGTAGAATTTTATTTCTTGCTCATGTAACAGTTCAATGAAGATGTTCCTGGTTTGTGTGCAGATTTCCTTTATGGGGTGATAGAAGGACTCAGATTCTTTTTTTTTTTATATTTGGTTGCATTGAGTCTTAGTTGTAGCAGGTGGGCTCCTTAGTTGCAGCTCTCAGGCCCCTTAGTTGCAGCTTGCTGGCTCCTTAGTTGTAGCATGCTAACTCTTAGTTGCAGCATCCATGTGAGATCTAGTTCCTGGATCAGGGATCAAACCGGGGTCTTCTGGATTGGGAGTGCAGTGTCTTAACCACTGCACCACCAGGAAAGTCCCAGGATTCAGATTCTTTGCTTGTGGCTCTTCACCCCTTAGGGACATGGAGATTCTTGTACCCAAGTAGAGAAAAGGGAAAGCTTGTAAAGAAGACACACCTGCTTCTTATGGACTAGAAGAGCCATTTCTGCTCACATTTTTATTGGCAAAAATTAGTCAATCCTACGTTCTACCATTAATGAATCCTTCCATTTGAAACCTCATTCTATACTGATCACAGTGGCTTTGATGAGTAAAGAGGTCAACATCATTTTCCAAGGAGAAACAAGTAAACAAAAAACAACTTGAGGACACATTCAAAAGAAAGGTATCATCGAAAGAAAAAAAAGCTGAGTTCAGTTATTTTTTCCTATAGAGAAAAAATTGAGAACAGTAAATGTAAACTTTTATTTTTCATAGTATACTGCTGTCAGATGAGTATAGGAGGAGGAATAAAGGATGCAACAAAAGGAAAAATCTTTTCATATACCGATAGGCATTTGTCTGTTTTCTTTTTAGAAAAGTCTATTCTGGTCCTAAGCCCATTTTTTAATCAGGTTATTATTATTATTTTTTTTGCTATTGAGTTATTTGAGTTATATATTTTGCTTATTGACTCCTTATCAGGTGTATAGTTTGCAACTATTTTCTCCCATTCCGTAGGTTGCTTTTTCATTCTGTTGGTTGTTTCCTTTGCTGTGCAGAAGATTTTTAGTCTGATGCAATCCCACTTGTCTATTTTTGCTTTTGCTGCCTATGCTTTTGCTGCCTGTCATAACTTAAAATATCATTGCCTGCTCCAATGTCAAGAAGCTTTTTCCCTATATTTTTTCTATTCGTTTTACAGTTACAGGTCTTATATATATCTTATTCCATTATGAGTCGATTTTTGTATTTTGTATATGGTGTGAGATAAGGGTACAGTTTCACTCTTTTGCAGGTGGCTATGTAGTTTTCCTGACACTAGTTATTGAAGAGACTGTTCTTTCCCCACTGTTTATTCTTGGCACCTAAGAACAGTTGACTGTAGATGTGTGTTATTATTTCTGGGCTCTGTATTCTGTTCCCTTTGTCTCTGGGTCTGTCTTTATGCCAGTACCATGTTGGTTTGATTACTGTAGCTTTGTAATATATTT
The DNA here is from genome assembly GCF_949987515.2 of Delphinus delphis. Taxonomy (NCBI): domain Eukaryota; kingdom Metazoa; phylum Chordata; class Mammalia; order Artiodactyla; family Delphinidae; genus Delphinus; species Delphinus delphis. The sequence continues at coordinate 83,133,667 of NC_082696.1, read as the reverse complement.
TGTATCATGCCTGCAGCTCTGTTGTTCCTCAAGGTTGCTTTGGCTATCCTGGGTTTTTTGTGGTTCCATATGAATTTGAAGACCGTTTTTTCTGTTTCTGTAAAGATTGTCATTGGGATTTTGATAAGGGTTGCATTGAATCTTTAGACCACTATATGTAGTATGGACATTTTAACAGTATTAATTTTTCAATCCTTGAACATGGAATGTCTTTACATTTATCTGTGTCTCCTTTAATTCTTTCATCCATGTTTTATAATTTTCAGTGTACTAGTCTTTCAACTCTTTGGCTAAGTTTATCCCTAAGTACTTTATACATTTTGTTTGCTACTATTGGGACTGTTTTTTAATCTCCTTTTTAGACAGTTTGTTGGCAAGAGTGCAGAGAAAAGGGAACCCTTTTACACTGTTGGCGGGAGTGTACATTGGTATAACCATTATGGAAAACAGTATGGAGGTTCCTCAAAAATTAAAAATGGAACTACCATATAACCCAGCAATCCCAATTCTGAGTATCTATCCAAAAGAAATGAAATTAGTATCTTGAAGAGATATCTGCACCGTCATGTTAATTGCAGCAATATTCACAATATCCAAGATATGGAAACCACCTAAATGTTTGTTGACAGATGAATAGATAAGAAACTGTGAGATATATATATATATATATATATATATATATGTATATATTCAGCCTTAAAAAAGAAGGAAATCTGTAACAACATGGATGAACCTGGAGGACATTATGCTAAATGAAATAAACTAGATAGAGAGAAGCAGATATTATACTTCATGATCTCATGTGTGAAATCCCAAAACATGGAACTTCTAAAAGCAGAGAGTAGAATGATGGTTGCCAGGTTCTGACAGGTGGGGGAGATGGGGAGATGTTGGGCAGGGGGTACAATGTTTTAGTTATGCATTATGAATAAGTTCTGAAGCTCTAGTGTACAGCATTGTAACTGCAGTTAATAATACTGTGTTATATACTTGAAATTTTCTAAGAGACTTAATCTTATGTGTTCTCACCACGCACAAAGAAACTGTAACTATGAGAGGTGAAGCATATGTTAGTTATCGCGACTGTGGCAATCATTTTGCAACCTATACATATATGAAACATGATGTTTCCCTTAAATATATACAATTTTTATTTATCAATTGTACCACAATAAAGCTGGAAAAAAAGCAAGAAACAATAAGCTAGGAAAAAGAAAAAAGAAAAGAACAAAAGGGGAAAGGTAGAGGCAGTAAAAATTGACATATACAAACCAAGCAGAGAGGGAGACTGCCAGTGGACAGGGACTAAGAAGGGAAGTTTTGAAGTGTGTGCCTGAGGACAGGCTCAGCTGTGCACGTTAGTAACAGGCTGTGGCGCATTCTGGACTCTTAGTGTGTCTGAAATGTGGCAGAGTGCTTCATCTTCTTTAAGCCTGAAGTCTTTAGGCTACTCTGAATGGAATAACTGGAGCAACCCAACAGCATAGAAATTAATTTCTAAGCCTAGGGATCAGGAACCAGAAGAACTAAATGGAATCAGTTGAAAGTGGTCTCATAGTTAGTTTACCCTTCCTTTGAGGTGTACATTCAGATACCTATTAACAGGTTACTAACAACAATAAAATACGAGTATTTTTATATACATATAAAATTATATATATTTTGTGTGAATTTATAAAATTCATATTTATAAAAATACAAATACATATAAATAAATAAAACTTGGAGGGACTTCCCTGGTGTTCCAGTGGTAAAGAATCCGCCTTCCTGGGCTTCCCTGGTGGCGCAGTGGTTGAGAGTCCGCCTGCCGATGCAGGGGACACGGGTTCGTGCCCTGGTCCGGGAAGATCCCACATGCCGCAGAGCGGCTGGGCTCGTGAGCCATGGCCGCTGAGCCTGCGTGTCTGGAGCCTGTACTCCGCAACGGGAGAGGCCACAACAGTGAAAGGCCCGCGTACTGCAAAAAAAAAAAAAGAAGAAGAAAAAGAAAAGAATCCGCCTTCCAATGCAGGGGATGCAGGTTCCATCCCTGGTCAGTGAACTAATTAATATCCCACATGCCGTGGGGCAACTAAGCCCGCGTGCCATAACTGGCGAGAAGCCCGCGCGCCACAATGAAGAGCCGGCATGCCTCAAGGAAGACCCTGCATGCTGCAACTAAGACCCAATGCAGCCAAAAAAAAAAAAAGAAAAAAATAACTTGGAAATTAAACTATGTATTGCCAAATTTATTTTCTATTTCAGAATTGTGGGATTGTAGGGTTACTATCAGAAGACTCAGAGCTCTTATCCCATAAATTACATAGTATATAGGAGATCAGTTTGTCAGTAATATGGGGGCATAGCATAGAGGGTAGGGATGATTTCAACAGGATGCTTTAAAATCATCCAAAAAGGAAAGAGATTCTAGTTATAAGGGGATAAATGCACCTGTCTTCTTATTCATTACCTTTGCATCTTTTCTCGCTTACTTGTAATAGTTAAAATGAGTTACATAGCCTTTGAAATCTCTAAACTATCCCATGGAATAATGCTATTTCAATCTCTACTGCTTTCTTACTCTATTACCTGGACCGTCATGTTAATTGCAGCAATATTCACAATATCCAAGATATGGAAACCACCTAAATGTTTGTTGACAGATGAATAGATAAGAAACTGTGATTAAATTAAAGTTAACTTCTGCTCAAATTCTGTGACATTATTATTTTATCAGAAATTAAATGTACGTTACCAGGGTCATGAAGTTGGAAACATATTAGGACATTTTTAAAGCTACACTTTTTTGTTTTGTTTTGTTCCTCTAAAATGAAATCTCTTTAGTGAATTGTGTCATTATTCTAAAACATCAAACTTTTCCAAAATCTGTTGAGATACAATAGAGTTAATATCTTTAATAAATTAGTTAAAATGAAATTAGTTAATATTTTTAATGAGGTTGAATTTATAGCCATTCAGCCCTTTTAATACCTGGATATTTAGATGAAGGAAACAAAGTTTCTGATCAGGCTGATATGACAGTCATATGATTGCTACTAAAGATTCCTCAGTTTATCAGAGGATATTTTCAAGCTGTTTTTGAGGATTGATTAACTTAATTTATAAAAATTCTAGTAATATTGGTGATCTTTCAGATTAGAGATAATAAAAAACCGTGAGGATAATAACGACATGTAATGTGGCAGACATTGTCTATATAGTATCTAAAATGTTCTAATCACCCTACAGTTTAGGGCTAATTCTATTTTCATAATTCTGAAGGGAAAGTGAGCCATTCCTGAAGTGAGTGACTTCCTAAATCCCACAGGTGGATCTGGACTTGGAACCAAGAATTGTCTATACCCAGAACCTAAACTCTTCTGATGACACCTTTCTATTCCCTAGTCTGAGAACAATGCTCACATTACAATGCAGTTCTTTACTAGGTGGGCAAAATGCTGACATGAAGTAAGTTAGAGATATCTATGATATACTTGGTATGCACAGTTTTAAGAATGAAGAAATGTATCTCCAAAGGACTTTTTGGAGAAAATATTTCAAGTTAAATGCAATCTGTTGGCACTTAAATGAGAAAATTCCAATTTATTGGTACATTTATATCGATGACAAAGCACATTTCATGACTGCTACATTTACATCAGCACAATCAAGGACTCTTTCAGAAAAACAATTACACATTTTCTTTCAGTATTTTTTTTTAATTTTCATGTTGAGTTATTTTTTACTCTGTATTAACGTGGGTTCTCCAGAGAAACAGAACCATTAGTGTTTGTTTGTTCATTCATTCTATTATATCAGTGTATATTCATATATTCATTCATTCTAGTATATATATATATATATATATATATATATATATATATATACTAGAATGAATGAATATATGGTTATGTCCATATAACCTGAGGTTATGTCCCAGGACGAGCGGTCCACCAGCAGGATCAGCTGATGGTCTAAGTTCCGGTACCAGTCTGAGTCCTAGGGCAGGAGAAGACTGTTCCAGTTTGGAGACAGGCAGAGAGAGAAAATTTTCTCTTACTCTGCCTTTTTTTTCTATTCAGGCTTTCAATGGATTGGGTGCAGCCCACCAACACTGGGCAGGGCCTTGGCTTCACTGGGTCTGTCCATTCAGATGTTACTCTCATCCAGAAACACCCTCACAGACACACCCAGAACGATGTTTAGCCAAATATCTGGGCACCCTGTGGCCTAGTCTAGGTGACACATAAAATTAACCATCCGAAACTTCTAGGAAAATTTGCATCAGTTTTTGAGTCCTTATTAATCTAACTATAGGACAGTATGAAGCACTCAATGTATAAATATACTTAACTACCTAAATTTCAAAGAAAAGATGGATTAATGTGTATCTGTTATGGCTTTTAATTACAAATGACTTTCTCAAGATGCATTGTTTCTCTTTCTTTTTTACTTTTTAAATCTGAGATCAGAATATTCACTATAGAACTATGCTAGGTACAGACTGGCCTCTAGGCAAGTAAATAATAATCTTTATAACAAGAGCAAACAGGCTGTGGTCCTCGAACTAGGCACTAGGTTAGAGCGCTTAGAACTTATTTCCATTTAATCCAGGAGAGATTCTATAGCTATCTAGGTCAACTTTCGATATTGGCAGGGACCATATTCTTGAACTTGTCCTAGGAACCTCTGCATTTACTCTAGTGTGACGTTGGATTGAAGTGCTGGCTCAAGGTGAGGAGTAGACAAGGTCCAACAGTGTGAAGAAGGGGTGTTGGAGACAAGCAGGTCACGTGCAAGCAGGCACCTGGAAGATTCTGACAGTCCAGCAAGGGCAGTTCCCTGGTCAAGGCCGAACATGAAACCAAGGGTCCAAGGAAGAAACCACTGGGCACTGTGCTTGGGGAACCAGTGCAGATGGGTGTCCTTCTACTCAGCCCTTAGCAGCTGAAGCTCTCCTTCCTGAACCCAATTGTGGCACAAATATACCCTACTGGCTTTTGACCATCTTTTACAAGAATCTCTTAAGAGTGGTATTTCAGGGGCTTCCCTGGTGGCTCAGTGGTTAAGAATCCACCTGCCAATGCAGGGGACACGGGTTCGAGCTCTGGTCCAGGAAGATCCCACATGCCGCGGAGCAACTAAGCTCATGTGCCACAACTGCTGAGCCTGTGCTCGAGAGCCCGTGAGCCACAACTATTTTGCCCGCGCGCCACAACTATTGAAGCCCGCGTGCGTAGAGCCTGTGCTCCGCAACAAGAGAAGCCACCACAAGGAGAAGTCTGCGCACCGCAACGAAGAGTAGCCCCCGCTCGCCGCAACGAGAGAAAGCCCACCCGCGTGCAGCAACAAAGACCCAACGCAGCCAAAAAAAAAATTAATGCTGTTTCACTCATAGTCATCTTATTTTGTTTTACCCCAAAATCGGGAATACCCTTGAAGACAAAACCTACTACGTAAGTGAAGATAACAATCAGGGTAGCCTGAAGCTGGAAATTAAACCTAAGAAAATAAATTCAGAACAATAAATTACTTTAATATTTTTATTTACATTGATAACTTTCAATTGTGCGATGCACTCTAAATTTAATTGGCAGAAAAAAATGTTAGTTTAGCAACTCCCCATCATATGGCCAACAGGCACATGAAAAGCTGCTCAACATCACTAATTATTAGAGAAATGCAAATCAAGTCTGCAAACAACAAATGCTGGAGAGGGTGTGGAGAAAAGGGAACCCTCTTGCACTGTTGCTGGGAATGTAAATTGATACAGCCACTATGTAGAACAGTGTGGAGGGTCCTCAAAAAACTAAAAATAGAACTACCATATGACCCAGCAATCCTACTACTGGGCATATACCCAGAAAAAAACCATGATTCAGAAAGACACATGCACCCCAATGTTCACTGCAGCACTATTTACAATACCCAGGTCATGGAAGCAACCTGAATACCCATCAACAGACGAATGGATAAAGAAGATGTGGTACATATATACAATGGAGTATTACTCAGCCATAAAAAGGAATGAAATTGGGTCATTTGTCAAGACGTGATGGATCTAGAGACTGTCATACAGAGTGAAGTAAGTCAGAAAGAGAAAAACAAATATCCTTTATTAATGCATACATGTGGAAACTAGAAAAGTGGTACAGATGAACTGGTTTGCAAGGCAGAAACAGAGAAACAGATGTAGAGAACAAATGTATGGACACCAAAGGGGGAAAGCGGGGGGCAGGTGGGGGGGGTGTGATGAATTTGGCGACTGGGATTGACATGTATACACTAATATATATAGAATAGATAACTAATAAGAACCTGCTGTATAAAAAAATAAATAAAACTTTAAAAAAATTTAAAAAAAACTTCCCATCATACACCAAGTAAAGTTTCAGAAGTATTAATAATTTTTTTCAAAAAGACCAAATAAACAGTTGTAATTCTTAAAGAAATTTATTGACTATCTGATCTTTGCGGCAGTGGGACATTTTACCACAAGAAGGAAAGGAAGAAACCATTAACAAAACAGTTAAGTATATTTGACTCCTCAAGATAAAAAAATTTTGGCATATACCAAGCACCATAAACAAAGTAAATGACAAATGACACATGAGTAGTTTATTCAATGATTTCTAAAAACCAAATAACTAAATATTTTAAAATAAAAATAACCAACACTGGTTAGATTAAGGCTTAAGATACACACTGCTAGAATCATGTAAGTTGGTTTACCTGTAGAGTTGTAAATAAATTGGTTCATAACTCTTCTTCCCATTATTTATCTGCAAAAATAATCTGAGGTGTTAATAAATATTTTTATGATGGTAGTATTTATAGTACACTGTATTAGAAACAAGGTACCCAAACATAACATAAGGTAATATGACACAGTCATAAAACAAAGATTATTTCAAAAATTTTTATTGACATGGTAAATTTGTTTGCACAACTACTATTATTAAATTTTAACAAGCAAGTTAACAAAAAGATATGTGTATTAAAAACAAACATTGAAGTGACCTAAAAGTCTATCGACAGAGGAATGCATAAGAAGATGTGGTATATATATGCAAAGGAATATTACTCAGCCATAAAAAGGAACAAAACAGTGCCATTTGCAGAGATGTGGGTGGACCTAGAGATTGTCATACAGAGTGAAGTAAGTCAGAAAGAGAAAAACAAATATTGGATAATATCCCTTATATGTGGAATCTAGAAAAACGGTACAGATGAACTTACTTGCAAAGCAGAAATAGAGTCACACATGTAGAGAACAAACTTATGGTTACCAAGGGGGGACGTTGTGGGGGGGTGGGATGAATTGGGAGATTAGGACTGACATATACACACTATTGTTCATAAAATAGATAACTAATGGGAACCTACTGTGTAGCACAGGGAACTCTACTCAGTGCTCTGTCATGACCTAAATGGAAAGGAAATCTAAAAAAGAGTGAATAAATGTATACGTATAACTGATCCACTTTGCTGCACAGCAGAAACTAACACAACATTGTAAAGCAACTATACTCCAATAAAAATTAAAACCCAGTAACATGATTTGTATATAGCAGCTGGAAAAAAACCCCAAACAAACAGTATAGTGATTATTTTAGACTATGGGATTATGAGTATTTTTTTCTTTACATATTTCATATTTTTAAAGTTTTCTATAGTGAGTATGCATTTCTTTATATTAGGTAAATATTCACATTAAAAATAATGAGTTGATCACTGGAATCATGATTAATTTTGTGGCCTGGCATCTGGGGGGTTGTGTTGATATCATAGGACCTTTGGCTTCCATTTGGAGTGAGACATGGGACCCGTGGAGGGCTGTGAGCAGAGGAGTGATGTTAGCTGACTTAGGTTTATAAATACCTGCTAACACTTTCCTGCACTTAACCTTTAAGGTGATGTTCTTCTGTCTGTACTAGTGCCTCATACAAGGCACAGCAAATGCAAGGGCATTTTTGTGCCAGGCAGGTACAGAACTGGTTGAAGCATGTCAGGGGTAAGTACATGGGCATGCCTGAACTGTGTGAGTGGTGAGGACACCAGTAAACAGTCTGGAGGGGAACCTGCTTCCTAGCACCAAGTGACGGCCCTCACTGGAAATGGGGGCAAGTGTAACTTGATCTAATATTATCAAGAAGAATTGAAACTGTAGATTTTCATATGAATTTAAACTTTTACAATGTGAGGCAACACAGATGTGGGATAAATCTAGCTCTGGAATGTTCACTCACAGCCTTTGTCTTGTTCTCATTCCTAGTGTCTTAGGATAATTTGTACTGTTCCAGTAGTTTCTTGAGAGCTCTCATGACTGCCCTCCAGTTTTCTCGGTCACTCTGGATTTAATGTAGTTGGTTTATCTACCCATCTGGCTTATTGATCTGGTTTGTTCTTGAGCCTATGCAATGCCTTTCCTGGCCATTTTATTCTTTGTATTAATTCCACTGCATTGTACAGTTCATACTAAGTCAGTTAGGGAAAAAAAAAAGCTCAGTCTGCTCTTTTTATAACAATCTTTTTAGCTCAGGGACAAAAAAGGTACAAAAGATGTATTTTTTAAACCCTCGACACTTAAGAAATGCAGAATATGGCCATTTCTTAAGATTTAATCCTACATTTTATAATGGGGTCATTGAAATCTGAATTGAGATGTCTGACCTACTTTTAATGAGGCCTCGCTCTTTTAATATAGCCTTTATTAAGAGGGATTTCCATTGGGAGGAGGAAAATGAGAGCAATATGATATAAATTGCAATTATGAAAGATTCTAATATGAATATAGGGACAATTTTCCAGAAAAAAATTGAGGATGTGTTTATAAGAGACAGTAGACTAGCTACACATAAATAGATGATCTTTTGGAGTGGAACTAATGCCATATACCATAGCCACATATGGCTATAATTTAATTTTACGTTAATTCTTGTCATTAAAATCATCATAAAATGCTCTTTTTGAAAATAGTCACTCTTAAAATAGGAGCCTATACTTTTGTGTATGTTAAAAATACACAAATATGGAACCAGAGAATGTTTGGACTTGGTTCTCACAGTCATAGGGGGTTGGGGTGATGTGCTGGACAAAACGGGGGTGAAAATATGTCAAGGAAGAGACCGTGCTTTACTCCTGTACTCCATGAGAGCCCAGATACTCAAACCCTTACACCCTCCAGGGAAAGAGTCAACAGAAACTGAACCAACTCAGACAAAAGACCTTCACACACTTGAACACTGACCCTCATCTCTGGTGAAAGCTCTGTTTGCATCTGTGAACCCCATTGATTGGACACAAGCTGCAGTGACAGGCCACTTATTCAGTGCTTTACTAAATAAGTAAATTAAAGAAAACCTCTAATACTACGAATCCAAATAAAACGGGTGAACAAGGAACACAGGAAATGAAGACTTTCAGAGAGCAAAATAAAACTTCAAAAAAGCTATAAATTATTATCTTGAGAGAAATAGAATATATTGTATCTCTAAAACAAAATAAAAAAGAAATCAACAAACAAAGAATCTCAGAAATTAAAAATATGAGAAGCAAAATAAAAGTTTAATATATGAGGTTGAAATATAAAATTAAAGATAATAGAAAGTAAAAGTACAAAGATGGATAGTGAGAACTGAAAGAATTAAAAAGATATAGAATCAGTCTATAAGACACAATGGCTGATAGGAATTCCAAAAATAGAAAAATATCATGGGCAGAAATTAAATAAGAATATGTAATTGATTATTAAGTTTTTCAGAAATAAAGAATAAAGGACATGGTATCCAGATTTGGACCCAATTTCCCAGGACAGTGATTTGGAGGGTATAGGTGCAGGCATAGCATTCGTTATTAATTTCTCAACATTGGGAATAAAGGCAAGATCTTTAAAGTTTCCAGAAAAGCAAAACAACAAAAACAAAACAGAGAAACAGGTGGCACATAAACAGTAGAGATAATATAGGGAGTTAAAATGTCATTTCATTTTTAGTTTTTTAAGATATGATCCAGCAATCCCACTCCTGGGCATATATCCAGAGAAAACCATAATTTGAAAAGATACATGCACCCCAGCGTACATAGTAGCGCTATGTACAATAGCCAAGACATGGGAGCAACCTAAATGTCCATCAACAGATGAATGGATAAAGATGTGGTATTTATATACACTGGGATATTGCTTAGCCATAAAAAAAAAGAATGAAATAATGCCTTTTACAGCAACGTGGATGGACCTAGAGATTATCATACTAAGTGAAGGAAGTCAGAGAAAGACAAATATCATATGAGATCACTTTATATGTGGAATCTAAAAAAAAAAAAAAATGATACAAATGAACTTAACAGAAACAGATCCACAGACATAGAAAACAAACTTATGGTTACCAAAGGGGATGGGGCAGGGAGAGATAAATCAAAAATTTGGGATTAACATATACACACTACTACATATAAAGCAGAAAACCAACAAGGACTTACTAAATAACACAGGGAACTATACTCAATATTTTGTAATAACCTATAAGGCAAAATAATCTGAAAAAAAATAGATATATATGTATGTATAACCAAATCACTTTGCTGTCCACCTGAAATTAACAAAACATTGTAAATCAACTATACTTCAATTAAAAAAAAAGTAAATTTTGGGCTTCCCTGGTGGCACAGTGGTTGAGAGTCCGCCTGCCGATGCAGAGGACGCGGGTTCGTGCCCCGGTTCTGGAGGATCCCACACGCCGCGGAGCGCCTGGGCCCGTGAGCCATGGCCACTGAGCCTGTGCGTCCGGAGCCTGTGCTCCGCAACGGGAGAGGCCACAGCAGTGAGAGGCCCGCGTACCGCAAAAAAAAAAAAAAAAAAAAAAAAAAAGTAAATTTTTAAAAAGATTTAAAGAAAAAATAAATTCAAACAAACAAAAGGTCTATGTTATCCAGTGAATAAAAAAAAGAATGTCATTTCATGGAGACATTCTAAGCTAGATAATAAGATAAATTCCTTCAAATTTTTCAAGTAAAATGATTTTCCACCAAGAATTCTATACCTAACTAAATAATCAATCCAGCATAAAGGTTGACTATAGACCCTCTAAGACCAAAAAAATTGCAAAAATTTGCTTCCCAGTATTCTTTCTCAGGAAGCTTCTAGGTGGTATACAGCAAAATGATATGTAAACCAAGAAAGAGGAAGATATGGGATCCGTAAAACAGGAAATTCAGGGAGGGGTGAAGGGATTTTGCAGAGTAATGACAGAGGGTAATCTGTACACAAGCCCAGCAAGCAGCCAGTACAGAAGGCGGCTCACAGAGAAGAGGATATCCTCAGATATGTGGACATACCTAAAACTGTGCAGAATTCCAACTTCAAATTTTAAGATGCAGCTCTGATTTCTCAGAAATCGGAGAGAAATCTGTGACGGAAGTCATCATGTAGGGCTGTGCCTACAGCACTGTTGGGCCACACCCAGCACAAACGCCCTGCTCCCGCCCCAGGGGCGCATGCTGGTAAACGGATGCCCTAAACTGGAGACAACTATCAGACCCAACTGGTCCCTGTCCAGGAAGCCTTGGACCTGCCGTTTCCTTCTCACTACCAGCGCTTCAGCATTTCCACCTGCAGTCTCGTGGACTCAGTGGCAAAGCAGGCACTCAAGGGACCGGTGTATCTGCACTGCAGTGCATCGGTCTGCCAGCCTGCTGGGGCACCATCCGGTACGATAGCCTGTCCTGCCAGACGAGAAGAAGCTCTGACATCCATTTTCAGAACAGCACTGCTAGAATTTCTAGCCAGTGTCCCATGATTCTACTCCAAGCCACTCAGGACTCTTCAGAAAAGCTCCGTTAAGTGCTCAAGGTCTCCTGTAGACTCCCAGGCTCTATGGGTGGCTGGCCTTTCTGGAACCTTAATCATCGGAGCCTTGTTAGTGTCCTATCTGTCCATCAGGAAACAGAGATGAGTTCCTCAGACCAAATGTGTTAATAAAACCAGATTGCACTCCAAAAAAAAAAATTTTTTTTTTCTCTCTGATTTCTCTCTGATTTTCTCCAATCCAGAAGCAGATTAATGATCCCTCATCGTTTCCAAGTATTTACCAATTCATTCTGGTTGCCCTTAGGACGCTCAGTGGCTTTAATGTGCTTCTTGGCAGTGTATATCTAACCTACTAGCTTGCGAGTCCCTAGAGGCTTTATCTTATTGACGCACACACCTGCAGTGCCTCTTGGAGAGATCATGGCATGGTAGGGCTTTAAAATATGGCTACATGTGTTTGGAAAGTCTTTGGCTGTTACTTCAACTTCAGAAAATACTTTGCTCTGGAACATTATTTTATGTTCATGAAACAAATTAGAATAGCAGACTCTATGTAATTATGGTATTGACTCAAAATTGAGAATGTTAATAGTTTTCATGTACCAATATAATGTGTTCATTATATAGGGGTGTGTAAAAGTTTCAAAAGAAAAAATCATATGTAATGTGAAATTTAAATGTCTTTCTCCATATAACACTAATAAGGGAATCTTGTTTTTCCCTGACTCAAAGCTGTTATTTAGGAATTTTTTTCCATATATTCAGACCATTAGAAATTTTGCCACACACAAAATGGATATTTTCCTGATAGAATGCAACTGTTACCATGTATGAATATATAAAACCCCAAACTACTAAAAATCACTAAAGGCACCTAATGTTTCAGAAAGCATATGTTTTTTAAAAATCACTTATTAATTTATAGAGATCACTTTTTAGATGATCAAGTTATATCTTCCTGAGAATTAGACTTTTTTTAATGAGAGGATATAGTACCTGTAGTTCTTCTGCAAGCTACAACGAATTCATGAAAATTGGGACGGAATAAAGAAACTTAGAGTGTGCTAAGTGCAAGTTTATGGGCCACTTAGAGAGTAGAAGAATCCAGAGGTAATTAAAGATAACAGTAGGGATAGAGGAGGATAAGAGTAAAGCGGTTATTCGGATAGGTGAGAATCCTTGTGTACAAGGTGGAACTCTAACATTTCTGTGTCCAAAATCACAAAGATAAAGAATTTTTTAAAAATATTTTTGATGGAAAGGATTACTGTGGAAGATTGCACAATTGCTGTTTTTGCAGGTCTTTGAATATAACATACATTTTCAACCATGTCTGTAAAAACACATATTGTATATTTCTTATATACCACTGACCATGAATCTCACCTTTCAGAGATGTTGAATATGTAACTTACACGAATAGTATACAACTAGCAATTTTGATAGGTTCTGTGAGAGAGTGCTATGAGAATGCAAATGTTCTTTAATATGCTTAGTTTTCATATGTAAAATACCTGAAAGTCTCCATGCATATTTTCCCCTAAAAACTAGCATTTATAAAGTGAACTTTCTGAGGTGCATTATTCGCTAAGGCACACTAAGTTTTAGTGTAAGAACAATGTACTTTTTCACCATTCCTATCAAATACGTTTAGAAAGAGAGAATGATACTGTTATCTGTATTTGGCCCTTGGGGAAGCTGATTCACAGGGAGATTGAGTAACTTGTCAAAGAAATTTAAGTCAGGAGAGCTGGGGCTCTTTAGATCCAGGCACCAGTCATAGGACCGAGTTGTCAGGCTTGGCTTGTTGATAGAGAAAGGACCTAAGAAATTCAACTCCAGCCCCATCATTTTACACATGATAAAATTTAGGTCAAGGAACTTTCCCAGTGTCAGAAAAGTGTGGGAGCTGAATAGGTATGCAGGTGAATTGATCATAAGGCTTCTGTTCTCTTTCCTCCCTGACCTTATGCCATGATCAATGAGGTTAATTTTAGATTCCATTTAACTTTTAAAGATTCTAATTTCTCTTTAAATATTCCATTCTGTAAGAGATTATAATTTTCCCTTCAGCTACTTATACTTAATTGGGTATGATACTTGGTATTCACCCGAGCCTGAAAGATTCAGTAAAGGTGCAATTCCTGAGATACCTAGTCTGAGTCATGATTTTATCTTTTTCCTCCTGCTGGAATTTCTGTTAGAAGGAGGGCACCAACCTCACCTATTCCGGTTTGTTCTTTCCCAAATCCCAGACTATTTCATACTCACTTAGGTTCACAGCTTATATTGTCCTTTCCACTGATTTTTGTGCAATCACAGGCTTCACTGTAAGATTATAGAAATACGTCTTGTGCTTCTGTCTTGGTTTTCTATGAAAGGCCTGCCCTAAATTTATGTCCTTAATAACTCCCAACAAACATAAATTATATGGTGAGTGTTAAAGAGAAGGGGTACACTGAATATAAGCAATCCATGTTTAATTCTGTGGAATTTTTTAACTTCATTTTTCTCTTCTGGGTATTATATATTCATTCTTAAAATTTTTAAAACATAAACATTACTACTGATCTGAATTCTGCATTCCTTTATTAACAGACACTAGTGCAAGGAAATATGTACTTCCTCTTAATAAAAGTATATATAGTTTTTAATATTAGGGATCATGTTTATCTAGTTGGTGATCTTTGCTTGACCATGTCAAGGAAAACCAAGAAACAAAGCAAAAGAGGTTTTGTGGTCTCTGCATCCTTAATCAATTTTGAAGTCTCTTTAAAGAAAGAATACAAAACTATAAGACAAGGAAACAAATTCATAAGAAAATGCAAATTTAAAAAACTGATAAATGCCACAAATGTCATGAAATTCAGAACAATACCTTAATAATTTCAGTAGTTAAGTGACTGAGATACCTTTTTAAAACATTTTTCCTAAATTTTTGACTGCCTTTTTTTAATCTCCTCTTCATAAGACATTGATTTTATATTTTTTCCCCCTGAGAAAAATAGGAAGCTAATTCAGTCTTCCCCTAGCATGTATTTTATTATTGATAGCCGAAATGAATAATACATGCAACTTTGCACAACGGCCGATGTGCTATTTGTAGTACTGCTCCAGGTTTGTGTTCTGAAAACCCAGGGGTCATGATAAATTCTATTTCATACGATTCCCATCCATAGGAGAGAAAGTATGGCTGTTTATCAAGTGTGTTGCTGATAGCAGAGAACTTCTGTTTTGACTAGGCATTGATGAGAACCAAATTCTCCACTTAGAGTTTTATAGGCCTGATGATTGGAATAATTTTCTACAGAACTCACATCATGTTCTGTATATTTGCAAATCTTTTTTTCTCCTCCGCCACCCACATACTTCCACTACTGGGCACAGTAGGAGATGCTTTTATTGTGATAAAACCTTCATGTCACAATGCCTGGAAAGTAACCAGCCGGGAGGATTCCAGGAATCCATTCCTCCCTTGGGAAGGACTACATACCTAGATCTCACAAGACCCAAACTAAATGGATCCTTTAGTTACCTTTGCCCGTAGCTGGGTCTCAGATTGCCCGTGGCCATTGTATTGTCACCCCGTCTGATAGAGGCAAAACTGTCTTAGAAAGAGACAATGGACTTCGCTGATTGCAACTGAAATATCGTATTTATGCAAATTTGACAAAATAAATTACCACATAAGCATATTGCTAGGTTCCCTCCCAGGATCTTAAGAAGATCCCTGCAGGTCCCCATTGTTTACCCATTCTATATATAGTAGTGTATATATGTTAATCCTGAACTCCTAATTTACAGTGGGGACCTGCTGTATAGCACAGGGAACTATACTCAATATCTTCTAATAACCTATAATGGAAAAGAATTTGAAAAATAATAGATGTATCTCTCTCCTGTGTGTATATATATACATATATATATATATGTAACTGGACCACTTCGCTGTACACTTGAAACTAACACAGCATTGTAGATTAACTAGACTTCAATTGAAAACTAATGAAAAAAAAGAAAAAGGATCCCTGCAAGCAAGGGGCCCTGAAGCTGAAGCTTCATTGAGTTCACAGGACATGAGCCTCTGGTCTCTGAAAGCTTGGAATCAGATTTGCAACCTACCTTGATCAATGGACTGTAGAACCTGATTGGAATACATTTCTGAGGGCTAGGCTTTTCTCTGGGATTGTTTAATCCTTCCATGGACGATTTCCCATTGTTTTAATTGTTGCTATGTCATTGTCATATTGTGCACAGACACAAAACACACCCTCAGAGTTTTTCCCTGATGCAGTTTAAGGAAGGCCTGTTTACAGAGGTGTGGCTAGGGTTCCGGTGAAGTGCCCAGAGACTGGCTCAGTGGGAAGTTGTCAGCAGCTACCCCAGGCCTGGCAGGGCCAATGGCGGAAGCGCTAGCGCTGGAGCCTGGGAGGCCTGAGGCCCCTAGGGGGAGGGATGGAGGACTCAGCTGGAATTAGAACTGGGGTTTTAGGCAGAGCACTCAGCAGCGGCCCCAGCCCGACCTCCTCAGGTCTCCTGTTGGTGCCTCCCAACTGGCTGCTGCCAGGGGTCCGCCAGAGGCTCAGGGACCCTGGGTGCTGCAGTTCATAGGGTACAAAGCGTAGCCGAGAAAGGCAGACAATGAATATGGTGGGGGAACACACCAGAATTAACCAGCACAGCCCCCAAGTACCCTTGAAATGAAGTCTTGAATAACGCAGATTACTATTTGATTACCTGGGTACATGTCTATACGAATTCTAACATTACCACTAATTAAACTGTCTTTACCACTAATTGAAACTCCACGAACAAGAACGCAACACTCTTGTAGTTTTTATTTGGTTTTTTTTGTTGCCTGTTCTGCTTTTTTGATGATAGAGACTAAAAGAAACAAAACAATTCAAAAAAGTCCATAAGGGGTTGTTGTTACCCAACCAAAACTGGGTCCACTTGCCCACGTGCACAGTAAAGCTAATCTACTGACACCGGGTTGTGGTGAAGGGAAGTGCAGCATTTATTGTATTTCTGGTACCAGACAAGGAGAGTGGGGCAGCTAATGCTCAAAAGACTCCAAACTCTTGGATGGATTTCAGGGAAGCATTTTTAAAGCCCAGGTGAGGGAGGGTGGTTGCAGGTTATATGATCAGCTCATGCACAGTTCTCTGATTGGTTGATGGTGAGGTAACAGGGTGGTGTCACAGGGGTTAACGTTATCAACCCTTAGGCTCCAGTAGGTCTGGGGGCTACATGCTCAAGGTCATCAAGTAGTTAACTTCTTCCATTGGGTGGGGGTCTTAGCATCTGTAAAACAACCCAGGAAATGTGCATCACATACTGTTATCTAGGTACTTCAAGGAGGAACTAAAGATTCTGTGACTGCCACATGGCTGATTTCCTGTTTAAGTCGTTACCGGTTCTCCTGGTCCAGCTGCTACTTTTGTCACTACGTGTTCACATCCTTTCAATCATTAATTCTTGAGTCAGGCCTTTGTGACTCAGGGGAGGCGTGGGAGACTTCAGCTTTTCCACAAACAAGAGGCAGGCAGAGGACATGGGGGGAGGGTTCTGTCCCGGGAAAGCCCCATAGCATCCTTCTCGGTTACAGGGTGAAATAATAAAATCATGTAATGCTGAGGGATTTATTGCTAAATATGTTTGTGAAGAGTACATACTATCACAGGAGGGTGAATTGTAGTTTAAGCACACAATAAATTCCCCTGTGAACACAGAACAGCTTCCTGGCCCGGGGCATCCACCAGCCTGCCGACAGCATTTTGACTGTCTCATCTCCTGTCTTTTGCCCTTCCTGATGCTTATACTTACAGCTCCTGCACCAGCAACTTCCTAGAAAGCACTCTGTCCTGAGCCTTCTGGGCACAGTCTTTGTCCAGTGTGTTGGTGGTGACAGGCTTACGTGGCTGTGACAGTAAAGCCCCTCTCAGCCAGGGAGAGGCGGCCTTGCCTTTCCTCCCTGCCTGAGTTCCTGGATCCTGCAATCCGAGAAGAAGTGAATAATTGATGTGGGTGCAAATCTTAGCCTTTATGTGCTACTGAGCTGCCAGGAACAACGTGTGGGGTTAACTGCAACTCTGGTGTGTGTGGGAGGTTTGTCCCCAAAAGATCTGGAAATATTATAATGCCCCTTTGTTTCTTTGTGTGTTCTGAGGCACGGAAACACAGCTTAACATATATTTAGGGGCTACAAGTTTCCTCCTCTCAGAATTTAGGAATAACTCCTTTTTGGGCGATATAATAATAGGTTTGCTGCCGTCAGAATGAATGTTTCTGCCCACTGGTATGTTCTCCATAAACAGGATCAAATTCCTTTATATTTTAAATACATAGAAAAACTAAGAAGAAAAGTTTGCATTTCTAACCCCTGAATAATGTTAAATCATCACTTCTTTTGGGGTAATGGATGAATGTAGATTTTTGACTTAGAAAAGCTTCAGTTTGATTCACTTTACTTGTTTTCTGAGATTGAGCTTGACTTCCAAGCCTAACTTTCATAATATGAGCTTGGATAACAGCTACCTTGTGTAAGGACTAAATATATTTAAACAGGTAAAACTAATTCTATTTGGTATCTAGCATATGGTCGGCACCCCGAATATAACAGTTCCCTTTTTTTCATCTTTTCTCCATGCTTTGTTATTTTATGTCTGTTTTCCTATTCATTTCATAGAGTAGCCACTCTGGGTTATCCTTCCCTTCCCTCCCCTCCCCTCCCCTCCCCTCTCCTCTCCTCTCCTTTCCTCTCCTTTCCTTTCCTTTCCTTTATTTTCCCTTCCTTTCCTTTTCTTTCTTCCTTCCTCCCCTCCCCTCCCCTCCCCTCCTCTCCCTTCCCCTCTCCTTTCCTCTCCTTTCCTTTCCTTTCCTTTCTTCCTTCCTCCCACTCCCCTTCCCCTCCCTCCCTTCCCCCTCCCCTCCCTTCCCCTCTCCTTTCCTCTCCTTTCTTCCTTCCTCCCCCTCC
This sequence comes from Delphinus delphis, assembly GCF_949987515.2. Lineage (NCBI taxonomy): Eukaryota > Metazoa > Chordata > Mammalia > Artiodactyla > Delphinidae > Delphinus > Delphinus delphis. Next base: position 83,114,903 of record NC_082696.1, on the reverse strand, counting down.
CTCCCTTCCCCCTCCCCTCCCCCTCCCTCCCTTCCCCCTCCCCTCCCCCTCCCTCCCTTCCCCCTCCCCTCCCCTCCCCTCCCCCTTCCCTCTCCTCCCCTTCTCCGTATGTGGTGATCTTTCTTGCAGCTTTGGTTGTATGAGATCCCCTGTCAGCATTCAGTGGGTATTCTGTGAGAATTGTCCACGTGTATGGATATTTTTGATGTATTTGTGGGAGGAGGTGAGCTGCATGTCCTTCTGTTCCGCCGTCTTGCTCTCTGCCTCTGGGTTATACTTTTCTCAAGGAAAGGAATAAATTATTCAAAGAATTAAAAAAGAATACCAGTAATCATTTTATGAAATGACTATAATATTTTTCTCTAGACAACTGGGTGCTTTATCCAACGATGCCACCTTATTCTCCATATTTTAAGGACCTGATAAATATTTGTCCAAAATTCTTTTCACTGATTTTAATTCACTTGTTATTGCTGTAGACTTTAGGATGAAGTAGATTAAAATACCCATAGGTTTAGATGTGATCATGTGCCCATTTTAGTTGTAGGGGCACCAGTTGAGTTTTTGAATGGATCTTAAACAAAATGGAATGTGTTGTATAGAGGACATGACTTTTTTTCTTAATTAAATGCCAGAATTGTAGTAGGCATTGGGATGGGTTTCTAATCATGTTTGTGCTCTTCTCTCTGAAAGTAGCTGCTGACTTTGTAAGAGTCTGAGGCTCAGCTGCAGGAAACTTCCAGAGCCTTGGAACAAGGAACTTGCATTTGGTCAATTGATAGATGAATGTGCACTGTCTGAGTTTTATCCCTCTTGGGGAAATTTTAAAATTTATGTGTCTGTGACTTGCAGCAGCTTATATACACTGGTGGAAATTTCTTTATTACCCAGTATCTCAGTTAGTGAACTCCCCAGACTGAAGACCATGTATTTAAGTTTAATATATTTTATATATACACCCACCCAAGTGTAATGGATTTTAAATGCATTGGTTCTTTAATTGCCACTTTTTTTTTTTCTTTTTGGCTGTATCACACGGCATTTGGGACCTTAGTTCCCTGACCAGGGATCAAACCTGTGCCCCCTGCAGTGCAAGCACAGGGTCTTAACCACTGGACTGACAGGGAATTCCCCAATTGCCACTTTCTTATCCAACAATCTTAGGTATGATGGCAGTCATTGGAAAGACATTAATATAGTCGTCTTAAATTCATATTTCGTGTCATTAAAATAAATTCATAACTATCAATTTCAGATCACAGATTATTTCAGTACATAGATAGCTACAATAGGGGCTAATGTTGACCATGAAATAATAATAGTAAGCACTTATTAAAGTGCCAATTTCTATTTCTACTCTGCCTGAGACTGAGTACTATTCTGAGCCTTAATTAAAAGGACCACAATTTATAAATATCTGAGTAAATTTAGCCCCCATGTAAATATGTATATATCTGGATTGTTTATAAATTTCAAATGCATTATATTTTCCTAACAGATACTAATGAATTCAACGGAAGAAGCTAGATCTTAATTCACAAATAAATGCTAGCATATAGAGGACTGACAAAAGAATTGCCATATGTACACAATTACACAGCTGTGTACATACACATTCATATATACAAAATCTATGATGGATTAACTCCAATATTTAGACTACTGTATAATTATAAAAGGAGGATTTTAATATTTATTCCTAAGATAATTTTAAATGTATTCCCTAGGAAACTTGAAATAGGGTAAACATTTTCTAATGTTTGAAGTAACGATGCAAAATCTCTTGAAATCAGTTTTTAGAGTCCATTAACTTTGATTTCATTTAAAATGCTGTTTACATATGGAATAACTACTTTGATTATTCCCTAGGAAGTTAATTTGGTGTTTAAAGTAATGAAATCTGCTTTCTTCCACATTTAAAATTACAGAGAAAAAAAAAAAAACGTAAAGAATAGCAGGACTGTAAGCTAGGATACTGAAAAAAATGTAATTCGTGATGCTCAAATTTTGTTTATGCTGCTAAGCTCCAAGGATTTTTTTTCTTTCTAATTTTAAGAAGTGAGGCATTACATTGAAATATTCCATATGTTACACCATTTCTGCACCTTGGTTAGAAAAAACCTGAAGTATACTAGAGGTTACTTAAACCTATACTGTAGCTACCCAAAAGCCCATGAAATATACATTCACCATCAATGGTCCTTAACTAATGCTGAAATCAAACCAGCAAGGGAAGCCTTAGGGATATTCTGAAGTGGTTGTTTGAGACCAGTATTGTCTGTTGGAGGTTATCATACATTTCATGGCTGTGTGTGTTACTAGAAGTTTGAAGCGGATAGAATTTCGAAACTCAATATTGTTTTAAAGAGTTTGCCTTTTGACTCTCACTTCTATTTTGAGATGTTGGAAAATGATTTTTCCTACTGCAAAGGGGGCCGTAAAGAGAAATGAGAGTGGTAGCTACTCGTGCAGACAGAGTTGCCTCCTTAAAAATGTCAACAATGAAATAATGTTTTCAAAAGGGCTCTTAAGATCACACACTTAAAACCACATACTGAAAAAAAAAGAAACAAGTTGTTGCTTGGTGCTTATATGACTACTCAGCTCCATGTAATCAATTTAAGGAAATTTAGAAGCTTCAAACAGGCAGCATGTTCAATTTTAAAGGTAACTGAATTTGAGGAAGGAAATAATAGTGGGAAATTGCTTGAGGTCAGATTTTTCTTGATAAAAATCTCCACTCTTCTGTGAGTTCAATGGGTGATATAGTTCATTGACCACATTTTTCCTCATATGTCCCTATAATTCCAACTCTGGGATTTAGGCTTATGAAAATGAATTGCACAACAAAGAGAGCAAATCAAATGAATTGCTAGTCTCGGGGTTTGGCCATCTATTGAAACATACCCAGTGTGAGAAGAACATTGCAATATTTTAAAGATGGTCTTCAACATTTAAGAAATTTAAAATTATTAAAAAGATATTGCTAGAACATTCCATATTTTATAATATAAATCAGTTAACTAGAATATGGCATATCATTTTCCCCTGATTCCTTAGGAATGGTTTTGGATTTGCTTAAAATTAAGTACTGCATGATACCGTATACTCTTGTGGTTTTTTTCCTATGATGTATATTGGTCTTTGATTTTCATGTATGTTTATGCCTATGAGTTAGCAAAATAATTTTTTTCAGCCTGAACTTACGACATCAGCAGGAGTGGGTGTTCTATACTAATCGACAAATTAGGTGCACATTAATCACCAGGAACACATAGCATCTACCTTCAAATTTGGAAAGCACTCAAAAGTATTGTTTGTGAATTTGGCACTGTTGACAAAATGGGCATTTTTTTTTTTTTTTTGCACAAGGCATGATGCCAGGGGCCTGGTGAATTGACATAGTGAACCCTATTTGTAAGAAAGCATGAAGAATATGAATATCCTTTCTCAACTTGGGTGGTAAGGCATATAGACCCATTTGGAATCACCATCCATTAAGATGGCAGAAAGTCAATTTCAATGAGTTTCTGAGCTGACCCTTCCCCCTCAGTTCCCTGAGATTTATCCAAGTTTGGGGTAACTGGTATCAAGATACTGTCATGGAAGTGGGGTGGAGGGAAGACGTGGCGGTGGCTAATCCATCTGGTTTCCAGGTCCTCTGCCTACACACACAGAGGTCTGCTGAGATGGCTGTCATCCCATATGGCCCTCAATTATTGTTCCCACAGGTTACCTCAGAGACATGCTGTGTTCCTGTCAGATCAACCTTTTAAGGTCTGGTGCCCTCTCACTTTCCAAAGTTGGCAACATTTGATTGTTTCCAGGCTACATTAGGGAAAGGAAGTACGTACTCTGTGCTTTTCAAAATCCCAGCAACTGCCTACTTCCGCTGCATCTCTGGATTCTATCCCATAATCACCAATTCCTTGCCCCCAGACCAGGGTTCCCATCTTCAGAGAAAGCTTCAGTCTCCTTAAACCCCTTTCTCCTAAACATTGTGGGTACGCCTTGGACTTCTCTGTGTGTCCCTATGGGTTTAGGCTTTCAGAAATTAAAGTCAGGAGTACTCCTTTCTTCTCTGTGTCGGGCTATTTTACATCTCCTGTTAGAAGGAAGCAGGCACAGTAAAGTCTGCTGTCAGTGCTGTCCATAAAACTTGTGGTGCTGATGGAAATATTCTTTATCAGAGCCGTCCAGTGTGGTAGCCAGTAGCTACATGTGGCTCTGAAACACTTGAAATGCGGCCAGTGTGACTGAGAAACTGAAGTTTTAATTTAATTCAGTTTTATTTGATTTACATTTTAATTGCCACATGTGGCTAGTGGCTGCTATGTTGGCTAGCACAGGTAACTGCTTGAACGTGGGGAAAGGACAAAGGGGAGACTTATGAGGCTTTTAGAGAAATGGCTATAATGACTAAATATCTGGCAGTCCTAAAATCACATCTGGGAAGTGCTATATAGCATGTTAAATATGAATTTTACTCATTGCAACTCAGGCTGCCTGCAAGAAAATCTTGTCCCTCTTTCTGAATAGATTCTACTTGTGCTCCTCTGTCACCAGTGGGTGCAGGTGAGTAGCAGGGAGAGCAGATGGGAAATCTAAGCTTTCAGTGAAAGATCTCTTCTGACTAAATCCTCCATCTTTCATGAGAATTCTTTCCTTCACTTTCCAAGATGGCATCAGGATGTGAAAGAAAGCCTACGGCTATGTCTTCTGGGGATGGGAAGGGGCCCCCTGGATTGCATGCCATTATCTAGGTCTCTTTCGGTCTCCTGAAGACTGGGGCTGGAGAGGTCTGGTGTCTGGGCATGGCTCACCCCCTGCTGCCAAAGTCCACAGCAGCTAGGACTCCTGGTCTGTTCTTGGTGGCTCTTGCTATTGCACCTCCCCTAGTCTGACCAGCATTGATGGGATCAGACTGCTGGCTCTCTAGGACAGCATAGATGAAGGTCTCTGAGAGCCCAGATAGTTTCTGCATCATTTCCCAGTGTTTTGGATCCTACAGAGGCAAAAGAACAGCCTGTGTGACATTAAATGTGGTGGGGAAGGAGCCACACGCTCAGATGTTCTTCATCTCAACCACAAGCTCAGGTCTTCATCTGCACCTCTGGAACTTCTGTTGTGCATTCTCTCAGCCCCTACCCATATCTGGCTGAGGCCAAAGTGGTAGTTGCTTTACAGAGTCTGTTAACTGACCCCCCCCCCCCCCCACCCCGCTCTCCTCTGAAGGCTTTCCCTTCCTCTTCCTGCTTGGGCAGAACTTGTCTTACATCCTGTTATCAATGGTTAATAGTAAATTTTCACAATCTGAATTAGCCAAGCTTGAGTCTTAATATTTAAAGGGAACTTTGAGAATTTCTCATTGTCTCTTTAGGCAAAGCCTGGCTTTTTCATAACTGTTATGTCACTGTGGAATCAATTGCCTATTTTTGAAATTAAAAGTGAATATTGTTTTTTTTCTGCATTAAAAATACAAAGGACCTATACAATGATATTAATAATGCAGCCTATGAATTGGGGGTTTTAAATTTTTTATATTTTGCTGTGTTTTTGAAAATTGACATTTGTCACTTTTGTATCCTAAAAAATAAAGAGAAAATCTAAAAGGGAAAATTATGAAATTTTGCACAGCCTCATTTAAAAGTAAAATACAAACTACAACTGAATTAATGAGACTGTTTCGATAAAGAAAGCCCCGGAATTTCATATCTTATTGTTCGGACGAAAAGCAAATCTCCTCCTGAGCTTCATTTTAAAATGTTTAACGAGAATCAGATGTTTCACATTGTATGAAAAATTCTGAATCCTAAACACTTATGTAATTTTTGTCCTAATGATTATAAGTAATTAAGGGGCAGTTTCCAATCTGGCTCCAAAGAGTTGAACATTAAACGGTTTTAGAGATCATAAAGTATATACATCCCTTAGTCAAGAAAATTAGCCATTTATTTGTATATTATAGAAGATCAATGTGAAGCAGATTTAGCAAAGTTGTAGTTAACTTTGCTTGAGCATTTGCTTTAAAGAATGTCCAGAAAGCCCCAGATTGTTTTGATTAATTAAAGGACGGTTCATTCTCCTGTAAATTGATGCCATCATAGTGTGGTGCTTCTTATTCTTGGAGAATTATCACCTGTCAGCTCAGTCAGTGGGAAAATAATAAAAAGACCTCAGGTGATGTAAAGGATCCTGTGAAGGTATTCTCTGAGGGACTGATTGTGGGATGGATCAAACCTGAGATCAAAATGTTCAGCTGTGATTTTATGTTAAATACAGCTTTTAATACTTCTGCCTAAAAATTAACACCATCCTTTTTGGTGGAACATCATTTTTACATTTATATTGACACAGGTAAACTTCATAAAATTGCTGTTTCATTTTAATTAACCAGTTGTTTCATGGTTCATTTCAGAATGAACCTCTGAAAATAAGGATTCTGTTATATTTAAAGTTAGAAAATTTTTTATACAGTCTGCTTTTGGTCATCTTTATTGATATCCTTGCTTATATTAGTCCAAGTGGCAAATGACTGACTTTTCCTCTCTGAGCTTGTAAACTAATGTTTATTTACATTATTTACTCTTATAAAAACACATGAAATACTTTTCTGTGCGTGTATTCTTTTTTCACTCATTTATCTTTATTTTAGGAGGCTAAGTCCCTCATAATAACCTTCTTTGTTACTGACCCATCTGTTGTTTTTTTTATTTTTTAAGACTTTTATTTTTAGAGCAGTTTTATGTTTACAACAAAATAGAGAGAGAGGTATGGAAATTTCCTATATCCCCACTGCCCTAACATACACATAACCCCTTATCAGCGTCCCACACCAGAGGGGCATATTGGTTAAAATTGATGAGCCCTACTCTGACGCATCACATTCGCCTGAAGTCCATAGTTTACATTACAGTTCACTCATGGTGGTGTGCATTTTTTTGGTTTAAACAAATGTGTAATGACATGTATCTATCAGTACGGTATCGTAGAAATTATTTTTACTGCCCTACAAATCCTCTGTGCTCTGCCTATTCAAGCCTGCCCTGGCCAACCCTGGAAATTGCTTTCTTTTTTTTGCGGTTTTTTTTTTTTTTACCGTTTCTGTAGATTTTCCTTTTCCAGAGTGTCATATAGTTGGAATTATATAGTCTGTTGCCTTTTCTGATTGGCTTCCTTCACTTAGTGTGTATTTACGTTTCCTCCATGTCTTTTTCATGACTTGGTAGCTCATTTCTTTTTAGCACTGAATAATATTCCAGTGTTTGATGCACCACACTTTGTTTATCTGTTCATCTGCTGGAGGACATCTTGGGTGCTTCCAGGTTTTGGCAATTAAGAATAAAGCTCGGGCTTCCCTGGTGGCGCAGTGGTTGAGAGTCCGCCTGCCGATGCAGGGCATACGGGTTCGTGCCCCGGTCCGCGAAGATCCCACATGCCGCGGAGCGGCTGGGCCCGTGAGCCATGGCCGCTGAGCCTGCGCGTCCGGAGCCTGTGCTCCGCAACAGAAGAGGCCACAGCAGTGAGAGGCCCGCGTACCGCAAAAAGAAAAAGAAGAATAAAGCTGCCATAAACATCTGCGTGCAAGTCTTTGCATGGACATATGTTTTTAGCTCCTTTGGGTGAATACCAAGAAGCATGCTTGTTGGATAGCATGGTAAGAGTATATTTAGTTTTGTAGGAACTGCACCCTTCTGCATCACCACCAGCAGTGAATGAGCATTCCTGTTGCTCCACATCCTCGCCAGCATTTGGTGGTGTCAGTGCTCTGGATTTTGGCCATTCTAATAGGTGATGCTGATTATTTTATTAATAATTTCAATCATCCTAGTGGAATGACTTAGCTGTTTCAGAATAATGGTGATCGCTGTTTAGAAAACAAGGATTCAGCCATCCTCTGCCTTCCTTGTCTTCTGTTCAATGCAAAATACTGGACAAGCACTGATACAGCTGAATTCTGGCTCCACCAATTAATATTCAAATAACGTTGTGCATGTTATTTGTAAGGTAAACGAGTTTCTTCATCTGTAAAATTGGAATAATACCTACTGTTTAGGGTTACTGTAAGCATCAAATGGATGTATAGATTTACAGATGTATATAGAAATTGATGTAGATTACTAAGCACAAAATATTATAACTATTACAGTTAAATTATAGTATAATATAACGATTACATGATTATCGTTTGTGTTGGATTTGTAACCAACCAATGGAATACTAATTATATTTTAATTTTCCCGAATTGCCTTCCGATTTAGAACAGTTTTGAATTGAACGCTCTTTATCTGGTTGGTGGTGAGCACACCTAGGAAAGGTCATCAAAACAGAAAAAAGCAAGTCTTATACAAAGTATAAATGAGACAGTAATCATTTAAGAATGCGAATGATTATAACATAAAGGATAGGTATTAATGAGGAAAGACTAAATTGTAAAGAACTTAAATTATACCATGGTGAATTGAAACGAATTTTCCACGATAAATAGAAAACTTTGATTCATAGATAATATTACCTACTAATTGCTCTATTTTGTTGATTTATCTAATCATCTTAGATCATTTGTTTATTTTATTCATTCTTGTCAGTCTTTGTTTATTTTAACTGATATCATTGAATATCTTACCATGTGATAGACAAAAAGCATCATTGTACCTTTCTGAGTGTTAGTGATGGGCATAGGGGCACTAAAACTGGTAATATAGAGATAATATGGTTAGTAATGATGGCATAAAATATGCCGGAGAGAGAGGGTGGTAGGAAAGCTAATAGCAGTGGTATTTATTCCAATCTGTGGGTTTGGGGAAGGTTCATGGAGGAGATGGTTATGTGATCAGCCTTGTGACTTACAGGTAAAACAAAGCAAGAAGGACACAGATAACTGGCACAGGATAATAGCAGGACCTGTTGAGTCAGACTCTAGCATAGGTATATCTGGGCACATGTATTATTAGTGCAAAGCTTCCCAGGTGATTCCCAGGTGATTCTGGTGCCTATCCACTGCTCTTTTTATTTCAACATAGAAGTCTCTAACTTTTCTGTAGTTTTTTCTCCAGAAAAACTAATTAACAAAATGCATATTAAAAATACCAGTTTAAAAGGAAGGATTTATTTATGATGAAATCATTTCCTTGCACACTACATATTTTGGACCACAAATCCTGAAAAGTTGAGTTCCGTAATATGAATGGACATAAATTCTTCCCCATTTAACAGCAGCTGGGGAAACTTGTTCTTTGAATAAACACTGTACAATTTGCAGATACTTCAGGCTAATCTTAGATTGGTGTATCTATTTGTGTAAATTACTGCTATTGAGAAAAAAACAGCCACATAAATGAGGTAATTCTAAAGAGTAAATCCAACTAACATCCCTAGAAATGTTCAGAGTTCAATATTTCAAAAACTTTTTTAAAACCAAAGAGATATTCTTGGGATGTAGTGATTTATTTTGAATCCTGGCAAAAGGGGATGAATCTTCATAGTTTGACGGATAAACATTTTAATATTTTAGGTTAAATTTGGGTGAAATTGAAAATGTATCATGTGCAGCAGCTGGTGGTGTTAGATCGATCACATTTTCTTCTGTTCATACAGGCTCTTCCTTTAACATTCCATAGTTTCCTTGGATTTAAGTGAGCATCTCTCATTTGGAGAACCAAATCAGACCTGCTGTCCTGGGCACACAGTCACACACAAAATACAGACCCCCAGAACTGTGTATTAGCTTGAAAAACAAGAGGCAGAAGGTGACTGTGTATCACCACCCAGAGCAGGTGAGCATATGTGAGATGTGCTCCTGGGACCCCCTGCCCCATGCCCAGCTCTAAGTGGTCATCCCAGGGCTGGCAGACAAACGAGACACCTGAGTCCCAGGGGCAGTTAGTGATTCCAGCAGAGGACAGTCTTCAACACTTAACACTTGCCTAGATGTGGTTCTCAAAGGCATCTCCACCCTTACCCCTGTGACTCAGATCCTTTTTTCACCACTTAATGGTGAAGATGTCCACTAGCCATCATTAGGAAGTCTGTACAACACACAAATGCACACATACACTAAGAAACCAGAGACTAGAGGAGACAAAGGCATCAAAGAAGAAGTAAATGGACGAGGTTTGATCTTTAATGCACAGTCAGATATTTATATAAATAATGCAGAAGCATGTACAGGTGTGTGGGTCAGGGAGCAGGGAGAAAGCCTGGTCCTGGGACTGTAATGTGGAGACAGGGCAAAAGGTCCAAATTCAGAAAGGTTGTACCCACAGCAGATTTTCGAGTAGGCATCTCATAAACACACCACCAAATATTTACACTCTTCAAAGTCATATAAAACACATTTTTGTTCAAAATAGATCTATTTTATTTTCAAAACATTTTTTTCACTTACTGCATTCAATACAAGAAGAGATTAAAAAGAAAATCTATGCTGAGTGAGTTGGATTCAATTTAGTATTTCCCAGTCATAGGAGAGTATAAAAGGGATCTGGTGTTATTATTCTCCTCTAACTCCTGCGATTAAAACAAATACAAACTATATGCAGTGTTACTTTATTTTTTTTTAATGTGTGTGTTGTTTTGTTTTTACCCATCCACCAACATCTAAACAGTTTTGAGTGTAAGAGAAACAAATAGAAAACCCTTTGATATATCAGTTGTTTGTTATCATGGGATTAAGGAACATTTGGGCCTTTTCCTTATTTGTAACTAAGATGAATAAGTTATAACTTTTTTAGATTTAGTCCAGGAATTCTACAGAACACATGAAAGCCTTAAGATATCCTAACTGATATCTTTGAAACTATACTGAAGCACCATGAAAAGCATTCTGAAATGATCTGAATAATCAATGAAACTTGACATTATGAAACTGTCATTTATTTTTGTCAGCAAGCAAATGGCCTCTGAAAAAAAATCATATAGTGTTGAAAAGGGTACAGTATTAAAACCAAGAAATCAATTATATTACCTGGATATTTCATAGCCAACGACTATACAGTAATTTCAAATTAATGCTTGGGCCAAGGTTGACAAATAAACGTGAATCTCCGCTAGCTCCCTTTGTCCTTTCCAGCAGTAGCCATCAACCACCACTCAGGCATCCTTCCCACCTGGCACAAATGAGGATGCACAGTCACACTGGAGAGAGGGGAGAGGGCCCCAGGCTGTCACTACCGGTTGATCAGAACTGGCACAAAAGATAAACCCTATTCACCCTCCCCCTATTAGTGTGAATGTTTATTATATATGTGTATATATATATATATATATTTATATTTTTAGACTGGGATAATGTTTTCATTAATGATAACATTCATACTGCGTTTCTAAGATTTACATCCAAAAGAGCATATTGTATGTACATGCAATGGCCAGTCCAGGCTAACAAACTCAGACCACAGCTCCATTAAGACTATGGCTTGTCCCAATTAAATACATAATACTCATACCTCCTCCTTTCAACATGTACAATAAAAATCCACTCTTCCTCCTTTTAAGGGATATAAAATTGCATTGGTAACTGCATGGATTAGAGGGGGAAAAATTCCCTCCTGGTGGTCCAGTGGTTAGGACTCCGCGCGGGGACACAGGTTTGATCCCTGCTCAGAGAACTAAGATCCTGCCAGCTGTGCTGTGCAGCCAAAAAAAAAAAAACAACATTCAAAGCTTGTTTTGCAAGGTGTTTGTGACTATGATTATAGCTCTGCCTCATCTCAAATTAACAGAACGTCTTCTTGAAAACTTGCTTCTTTTATTTAATGATCTCTCTTTCTCTCTTTTTTTTAACCACCTCTTGGTTCAGGGTTCTTGATTGGCAGCTTGCAAAACAAAAAAGTCATTCTTCTCCTGTGCTTTGAAAGGCATTTAAATTGGCTGTTCATTATTTTTCTGCCTCACAAAAGGAAATCAGAAGTTTCCCAGATCAAACGCCACAGACACATGAGGCCAGGAAAATCCTCCTTTTCCACATTCACCCGTTGTCCTAATCACTTTTTAAAGATGGAAATGGTGTTCATAAACACCTGAGGTTTTCAGTTTGTGTTAGTTTTTTCCCCAGACTGGGGGAAGCAAAAGAGACTGGGGATGGTTGATTCTGGTTTCGAAGGATTGGTAAATTGTCTTAGAATCTGCAAAATTTACTTTATATATAAATCTTTGAGTACATTTATGCAATTCATCAAATTATTTTTTAACTCCTTAATGACTTGAGTGTCAGTGTACAGAGGCAGCTTGTTGGTGGGAGGGTCAATCCTTCCTGCCCCCCAGAGTAGAGCAGGAGTGGGCTAGGGAAGAATCTGAGGCCAAAAGGGCACAACAGTCAACTCCTTTAGGGTTCAATATTAGAGCCTCTTAATATTTCAGGCCCATTAATAAGAATGTGTATGAATCTGAGAGACTCTATAATCAACCAAGATAAAAGTATTGTAAATTTCTCATAGTAATATTTTGGTCTTTTGGAACTACTCAGAGTGGTTTCTGTTTTCCTAATTGGAAACTGGCTGATGCACTTGGATGAAATATAAAATATGTAGGATTTACTCTTATTTTCTGGATATATTTATGTGTGGTTAGAAGTGGCATACCTTTTCTGTCCTTTTTGATGATTATTTCACAGAGTATTTAAGATAGATCTATGATTTTTAAAAATATTTATTTTAAAATACATCAAAATGATATGTTTTGATGGTTGTCGGGAAAGATTAATAGTGGCTTGATATTAATAAAATAAGTATAGTAATAGTAGAGTCAAGGTAGTGGGTCCACAGCTGTTTATTGTAAAAATCTTTCAAATTTGCTGTATGTTTGAAAATGTTCATAATAAAATTTTGGAAAAAAAATCAAATTTTGTAGATTCCAAAACGATTTCTTTTTTTTGACACTCAGAATCAATGATTTACAGGAAATCCAAAAAAGAGGGGATATGTGTACACTTACAGCTGATTCACTTTGCTGTACAGCAGAAACTAACACAACATTGTAAAACAGCAATACTCCAATAAAAAATTATTTAAAAATTAAAAAAAGAATCAGTGATTTACTTCACAATCAATATTTTTTGTTCTCCTAATTAGCTAAAAATTAATAAGAAAAGCATGCTTAAATGCAATTTAAACAGTCTTTTTTATTATATACTACCACTATTTTGTAGATCACCAAAGGACTTTGAAATTTTGGGAGCACTGTCATATACTCATAAAGGCCAGATTCATAATTGAAATATAAGAAATTAACATTGTTATTCATTTCACATAATTTCTAAGAGAAATTATGGCTAAAACTGAGGACCGTTCCTGTTTCAAGGATTTACTTGACACTTTTGCATAATGCCTAAAATATTAAACGCAAGAAGCCTCAGTGAAATTAGTATGTCACCCTATTGCATTTAAAGGAGGCCTTTGCATGAAGCTTATGAGAACGGTGTTGTTGATATGTAAGTCCCTAATACATGTTGATAACCTATTTGGTTATCTATATTTTACCATGAAGCACTGTCTGCATTTAATTTTTTAACTGAGATAATTCACATATAATATTGTATAAATCTAAGGTGTACAACATATTGATTTGATACATTGTAGCATTAGCTAACACCTCTATTGGGTCACATAATTATCATTTTTTCTAGTGATGGGAAAGGTCTAGTCACTTAACAAGTGTAATGTTTAAAATACAGTTTTGTTGTCTATAATCACTGTATTGTGTATTAGATCTCCAGGACTTATTTATCTACTGCTTGAATGTTTTGTACCCTTAAACCACATCTCTACCATTCCCCTACCCCCGAGACAGTGGTGCCCACTACTCCATTTTCTATTTTTTTGAGTTCTTTTTCTTTTCATTCACATATAAGGGATATCCTACAGAATTTCTCTCTCTCTGTCTGACTTATTTCACTTAGCATAATATCCTCAAGGCCCATTATAAATGACAGGATTTCCCTTTTTCTCATGGCTGAATAGTATTCCATCATATATATATATATACTATTAATCATATATAATATATATGATGTATAATCATATATAATATATAATCATATGTAATATATATGATATATATATATCATATAGAATATGTATATATATATATACACACACCCTTTATATTTTTATCCATTCATCTGTTGGTGGACACTTGGGTTGTTTCCATATCTTGGCTATTGTGAATGAAGCTGTAATTAACATGGGGGTGCAGATATCTCTTCAATACCCTGTTTCCATTTCCTTTGAATATACCCAGAAGTGGGATTGCTGGATGATATGGTAGTTCTATTTTTTGTGTGTGTGGATTTTAAAGTTATTAAAAAAAAAAATCAATCTTCATTGTTCTACATGGAATGTTTTAAAATTGCTTGAGTTCTTGAAATATTTTACAACATGCATGTGATACATTTTACAATATATTAGTTTTGTAATCAGAAAAAATTAAGATAGTAAAAGTACAAGTGATAAGCACATACTAGAGACAATTTAAAAACTAGAGGGGAAAAATGGTAGTTCTATTTTTAATATTTTGAGGAATCACCATACTGTTTTCCACATGTCTGCATTTAATTTACAGGTAGTAAGTTAAAGTTTTTTTTGTTTTTTTTTTTTAATAAAGTATAAGAAAGAGAGCCTCTGGGATATTGAGGTAAGCGTGGTATTATTGAAGCATCAAGTCTTATTAACCTCATGTACTATACATCTTTGTTGTTGTAAAAGTTTTGCTCTGTTTTTAGATTTGGGGCATTTAGGGAATAATGCCAACCTGATTATCATTCTCAAGTGAGCTTTCAAGAGTTCATTAAAAGTTAAGGAGAGAACAGCATGCTCTAGGAAGCAGCTATTTTTAACAGAACCAAATTTGAATTCACCTACTTTAAAGCTTTTCACTCTTTTTAGAAAATATTTCCGTCAATAAATTTTAGATTATAAGTCTATTGAGGTTGCAGTTTATGGACCCATCTTGCAATGATCTGGTATTTTTGCATCTGAGAATGAAATTCTTTCACTTCAAGAGCAGTCCAAATAAAGAAGCGGAGTATACAGGTTTGCTTTAAAAAACAAAGAAGCAAACAACCAAAGTCTCAAAATGTTCAGTTTAGTTGGGAGTCCTCAAATATATATACTTGTGCTTTGATTTGATAAATGGCTGCAAAATATTTTGCCATATGGAAACCTCACTTTATGGCAAAGGGCTCCTTTTAAAAGTGAAAATTTAAAATTCCATTAAAAATAAAATCCTATAATGTGAGGTATACTTTTGTCTTGGATTTAAATGAAAAAATAAAAACCAGTCCTTGAAAGCTGTAACATCTTCTTAGTAATTAAGCTACATCATAAACAATATATTTCAAATGTACTTACAAGCATGTTAGTATAGATTTATTTGAAGAAATACTAGAAAAATAGTTTTGAGTTTACAAATGCATTTAAGAATAGTTACTGGACAAAGGAATGCTATATTTTTGAAATATCATGCCTGGAACAGGTCACAGATCTCTAGGCTATGGTTCCCTTTATCTGGAATGTGCGTGCTTCTCTTTCACTTGTTCAGCTACCCTTTGCTCTTTGGTACCAGCTTAGAGTTACTTTCTCTTGGTCTGTTTCCCTGTACCTGAAAATGGGCTCATCTATGTAATTCTCTTCTCCCAAATATAGCACTCTGTAGTGCTTACTACTGTGTTGACTTGTATATTTCCTCCCCTCGGATCTAAGCCCAGATTGGGCAGGGATTGTTTTCTCCAGTGCCCATTCGTTGATGCTTGTAGCCCCTCTGGAACAAAGTAAGTGCTCAGTGAATTGGAACAGTTGACTTATCCTCTGAAGCCTGCCTTCTCTCAGGGCTATTCTAACGCCAATCAGCATTTCAGCAGTCTTGAAAGAGAGCAAACTAATTTCAGGGTCCTCCCTTTTCTTTTCCATAGTATGTGTGTTTCTTTGAAGAGTCCTGGTAGAGTCAGTCTAGGTTGACGATTCTAGGTCTCTCTGGGTCAGTCAGTGGCCTCTAGGAAGCAGATGCATGGTTTCATTGAAGAAAGTTTAATGAAGGGCCGTTTAGAGGTGTGGGCAGGCTTAAGTTGACCAACCCGAGATAGGAAGTGCTCAAGGACTTGTGTTAAAGAAAAATAATTGGACAGGACTTAAAGCAGCAAAACCAGATTTTATTCAGGAACTGCTGAAATAGAGGAAGAGAGTCCTCGGTACAAAACTGGACTTGATTCTGAATACAGCATGGACAGTGGGGACTTATAGCCCAGGAGCAGGGTTGGGTCAGTGGATGGAACACTACTAAGTGGCAGAAGGGGAGTATTTGGCTAAACCGATGCAACAAGATTCTTAAGAAGGTAGGCTAGTGTGATCAGGTGTCACCTGGGGGATCCAAAGGATCATCACCTTGGTCAGATATCAACGTGATCAGATATTGAGGGTGCGGGATTCTCTGTAAACTGACTTAGCAGAATTTTTGCTAAAATTGGGCAATGCCAAGATGGACACAGAAGTTCAAAAGTCGAGGCATGGTTGACAAGAGGGTTCAAAGGAGCCTGGCTAGAGGGAAGCTGTTAGCACCTCTAGCCCTGAGGGGCAAAGGGAAGGACACTGCAGGAGCTGGGGCTTGCAGGAGGCCGCTGCTAAAATTCTGACCCCATTAAAAACGGAGCTGGGCGTGGGGAGGATTGGGGAGTGAAGAATAAATACCCCAGTTGGCCAACCCAACAGGAGGCCAGGCAGCAAGGGAGCTCATGTATAGAGGTCGTTCTCCTGAGCAAAGAGCCAGGCAGAAGAGAGCACAAGAGACAGGAGGGGTCACTGGAGACTAATCACACATATGCTCACTGGCTGGTGCCTTTAGACAAATTGTTCATTTTCTTGAAAGCTATTTTCTCATCAATAAAATGTGAACAGTAAGACCTAATTTGTAGTCATAAGATTGAAAGAAAGAAAAATATGTAAGTCACAGCATACATCAGTCCCTATAATTTCCTTGTTCTTGGTGTTCTGAGCATAGACACAATTTAAATCTCTCAGGTTCCTAGCCTTTGAACTTTCTTCTGATTTGAGAGTTACCTTCTAAGTCGAATATATCAAGAATGGGCTGAAGAAATTAAAGATACGGCAACATAATTAAAGCAGAAAAACAATTTAATTTGGTGAACGTTAACTTTTGCTTTACCTAGCCTGTGAGAAAGTGAAGCTGGTTGTGAATAAGGAGGGAACCGTGTGTGTACAGCACGGATGTACATCTGTGTGTTTGTGTGGCCGCAGTGTTTGAGCACACGCTGGTGGCGTGTTTGAGCCAAGCTGGCGGTGTTCATATCCTGGCTCTGCCACTTACTACCTCTGTGACCTTCAGCAAGTTACTGAATATCTCTGTGTGTTCATTTCCACATCTGTGTAAATGGGGATAACAGTATTTTCTGCTGTGGAATAAGATGAGATATACAAGTTGTGAGAACAAGTCCTGGGATGTAATGAAGATTTATTCGATATTAGTATTACTCCTTGGATATGTAATAATTTTTAATGCATATATATCATTATATATCCACCTATAAGTAATTCAATTATAATTGTTTGTTTTGACTAAAGGATTTTGCTGACAATGACTCTACCAGTGACAAAAAGGTCTTCTTCTTGTTTCTGTATAGCCTATTTGAACTGATCATCTGATGGATTGTATTGACATTGGCCTTGAAACAAAGCTGAAATAGAGTTTAAATCACATCTTCTTGGATTAATTGTGCTCTGTAGATATTTTCCTTCCTAACACCACATCTGCATTGTGTATCCAAATACCTTAAGAAACTCGTTTGGTTAAATATTTTCTGTTAAAAGTGAGGTAAGATCATTTGTGTATTTATGCATGTGTGTGTATGTGTGTGTGTGTGTGTGTGTGTGTATGTGTGTGTGAAGAGACAGTTTTCAAGTATAAACAATTTATTATTATAAGCAATCATACTCTGAAAAAAGACAAAATGGGTTTATTTTTACCATGTGTCAGTTGCTATAATTAGTTATATTGCTATATACTATATACTATAACTCTACTATATATATATTGCTATATATAGTTACATGTTCAATTACTATAATCCAATCAGATGGGCTAAAGATTAAAATATAATTTCATGTAAGTATGAGATGAAGTAATTATACTTATAAATTATTGAGAAATAAGCTTTGTTCTTATTCAAAATAAATTCATCAAATCATTATAATCGCATTAACTGGTAAATGGAAGAATGAAGTTGGGCGAGTTATTTTTAGGAGGAAGTCTAGCAATGTAGGGGCAGTAAGAGATTAATTATTCTGACCTGCACCCCTCCCCCGCCATCAGAGTGATACCAACTAGGATTCTCAACCTTCCCCAATCAAGAGAAATTGATCAGAGGCCAGACAAGAAATTCAGGCAAGGTTTTACTGGGACCCCTGCTGCAGCAGGGAGGAGCGAAAACAAGTAACAGGTTCCCTTGCTGGCTTGCCAAGGTGGGGCGAGCTGGTTCCATTATATGGCGTGAGGTAGGGGTGTGTCCAGGGGTCAGGCCAAGGCGTGGCTTAGGTGGTGTGCCCACCCCTTTGGTGGTGATGAGTGCAGGGGGCATGCGCAGGACCCTGCTTTTGCTCCCGACACTCTGTTTTTGTCCCTGCTCTTCATAAGTGATGGTTGGGGTTTTTTTTTTGTACTTTCTGTATCTTCTTGTCCATCATTTGCTCCAACTGCGCATGTGCACAGTTATTTTTAGTCCCTTGTGTTTTCTTTGTATCTGTGCCTTGAGGACAGGTTTGTCCAGGTGCAGCAAAGGGTCCCAGGTCCCAGGTCCCAGCCTGCCTCAAGAGCACTGGCCTGCTGCCCTACCTAAGAAAAGGGCATTTCTCCACCAAGGTTTCTGGAGGGCTCAGTTCACAGACACATACATTCCATAAAAATAGCAGAAGTTTGTATCATCACACATTGTTAGATTTTTAAGACACAAAAACTAAAGATACTTCTAATGAAAGAGGTCTACCTTTAAAAAGATCTTAACCACTGACATCTATCCTGAATATTTAAACAAATATTTTGAATTATTTCAGGAATACCTAATTAAGAACAAGATAATGGCTGACTCCTGATACATATCAGGTTTGAAGCTTCACTTGATTTCATTTTTAAAATAGTTTTATCTGACCAAAAAATTAAGCAAATGTTTCATACTTGCAAATGGTGTCTTATGAACTTCTGAAAGTGAGCTTCTTTTTAAAGAGCTTGATTCACATCAATGCCTATTATCAACCTGTACCTAATATGATTTTCTTATTTAATAGCATTGAAATCAGAAAAAAAACTTTCTGCCTCACTCAGGGCCACAGACACTGGGGCTAGGATGGGAGGAAATGCATTTCCCAGGCACTCCTTCAGTGAGGATTCTTTTAAAATGTAGGTGGTTCTTCTTTAAAACTCAATGCTCTGGACACTTTGAACCTTTGCTTCATTGACCACATTCTTTCTAAAATACCTTTCAATTTAAAACAGGAGATAATTGTAATACCTTAAAGCAAATGAGATGTCATTGCAATAATTAAATCCAAAATGAGAGGCAGATACATTAGCCTCACTGCTGTGTCCGCCTGTTAATAGTGGCTCACGTTCCCATTGGTCACATTGATTTCTTTCTTTTCCAGTGGAGGTGAAGTACTGCATAGTAATTGTATTCTAATGCCTTTTACAAGAGGTAAAATGTGCATTAAGCTCTACCACACTCTTTTAAATCAATCTAACTTTGCAAAAATTATAATAATTATATGACATTGCTTTCCTCCCATGCAAATCTGTATCAGATTTAAGAAAATAATTTTACATAAGAATAACATTACTTGAATACTAAGTGCATGCTTTTCCACTAATGAATCTGTTAGTAGAATCAGGGGGCTTTTTCTTAGCTCTCTCAAGCTTCAGAAACTTTTCAGTGTTTAAAATGTGCCTCAGCGTTATAGCTGGGGGAGCAGAGCCTGTGGACTGGGAGGCTATGCCAAGAGGAGAAAGCATCTATTTTCTCCAAATAGTGTGATTTTTTTAGAGGGTAGGGAATATCATTTTCATCAAGGACACAGCTCCTATATTAAAATGTTAAACTGGGATACGTTATTTGTGTCACAGTACATAGGCAAAAGGAAGTTTCTGTTTATAGACTTGACCTAAATGTACAAATTCTCTTGAAGGACTACTTCAGGTCGGTGGGTTTTTCTTTTGGTGTAGATTATTATGCTCTCTGGTTCCTAAGAAGCTGAAACACACTATGTTTTTCCTACTCCTCATCCTTGCTTACGTCTTCCTTTTATCTTAAGTCTTATTGCTGTTTTCTTCCTTTTATCTTAATCTTACATTAATAAAAATACAAATAATAATAAAAAAAGAATAACTGACACATTAACACTTATTGTACACTTACTGGGTGATGGACTGTGGTTACTGCTTTGAAAGATTATCATTCTTAATCCTCACAATAAACATATAAAATGGATGTTCTTATTATCTATATTTTATAAGCAAAAACTCCACTGGTGGTGGAGTCATTTACCTGATGTCCTACAGAAGATGTCCCCATAGGTGGTCTGGCTCCAGGTTTCATCCTGTCAACTTCTCCATCATCCTGAGGTTACAGGGGCTGGTGGGTGGCTGCCGGGAGGAGAGTAAAATCAAAGATGTAGGCTGTGTTTTTTTTCAAAAGTGTTTCAGATACAACCTTGAACCTGTGCTCGTCTCAGCAGAATCAGTGAAACCTCATTCCCTGAAATCCCCTTTCGTCCCCTGATTCTTTCTGTATGTTATTAAATCCACTTCAGAGCTGGTGCTATGAGTTTCTGTTTTCTTGCTCCCTGGCTCACCGTGTCCAGCCTGTTCTGCAGCAACTTTTACTCTGGGTGGTTCTCAGTCTTCTGCTCCTGTTCTTGTTTTGTATTGAGTGTGGCATTTCTAGTGATTAGTGCCATCTGTTATTTGGGTTTATCTGACTTCCGGTGACAGAGGCACTTTTGCTTTTGTTTAAAGAAGAGCCAGCTTCCACTTCCTACATGTACGCCATTGTTAGGATGTTTCTAGTTTAAGGCAGAACCTTCTCTCCTGCTGCTGCAAGGAAGTTGAGGGGATGGTCCGGGAACAGTGCTGGTGTACCACCCCAGCCCCTGAGAGTGCATCTCTACTGAGCTTGCTGCGGGCCATTCCTTTTGCAGAAGCCACTAATGATCAGAGGGCAGCCGCGACTTCTACCCTAGTTTCAGAGCCTTAAACTAGGGGATGGCCCAGGGTTCCCATCATTCCCTTACTGTAGGTTCAGCTGGTTGGTCTTCATGGAAATTGGACTCCCAGATGTGTGCATTGATAGTTTTAAATCTCCCTGAGGGCTTCCCCCCAACCCCCACCCCCACCCCCACCCCCACCCCCACACAGTAGTTTTCTTTCTGGGACCCCTTTGTCTTTTCTCCTTCCCTTACATTTCTTGAAATAAATGAAAGACTTTGGTGGGAAAGTTAACTACCCTAATTACCACTCTCCCTTCTCACCCCTCAGACTGCTGTGAATTTAACCCCAGTGAGTCTCCATCTGTGTCTATACATCCTTTGTCTTCCACCCAGGCCAGGTCTCTTCATCCTTATGGAATGAGGACAACTGATGCTATCTTTATCTTTCTAGATCTCAGAGCCATAACTTAAGACCTTATTTCTTTCCTCCTGCCAAGGCTGTGAACTGCTTGCATTTCTCTCTCTCTTACTTTTACACCTCTTCTAACATTTTCTTTGTCTTGGACTCCTTTCCCCTCCAGAAGACTGGTGATCTGTTTATAATTTCGAATCCCTCTTTCACCATACAGTTTTTATAAACAGCACATAAAATGATTTCTATTTTGTATGAGTTCTTATGGTTAGTTCATAGGAAAGCAAACGGAATTTACAAAATAAGCAAATAATGACAATCATGGAAATGCAAACCCTCTGAAGGCTTAATTCAAATTGAAATAGGAACTAAGTGTGCTTTCTAATATTCCCCACAGCTGCCCCTTGACTTTCTGCACGGATGCCCCCTGCCAGCCTCTGGTTTTTATTTGGGGCTCAGCCTGCTCAGCAAAGACAATGAGATTTTAGCTCCAGGAGAATGAGGCTGACCCGGCTGCTGGGTCAGCTGTTAGCCTGTCCTGTCCAGACGGCTTGCTGGCCCACTGCTGCTTTCATTCTCTGCAGCCACTCTGATTAATTCACACCCATGACCACTGATCAACTTATGTCTGCACAGGGACTCATCACATCACCCAGAGAAACATGGTTCTTGCCCCTTAGTACATTAAACCTAATTAGCATGAAAATTTTTTGTAAACTAAACACTGTGGAAATACCTTACTTAATGAGATAGGGTTGGAAGGAGTGGCTTTTAGGGGAACATGGTTTGTTGGGAAGGCATGCTTTGTTTGTTTTGGTTTTATTTTATTTTTTTTTAAGGAAGTAGAAATGACTTACAATGTTATATTAGTTTGGAAAGGCATAGTTTTTTATTTATTGGAGTATAGTTGATTTACAATGTGGTATTAGTTTCTGCTGTACAGCAAAGTGAATCAGTCATACATATACATATATCCACTCTTTTTAAAATTCTTTTCCCATATAGACCATTACAGAGTATTGAGTAGAGTTCCCTACTCTACTCAAGGCAAGTGCTACTCTAGGCAAGTGCTATACAGTAGGTCCTTATTAGTTATCTGTTTTATATATGGTAGTGTGTGTATGTCAATCCTAATCTTCCAATTTATCCATACTCTTAATGTGACTATATCTTAAAGATTCTGTCTGTTCTTGTCTTGAAATATTATGCTATGGAAACAAAAGATAACTCTGGGTTGAATGTCTTTGAAAAGTATGAATTAAATTTCCAAAAATAATGACTGAGGCCAAAATATTATTAATACATTTATTGACTTCCAAAGTGCACTAAAATTTTTTATGGAATGGAAGTCGAGCAGAGGCTTAATTTATGTGTGTAACATCATTATTTTGCAACTTGTCTGAGTTCAGCAGAAATAAAAGACCTTTTATAAATAAAGAGGCAGGGCTTCCCTGGTGGGACAGTGGTTAGGAATCCACCTGCCAATGCAGGGGACACGGGTACGAGCCCTGGTCCAGGAAGACCCCACATGCCACGGAGCAACTAAGCCCATGTGCCACAACTACTGAGCCTGTGCTCTAGAGCCTGCGAACCACAACTACTGAGCCCACATGCCACAACTACTGAAGCCTGCATGCCTGGAGCCTGTGCTCAGCAACAAGAGAAGCCACTGCAATGAGAAGCCTGTGTACTGCAATGAAGAGCAGCCCCCGCTAGCCTCAACTAGAGAAAGCCCACACGCAGCAACAAAGACCTAATGCAGCCAAAAATAAATTAATTAAATAAATAAAGAGGCAGCAATTTCTGGTGACTATAACCGAGAGGGCAAAGAGTGTTACTGAACTGGACTTGGGTATGCTCGCCCGCAGTGCAGTAAAGCCCATCTACTGGCACTGCATTGTGGTGAAGGAAAGTCCAGAATTTATTGCAGGTGCCAAGCAAGGAAAAGGGGCAGCCAGTGCTCAAAAGACCTGAACTCTCCAATGGCTTTCAGGGAAGGGTTTTTAAAGGCAAGATTTGGGATGAGAGTTGCAGCTCATGGACTTTATTTAAAAAAATTTTTTTAACTAAATTATAGTTAATTTACAATGTGTTAGTTTTAAGTGTACAAGTGATTCAGTTATGTATACATATATATAAAATATATATTCTTTTCTAGATTCTTTTTCATTATAGGTTAGTACAAGATATTGAGTATAGTTCCCTGTGCTATACAGTAGGTCCTTGTTGTTTACCTATTTTATATATAGTAGCGTGTATCTGCTAATTTATCCTAGACTCTTAATTTATCCCCCTCACTCCTGGCCACTATCCCTATCCCCTTTGGTAACAATAAGTTGGTTGGTTGGTGGTGAGGTAACAGGGTGATGTTTTTTCTGGAATCTTAGTCGTCAACCTTCTGGTTTCAGTCAGTCTGGGGTCTACGTGCCTGTGGTCAGCATGTAGTCACCATCCTCCACCTGGGCGAGGGGCTTGGTTTTTCTGCATAGCGGTGACTCAAAGATTTGTCACTGTCAAGGCCTCCCAGGGTCCTTCTGGGTCTCAAGGGCACAGCTATGTTAATGATTTTGGTCTTGACCTTCACCACAGGTATTTCAATAGCTACTATTTAAAATTCATTTTAAACTCTTATTTTTTGCATTTTAATAGCTTTGCTTCTAACACTAGAATGCCAAATGTGAATTTTTGCCTCTAGCATATTTTATTCTTTACCTGGTCAAAATCACTAGGAATCTATATTCTTATACTAGTACCCTGTGTGTCTCAGAAATCAGGAGGAGAAAGAATGTAGGGGTAAAAATGAGAGGGTATGGAAAGGAGTGTTGTGAAAAGGAGGATGGATGGAGACAAAGAGGTAGAAATATAGGAGGAAGTATTAGGGGAAAAGGACACCCTGGACAGACAAGGAAAAACAGAGAAAAACATGAAAGGGCAGTTTGGTAAGTTATGACTTTGGATGTTTAGACCAGTTGAATGGATTTTGCTCTTTCCTATCTACTTGGATAATAGCCATTCTCAACTTTTATCACTGTTATTTTGAATCCCTCTATAATAGTTAAGAGCACCCCTTTCTTCCTTGGAAGGAGCTTGCCAGCTTTAATTTTCAGGGTTCAAAGTTTTGATGTTTTTAAAATAAATCTTATTGACTACTGATGGTTTTGCTGAAGGATGAAAGAATTCTTTTATAAATTTGTTTTGGGACTTACAGGTTTTGGTTAGTTTATTATATGGGCGTAAACACCTCAAACACTGGCAGAAAACCTTTTTTGTTTGTTTGTTTTTGTTTTTGGATTATTAAGGCTACCTTGTACCCCAAATAGCTGAAGGTTATATTTTGACTCAGCAGATATTTTGTACTTCTCAGCCCTTTCTTTCAAATCAAATTCAGCTTTATGGTCTAATTAGGGAAAACATATGGTGTGAACAACAATAACAAAATGACACCTTGATGGAAACGAAAGGGCTCAGAGGTAAATGGATTAGGCACTTTAACACAATTTTCAATTTTTGTGAGCACTCATTCAGAGAATGTTGTTCTGAGTCATAAAACCAGAGCCCCCGCCATTTGACTACCTGCTCCCGCTGCAAACAGTCCGTGCTCTCATACCTGGAAGATTCCAGTTCCCTTTCCACTGTACCCTGGAGTTATGTTTTAACTCTGAGACGTAATTTGTATGATAACAAAATCATTCCCAGATTGACTACTGGAGGCATTTCACCCAGTGTCACTGCTCTGTCTCTGCATCTCTGTGTGTGCTGGGTCTCTGTCTCTGACCATCCATTGTTTTCTGAATTGAATGGAAATTTCTTAATTCTACCCTAACATCTGCTTTGCCAACTTAACTTCTACTTTTTTAATCAATAACTTTATTTATTTTTGGCTGGTTTGGGTATTAATTGCTGCACGCGGGCTTTCTCTAGTTGTGGCGAGCGGGGGCTACCCTTTGTTGCGGTGCGCAGGCTTCTCGTTGTGGAGCATGGGCCCTAGAGCACGTGGGCTTCAGTAGTTGTGGCTCGCGGGCTCCGTAGTTGTGGCTCGTGGGCTCTAGAGCTCAGGCTCAGTAGTTGTGGTGCACAGACTTAGTGACTCCACAGCATGTGGGATCTTCCCAGACCAGGGCTTGAACCCGTGTCCCCTGCATTGGCAGGCAGATTCTTAACCACTGCACCACCAGGGAAGTCCCCTAACTTCTACTTTTGTGACCCGTTGTGAGTCTTCCGTTGCCCCCCTTCTTGTTAACAGATTGTCTTCTTTTGACCCCTGTGCTATAACCTCCCATCAGGTAGCATCTCTTTAGTTGGAACACTCCAAGGCTAACAAAGGGCAACTGCTTTCCTTTCAGGTATTCACATGTGTATCTTAAATCCAAGTGAAAATTTTACTTTTACACCTAGAAAGTTGAATTTAATATCTCTTATCCCAAGATAATTCATCTATATCTATTTAATAAGTTAAAACACTTATGTTTTATATATGCGTTTAAAATATAAATAACATTTTACATGGAAAGAGCATTATGGAGTAATTTCTGTTCATTAGAAGGGCAGTAAATACTTGCTAACAGATGTTTTAAAAAAGTATTCTTTGGTTACATACAGTCTAAACACTTTGTACCTATGTTCTTACCTATATACTGTAGACAGTTGTTTGGCAACTTCTTTAAAATATTTGGTGCCTTGGTGGTTTTAATCTGGACTTAAGGCTCTGATTTCTGAAATAGTCTTTTGAATTTGAAAAAATATCGTTAATCGTACATTAGTTTCAAAACATTTTGAGCATTCATCAGTGTAGTCTAGGCAACTCTTTTTTTAATTTCCAAAGATAAGAAGATGTGAGAGGACATATCCAAAACAATAAGTCGATTTTCAGTTATGGAAAGAGCTTTTCGTCTAAAGATTATTGCACACATGGTATTTTTCATTCTGTTCAAGTCATGTGACACTATTGTCAGTGTTTACACAAGTTTTGTCACCATACGGTGGTAGTGGGATGGTGATGCACAGGTGTGCACAAACCACACTTAGGTTCATGGATTTATTTTACCTGGTAGGCAGTCTGGAACATAATGATGAAAAACGCTGATCAGGTAGCAAAACACAGCAGGATGGAATGTTCTGTGTCCCACAATATAATTGGCATGTTGAAAAATTGTTTTGAGGGTGTTTCAATTTAAAATGTACATGCAGTCAGGGTAAAGGTGAAAATACTGTGTTTTTTCCAGTGACCGCACAACCATTCTTCCATAAAAATGCCTTGGGAACACCTGGAGTTGATGTATTCATCTGCCTCCATTAAACTGCAGGGTAAATTTTCATTGCTCGTTTTGTATGAATATATTTATGTATACTCATGTACATAAGTAGATTCATATGGACTATATGTGTAAGTACAATGTAGTTTAGTTGATTTGAAATATTATTATCCTACTTGATCAACTGCTTGAGCAACTTAGTATGTCCAGACTCATGAAAGAACCCTGGAGATATTAAACACCTCCTGAAGTTGTGGACCCACGTTTTACTGGTCTTGTAATATAGACTCTGTTTTCTATATTTATTTGGACATGCTAAAATTTGTATCACAGCTTCATTTTGGTTTCTTTTCTAGAGGTGTCGTAGAGACAACTCAGGCTCACAGAGCTGGCATTCCTTCCTCACTCCACATTCAGTGACCTCACATTGGTGGCTTGAAATTGCCCACTAGGAGTACTTCTACCACAGAAATTGGCAGACACTGCAACTCAGAGCTTCCTCCTTCCTCACATCCCAGGAGAACCAGTTGTTAAACGTTTTCAAGCTCATTACTGCTTTTAACTCTTCTGCTGGGAAGTCTGCTGAAGTATTTGGGAGGTTTGTGAAGAGTCTGCATCTAAGCAAAATAATTTACCCTCCTGTTCCCTAGAGATAAGCTCTGACTTTTGGAAGTGATTTACTTTCTCTGAGCCTGTAAACTTAAGATTCAAAGATTTTTCTTTATTGTAGGATTAATTTTCTCATGTTCTTTATTTCCATGAAAAGACCTGGTGATAGGTTTTCTTCACTTCTCACTTAGGTGCTTATCTCTCTACGTGGGATATTCAGCAGTTTTCAAGTTCTACTCAAGAATGTTTTGTTTGAAAAAGGACCTTCTTTTTCAAAAAGTGCCACTATATTTTATAACATATTTGTCAGTAAATTGCAATTTTCCTGAACCACATTTCAATAAAGGGCCATCATTAAGGGAAATTTTAATTTCTGCTATATCAACAGTTTTAAATGTTACGTATGCATAGCTCTTAAGAAGGTCCATATAACAATAGATCTAAACATAATTCTCTGTATTTTATAATAATTCCAAATTTAGAGCTCCAGTTACAGATGTTAATTTCTCCAATTCAAATGAAAGCCTGGGCATTAAAAATGATAGATTTTAGAATGTCAAGTCATAACAAATGCTGGTCTACAAATGTCTTAGGTGTTCAAAATGATGAAAATAAAAAGTATTCTATAGAAAGTCTTCCTGAATGGGTAAGATAAAAATGAGTTTTAGTGTAGACGAGTTCAAGGTAATCCTTCTAGGGAAACGTGATTCTGCTTGGAAGTCACTCGGGTCCAAGACAGCTCTTGTACCAAGAAAGGGCTGGAAGCAGCCTTTCTTTTCATAAGAATTTGATGGACTTTTATTGATTAGAGAGGTCTTCACATCACTAGCCATAGTTAATGAGGATATAAAATTTACTTATATTTTTCTTATGATTTTGTGAATTAATAAAACATAGTGTGTTTCTGCCATGTTACATAAACTTCATTAGTATGTCTCAAGAACGTGTTATGGGGCTTCCCTGGTGGCGCAGTGGTTGGGGGTCCGCGTGCCGATGCAGGGGACACGGGTTCGTGTCCCGGTCCGGGAAGAGCCCACATGCCGCGGAGCGGCTGGGCCCGTGAGCCATGGCCGCTGAGCCAGCGCGTCTGGAGCCTGTGCTCCACAACGGGAGAGGCCACAGCAGTGAGAGGCCCGCGTACTGCAAAAAAAAAAAAAAAAGAATGTGTTATGGAGAAATTCCATTGGACAAATGATTTGATCAGGAAAATGTGAGGCAAGGGGTGTGAGTGAGAATCATTTTAAGGAGTCATATACTTCAGTCCAGAAAACAGGCCTGGAAAAGGGAATAACTAGAGTATAAAAATTCATCAGTGGAATGATATGGTGAACACAGGCTCATGCAGTGAATTGAAATGAGTTAGAATGAGGAGGAACTTCTTGAAACCACTTAAACAGTGAGGAGTAAATTAACTTTTACTTAGAGGGAGGATGAAGGATGGAAACGGGCTCAATAATAATTCTAAGACTGTTCAACCTTTATTCAATGTTTAGCTCGTTTTACATGTTCAAACTATTCCGTCTGTGTTAAATGATTAAGGAATTGTATTTAGAGATGTTTTAACTAACCATGTATGTCAGTGGTTCTCACATGTTAAAAATATGCCTCAGAATCACAGCAATGTTTGCTCAGAATGGACGTTTCTAAGCAGTACCACAAATCCACTGAATTGGAATTTCTGGCCCACGACTCTAAACTTTAACAAACACCAGAGATGATGCAGCTGAGCCATGGACCACTTAGAGAGATCCTGCTTCCTGTTGATGTTAGGAAAGAACATCCTGGCGTATTCTTAGAAAGCATGGTGGCCTCCTACTAATATATGTCCAGGTGCCTCTGTCAGCTCCAGTTACAGGGATCTGCCCCCAACTCACTGAGCAGGTCCTATGCTGTTAAGCCGTTTGTCTTTCTTCAGGTTGTTTCCTGTCACTGAAATTCCCTTCTTTTCATATTTACTCACTGAGGTCACGTTTATCTTTCAAGACCCATTTCGTATGTCCCCTCCCCTGGGAAATCTCCAGTTCACTCAGTCAAAACCTCTCTCTCAACTCTGTGTTTCCTTAAGACATTGAACATGAGATAGCATTTATCACAGTGTATCTTGCATATATATACAATTCTTTACCTGTTAGGTAAGTGCTTACCCATCAACTAGAGAAGGGGTTGGCAAATTGTGGTCTGTGGGCAATCTAGCCCATGCCTGTTTCATAAATAATGTCTTACGGCAACACAGCCATGCCCATTTGACGGCACATCATTTAAGACAGCAGAGTTGAGTAGTGTCAACAGGGACCAATGGTCCTCAAAGTCAGATACTTACCACCTGGGTCCTTAGAGTTTGCCAACCCAGAACTAGAATATGTGCTGTATTATATACTAATTATGCATCAGTGTTTAATAGAATGTGTTGTAGAGTGTTGGTACCCTGTAAGTTATATAAAATAATTGGTGACAAAATGAAGAAATAGTTGGGAAATATGTTTATTATGTCAAAAAGGGAAATATAAACTTAAACTCTTTTCCCATTCCTGCCTCAGTTTTTTTTTTGTTTTTTTTTTTGCGGTACGCGGGCCTCTCACTGTTGTGGCCTCTCCCGTTGCGGAGCACAGGCTCCAGACGCGCAGGCTCAGCGGCCATGGCTCACGGGCCCAGCTGCTCCGCGGCATGTGGGATCTTCCCGGACCGGGGCACGAACCCATGTCCCCTGCATCGGCAGGCGGACTCTCAACCACTGCGCCACCAGGGAAGCCCCTCAGTTTGTTTCTGAGCCCTTGTCCTTGGTGTCATTCAGTGCTGCCGTAAAACTTTCTGTGATGATGGATAGTGTTCTGTATCTGTGCTTCAAATTCACAGGCTCATGTGGTTATTGAGTACTTGATATGTGATTAGTATAACCGAATAACTGAATGTTAACTTAGTTTAAATTAATATAAAATTAATATATGGTAGCTAGTCGAACCATATTGGACCATGCAGATAGAAGAAAAAACAGACGGGTTTATACATAGTTCTACCTAAAGATGAACTGCATGCAGTGAGAGGGAGAGAGAAAGAAGAATTAAGTCTACAGGATAGCTCTGATCCCTCTGTTGTGATCCCTAGTTGTATTTTGGCTAGTACTCTAGGGTTTGGATGTAAAACAAGAAACGGATTTCAAAAGTTAGGCCAAAACTCTTAGAGATATAAAGTCTTATTCCTAAGTTTCCATTTTTTTCTAGGGTCCTTCAGCATTTGCACTGATGAACTGGCATCTTTTCAAAGATGAAATATGCCAAGGTAAACATGAAAGAAGGAAATGAGAAACACTTAAAGATTCCCACATAGATTCTATGTGTGAGTGTGTGTGCTTGTGCTGAGGTTGGATGCCAAGTAACCATAGGGAAAGAGAAAAGCAGGGAGGGTGAGGCTGGCACAGGGCTTGGATGCATTGTCATTGGTGGTAGAGAAAGGGGGCTCTTACGTTTCCCCAGCTTACTTGTGTACTTATCATCTCTGCACTTGTGTTTACTGAAATTGAGTTAAACTTCCGTGTGCATGAACATAGTTGATGAGAATCCTATGGGTGTGGAAAAGTGCAAATTCAAGGAGTTGATTTTTTATGCACATACAACTCTTTAGGGACAGAGGCTAGAGCCCTATCTAGCACGTGATGAAAAGGAGCAGGGTGGAAGGGAGGCCGTTTCTGATGTCACCTTGCAGAGTAAGGAGAGCAGTCAAACATCCTTTGGATATTTTGTTTCACAGAATATTTTGTTTCTTAGAATTGTCCTGTCAATCAGTGTAGACAGAGCTCGGATTAGCAAGATAATAATGCTGTTTTCCTTTGTAGCAGTCATTTGCATGTCTTTAAATAGTCATTATATTGATGCTATGGTGTTCAAGCTTTCTGAGAATTTTCCATTCTTCAGAAAAGTGAGGCATCCACCTAAATTATCACCTCAGTCTCAGTAGGTATCTATAGATACATCCATATATAGATATTTTATTTATGTATATATATTTATCTGTAGGTATCTATCACGATCATTTGATATGTATATTTAAATATATTTATGTATATATGTAAAATAAATTGCTCTGGTCTCCCCTAAATCATCCAAGCAAAGCAGAAGAAGAGAAGGCCATACTTTAAATTGATCTATGAGCCCAAAGAGGTGGCAACCCGTAATATTAGGTAAATTCTCCTTTTCCATTGTGAGGATCTTTCAGAGAGGAGGACAAACTTAAATGAACTTTTACATGTAGATTAAGCATCTCTTCAGCTGATCATATTTAATTTACTAATGTAACTATGCAATAAAATTTATTAAACATTTTTCACTCACATTTTATGAAATAATTTTCTTCCTTCTTTTCATATGCATTTTGTACAGAGCTATGTCTACATCATCACCAGGATTATTTTTTGAGTTATGTAGTGCAGATTGACAATATCATTGCTTCCTACCAAATTATTTGAAATGCAGCACTTTTTAAATCTGTGTATAATTTTATTGCAAGCCATACATAGTTATTTGCATAATGTGAGGATTTAAAAAAATTGATCCTGAGGTGTATGTTCATAGGTGCCACAGAATGTTTTTGCTATTAAAAGATGATGTTATACTGCCTTGAATAATGACTTGCGTTAAATTTTTTCCCCTCTTGTTTTAGTTGCTTTCATCAGGTTCCTTCGGTATCTCAAACCATCATTGCTTGAGGTCATTTCAGGCTGATGTGCATTCCCACCAATAGCACTTTATTTTGAAAAACAAAGTGATTAGAAATTGTTCCATAATATGACACATGGTATAAAGTCTCAAATATAAATCAACCCTTTCTTTCCTAAAAGATAACTTTAGGGAGTGACCCCATGTTATCTACATTTAATTACTGCATTTGGTGATGTTCATTTAGAAATGAGACCAAGAAAACAAGCAAACAAATGAAAGAGGCAAGGAAAAAATATCTTAGAAGTTCCGAGGAGGAAATTACAGGCCGTAAAAGGCCCCCGAGGGCACAGTGCTCTCAGAGGGCAACCCTGGGGTGTCCTGAGGGCTTTGTATGGTGACGTTCATTTGGTGAATTTTTGCTATGCAAATAACAGTGTTTGCAGATATTAAATGTTCTGTTATATAACCAACTTCTTTTGTTCTGATTTTATGCCCAACTAGCAAACTTCTGATGATTTGGCTTCCCGTGTAGTTTGCTTGTAAAAAGATGTGATTTGCAAAAGATAACACGCTACATGGCGTCAGTCCCTGGATTGCCCAGACCCCATGTTTGCCTTCATGACTTTTTTCCCAGCTTGAGCAGCTCTCTCTTAACTGGCATCTTCCATCTTCAGATGTTAATACATTCAGTGAAGTTATAGCCAAGGTCTGCCAATCTTGGAGACATTTCACCCCTTTAAGATGACTTTTTATGACTTCTGTCTTATCTGCTAAGTGATGGCTTGACAGTTTAACTCTCAGACGGCAGTGTTATTTTCCACTTGCACTATGAGTCTGTAATCTCTGAAGAGGAATGATGGTCAATTGTGTTCACCCTCACATAGAATATTGTGCAACTTACTTACATATAAGGAAGTCACACGCTGTTGGTTTTGTACGTTTTCCCAGGAGTGGTGGGAGCTGCTGATCTTTCATCAGTACTTATGGACTGGATATACCTTGGGGCTAATACATACGTAATTGTAGGATTGCTGAGTTAGAGTATGGCATACAGTCTTAAATATAATTAGCACTTACTAATTTATTCCGGGAAATATTTATTGAATACCTCTTATGTGCTGGATGAGGTGCTATGTGGTGACTATATAAAAAAGTATTAGCCATTTTGCTCGCCATCTAAAGCAATGATTCTCAACTGGAGAGTCTTTTGCTGCCTGGGGGACATTTGGCAACATTTGGAGACATGTTTGGGCGTCACACCTGGGGGGCCGTACTGACATCTAGTGTCATCTAGTGCCACTGAGGGATATGCTAACTACTGTACAATGCACAGGACAGTCCTCCATATCAAAGACATATCCAGCCCAGCACTGCCAGGTTTGAGAAACTTTGACCTGATGTTAAAACAAATGGAGATACATTTCTCCATGACCTGGTAGTATATGTAAAGTATTAAGGAAATAGCCTCCGTGGAAATGTTGTTTTTATCCGGCCGTTTATTTTATAATTTGCTATTATGTACTGGTCCAGGAAATGTTGACGTCTTGACAGATAGTTTCAAGAATCATATAGATGTCATGGTATCACATTCAGAAGTTCAGATTTCAGACATTGATTCTCTTTAGCTTGTATTGCACAGATTCCAAATTCCTGACTAGAAACAGATTTTAACTGCAAAATGGGGAATATGATATTAAATTAGAGATTCAATGGACTTTTATTGACTTCTGGGCATGGCCAAAATATCGGTCAACTGTAGGTCAGGTCTCTAAATCTCAATGGTTTATTGTCCTGGGAAGAAGTATTTAATTTAATAATTCTGGCTCGTGGTGAAAACAAGCTTTTCTACTTCCTGGATACCAACATCTTTAAACACACACACACACACACACACACACACACACACACAAACTCTCACAAAATTTTGTATTAGAGGTAAGCAAACTAAATACATAAATAACCATAAAGTTTTAATTTGAACTCTTAGATGCCAAAAGAAGAGAACTGGTTACTGACTTTGTGTGTCCCTTTGTTTTCTAGATTTATGATCCTGGCAGATCCAAGCTAGAGCATACAACACACAAGCACAGATTTTAAAAAAGTGAATTGTCTGTAAAAACTCACATTTCTTTACGAGTTCTTACAAAGAGTCTTTCCCATTCATCTCTATTTGATTTTTTTAATAAATTTATTTATTTTTGGCTGCCTTGGGTCTTCGTTGCTGAGCACGGGCTTTCATCTTTTTGTTGTTGTTGCAGCGAGCGGGGGCTACTCTTCGTTGTGGTGCGCAAGCCTCTCATTGTGGTGGCTTCTCTTGTTGCGGAGCAGGGCTCTAGGCGCACGGGCTTCAGCAGTTTTGGCACGTGGGCTCAGTAGTTGTGGAGCATGGGCTCTAGAGCGCAGGCTCAGTAGTTGTGGAGCACGGGCTCTAGAGCACAGGCTCAGTAGTTGTGGTGCACGGACTTAGTTGCTCTGCGGCATGTGGGGTCTTCCCATACCAGGGCTGTGTCCCCTGCATTGGCAGGTGGATTCTTAACCACTGCGCCACCAAGGAAGCCCATCATCTCTACTTTAACTTTTGTCATTGGGAAAAACTATCCAAGAACCATTTACTTTAATTCATGGAGGAGATGCATAAGCAGTTTGTTAGTCACTAGGAATATAAACCAGAGCAAGACATGGTCTGTGCTCTTGATAGAAATATAGTCACAACTGCTGTAACAAAGGCATGCATACGGCCACCATACATCCCAGTATTTCTAATGCTGTCTTAATGTTTAGTAATCTAACCTATAGTTTCCATGAATATATTTGTATTTGTCAGATCTCCTGGCTATGCTACTGGTAGTCAGAGAATTGTGCTGTCAGTTGCCCTTGAGCAGCTTAAGAAAGCTTCCTAGATTAGGAAGGGGTTGGGATTTCTGGGCAGAAAGGATGTGACATTCAAGGGCACTGTAATAGAAGCATGCATCACAAATTTCAAAAAGAGGAAACCGATGCCCCTCCACCCATTGGGGTAGGAGGAGTAGGCAAAGCAGTGGCTCAGTCTAGAATTTGAAGGATGATACAGGACGCACTGAGAATTTTAGGATTTATTTCATGGAATTTAGATTCCTAAATTTTTAAGGCAGTGGGAATGGCATGATTAGATTTTTGTTTTAGAAAGATAATTCAGGAGTTCCGCTGATAGATTAGACAGAAGGAAAACTAGAATGACAGAAGTTATTTAGGAGGTTGTGGTAGCCGTCCACATGCCAAAGATAGGAACGAAGCCAGAAGACAGTGCCCAGAACGGGATGTTTTTCAACAACATTTTCATCACAAATTGAAAGGAACTGATGATCAATTAGATTCCAGAAGTAATAAAAAACAACTTAAGAATGATGAACTTGCCATAGTTTTAGCTTGGGTGACATGGAGGATGCGGACCAAAGACCTGTTTTGAGAGGAAAGGTTTTTAGTTGTCTGTGCAACATTTAGGGAGCAGTTGGGAAGATCCCTTGGGAGAGAGGATGGAGTCAGAGATTTGGATTTGAGAATCATTAGTAGCTACAGTTGGTAATTCTGATGCCAAGGGGGGGGATGAGTCTGTAACCAGCACAGAGTGAGAATGGGCATAGTTGACAGAAGTTTGAGGAAAGGGTTGACGAAAAGAAGCCAAGACTATGAAAGTAGATTAAATTAAGGAAATACAGGTTCAAGGAGTGTGGTCACAGTAATCAAGATGGAAATAGAGGAAGGCTGGAGGATGAACAACAGTGTCAAATTTTGCAGAAAGTCTAAGAAAGGTAAAGGCTCTGACACAGGCCTATGGATTTGGCAGCTAGGAAGCTATTACTATTATTGACTATAAACTTTTCCAACATTTTTGTGGGTAAAAGCAAGAACTGTTGGAGGGGTGCTATCTAGATTAGATTAGTTCTGGTGAGGATTATTTGTCAAACATTATTAGCTGGATATTTTTCTTCCATGAGTTTTTTTTGTTATCATCTGAGTGAATGTTTTTCACCCAAAGGTATGTACACCCATGCAAACATAACAGAGGGACACAGAAAAGGGCTTTATAGATTACCTTTTCCACCTACTCAATTTAGAGAAAAGGAAATTAGAATCAAAAAGGTTAAGTGTTTTGCCCAGTATGTGCACACAGTCAGTTGTAAAACCAAATCTGGGATTGGCCTCTTGATTCGTGGTCTGGTATATTATCCATTATTCCGTGAACAGAAAGATAGAGGTCATTTCTATGCAGAGAAAAACAAATGAGCTGTGTCATTGCAGAGATGTTCTGCATGGTTTGCTACCATCTGTCTTGAAGCTCAGTCTGGACTCCTAGGAATTGAGACTGCTGAGCTGCATTTAGATGGACCATGTGGGCAGGGCATGGAAAATCGTTTACTTGGGGGGTTTGGTTATTTCCAGATTTGGAATATGGAAGATGCAAAATATTTATGAGAAAATTCCTAGAGCTGTGGTATTTTTGAGGACTGACTTTGATTTCCTGTTTTGTATGATTCCAGACCTCTGTGTCTTCTCATTAGACCTGCTGTATTTTGTACATGTTAAAATGTTAAAATGGAGCAGAATACACTGCTTTTAGAGGGAGAAAAGGGTGAAGTAGACAGAGCATTGGGGTGGAAATCGGGGAAATTAGATTCTGACCCCAAGTGTGCTACTTTGTGCTTTGGACACTTCGCACTCTATGGGCCTCAGTTTCCTTATTGGACTAGGTCAGGGTTTGAAACTGGAGGTCTTTTGAAGTCCATTGAAGGCTTGTTTGGTCGAGCTCACACAACTGTTGGAATTTTAATGTCTTCAACCAGAAATGCTTTCCCTAGGATACCTTAGGTCCTCTTGCCAGGTATTCAGGTCATGGCCTCTGAAGGCATTAGGCTTGTGAATCCTGGTGTCCAGTTCCCTTTCAGCTTGGATATTCCATGATTCTACAATAGAAGGATTCAGAGTCAGTAGCTCCGTGTAGCCAAGTGTTCTAAGTATTAATTTACTATGTTGAAACTGTCAAAGCAAATGCACTTAAACTATATTTATACAACAGAAAAACAAATATAAACCCAGAACTATAAATAATAATTCCAGGCTTATTATTTGTTGCCCATAATGACATAGTTGCAAACTCCTGGAAAACTTATTTAAAACTAGAAATTAAAAATCCTGAAAAAGAATAGATACATGTATACATGTATAACTGAATCAATTTGCTGTACACCTGAAAGTAACACATTATAAATCAACTCTACTCCAATATAAAATAAAATTTTTTTAAAATCCTTTAGGTTAAAAACTATATATATCATTTAATGTAATCATTAAATATTATCAGAACATTAAAGGTTATCAGAAAAATTACACCAAGACATAATTAGTAGGATGCTCTTTCTTGGTTGATTGTTTTTAAACAGGCTTTCCAAATTGCTTTCAGTACTATTCCATAAAATTTGAGAAAAAACAAAAGAGGTATACACAGAAATCTGTGGTGGTACATTGTAATTTAACTCCCTTTTTTCCAGAAGTCACTTTTTAGACTAAGGCATGGTTGTCATTGTAAGGAGTCACTACAATTCTATATTTTCTTTCATTGGGACTTTTTCAGTTTACTTTTAAAGGTTCATGAGATTTGTCTTACATTGGGACTTTACGTTCTATAGCCATTGCTTGGAAATCCCAATGTCACGTGAAAAACTAGGAAATTGGTGCTAGGAATTGTTTGTGTGAATTCCCTTAAGCGCACTGCATCCAACTTGTTGACAGCACGTCCTTCTCGGTGATACAATGGTTGTCATTTCCATCAGATGACAAAAAACAATTCTCAGAGGCCAGCTGAACTCCTTCACCAAGAGGACTGTTGAACTTTTAATAGTTTCTGAGAATGAAATAATCAGGCATTTATTTGTCGGAAGCTTAATATAAATTTCTTTTGTTTGATTTGATCTGGGCATTTTTATTGAATTTTACTTGATTTGATTTTTCCGACTCTTCTGTGAGAATGGCCTTTTGCTTGTAAGTTTCACTCAAATTGACATTTTGATGGTTTAACACATTAATGAAATTTCTAGGAGATAGGCTGTGTTCTTTGAAAAATAAAATATTGACAGAGCACACCCAAGGGACATTTTAAGGTACATTTTGATTTCCTTTGCAGCTTGATGACATATTTGCTGCTGCTGTTTGGTAGCTCCCCAAGCCATACTTTCCCCTCCAAATCCAGATGATATTTGACAATGTTGCAGTACAGCTTTCTGTGTCTAGATTTATGTAAGCAAATTGAGTGCTTGGCAGTCTATGAATACCACAAAACTCTTATCTCCCAGTCTAGGGATATGGAACCAGAAAACAAACAAACAAAACAAAAAAACTTGCTGAAACCATGAAGAAATCTTTTTTTCCACAGTCACTGAATTTCCAGACCAGATAAAGAGTCTAATTTTCTTTACAAAATATTTTATTTTGCAAAAACACACAAAGGTATACATGTAAATGCTTTCATAGCAATGAGTGCCAGGCATTCTTCTAAATCATACATGTAATTCATGTCATTTGTTCTCGAAAGCATCCCTATGATAGAAGAACTGTTGTTAGCCTGTTTCACAGGTGAGGTAACTGAGGCACAAGGTGAGCCAACCAGCAAGAGGCAGCAGAGCTGTGTTCACCAAGACAGCTTGATCCCTGGGTCCCTGAACCTACCCAATAAACAGTGCTGTGCAGCTCTGACTGAAAATGCGACATGGAGTGCAGCTCCCAGTGAGACGAAAGAACTATCAGAAGTTCTTCTTATGGCTGAGCAGTATTCCACTGTATATACATGCCACATCTTCTTTATCCATTCCTCTGTCGATGGACATTCAGGTTGCTTTCATGTCTTGGCTATTGTGAGTAGTGCCACTGTAAACATTGGGGTGCATGTATCTTTTCAAATTATGGTTTTCTCCGGATATATGCCCAGGAGTGGGATTGCAAGATCATATGGTAGCTCTATTTTTTTCTTCTTTTTCGGTACGCGGGCCTCTCACTACTGTGGCCTCTCCCGTTGCGGAGCACAGGCTCCGGACGCGCAGGCTCAGCAGCCATGGCTCACGGGCCCAGCCGCTCCGCGGCATGTGGGATCTTCCTGGACCGGGGCACGAACCCGCGTACCCTGCATCGGCAGGCAGACTCTCAACCACTGCGCCACCAGGGAAGCCCCTATTTTTAATTTTTTAACATGGATGGACCTAGAGATTATCATACTAAGTGAAAGACAAAGAAAGACAAAGACAAATATCATATGATCCCTCTTTTATGTGGAATCTAAGAAAATGATGCAAATGAACTTATTTACGAAACAGAAACAGACACAGACTCACAGAGGTAGAAAACAAACTTACTGTTACCGAAGGGGAAAGCGGGGGTAGGGGAGAGAGGGGGTGGGAGAGTGATAGAGAAGGAGTATAGGATTAACATGTACACACTACTATATATAAAATAGATAACCAACAAGGACTTACTGTAGAGCACAGGGAGCTCTACTCAATATTCTGTAATAACCTACAAGGAAAAAGTATATGAAAAGGTATATATCTATATATTCATCTATCTATCTATCTATCTATCTATCTATCTATCTATCTATCTATCTAATTACTGTGCTGTATACCTGAAACTATACTACAGGACATTGTAAACCAACTATACTTCAAATAAAAGATTTTAAAAAAAAGAAGTTCTTACTCAAGCTAGAATTCTACACTGTACTATTTTTTTTTTTTCCATTAAGAGACATTCATGAACCTTTTCGCTTTCCTCTAGTGAGTAACAAACTCAGCTAAGCCACTCTGGCGTAGGCAAGAAGTTTTGAGGATGTAGGGGTAGAATAATCCAAACACTCAAAGAGTAAATTTAGAAGAGTTTTGCTTTGTC
Source organism: Delphinus delphis (assembly GCF_949987515.2). Lineage (NCBI taxonomy): Eukaryota > Metazoa > Chordata > Mammalia > Artiodactyla > Delphinidae > Delphinus > Delphinus delphis. The sequence continues at coordinate 83,074,867 of NC_082696.1, read as the reverse complement.
ATCAAGTTTTTCCAAACAGCATTAACAGGCAGTGTTGGTCCACCCGCAGGAATTTTGTCCCTCTGCCCGGTTGCCCTGCTCTGGTCGCCCCCTTGGATGGCAGAGCTGTCCTGAAAGCTCCCCTTGTTAGCCTTGTGGGTGTTGTTGCTGCTTCATCTAGAGGTCAGTACCTGGGGCTTTCTCGGATAAGTCATCAGGAAAATATGAAGTCCCTTTGGAAGGTGTAATCCTGGGATTAAAATCCTTTCTAAATGCTCAGTTCGCCATAAAAATCAGTATCGAGGTATCAACAAGCTTCTCGTGTGTTTTGTTAAGTCTCTGTTTATCTTAGTAAGCTTGATTATTTTAAGGAAATGCATGCCATCTGATTACTCAACCAAGTAACCCCAAATTCAGAGTGCCCCATCTAGTGCTAGAGAGCGTGATGGACACTGCAGATCAAAGGCCGGAGCAGGAGAATCTGAATGACCGTCAGGGAGCAGAGCCCGGAGGGCTGTCTCTGGTTCCTGGAGATCCAGAGCCTGAAGTTTTGTGGGGCTCTTGTGCTCCAGGGCAGGCAGTGAAGGGCCCTGGGCCAGGTTGGATCATAGAAGAATACCTGAGAATCTCTTTCCCACACTAACTGCTATATTTACAGAATCAGGGCCAAAGTTTCAATTATTGCTCAATTGTAGTTCTTGCAACTAATGTTGCTGTTACAGTAGCACTTTTCAGAGCAGTTAATATCAGTGCTGTGCTGAGGGGAGCATAGTCAGATAATGGCTTTGCTCCTTGCTTTATTGATTCTCCATTTATAAATACACACTTTTTCCTCTGTATTCTTATAGTATGGCTCCCACTTCTAGAAGCCAAAAATCTACTGTGCCAAGCTATAAACTAGTAAAAGCAGTTTCCTCAGTCTTCCTCAGCTCTGGGAATACAAAGATGAATAAGAAACCGACTTTACCTTAGAGAAGTTTACTATCTAGTAACAAAAGGATGCTTGAAAAATAAGGCAGTTGGTGTTTGGAAATAAGACTATATCCTATTCCATTTGTTTACTTGTCTGCTTCTATGAGTAAACAGTGAAATTTTGGGAAAGAGGGTCAGTTTCTTATTTATCTTTATAAATGTCTGGCATTTAGAAATATCTTCGAAGCTGAATCAGGTAAATATCTAAATTCTTATATTCAATTAAATGTAAAGTTATACTTAAGCTTTTAGTAGCTTTTAGCCATAGAAAATGAATCATGTGATCTTGTACAAGTCATTCCTACTCTAAACTTCTAGAACGATCCATCATAAGAGCTTTTTTTTGTTTGTTTGTTTGTTTTTTTTTTTGCGGTACGCGGGCCTCTCACTGTTGTGGCCTCTCCCGTTGCGGAGCACAGGTTCCGGACGCGCAGGCTCAGCGGCCATGGCTCACGGGCTCAGCCGCTCCGCAGCATGTGGGATCTTCCCGGACCGGGGCACAAACCCATGTCCCCTGCATCGGCAGGCGGACTCTCAACCACTGTGCCACCAGGGAAGCCCATCATCATAAGAGTTTTGATGAAGCTTTGCAAGAGAAAATGAAATTAATCCCATAAGAGGAGTAATGTTTCATTTCTGTGTGTACGTCTGCACTGCTGTGTAGAATGTAAACGCCATGACATCTCTTTCCTTTAGCAGTTTGCATTTTAAGTTGGAATTATGGCACACATCTAGCAAACGTCCAACACAGATGATGACTCAGACGCTGTGGAGCCAGAGAATGAATTAGAAACGTGGGCACGTCCGTGTTGAACTGGCCCCCGTGGAGGAAAGCCGCACGCTGTTGCCTCTTGGCTACTGAAGGGCTGTGGCTGTAGAGTCCTCCCTCGTTCTCCCCAGTTTGCTCCCTGCTTTTGGTCATTATTGGGCTCTCACCCTTCTAGCAGGTGAGCTGGAAAGAAGGAGGTAACTCTCAAATGTAGATTCCATCATTTTCAACAACTCGGTTACAAAGGGAAGTAGTAGTGGAAGATGTGAAAACTAATAGTTTAAATGGGGCTTTTTATTTTTTTTTTAAGTTTATTTATTTATTTTTGGCTGTGTTGAGTCTTTGTTGCTGCACGCAGGCTTTCTCTAGTTGCAGCGAGCGGGGGCTACTCTTCATTGCGGTGAGCGGGCTTCTCATTGCGGTGGCTTCTCTTGTTGCGGAGCATGGGCTCTAGGTGCATGGTCTTCAGTAGTTGTGGCACGCAGGCTCAGTAGTTGTGGCACGCAGGCTCAGTTGCTCCGCGGCATGTGGGATCTTCCTAGACCAGGGATCTAACCTGCGTCCCCTGCATTGGCAGACGGATTCTTAACCACTGTGCCACCAGGGAAGTCCCGGGCTTTTTAATTATATGTAGCTTTCCTTGATGCATGAGTGGCCTTGTTTTCATTAGTCATGAGGCTGAGTTAGCTTTTGTTCCAGATGTTCATCTGCAGATTGAGACAGTGAACTGCTTTGATGTGAATCACAGACCTGCAGAGTAATGTTCAGAAAGGAAGAAGAAAAATCTTAAGTATTCACAGAGGCAGGGAAAAAAAACAAAACAAAACAAAAGAAAACAACTTCTTTAGGGAGAAAACAAGAAGGAATTAATGAGATGTCTGGATTACAGCCAAGCAACGAGGAAATCAGATGTGTAGTTTGAGCGAGTTGAAGAAAGTATAAGAAAGAGTCACAAAAGATGTATAAGCCCTTCCTTCCAAGTCTGCTGAAGATGAAAGAGACTTGAAAATAAAAGTGACAATGAGACAGATACGTAAATGAATATGTGATCAATAATCTCATGGATAATCTTTTTCTCTCAGAAGAGTGTTTGCCCATAGATATCTTAATCCTCATGATACTGGTTTACTATAGGTCAATTATATATATTTTTTTTTCCTAAAAGAAACATAACTCCACTAGGGTTTGACTTAAGTTATTTCTGTTTGAGTCTTTTACAAGGAATATGCCTATCTTTGATGCAATAACATAAACTATATTATACTTATACTTTAATGCATAGCTTAAGCTGCATTTCAAGATGTCAAGATGAGTACAAACCAGTCACACAAAAAGAGCTACTGAAAAAAACAAAAGCCTAAAATTTCAACTATGACGTGAAAATATGATCTACAATGTTGATTCTTTTATTAAAAAGCTTCAAGTTCAGAACATAAATGTTTTTTAAAATATTCTGAGGGCTTCCCTGGTGGCGCAGTGATTGAGAGTATGCCTGCCGATGCAGGGGACACGGGTTCGTGCCCTGGTCTGGGAAGATCCCACATGCTGCGGAGCGGCTAAGCCCGTGAGCCATGGCCGCTGAGCCTGCGCGTCCGGAGCCTGTGCTCCGCAACGGGAGAGGCCACAACAGTGAGAGGCCCGTGTACTGCAAAAAAAAAAATGATATTCTTCAAAACTTTTGCACTTTCTAATAATATGATGTGTCACTGGTGATCGGACTCATAATTTTTACACACTTTTTTGGATTACTCACGCTTTAGTCACAGGCATAGTTTATAGCATACACTGACATATGCCTAAAGCAAATTATTTTCATTTATAGCAAAACAATTAATAATATGTTTAGTCACTTTTACAATGTAAAATTATATTTAATTTCAAGGATGAAAAAGAAATGAGATATTTTTTTAGATATTACTAATATATAGACTTGTGGATCACATTATCACTATATACAAAAATTGATCACAGTTTATAAAAGTAATAGACTTGAATAAATTATAGTTATTAACAAGTTAAATATATATATCTTCATTTATGGGCATATATACAGATATATCTGTTCAGTGCTTTTGGGTTGTTTTCTAAGATTTTATTGTTCTTTAATAGAGTGAAAAAGCATGCAGTAATACCTTCGTGGGTATATTTAGCTTATCTACTCATAAATGTATTTGTATAAATCAATTAACTTTAGTATTGCTCTTTATAATAGTGAAATAATTCTTTATTACGTAATTAGTGATTTAAAAATGGAATTTACTAGTTTTAAAATTTCATTCAATTTAATTGTTTTAAACTATTTAAATATTGAACTATTTTTAAAGGAGAGTTATTTCTAGTTATAAAAGCTACAACAATTTGAAATTCAGACCTGAATGAAGAAGATATGAGCCCATGCTGTCCTACCACAGGACCATTGCTCAGACTGTGGTGTGGAGCTGGAGAGATGGTGGGTGACAGGGAGACTGGGAAGAGGTCTGAGGAACTGGGGGACAGGAAGTCCAGGATGATTTGCAGAGTGTTCCTCTGAGGGTGGACAGGAGTCGGATTGAAGTGCAGAATATCTGTGCGGGGGGTGAAGGAAATGTAGACTCCACCTTCACTGTGTATGAGAGTCTTGGTAAAACCTGGGGCTGCTGCCATATTGGAATTGGCATGGTCTGTGGTGAGTCCTAGGCAAGGGTCTTATTTAAAAGATCCCACGTAGTTTTAAGGTGCTGGCATGGTTAAGGAAAATTATTCATGGTTTTCAAACTTTGGAGAGCATTAAAATCACCTGGAGGATTGTTAAAGCACAAGTTACTGGACCCCACTCCGGTGTTTCTGATTCAGGTAGGCTGGGGCAGGACAGAATTTATATTTCTGATACCATCTCAGAAATACATGAATTGCTGTCAGCCTGGGAACATACTCTGAGAACCACTGCTTACCATCCTTATGAGAATTTTAGTTTGAAGATGCAAGAGTGCTAATCAATAATTAGAGAGGGGACTTTCTCAAATTCTTCATGGAAGAAGTGATATCACAGATATATAAACAGAAACTTGAAAATAAAGTGAGGTTCATAGAAATATTTGGTACTAGAAAATAGTTAAGTAAAATTGTAAGGTGTGTGGAAGTTTCTCATATGACTTGAGAAGGAAAGAACTATTTTATTTATTTATTTGTTTGTTTGTTTATTTATTTATTGCGGTACGCAGGCCTCTCACTGTTGTGGCCTCTCCCGTTGCGGAGCACAGGCTCCGGACACGCAGGCTCAGCGGCCATGGCTCACGGGCCCAGCTGCTCCGCGGCATGTGGGATCCTCCCGGACCGGGGCACAAACCCGCGTCCCCTGCATCGGCAGGTGGACTCTCAACCACTGCGCCACCAGGGAAGCCCGGAAAGAACTATTAATGATGACATATATCAGAGGACTATAGAATACAGGTGGAAGGGAGTAAAGACATCTTCCCCTCTTCCCTCAGAGTGGCTTTGAATGTTTGATTTTTGAACATTTCTTTTCCATTTTTCCTTTCTGAGCTCTGTGAACCTACAGATTATCTTCTGTCAGGCTCTTACTACCTATTCATAGGTAGGCATTCTCATTGAAAAAAATCTTTCCCCTTTATCTTGCCTGGAGATTATCCATGCTGGGGATACCTTTGGCAAAAGTAATACTTAGAGGTACTTTTATCAAGAAGTTTAAAGAAGCTAGTGATATGGAGTTCTGAGGTTTTTGAAAATTCAGAGGGTGAAAGATCAAAATGTTCTGGTGAGTGACATGAAGTTCTGCCTGTTATCCCGAGGATGTGGTTTAAGTCTTGGGCATGTGCAGAAGGAATAAATACAAGAAGACACTGAAGTTGACATCATGAAACTTTGAAAGAGCCATTCCATATGATTATTTAAAGGTATATCCAGGGTGATGGTAATGTAGAAGAAAAACATGGATTCTGTAAGAACATTCTGTAAGAAAGTTGAGAAGTATCCCAGATGTTGGAGGATGGTAATAAAAATGAGAACAGGTGGATATGAACAGGATATGGAGGACATTCAAGGGCAAGGAGGCTACCTGGCAGTCTAGCCAGGGAGCGTATTTGTCACCGACAAAAAACAAGGAGGAATGAGGAGGATGTTGGATTGGCTTTTAATGAAACATTTGGAAGAATAGTCAGCTATTTTATAGGAACATGGTATGGGAGGAGGGAGAGTCCAGGTTTTGGTTCAGATTAGGTCTGTTGGTCAGGCCACCTGAAAGGCCTCCTACTTCTTACCCTTTTGATAGAGTCTAACCTGGGCTTCCGGGAAATCCAGTACTTGAATGAGTAAAATGAAGTAGAAAATAGAGATCACACAAGGTCAGCAGTACCATGAAAATGACTAATACTGATGCAAAGGTTCAAGAAACACTTCAAACATTGTGATCATTTTATCACTGCCCATGTCACTCCTAATTTACTATTCTTAGTTTCCCATTGCAAGTAAAAACTAAAAATAAAAAAAAAAAATACTAAATCTGTACATCTCCACCCTCATCTTGTTCAGCTCTCTCCCCCATTCAGTGTAATGTCCTCAAGCCATCTGGGACTCAGTTCAGGTACTAAAAATTCACCTTGATCTTTTCTACCTCATGGTCTTTGCTGTTCTCTCTGCTTTGAAGACTGTTGTCTTCACCTCCTCCTGAACTTGGTGTATCTACTAGGGTCTCTGGTTATGAGCTGCATAACCATCTTTATAACGCTCACCATACCTGGGAATATTTCCTCCATCTTTTTCCCTTCTAGCCTGCCATCTCCTGGAAACAATCTATTCTATCTGATTCACTGCTATTACGTGCCATGTTTAGTACATACATAACATGTGATAAAAAATATTATTTGAAAGAGTGAATAATCAAGTTCTAGAATCAAGGTTATTAATTAAACTATAAAATATAGATAGCTGAATCTAAGACATGTCTGACATGAAAAAAAAAAATAGACTTACCCCAGTTTCTAAAAGCCTGTTTAGTGCTCAGAATATTTAACACATTTTTACTTTTCTATGATGGAGGACACAATGGTGACTTGTTAGCATCTAAGAATAATTAGACTGCGTTACAACTGTAGGCTGTGTAAATGTATATGATAGAGAAGAAAACAGGTGAACATAGTGTTACAAACTAAAGATAGAAATACGTCTATTAATTTACTGGGCAGTTATTTGGAAAGTACTACGGAGGTTATGATGATTGAACAATATGATTGTGCTCATATTAAAATACATTGGAAACTAAAGTTTTGCCTAATTAAATTGATTACACATTTTGGAGCTTTTTAACATGCTTAGCTTTGGAATTATAACAAAATTAGGGGGGAAAAATTCCATCTTCAAACTTATTCTCTGGAAAGGCTTCTAACCTGGATACTGCAGGTTATCCTATCACCATGCCTTACTTGAAACAGTTATTCAGTGGAGGCTTAAGGTATTAGACTGGATTTAATTTATAGAGGAAAGAACCTAGATATTGCATAATCCCATATTAGGGGCAAACTCTGGAAACCTATTTTTTCCCATCTGTCTTAAAATAGATGAATGCTTCAGTTTTGGTGAAAGGTTTTGAGTCAAAAGATTTTACAATTTTTATAACACAACAGCCACTGAATTCTCCTTTTCTCCTAAAAATATTTTATTATAATTATTGGCTTTGAATTTTGCATTATGGGTGGAGAACAGTATGGCTTTATCAATGTTTTATGACAAAATGGAACTAATTAAATTTGAAATAATAATAATGATTACAAGAGTGATTATTGTCCTTATCAGAGTAACAGGAAGTTGAAAAATCTTAAAAAAATTTACAATATAAATAATAATAATATTCATGGAATATCTCCATGAAAATAAAAAATATATTAAACTGTATTCATTTGAACTCCACTTATCTGCAAATAAACAAGTTTTGTTTTCCCACAGTTTGAGTGTCTCTACCAATTGGTCTTAAATGAAGGTATATTGTTGTTCTGTGTAAATGCTGATAGGGTTTAATTGAAGGCTCTAAGATAAAGACCTCTGGATGGATAAGTAACAGAGAGGGGTGGAGGAGAAGACTTGACAAGTTCCCAAAACAAGACTGGGGACTTAGAGTCCTTTAGAGGACTCGTGAACTTTTGACTGAAGGAGAATGAAGATTTAGTTTTATGAAAATAAAAGGCTGGATATCAAATAAGTTCTGTTGTTAAATTAATTCAACATCTTTGAATTTATTCTACATTGTTCTACAGTCCTAAAGGAAGTAGGCAAACTTTAAAAAAAATATATTTACTTTTTTTTTTGAATTAAGAAAAGTAGTCCCAACACCCAGAGTCACTCACTGTTAATAGTTGCTATACTTTCTGTCATTCCATCTTTTTTTAACATACTTGATTGAGTCATGTTTAGCATTTTAATGTCCTATACCTTTCAATAAGAATATTTCCCTTAATAAGACATAATGAGCATTCTCCTGTGTAACAGGAGATACTGTATATGGTTATGATATACTCTAGTCTGTGAACACATCATAATTTTTTTAACTTATAAAAATTTGGTGATTTTTTTCCAACATTTCTTTATAATGTGACAATGAGTATTTTTATGCTTAAATCTTTATGTGAGCCTCAGGTTATTAATGTTCATAACTGGAATTACTGTATTAGGAGTTATGAATGAAGTAGAAGGGTTGTATCAAATAATCTTCCTTCAGCCAGGAGCCAGCTTCCCACATGTTTCATAGCACTGAGTATTTTGTAACTTGTTATTTACTAGGAAAAATGATATCAATACTATTTTCATCTATTTCATTACTAGTGATGTTGCACATTTTCCCCATGTTTAAAAGTCACTTGTATATTTTTTCATCAGAAAGAGAAAGTAAAAAAAAAAAATCCTATTTAAAATAGCATTAAAAAAATGCCTAGGAATAAACTTAACCAAGGAGGTGAAAGATGTATACACTGAAAACTATAAAATATTTATGAAGGAAATTGAAGGTGATTCAAAGAAATGGAAAGATAACCCATACTCTTGTATTGGAAGAATTAATATTGTTAAAATGGCCATACTACCCAAAGCAATTTACAAATTTAATGTGATCCCTATCAAAATACCTATGACATTTTTCACAGATCTAGAACAAATAATACTAAAATTTGTAACCACAAAAGACCCAGAATTGCCAAAGCAATCCTGAAAAAACAACAAAGCTGGAGGCATAACCCTCCCAGACTTCAGACAATACTACAAAGCTACAGGAATCAAAACAATGTGGCACAAAAACAGACATATGGAGCAATGGAACAGAATAGAGAGCCCAGAAATTAACCCACACACCTATGGTCAATTAATCTTCGACAAAGGAGGCAAGAATATACAACAGAGAAAAGACAGTCTCTTCAGCAAGTGGTGCTGGGAAAGCTGGTCAGCTACTTGTAAATAAATGAAGTTAAAACACTCCCTCACACCATACACAGAAGCAAACTCGAAATGGCCTAGAGACCTAAATAGAAGACATGATACCATGAAACGTTTAGCAGAGAACATAGGCAAAACATTTTAAGACATACATTGTAGCAGTACTTTCTTAGCCCAGTCTCCCAAGGCAATAGAAATAAAACAAAAATAAACAAATGGGACCTAATCAAACTTAAAAGCTTTTGCACAGTAAACGAAATCATAAACAAAATGAAAAGACAACCTGTGGGAGAAAATATTTTGCAAGTAATGGGATTCACAAGGGGTTCATATCCAAAATATGCAAACAGTTAATGCAACGCAATATCAAGAAACAAAAAAACCCATGGCTTCCCTGGTGGTGCAGTGGTTGAGAGTCCACCTGCCGATGCAGGGGACATGTGTCTGTGCTCCAGTCTGGGAAGATCCCACATGCCGTGGAGTGGCTGGGCCCGTGAGCCATGGCCGCTGAGCCTGCGTGTCCGGAGCCTGTGCTCTGCAACGGGAGAGGCCACAACAGTGAGAGGCCCGTGTACCGCAAAAAAAAAAAAAAAAAAAAAAAAAAAAAGAAGACATACAGATGGCCAACAGGCAAGTGAAAAGATGCTCAACATCACTATTTGTTAGAGAAAAATCAAAACTATGAGATATCACCTCATACTTGTCAGAATGGCCATCATCAAAAAGTCTACAAATAATAAATGCTGGAGAGGGTGCAGAGAAAAGGGAACCCTTCTATACTTTCGGTGGGAATGTAAATTGGTGCAGCCACTATGGAAAGCAGTATGAAGGTTCCTTAGAAAACTAAAAACAGAGCTACCATATGATCCAGCAATTCCACTCCTGAGTATATATCTGGAAAAAATGAAAACACTGATTCAAAGAGATACATGTACCCCAATGTTCATAGCAGCACTATTTTATTTACAATAGCCAAAACATGGAAACAACCTAGATGCCCATCAACAGATGATTGGTTCAAGAAGATGTGATTATATATATATATATATATATATATATATAGAGAGAGAGAGAGAGAGAGAGAGAGAGAGAAAGATAAATATTATATGACATCACTTATATGTGGAATCTAAAAAATAATACAAATGAATCTATATACAAAACAGAAACAGACTCACAGACATAGAAAACAAACTTATAGTTTCCAAAGGGGAAAGGAGAGAGGGAGGGTTAAATTAGGAGTATGGGATTAACAGATACACACCACTATATATAAAAAAGATAAGTAACAGGGATTTACTGTATAGTACAAGGGATTATATTTAATATCTTGTAATAACCTATAATTGAAAATAGTCTGAAAAAAATTTGTGTATAACTGAATCACTTTGCTGTTCAGCTGAAAATAACACAGTATTGTAAATCAACTATACCCCAATTATAAAAAAAAGTTGAAAGGAAAGGCACTTGTATATTTTCCAATTTTTTGTTATTAGGCGTTATTACTTTACTACTCTATAAATCTCTATTTAAAATATAAGGACATTGTTTTTAATAATAAGTCTTTTATCTCCTTAAGGCTGGCATCAGGATTTGAATTAGGGCATTCAGGCTCCCAAAATGCCAGTTTTGGCCACTTGCTCCGTCTGGAATCAGGATGTTATTATCAGGCACTGAATGGAAGGCAGGAGGTGGCAGGACTGTATAGATATAAGCTAGGAAACTGAGGCCAGGGAACCTGAGGGCCCTGAAATAAAAGGGGGTTTTCCTGGGGGTTCCCTGGGGGTTCTAGCAATCACCTCATTCTCAGTGGCCAGAAATCAGCTCAGCTTCCTATACAAGACTGATTCAAAGTAAAGCCAAAAAATGTGAAACTGCAAGTCGCCAACAATAAATATTTATTGAAAGCTACCTATGAGCTAGGGGGGACTTTAGGGGCCAAGGATAGAGTAGTACAAATGTAGACAAGGAATATCTGCCTATGGGAGTTCATATTTTAGTGGGGAGGGCTTACAGTAAATACATTCAATTATAAATATATAATCTGCCAGGTGGTGATAGTGCTATGGAGAAAAATAAAAGAGAAAAGGAACAGCTTTGCTGGGGAGAGTGGAATACAAGTTTTAATAAGAAAATGATCTGTGAGCAAAGATTTGAAAGGAGGAAGGGGGTGAGCCATGCTGATACTTTGAGGTAAACGGTTATGAAATGGCAAATGCAGAGACATAAAACAAGAACATTGCTAGCGATTTGGAGGATAGTCTGGATGTCCTGTGTGGCTTGTATGACCAGAGTAGGGGAGGGAGTGGTCGCAGATGGAGTCTGAGTGATGGGGAGAGGCCAGGACTTGTATTATCTTGCAGGTCCTCACAACGGGCCGGTGGGATGGGGAATCCTCAGAGGATTTTGTGTAGAGGAGTGACGTGATCTGAGAAAAGTTTTAAATGCATCATGTTGGCCCCTGAGCTGAGAACAGTTGGAGGACCACAGTGGAAGAAGGGAGACCCATTAGAAGGCTATTCCCATGAGCCAGGACAGAACATGAAGATGGACTGAATGAGGGCAATAACTGTGGTGGTAGGGAGAAGGTGGTGGAGATGGTGGGAAATTATTCAAGTCTGACTGTACTTAGAGGGAAGAGCCACCAGGGTTTCCTGGATGATGAGTATAGAACATGAAGATAAGAGGGTCATCAGCTCAGCGAGGATGGCCCTGAGGATTTTGGTCTGAGCAGCTGTAAGAATGGAGCTGCTGTTTACTGAGATAAGGAAGCCCATGGAAGAAGCAAGTTTTGCAGGAAGATAACCAGTTTGGTTTAGGTCATGATAAATCTGAGAAACATTTCACATTCAGTAGAGACCATTATATATACTAACCTGGAGTTTCACAGAGGTCCAAGTAGAGATAAAAATATGGAAGTCATCAGTGGATGTTAAAAAAATAAAATTTAAAATGAAATTTTATGATCTTAGCAAGAAAGTGACTCTAACTAGAGAAGAGGTGTGAGAATTATGACCTGGCTCAATCCAACATTAATATTTGGAGACATGAAGAGGGTACAGCCAAGGAGACTGAGAGGTACCTGTCCTAAGATAGAAAACTAAGAGTGTAGTGTCCTGTACTCAAGTTGAGAAGGGGGAAGGGGTGTAATGTACATTGTGATTAATATCATTAACGCTGTTGTATGTTGTGTGTGAACATTTTTAAGTGAGTAAATCCTAAGAGATGTAATCACAAGGAGAAATATTCTTTTTCTTTTTCTTTAGTTTTGTATCTTTATGAGATGGTGGGTGTTCACTAAACTTATTGGGATAATCATTTCATGATATATTTAAGTCAAATCTTTATGCACTATACCTTAAATTTATAGTGTTGCATTTCAATTATATCTCAATAAAACTAGAAGAAAAAAATACTAAAAAAATTACTTGAGCAGCATTAAACCCTCCATGGGTACTATAGGTTCTGAGGAAATGGTGACGGACAAGACAGATAAATTATTGACAATAAACACACTGTGTGCCTCTGAGTGGGCGGGGGGAAGAGAAGAAAGAAAGTGGAATGGGCGTGAGGTAACATTGCACCTTCTGCTGTTGGTCAGTAAACTGAGGACAGATCTCTAACTACTGACTTAGGAATATGGTGGTCAGTGATGACCGCGCTAAGAATTCTTCACTTCGGTGCAGTTTTACCAGACAGAAATCTGCATAACCAAAGTAGATTAGGTTCAAGTGAGAATAGGAAGAGAGCAGTCGGAAGCAACAAATAAAGCAACTCCTTCTGGAAACTTTGGTGGGAAGGGCACAGAGCTGGATATTGGCAAGTTATGTGTAGTCAAGCAGGAGTTTTGTTGTGATTTGTTTTTTAAGGTGGGAAAATGTTCAGGATGCTTTAATATGCTGATGAGAATTATTCTGAGGAGAAAAATTTGATGACATAAGGAACTAAGAGGATGAAAACTTGCCCTTAAATAGGTGAGAGGGGAATGGATCCTGGTGCACGATTCGGGGGCCGTTCTTCAGATGGGACCCTGGAGGAGATAAAAGAACCAGAGTCTGTAGGTACAGATGCAGGTGGATGGTAGATACGCAGGTGAGAGTCCTTGGAAACTCTTTTCTGCTTGTTTATAATTTGTGATTATAAGCTCAGCCGCAAGTGAGGATGGGAGGTGGTGAAGGTCTAGAAAGAAAAAATATGTGGAATAGTTGGCTGGGAAAGTGAATTGTCCTTTCTTAACTCTGACTTATTTTTCAAAAATCATAGTACTAAATACATTCCACGTGTTCACATATTCAAATTGTAGGTTAATTATTAATAGATCTCATGCCATCTCTTGTCATTTGTGGAGAGTTTAAACTATCAGTGGTCATTTTGTTTCATTATCTCATCTGCTTGGTTTTAAGTACAGTAAGTCCCCTACCTACGAACCTTCAAGTTGCGAACTTTCAAAGATGTGAATGTGCATTCGCATGTTCAGTCACATAAGTTAGTTCACGTGTCTGGCGTACATTGTCTCGTGTGTGCGTCCTCTACAAGTGGTTGTGCGTTTGTGTACTTAACTGTACAGTACTGTATAGAGTACAGTAGTACAGTATTTTTATTTCAAGCCCAGGATGTCTGGAAGGAAGCATAAAAGCACCAGTGATGGAGCTGGTACTGCTAAGAATTGCCAAGTGATAACGATGGAAGCAAACGTGAAAACAATTAAGAGTGGAGCGAGGCAGAAAGATGGTTGACGTCTCTCATTCTTATAACATGAATCATTCAACCATTGGCATGATTCTAAAGAACAAGGACAAAATTATGGAACATGTGAAGTCTCCTGTGCCAACGATGTTGACAGAATATCGAAGAAGCATGGAAAAGTGATGGAGGAGATGGAGAAACTTCTCAGCGTGCGGATGCAGGATCAACATCAGCGCTGAGTTCTGCTCAGCTTAATGCTGATTCAAGAGAAAGCTAAGAGCCTTTATGAAGACTTGAAGAAGAAACACGGCAAAGAATCAGAGGGCACATCTTTTAATGCCAGCCATGGCTAGTTTCATCCGTTGAAGGCTAGAGCCAAACTTCACAACGTAAAAGTACGTGGTGAGGCAGCAACTGCAGATATGGTAGCTGCCTGGGAATTTCCTGAAACGCTTCGAGAAATTATTGATGAAGGCGTGTATTTACCTGAGCAGGTTTTTTTTTTTTTTTTTCTCTCTTTTTTTCTGAGCAGGTTTTTAATGTGGATGAGACAGGACTGTACTGGAAAAGGATGCCAGACCAAAGTTACATCAGCAAGGAGGAAAAGTTGATGCCAGGCTATAAAGCAGCAAAGAATAGGATAACTCTGTTGTTTGCTGGCAATGCTTTTGCAGAAACGAAGCTGAAACCTCTCTTAGTTTATCATTCAGAGAACCCAAGAACCCTTAAAAACATAGCCAAAGGCTCTCTTCCTGTTGTGTGGAAGAGTAACCCCAAAGCCTGGGTTACACAGGCCATTTTCCAGGACTGTTTTTTCCACCACTTTATCCTGGAGGTACAGAAATATTGCTTGGAGAAGGATGTCCCATTCAGTATTCTTTTGCTGCTTGACAATGCTCTGGGCCATCCCCCATTCAAGGACATCTTTCATCCCAATGTCAAAGTAGTGCATCTGCCACCGAATACTACATCACACATCCAACCTATGGACCAGGGAATTATAGCGACTTCTAAGAACTGTTATTTATGTCACACTTTTCATCAGACAGTAGAGGCGAGTGAGGAATCAGAAACAACCTTGCGACAATTTTGGAAGGACTGTACATCTACAGTGCTGTAGAAAACATTGGCTTTGCTTGGCGTGAGGTTACAGCCATAACCATGAATGGGGGTTGGAAGAACCTTTGCCTACAGTTTGTTCATGATTTTCATGGATTTGAGAAGGTGGATGAGGAGTCCAAAGAGGTCTTCAGCAACGTAGTGACCCTCAGCAAAAGCTGGAGCTAGATCTGCAAGAGGACAACTTCATGGAACTCCTTGCTGTGCAACACAAGGAGCTGACTAATGAAGACCTGATGGAATTGGAGGCCCAGAGAAAAGACAAAGAAAGAAAAGAGGAAGAAGAAGTAACTGAAGAACAGAAGAGATTCACACTGCAGGAAATGGCAAAGGGGCTTTCTTTATTTGAGGAGGCACTGTTAGTTTTTGAGGCAGAGAACCTGAATGTAGAACGGTACATGAAGGTTGCAGCAGCCGTTCAGAATGCAGTCCAGTGCTACCATGTCATCTATGACGAGAAAAAAATAGCTACTACCCAGACATCACTGGATCATTTTTCAAGAGGGTAGATAGAATTGAATCCAGCAAGGAACCAGAACCTGTGCCACCAACGTCAGGCGTGAGTGAAATTGCAGCTTGCCCTCCATCTCCTGTTGCTGACAATCCTTCAGCTCTACCATCTCCCACCTCCTCTCCCTCCTCCAGTCAGTGACTCTTCTTGCCTGTTCACTCGATGCCAGCCCCGTACGCCAGCTGGTGTACTGGACTACTGTACTTTTCAAGGGACTGTACTGTAAGATTAAAAATGTTTATTTTTTGTTTGTTTTTTATGTATTATTTGTGTGAAAAGTATTATGAACCTATTACAGTACAGTACTGTGTAGCCGATTGTGTTAGTTGGGTACCTAGGCTAACT
Organism: Delphinus delphis; assembly: GCF_949987515.2. Taxonomy (NCBI): domain Eukaryota; kingdom Metazoa; phylum Chordata; class Mammalia; order Artiodactyla; family Delphinidae; genus Delphinus; species Delphinus delphis. Next base: position 83,059,073 of record NC_082696.1, on the reverse strand, counting down.
TTGTTGGACTTACGAACAAACTGGACTTAGGAACACGCTCTTGAAATGGAACTCGTTTGTACGTAGGGGACTTACTGTAATTTTCTTTGCTTTTGTTCAACTTCCTGGACTACTGGTAGCAAAATTTTGTAGCTTGTTAAGGGAGAAGCTGATTTAGCATTTTCGAGTGAACAACAATATTCATCAACACAGGTACAATCACGGGAGACTAATTCCAATTATTCAGAAGTAGGAGATCCTCACAAAGCTTGCTGGCATCTCCATTTTATCAGATATTGTACACTTGATTGGGCACCTATAATGGTTTCTGCTTCTACTGCTTTCTGCTGATCAATAAAAAATTCCTTTCAAAACAAATCTCAGCGTATATTTTAGTGAGTGGGAGTCTGTACTACTTATAATCATTACAGTGTTGTATATTTGGCAAGCTTTTCAAAGAGTTCTTGTTACAAAAATCCATAAAGTGATAAGTGGAAAACAGATATCAACAACAAACAAAAAAACTTTCTTGTGATAGTTAGATAATTAAAACACCTTAAAAAATCAACTTGTATATGTTAATCCCAAACTCCTAATATATACACACTACTATATATATAAACTAGGTAACCATGGAGGACCTACTGTAGAGCATAGGGAACTCTACTCAATGTTTTGTACAATAATAACCTATAAGGGAAATGAATCTGAAAAAAATTGATATATATATATGTATAACTGAATCACTTTGCTGTACACCTGAAACTAATACATTATAAATCAAGTATACTTCAATAAAAAAAAATGAACAAAGACAAAAAAAGAGAAAATATCTTCTGAAGAAAGATGATCCAAGGTAAACTAAAGGTGGCCTAAAATATAATAATAAAATCTATAAAAAAATCAACTTGTATCATTAACCTCAGGTGGGAATATGGCAGAAGTGTAGGTTTAGAATTCGCTACACTGTTTCAGAAACATTCAAGTTGGCTAGTGAGAATGAACCACGGACTTTGTAGGAACCTTGGCCTTGTATGGACCACAATGTCAGTGTTCATTTTTACATGAGCTTTTGTTTTAAAAACATGTATGCAGTGGTTGCAGCATTGTCCGTTCTTCCTGTGTCAGTAAGACATAATATTTACTTGTATCCATACATTTGGAAAACTAGCTTCAGTGTACTTGTAGAAGGACAGAAGTAATATTTTGTTAATAAAATTTAAATTGGGACACACCTTGTGTTCCATTTGTCTTACACTCTTAACAAAGATTAAGTGAGTTTGTAGAAACTGCAGCATAGTTAGGGGGATGTTGGTAGGCGTCCTTCGTATGACCCAGCCCTGCCCCTATACTCTGTCATACATACAGTGATCTGAAGGTCAGCTGAGGGAGTTGGGGAGCTGAACTGAATTGTCACCAAAAATGAACTATTTTGGCTATTTTTATCTACGTGATGCAGATTATGAAGCCGAGGTAGAGGAGATAAAGGAACCTTCCCAAGGTCACACAGCTAGCACGGGGTGGTGCTGGCATTTGACCACAAGCAGCCTGGCCTTCTTACCCACCAGGTCATATCACCTTTTCCATCCTACACAGAGAAGGGTGATCACAGCAAACTGGCTTCTTGAGGGAGCATGGTGGATTCATGTTGTTAATTCCTTAGAGACTGAATATATTTTCTTCTGATGAAATTTTCTTTAAAATATCTTTCCCGTCTTTTTTACATTCTTTTTCTTACAGTATTTTAGCTAAGTGTGTAAATTCTCTCATCATCATTCACGAGTGACTATATTGCTTTGGAAAGAAGGGCAACCTGAAAAAGCTCATAAAGATTTTGAACAAATTCCTTTGTTGAAAGTTCAGTGAAAGGGCTGAATATGCATGTATCTTGTATGAAGAATTTCACCTAAAAATGAAGAAAATAACACAGGATCAGTTTCTCTGAAATAAGAGCTACGAGTCAGTGACGTCTTTCACTACTATTGCCTTGCAACTGACTTTTGGAGAAATCTTAGAAAATAAGTTGCTTGGTTTTTGTTTTTGTTTTTTTCCCCAGTCTTATCACAAATCATTGCTAATGAGTAGCTTCTTCATGATGTAGAACAGTTTCAAATTCAGTGTACATTGTGGATTCTCCAGTGCTAATTAAGCACACTGTTTATATAGTATACGTCAACATAAATGTCTGAATGAAGGTTCAAGCCTTTCCAGTGACAGGTAATGTACATTTAACAACGAATCTGACAGATTTCCTACTTCCTCTGGGACTTGACTCTGAGAGAGGGAGAAGAGAAAATAAAAACACTGTCTATAACCTTCATTCTCAGAAATAAGGTTCATTGTTTGAAAATTGAGTTGGTATAATTGAAAGAGGATGGGAAAAGGGGAGCTGTTGTTTAATGGGTATAGAATTTCAGATCTGCAAGATGAAAAAGTTCTAGAGATATTTCACAACAATGTGAATAAACTTAACACTACTGAACTGTACACTTAAAAACAGTTAAGATGGTAAATTTTGTGTTACGTGTTTCTTAACTACAATAAAGAAACTCTGCTCAATACTCTGTAATAACCTAAATGGGAAAAGAATTTGAGAAAGAATAGATACATGTATATGGATAACTGAATCACTTTGCTGTACACCTGAAACTAACACAATATTGTTAACCAACTCTACTCCAATATAAAATAAAATTTTTAAAAAAGACATCTTGGTTGCTTCCAACTTTTGGTGATTATGAATAAAGCTGTTATAAATATCAAAACATAAATAAATAAACTATTTTTATAAACTTGAAAAAAAAAGAATATTTAAAAATCATTATGTATCCTTCCATCCTTCCACAGGATTTTTGTGAATCACATACATATATGTCATTTATGTGTATGTGTATAAATGTATGTATACATTTATATATACACATACACACATATATATCTATATATACACCTATATATTATGTCTTATATCTATATATTTAGAAATTAATTTAGAACATACCTATAAATATAATATAAATGTATATACATATATAAAAAATATACATACACACCTACGTATAACTAGTTACTGTTTTCTCCCAAGCGAGTGCTTATTATTTCTTTCGTGCTGCAGCTGGCCTTTGGCACCTGTCAATATAACACAGCTCTCCTTCTGTGTCTGTTCAGTACAGTTTGTAAGGAAGATGATGTTGATTATAATGATGTCACAGTTTTTGACAGGATAACACTTGTCAGTCATTCTTCTATTGATGGGCATATTTATTGTAGAAAGTGCTGCAGTCACCAACTCTGTACAAATTTTCTTACAGATGCATTCCTATAAGGGGAATTCTCAATCATAGATATTTATATTTACGCTTTTGTTCTTTTTTTAAATTGGTACTGCAAATTAACCTCCACAAACGTGAGAATGTCTGATATAACCTTGCCAATATTGGGTAATATCAATTTAAATAGTTTATCTAGAGACATAACAGTGTTTGCTAATGTAATTTTTAACGTACCATATGATTTGTATGTTTTCCGGATACCTCTTGTTCATATCCTTAGCCAGCTTCTGCCTTTTTATTATGATTGTTGCTGTCTCCTTATTAATTTACAGGAACCCATTCTGCAACTTTGTTTAGAAAGAATCTCACTATAGAAATGCTTATAGTCTTTATATAATCAACTAAATTGGAGTTTATTTAATGGGACGTGATACTAAACTGTGCTTAGAATCCTACTTCTTGTGTCTAAATAAAGCTCATCCCACAGGGCCTTGTGACATGGATGTTGTCTCAGTGGCCTTTTAGCCCTCTCTTTCTTTGGTTGTGAAAATGTTCTCCTTTTTCACTCTTTCTAGTAGAGCATTTTATTATTTATCCTTGGGCTTTCTTCTGTTTTTTTCTTCTGTAGGTTTTTCCAGACTCTCCAAAAACATTCATTTGATTTCTTAAGTAATTTTTTGACTCTCTCTAATCCTTTTAAACTAACATTTTAATTTTATTTAATACTCTTTGAAGATAATTTGGTTTTCACATCCTCTAATATTTCACTCTATGCTGTTAGCCCCATAGTCCATTTGTTTTCCCCTGTGGATTGCTGAACTTGCTCTGTCATTGGGCTCTTGTGTCTTTTGGACAGGATCTATTGGTCATAAAAGCTTGCCTGGTGGGACTTGCCTGGTGGCGCAGTGGTTAAGAGTCCACCTGCCAATGCAGGGGAAACGGGTATGATCCCTGGTCCGGGAAGATCCCACATGGTGCAGAGCAAGTAAGCCTGTGCTCCACAACTACTGAGCCTGCGTGCCACAACTACTGAGCCTGCGTGCCACAACTACTGAAGCCTGTGTGCCTAGAGCCCGTGCTCCACAGCAAGAGGACCCACCGCATGAGAAGCCCTTGCACTGCAACAAAGAGTAGCCCCTGCTCGCTGCAACTAGAGAAAGTCTGCGTGCAGCAACGAAGACCCAACGCAGCCCAAAATAAATAAATTAATTAAAAACAAAAACAAAACAAAACAGAAAAACAGGCTCAGAGTCAACTCATAGTTCCCATAAGTCACTACCTTGTTATGGCAGCGTGTACTAGGGTGGCTTACACAGGGCTCGGGTGGGCAGGCCAAGAGACAGGGAGGCCCACAGAAATAAGAACTTAAGTTATCCAATCACACGTAATGCATGAATTTATTTATGTATTAATATATATTTATATAACTGAAAAAATGCTTTTGGTGTAACATAGCCTATCTGAATGAAGAGTCTGGATATGTGGCCAGAAAAATAGGGTCCTGTGAGTGTGAGCCTGTGTCTCTTCTTCAGGGCAATGAATCAGCCACACATGTGTGGTGAGCAGCGAAAGTAGTGAAGTCACTCAAAGACAAGCATTTCTGTAACATTCGTATTCAGGGCAGAGTTTGCGGTAATGGAGCAATTGATTAAGAACACTGTTTTACAGTCTGATGACATGCTTTTTAATTAATTATACTTTTTATCCATTTGAACCTAAGCATTTTCAAGCAACAGAACGAATCTCCTAGCGACTCAGAAACTGATACACCATTTCCATACACTTTAGCATAATTCATCTAAGTACTGTACATGGAACCATTTCAGCCAATTGCATTTGTACATTTGGCAGTAGTCATAGAGTAGGGAAGAAGGTTGATAAAAAAGTGCGAAATGGAAGAATCTTTGGATAGTTCATGGGAGATTGTGAAACCTAGAAATCATCAGAATTATCTAGTTGAGAGTTTTTTTGGCAACAGAATGCCCACAGTATTCATACTGTCACTTGGTAAAAATTGTCGTTAGCAGTATTAGCATTTCACTGGCAATATTGCATGTAAATTAGTCTAGTATTGTAATGTTGAATGAAAGTGGTTTCAGATTAACTACATCATGATTAAGTTTCACGTCCCTGTGAATCTGTCCAGTAACACTGTCTGTCAGGAAAAAAAAAGTGTCACTAAATTTCATAAGTCACCATGGTTTAATCACAGAAATTACCTAGTCTAACATTTTGCAGCAGTAATTGCTGCATAGTTGCAGGATATGTAAAAAAGAATTCTGGCATTCTAAGTCAAGGATTGTGACCAAGGAAAAATGTCACAATAGTCAAACTTAGGGTAAAGCCTTCGGTACCTGGTGTGTAGCAGCATTTCTAAATATCTGTAAGGATATTGATAGACATATATGACTCTACAGTAATACAAGCCCCTGAAGCACAGTCATTCTTTATAAAAAATGAAACTTTATAAAAATTGAGGAATTGGCTCTTTTAGTGTGCTGTAATTCTTGGATAATTGGTAACCCACGTAAAGCATCTCTATGGTAACCAGAATATTTAACTGAGTTTCCATTTTATGCCATAGTGGATAATTGAAAAAAATTTACATTAAAATTTCAGCGTCTGAATTATGAAACTGGGTTTATTGAAATTCACCAGTTAACATTGCCGGCATAAACATCAGTATCCACATACTTTGTGATAAGAATAAAAAGTATTGCTCTAAAAGGAAGTAGGGAGTTTTAGAATACTTTATATTTAAGCTAATATCAAATCAAGGGTCTTTCGTTAAGCACTGAGTCTTGTGATCACTGAATTGCTATAAAAGCTTTTATATGTTTCTGAACTATACAGTATTGAGTACACAGTTTCTGCCTATGCGACTGAGGGTAGGAGGAATGTGTGGAAGGGGGTCATTCAAAATAGGGCATATGTGTTATCTACTGCCAGAAGAAGAGTGTTTTTGTATTTCCATTGTTTAGAGCCTATAAATAAATGAATGCATGGAGTATGTTAGCCTTTATTTTTCCATGTTATCAAACGTAGTTCCTCTGTGTATTTGCACTGAAGCAAATATGTATGAACAAATAACTTTTCAATTTTTTTTTTTTTTGATGTGGACCAGTTTTTAAAGTCTTCATTGAATTTGTTACAACATTACTTCTGTTTTATGTTTTGGTTTTTTGGCCGCAAGGCATGTGGGATCTTAGCTCCCTGACCAGGGATTGAACCCACACCCCCTGCATTGGAAGGTGAAGTCTTAACTACTGGACTGCCAGGGAAGTCCCGTCAATTAATTAATCTTTAATTTTATCTTTGCTTAAACTTTGTCTGTGACATTTTTTTTCTTTCTGGCATTTAACAAGTTTCTTTATTCTGCGACCCTTCCATTCACCTCTGCCTTACTTTTAACAACTGCTTTGCTGTTTTGTTTGGACCCATATTTAGAGAACTTTTGGAGTGTACTTGCCTTGAAATATTTATAATGGATAATATGCAGATCTTGCAATCAAAGCGCTATATGATATCTGTAACTAAATGAAGATAATGGTTCATTCAATGTTTCTTTCAACATATTTTCTTACCTATCATTGACCAGGGGAGAGACTGGGGGTGTAGGAGCCGGCTGAGGGGAGGTGCGGGTTGGTGGAAGATGTCTGTAATATAAGCCAGAAAAGTGTAGAGTTTTAAAGCAATTAATTGCACGTTGCAGCCTTTAGCCTTTAATGCCCAAACTGCCATTGTCTAAACTGCAGCAGACCTGGCTGCAGGGAGCCTGTCCTTTACCAGGCTCCTGTTCTCTTGTGTTTCTGAGAGTCAGAACTCTTCTCTTTCTCACCCGTCTGCCCTGGGTTGACTGAGATCTTACCCAGTCTTGCTGTCTTCTGCACCTCATGTGCAGCATCCCTCTCCCAGGATGGCTGTTCCACCAAGCCTGTCACTCAGAGCATACCTGGGTCCAAGCTCTGCTCACAGTATTTACAGAAAATTCCAGATGGGCAAGAATGACTCTGACTCCGTGCTAGATGTAACTGCTCTCAGGCTGCACAGGACAAGACTTGGTCTCTCGCTGGGCGCTCACTTCTGTCTTCTTCTGTGTTTCGGAGGCCAGTTCACCCCCCCTCCTTTACCAGCTCACCCCCAAACAGTTTGTGCCCACCTACTCCCCTCCCCGCCGCGCTGCCCTTCATCTGCTAAGGCTCAGCAGGGTTTCGAAAACAAGTCTCCACCCCCCCCCCCTTTGCCCAGTCACAGCTCAGCCTTCAAGTTAAATAAAATAAAATGATAAAACGGCAGACATGTAAATTCATGGAGAAAGGAAGAAACCTGTTTAAAATATATTATTATGCAAAATGCTTGTCTCCTAGGTATTATAACACATTTACATAACCAAAAGGCTTATTAAAATTTCCCCCGTATCAAGGAAGCATTTTGCACTCAATTTAAAATGCAACTTGCAGAGAACTAAGAAAAGCTGATGGTTTAAAACGAAAAATACAGATATATCCTGTCCTCACTCCTCCATCTGTTTGTAGCCATTGTCAGAACTGGAGTCCATTCACTGCTAGAAAATTCTGTTTCATATGCAGAGAGAAGATAAATGGAAGAAGACATATTTCAATTATTTTACTATTAAGTATATATTTTATTATTAAGTATTATTATTAAGTATATACTAAGTATATTAAGTATATATTATTAAGTATATATATAAGTATATATATTTATTGAGTACAAACTTTATGTGTGACACCACTGTAAATCCTCTGTCAATATAACATACAGGCCCTTAAGGATGTGATGCAGTGGTACGAATAATTGGGTACTAATTATGTATTTCCTGTAATTCTGTGTTAATTCAATTACCATTAGCTGACTATTCATCTCACATCAACCCCTGCCAAATACTGTAGAAAATACAAGGACATTTACAACACAGGTTCTAGCTTTTAGGAACCTATGATGTAATTGGGTAAAAATGTGCGCGTGAAAAGTTGACGTGATTTGTAAGTAATATATAAGCAAATTGCAACATAACACAGTATAAATATTAAAAGAAATTAAAGTTGGGATAGGGAATTAGTTAGCTTACTAAAGAAGAATAAGAATTGGCTTCGCTCAAAAAAGGTAATGGCTTTCCAGTTATAGTAGAATATTCCTGAAATATGAAGTTACCTTTGAACAAGTCTCAGAATATAGAGATTAAATAAAGAGAAGTGGGCTTCCCTGGTGGCGCAGTGGTTGAGAGTCAGCCTGCCGATGCAGGGGACATGGGTTCGTGTCCCAGTCCAGGAAGATCCCACATGCCCCGGAGCGGCTGGGCCCGTGAGCCATGGCCGCTGAGCCTGCGCATCCAGAGCCTGTGCTCCGCAACGGGAGAGGCCATAACAGTGAGAGGCCCACGTACCGCAAAAAATAAAAAAATAAAAAAATAAAGAGAAGTATGTGAAACGAGAAGATGGGTCCAGTTGATGGGCGCTCATGGGAGTCACACTGAGCTTCTGGGGTAACATTCAAGAGGCAACATTGACGTTCTTGCCCCAGAGAATCAGGCACATACAGTACGTGTGTGATTAATTGGTTTCGATTGATAAAGTCATATTTTAATGAGTAAATCTGATACAGACCTGCAAAATATTTTAGTGATGGGAGAAACAGGAAGTAAGTTAACATCAAAGATTCAGGCAGGCCTTGAGCCATAAGAAAATGCAGTTAACTTTGAAAATCATCGAGAAGCTGCTGATGAGAAGTGAAGGACTGTGTTGTTTTCACAGAGATGGTGTTGGAACAGGTACATGTGGAAGGTGTTAACGGCCTGAGGCTGAAGAGATGACAACACATCGTCAGCATTTTCATCAAGAATAAGGAGAGGGCTTCCCTGGTGGCGTAGTGGTTGAGAGTCCGCCTGCCGATGCAGGGGACACGGGTTCGTGCCCCGGTCCGGGAAGATCCCACATGCCGCGGAGCGGCTGGGCCCGTGAGCCATGGCCGCTGACCCTGCGCGTCCGGAGCCTGTGCTCTGCAGCAGGAGAGGCCATAGCAGTGAGAGGCCCGCGTACCGCAAAAAAAAAAAAAAAAAAAATATATAGAATAAGGAGAGTTACTATGGAAAAGGCACCACCCTAGGAGATAAGGATAGAGTGTGGTATTAATACTCCATCCATGATTTACGAGGAGAACAAAATTCATACAAATAAAATATCAGTGACAACGTCACCTGCCAGGAAAATGTCAAAATTGGGCATGCGTTCAACAAAGGAGATTGGTTAGAAAGTTCGTTGGACAGAATGGGACTTGAGCTGAGCCTTTCAGGAAGAGTAGGAGAGAAAATGGACAAAAGGCATGAGAGGAAATCAGCTGAGTCTTCCCAGTGTCTGCAGGTTCAGTGATGGGCATCAGATTGGCAAGGTAGGCAAAGAGTAATTTGGAACTCATCTTTCCTTTCTGGCAAAGGATGCCCGTGGAAGATTTTTAAATATAAGGCTGCTGCGAAAACATTTGTTAAGTGGAGTTATGAATAAGGATGCATTATTTGATCTGAGGGTAGAAATGAAGGCTAGCAGAGCCGCTAAATTATAATAGTCCAGGTAAAGTCCTCCATAGTGAGGGGAGAATACAGTAGGGCCCTCTGTATGCCTGGGTTGTACATCCACAGATATGGAGGGCTCACTGTACTACTTCCTTCTGTATAAGGAACTTGAACATCCACGGATTTTGGTATCCATGAAAGGTCTTGGAACCAATTCTTCAGAGATACTGAGGGCCAGCTGTAATGGAAAAACAAAGAACAGGACCGATTAAGAAACATTGTAAAAAATAATCTCAGTAACTGACTGAGAGTAGGAAAGCGAATGTAAAGAAAAGTCATTTTTCCTAACTTAGTGTGTTTTTAAGATGGTATGTCATTTACAAAAGTAAAGCAGCCTGGCGCTGATTAGAGGGGCTGGTGTATCCCTAAGACAACGTGAAAAATTTGGTTTGAGATTTGAAAGAGTACCAAGTTGGAAATTTTGGCTAGACTGTCAGAGATGTAATTTTTAAAAGCACAAGGTCATTTTAAAATGAGATTTAGAAATTAAATCACTTTAAATAGAAGGACTTTGGTATCCAGAGAAGGTATATTATTTGAGGTAACAGCTGAAAATATAAAATGAATATAGATCCAGAGGAGGTGTGAGTTCTGTAAAAGAGCAGGTCCCTGGGGGGAAAGCTTAGTGTCACACTGTGGTTTGGGTGACTTAGGAAGCAAGCTTTACTTTTCTCTGGAAGTCAGAGATTAAAACTAAGGATAAAACATTTACAAACTGCTTTCAAGTGCACTGCATATTTGATCTTCATGTCAATCATGAGTGAGGCAGAACAGACAGTGTTATCCCCATGTTGGATTAGGAAAGGCAGGCGTTTGTTCATCTTTCCTGCCAGCCCTCTGGTTAGAGGAAGAGAGTCTTAAAGACCAAGAAGTCGGGGTGGGGGCAGGGAGTCTGGATAAGAGTGATGATGGAGGGCAGCTCAGAACTGAGAAGGTAGGAGTGAGGGCTTCCCCTCTATGCACATGTCTGCTCTACCATCCCCGGTGCTGCCTCCGTCCTGGGAGACTCACCAAGCATGCACTGTGTTTCATTTGTCTTCTCTTCTTGGCACTTAACATAGTACCAGATAGGTGGCCCCTAAATTTTTATTGAATGCACACTATTGTTACGGAATCCAAGCCTGTACTGTTCGCTGTACGACAGGCCAATAAATCGAGAGACAAGTTGTTGGGGCAAAGAATAGCGACTTTATTTGGAAACCAACAGACGGAGAAGACGGTGGACTAGTGTCGCAAATAACCATCTTGGGGTTTGGATGCTAGTTTCTTTTATAGAACAAAGAGGGGGGAAGTGAAGAGGCAAAGTAAAATAAGGCAACAAGTCGTTGCAAATATCTCCTGGTTTCCACCAGACTCTGGAGGGGATGTGTTAATTTCTTCTTTCCTGTAGCCATTCACAGGTGGGCCTGGTCAGGATGTTTCCTGTGAGCTAAACAAAGGTATTTTAGCTTGATACTCATTGCATGGGAGTCAGGGCTCCTAGAGATGGGCCATTGTGTATACTTTACACTATAGGCAGCCCCCCTCTAGTGATTAACTTGTAACAAAAGCAATAGAACACAAATGTTAAAATAAAAGGAACAGACCCAATATGGAGTCAGATTTGTTCTTCCCTATTACAATTTCTGCAAAGGGAATCGAGGAATGAGAAGTGTATAGAATAGAAAATATGGGTCCTGAGCTCCAGTAACTCATAAAGAAATCTAGGTGAGACTCTCGTTTAAGAGAGAGCTTACCTGTGCAATGTTACGTGTTGTGTGTGCAGCATGAGGGAGGCAGTTTGACAAACCACCACTTGGGAAGTTGCAGATGTGATCACGGACACACTCACTGTGGGCGCAGAGGGCTGAGGGGCTGAGTAATGTTCCTGAGAGGAGGGCTGGGGGCAGGGGAGAGGGACGTGTGCTGACATCACAAACAAGGACCGCCAGTCAAACAGATGAGGCACTGAAGGTGCCGGAGGACACAGGACAAGTTGATGTGACAGCGTCAAAGGGAGAGTCCCCAGAACAAGGGCTGTGCATGTCAGCAGGATTCTGTGTGTGGTGTGACTGCACGTGCCTGTGGTGGAACCAGCCCTGTGAGCTCCTCTGCATCTGGCACAAAGGAGTGGGTGCAGAGCCAGTTCGCAGGCACTAATGAGAGTGGAACTGAGTGTCCTGAAGTGGAAGTGGGGGTCCTGAGTGGAACTGAGGGCCATGTGAGTGAACAGCAGGGTCAAGCACGTTGTGAGGGTGGAGGGTGAGCTTTCCTCAGGTTATTTGTTAATACAGTTATGTTTAAAGATGTACAAACAAACAAACAAAAAAAGATGTACAGACAAACATGGTTACCAAAGGGAAATAAGGGGGCCAGAAGGGATAAATTAGGAGTTTGGCATTAACATATACACACTGTTATATACAAAATAGATAACCAACAAGGACCAACTGTATAGCAGAGGTATAACTATATAACTATACTCAATGTTTTGTAATAACCCATAAGGGAAAAGAATCTGAAAAAGAATATACCTATGTATATATATGTATACACGTATACACACACACACTTGTATATATATATATACATATATAGATATATATAACTGACTCACTTTGCTGTACACCTGAAACTAACAGCAATTGTAAATCAACTATACTTCAATAAAATAAAATAAATTAAAAAGTAAATAGCTGCATATTATGAAAAAAAGATATAAAGGAAAGATAGCAAGACAATTAAGACAGCAAATATGCTGCCTTTGATGAGGTTGCCTGAAAAACCACCTGGGGAGGGAGAGGTGGGCAGCTTGGGCCCCACTAAGCAGGATGGGGTATCTTTAATTTTTGACCTTGGAGAGAAGGATGAGAGACATTAGTGTCACTGATTGAAGTGGCGGGAACTCTAGGCACGAGCTCATGATAGATGCAATGGTCTGTCTGGTCTTTTTTGGAGAATTAGATGGTAAGGTCAGATACCCACGATGGGGCTGACTTAGACCTGAAAGAGGAAAGAAAGGTCAGTAGGGACCCCTGTGGGAGGGGATCAGTAAGATGAATAAAGATGGCGGGAGTTTGAAGGGAACAGAGATCAGCCCAGGGAAAACTGAGCACTCCGGATTTGAAGGAAGGAGGAAAGAAACCACAAGGGGGGAGAAAGATTCAAAATATTAATGACAGAAGAGAGAACAGCAGGAGCTGAGTTCTTTGGTTCCTGAAGAGGGAAGGTCGCAGACACAGAGGAAATAGTTTTCTGAAGAGTTAACTGAGGACATTTCCTTTGGAACATTGCACCTAAGACATCCTATTTTCTGATAAAGGGTGTTTTGTAGCTTTGTGTCAACCTTCTGCTGTAGACATGGTCCCTTTGTTTAAATTTCCACTAAAATAAAACGCTTGTCAAACAGGAGCACATTAAAGGAGGGTAATTCTCAGGTACAGTAAAAACCCCTCTGCCTGTTTCCAGGCCCTGTTAGAAAGAGCCTTTAGAAAACATTGATATATGTGTCCTCTGAGTCTAGAATTCTGGTTGATGGGCATGCTGGCTAACTTAGCTCTGGAAAATCTCTGCAGGTCAAATTAAGGGTAGAGGACAGAGTACTCCCGCCCCAGGAGACGGCTGTATATAACTTCCATTTAAATGCCACCAATAAAAAAATTGCCCTGGAATAATTTAAAGCATTTGGTTAAGGAGAAAGTTACTTTATAATTAGATAATACTGCTTCCTTCCTATCTACCCCATGGCCTTGAGAGTTAAGAACTAAAACAATTTAATAAGATCATATTTCAAGAGTGTACAGAGCACCTTCAATCCGAGGGGAATAGTGGGCACAAAGACAGCAGAGAAAGCTGCGGAAGCAGGCAATTGCTCAGATACAAAGAGGCGAATCAAAGCACAGGCTCCTTGTTTAGGAAATCCGTTTGCTAGGATGGCGGTAGGTCACATATTTACAAAACAGAAATAGACTCACAGACATAGAAAACTAACTTAGGGTTGCCAAAGGGGGAGGGGGGAGGGATAAATCAGGAGTTTGGGATTAACATATACACACTAGTATATATAAAATAGATAAACAACAAGGACCTACTGTAGAGCACAGGGAACTCTACTCAATATCTTGTAATATCTATCATGGAAAAGAATCTAAAAAAGAATATTATATATATTCATATATATATATAAAAAACTGAAGCACTTTGCTGTACACCTGAAACTAACACAACATTGTAAATCAACTATATTTCAATAAAAATTTTTAAAAACGCCTTAAAAAAAAAGGAAACCTGTTTGCTAGGATGGCGGTGGGCTGTTGTCCTGTCGTGTGGGTGTTTGCTTTCCTGCAGGCCATATTCAATACCAAAAAAATCTCTCCAGGTCCATGCAGGGGACCAGATGGGAGCTGAGGGCTGGTTTGTTTCTCACATGTTTGTTTTTAATGTTGGAAGAAGGTGCCTCAAGGAACAGAGACTGAAAATAAAATGCCTGTAGGCTCTAAATCCTTGGCTTTGGCCAACTTATCTACCAGTGCTTTTAATCACATGCAGTTTCATTTCTCCGGTGCTGTGCCCCTCCATTTCCCCATATGCTCCTGAAATTTCCTCCTTGCCTTTTACAGCTCTTTTTCTGCAGGCCCTAAAGATGCTTGAGAACTTCCTATTGCAATAAGCAAAACAACAACAACAAAATAAATAACCTTTTAGTCTTGCTTTCCTCCCTCAAAATAATAACCTATATCCTTATCTCCCTGAAAAACTACTGGAAGCTTACCACCATTTTAGTCACTTACAGTCGGTTTCCATGGTTACTACTTATGGAAATGTTCTCTAGCCTTACCATGGACCTCTAAAATGACTGATTTGGGTATTTGCTTGCAATATTTATGCTACTTGTTGCTTGATTCCACTTGCAGCTTTGATTAGAAACTCCTCATTCCATCTTCTTGGTTTTTAGAATGTGTGTCCTTTTCCTTTCACTGATGGGAAGCACCCTGGTGAAAGTCTACATATGTGGGCTGTGCAGCCTTACAGACCCATCTTTTGGTTCTGGTCTCTGATAATACATGTGTGACCCTAGGAGAGCTGTTTACTTCTTCTTAGGCTCATGTATTCATCTGTGGGAGATAAATTGACCTTGCAGAATTTCTATTAAGTTTAGAGGTAATAGATATTAACTTTTAGCAAGTTCTTGATACATATGAAGACCTCAGTAAATGATCCCTGCTATGTGGATTCCTAACATCACTAATTACAACCATCACCATCACCAGCATCATCCCAGCATCCCTGCTATCACCATCACCATCACCATCATTATCCCAGTATCCCAGCATCACCATCACCACTATCATCACCATCAACATTGTCATCACCTTAGTTATTGGAGCACCAGGTTCCTATCTCGTGATATTTTCACGCATTATCCCTTGCTTGCTGATTTGCTTCCACTCACAGTAACACAACTGTAACACAGTATTGAAAAAAAGAGTTTCATTGTGTCACTTTTGTTGTAAAAAACTTCCAGTTGTAACCCATTTCCTCATAATATCATTTATGTCATCTATGACTTGGTCTTAGAACGTGTTCTTCCATACATCTCGAGTTTGAACAGTAGGGTTTCAAACACTTTCCCTTTCCTGTACCTTAGTGTTTGTTGTCTTATCAGCCAAAAATGTTATTTACTTGTGCCTTTTTACATATACAGTCCAGCTGAATTAGCATCTCTTTCTTAAAGCAAATTTTACAGCCCCTAGTTGGAAATGAATGATTAAATATTCCTCCCATTATGTGTATTCAGAACTTTCTAGAGCTTTGTGCCATATATGTTATTTTGCTTTAGTATCATGAGTTAGTTATTTGTCTATTTGACCACCCCTCTCCTAATCCTAAAAGCTGCCTAGGGTAACTACATGGATTCATCCCTTTTTGAATTACAACCAGCTTTGTACCTCAACTGGGTGATTTCTGAGACTGGCAGTTTTACATATATAGGCCTGCAAACACACATAATTTCAAAGGTATTTAAATAGAGTAGGTACCCAGAATATGAAATTCTAGGCCATGAACTGTTGTGGCTTGAAAACCCAGGAAGATCATTCCATTGGAAGAGGCTACTCTTGATAAAGTATAAAACAAGCAAACTACCTTGTTTGCTTGCTTACCTGCTGAGAAAAGAATAGATACCGAGTTACAGAAGATCTGGGTAATTAAATATGTGTTTTTTTGATGGCTTGTGGCCTGTTTATTATTATTTATTATTATATAGAGTACATAGCTATTCAATAAAAAGCATTTATTTTTCCTTATATTGAGGCAAAATGAAAAGAAAATATAAATATATTCCAAAATATTTAAATGAATTTAGTATTCATTTATGAGTAAAAAATATTTATATAGTACTCTGAACTGCTTATCGTTCTTTTTTTTTTTTTTTTTTTTTTGTGTGTGGTACGCGGGCTTCTCACTGTTGTGGCCTCTCCCGTTGCGGAGCACAGGCTCCGGACACGCAGGCTCAGCAGCCATGGCTCACAGGCCCAGGCGCTCCGTGGCATGTGGGATCTTCCCGCACCCCTGCGTCGGCAGGTGGACTCTCAACCACTGCGCCACCAGGGAAGCCCCACTTACAGTTCTTTTATTCAGTTCTTAAAAGATAATTCACCTATTCTCGCCTAACAAAATGTGTGCTCCTCATTAACTAACATTCTTGGCAAGTCCTTTTTTTCCATTGTCTGTATTAATTCCAATCCCAGCTTCTTTTTATTTTTTAATATAGTTACTGTGTGTGTAATATTTGGCCACTGCTTTCCTTATTCCAGAACTACTTTTACATTTACATTCTGACATGGCCTAATTTTATATAAAATGGTGCTCATGAAGTCTTTAGATCAAATTGATTCTTTTGTATATGAGATATTCCCCAAATGTATATCCAATATTTCTTAAACTCAAATACAATTTAAACGTAGATTAGTTCTTGTGTTAATGAAAATTTTCTCAATATGTGAAAAGTAACTTTTCTTTCCAGAAAAGCCAAAGAAACTAGGTCAATTGAATGGTAAAAATTAAGGGCTATAGTTGAAGAAAATGGATGTTAATAGCACAAATCATTTCATTACATTATCATATATTACAAAATTTAACCCAAGAAAATCCCATGAATTTTTGCTTATTAACTAAAGTAATATCTTAACTGTTTGAGATTATTCCTTTTGCTGTACTATATATGCCACTGGTTTCCTTTTAGTCAGTGTGTTCTTAACTTGGAAAATTCTATTTAATTATGTAATCATTAGCTAGTTAGGTCCATTATTTTCTATTAAATCTTGATTAAAAGCATAAGATATAAACAGAAGCAAGCTATTCAGCTTATCTGAGCATCATGTAATTTATGTTATACTCAGTATTTCATAATAAAAGTCATTCATTAGTTGCAAATGATGCTGGCTCCATATGCCATCAAAGTTGAAGGGAAAAATTAGGTATTTTAGTTGTTTCTGAGAATGACTGTCTCTCTGTCTCTCTCACTCTGTCTCTCTCTCACACAACACTCTCTCTCTCTCTCTCTCTCTCTCTCACACACACACACACACACACACACACACACACACACACACACACACACACACCCTCAAGGCCATTTCTCCCCTAGGGATGGTTGTCATATGCTTCAGTAATGGAGATTAAATTCCTAGTAGTTAGTTGGATAGATCTTTTCCTAACAGAGAAGCTAAAATTCATTAAAAACTAATTAGGAATGTATAGGAAGTTAATTTTCCATGTTAAGCCTTATTAAAATGAGATAAGTAATTAATAAAATATCAAAGGATTGCTTTGGAGAGAACTAAATAAAATGACATTACCAAGTATTGTTTCCTAAAAAATAATAGAAACTATGAAAGCAAGTCAAGGCAAAAGTTCCAGTCCAGCTCATCTTGCTTTGTGTCAGAAGGAAAACCACAAACATGATATGACCACAACTCTATTAAATAGTGGCTGCTGGTGAAGCATCTGTGAAGTAGCAGCTGCCATGCAGGTGGGCAGTGACCCTTTTAGTGTTCCAGCTAGAGAAAGCCCTGTCATTTGCCAGGATAGATTTCCCCTCAGCAAAACATAACTGGGGATGAAATCTAGCTGGATTCGGTGTCCAATTGCTGAGCCTACCCTCGGACGCTATAAGTGCAGCACGTTCAGTTCTCTGAATAAATTTGCCAGCTGCAGTTTAGATATATGACATAGAGCAGAAGCAAGGGAAAATATTCAAATCCTATCATTTTTCTTTTTGCCAAACTTATAATTTTTAAAATATATTAGCATCCTTTTGCACCTTGCCTTCTAGCTAAATAGCTTGGGTTGTTTCCAACAACCCAAGAAAAAAGTCGATTCCCTGGGTCTCCGTTCCAGCAACCTCCTCCAGTGGGTGTTCTGACTCTTCCTCCGTGGTCCTAAGGGACAGGCTGCTCAGAGCAGCAAATACTGGTTTGATTCCTGCAGCCCAGCTCAGCCCCATGCCCTGTCAGGGCAAGGAGTTCCCCACTTCCCAGTCCCCAGAGGCAGCAGGGAGACAAGTAGAAGGTAGGGAGCGCCCTAAATCGTCTCACAGTAGAATGCTTGGATGTATGGCTTTATACAGACACCCTAAACCTTCTTATTGGGTTCCCTCTTTTGAATCAACCAGGTTTTAGTTGGTACCGGATGTGGTCAGGTTTGGTCTTGCCCTGTTGGTCTCTGGGCTGGGCTCCCTTGGTCCTGAATCAGGCTCTACCTCTACTGGTGTATCTTACTATACACCCAGGGCAGCCTGGGCCGTCCTTCAGTATCCTCGGCAGCCTCTTGGAGTACCTGTGTGGGCCTCGTTTGGTTATCTTTTTTTGTTTCTTTTTCTAAATTTTTATTGGGGTATAGTTGATTTGCAATGTTGTGTTAGTTTCTGCTGTACAGCAAAGTGATTCAGTTATCCATATACACATATGCATTCTTTTTCGGATTCTTTTCCCATATAGGTTATTACAGAATGTTGGGTAGGTTTTCTTCAAGGAGTCCACAGTGTTACTCTGCTCCTATGATCCACATTGTGTACGATCCCACCATGTATTTTCTATTTCCCGTTTTATCATATAGACTGTACTTGATGTTAAGTGGCCTGTTTATTTTTTTTCCTTATCTTTGTTTAGGTTCTGCTTTCCGGGGGGTGATCCAACTTGTTTTTCCTCAGATTAAGTCTAAGTTTTTTAAACATGAAACTGCTAATCTATTTTATTGTCAGATTTCCTCATCATTATACTTGCGTGTCTTCCAAAATAGTAATTGAAAAATGGAAAATGTTCTTATGAGGTCAATTCTATAATACGTAGGTCAAGTTTGGGGTTACCTGAGAGGTATTGTATATGAACGTTTTATTGCCTAATATTTTTGTATAAGAATGACAGGTTTTATTTTTTTTTTAATTTTTTTTATTGAGGCATAGTTGATTTGCAATATTGCATAATTTCTACTGTACAGCAAAGTGAGTCTTATACACATATATACATTCTTTTTCATATTCTTTTCCATTACGGTTTATCACAGGATACTGAATATAGTTCCCTGTGCTAATCTGTAGGACCTTGTTGTTTATCCATTCTACATATAACAGCTTGCATCTGCTAATCCCAAACTCCCAATCCATCCCTCCCCCTCCTCATTTTGGCAACCACAAGTCTGTTCTCTATGTCTCTGAGTCTGTTTCTTGTTTTTTTTTTTGGCCACGCCATGCTGTTTGTGGGATCTTAGTTCCCTGACCAGGGGTTGAACCTGGGCTCCCAGCAGTGAAAGTCTGGAATCCTAACCACTGGACTGCCAGGGAATTCCCTGTGAGTCCGTTTCTGTTTCGTAGATAAGTTCATTTGTGTCATATTTTAGATTCCACATATAAGTGATATCGTATGGTATTTGAAGAATGACAGATTTTCATTTTCATCATTCATATAATGATTTAAACTGTGACACCACGTTTAAAGTCTACTTTGATCTAAAATGTCCACCTAGTAAGTATATAAATATATTTAAATATTGTAGAGAGATTTACCATGCCTCTTGCTGGTCAAACTGAGTAATGTGCAAATATCACTGTTTTCCAAACTACGCTACGTATTAACTGCAGCTTTTTTAGGCTTGCCCTCTTCCCCATTCTCCCCCTTCTTCTTCTGCTCAACCTTCTCTTTTCTTTTTCCTCCTTCTACTTTTCCTCTTTTTTTCTGATCCATTTTTTTAAGGGCTTGTGAAAGTAATCCTGGAGTTTATATGGGAGAGAAAACAGGTGAGAAATATGTATATGTTTTGTTAAAAAAAAATGAGTAATAAACAGCAGCTTGATTTCCATGCTAAACCTTACTGTAAACTCACAATGATTAAATTACTATTGTATAGATAAAGCATGAGATTCAGCCAAAATAAATCCACCCCCTCGTAAGCCCAAATATGGATAAATATACAATGAGTAATAAATGTGACCCCCAAATTAATGAATCAAAGAATTGTTCAATAAGTAGGACTGGTTAATTAATTACCTGAAAAGTAAAAGAAAGTAAAAAAGGAAAGGTTGCATTCTAACCTTTCACCTAAACAAGAAAGCAGTGAAATAAATCATAAACATATTTGCATAAATTTTAAATGCTATATTGTAATTAAAGTTAAATAATATTATCATATGATCACTGATAATTGGAACCCAAATACAATGATCAAAGAATATGACTTACAGATATAAATAATAAAATAAGAATTATAGTAATAATAGTAATACCACCTATCCTTCTTTGAAACCTTACATAATGTCAGAAACTCTGATAAGTGGTTTACTTACAATACCATGTTTAATCCTCTGTGAATCTCACATTATAATCTCTGTGATCTTCTGGAGAGGAACACAGGTCTTAGATTTCAAGTAACTCACTAAACTCTGTCATAACTTAAACTTCAGTCTGACTTTTTATAATCACTTCAAACACTCCTGTGTGTAGTTATTTAGGTTGCTTTACTTTATTAATATTATAACACTCAGATGAACTTTTTGATATACACACCCATGTTTAAGAGAGAACTCTGCTTTTAAGTGTTAGGTTTTAATGATTCGAAAGAATGGACTACTCATTTTATTCTTTTATGTCATATTGGTGGACATTTATATTGCTTGTTGATGCTCCCTATTGCAAATGAACATTTTCATGTACCCACCTTTTTGCACCTATTGAAAGATTTCTTCCTTCTACTAAAATGACTGGATGATGGGGATGCACAGTTTAAATGTTAAGGAGAATTTGTTAGAAGTGTCAGCAGAGATTCATGTCTTGTTTCTGATTTTAATGGAAATGCAACTGAGGATTGATCATTAAGGATGATTTCATGTTATTTGCTTGTTTTTGAAAAAAAGTTATTTTTCCTTAATTGTTTCTATTCTTTTTTTTTTTTAATTTTGCGGTATGCAGGCCTCTCACTGTTGTGGCCTCTCCCATCGTGGAGCACAGGCTCCGGACGCACAGGCTCAGTAGTTGTGGCTCACGGGCCCAGCCGCTCCGCGGCATGTGGGATCCTCCCGGACCGGGGCACGAACCCGTGTCCCCTGCATCGGCAGGCAGAGTCCCAACCACTGCACCACCAGGGAAGCCCCTATTCCTTTTTTTAAAACAATATTTTTAGACACAAACAGGCATTGGGCTTTATAAAATTTTTGTGTACAGTTGTTCTTTCAATAAGTAGTAATGTTCTTGCAAAAGTAGTTACAATCAGTAGTTAAAGTTCTTGCAAAAGTTTACTTGCAAAAAACCTTCTAGTTTTATTGAATAAAGTTCTAGAGCAAGTAAAATTTAGAACATGTCAGAGTTTTAGAGAAAATCACGATTCAGTTAGAAAAAAGAGGTAAAGAATATGGTGACTGAGCTGTAACATCATAGGATACCAAACAGATTATGACCATGATTCAAAAGGAGAATGAAAAGAGTAAAGAAGTATATATGACTCTTGTCAGAACCAGAATCAGAAATGAAGGTGCGATTACCAAACCAAGGGGAGCCAGAAGAGCAGCATTGGATAAGGTGAACGTAATCTTGCACACTTCCTCAAGGAAGATTTAAAAGGAAAGATGCTGGAGACGGAGTCCCTTTAAAAACGTCCTTTGAAATTATGTTCCATTCTTTGCTTTAATAACATTATCCTTGTATCAGAAAAAAATGTTCTCCAAATAATTCCTGGTGGGATTTTGATTAGAATTGAGTTCATTGATTAATTCATCTTTAAATATTTCAATATGTTACATTTATTTGTGTCTTCTTTTATGTTCTTCAATAATAATATATAATTTCATTTGCAAAATGTTTCACATTTTGGTAAACTTTATCCCATTGTATTTTAGAAAATTTTACTCCTCAACATTTTTCTACTAAAATTTCTGTTTGGTGACTGTTGGTTTAAT
Source organism: Delphinus delphis (assembly GCF_949987515.2). Classification (NCBI taxonomy): domain Eukaryota; kingdom Metazoa; phylum Chordata; class Mammalia; order Artiodactyla; family Delphinidae; genus Delphinus; species Delphinus delphis. Next base: position 83,036,809 of record NC_082696.1, on the reverse strand, counting down.
GGAATGTTACTAAATTTAGCATGTTGACCTGATACCCAGCAATTTTTTGACCTTTCTTATTAATTCTAAGAGTTTGTAGATTCTCTGGGCTCATATGAAGATCATAAATGTCCATTTTCTGCAGAATGTGTCAGTTTTGACTCTTGCTTTATGATTCTCATACCTTTTCTTTACTTTCACTATCATTTTGTCCTGGGGGGGCCTCTAGGACAATGTTGAACAGCAGAAGTAATACCAGATACTCATGCATTGATTTTTATGGACTGCTTGTAAAGTTACACCAATCAGACATGATATTTAGTTTACATTTGTCTGAGGAAGAGGGATAACTATTTTTAATAGACTAAGGAAGTAACTTTCTCCAAGTTTTTCATGTTGCTTTTAGTCATGAATAGACATTAAGGTTTATCAAATACATTTTCTGCATCTATTAAATTTGGTCATATCCTTTATGTGATGAAATAACATTGGTAGATTTTCTAAATGTGGAGCATCATTGAAAAAAACCTTTCTTGTCTATGATATATGAATATTTTAAATAGCCAACTGCAGCAGAAGGTTGGGTTAATTATACTGCATAGTTCACAGTGTGTTATCGATTCCTGCAAGGTTCTCGTCTTTTTAAATTCATCTTTATTTATAAGTTCAACAAGTTTATAACTTTCTTTACATATGATGCCTTAAGATCAAGGTTATACTAGTTTCATAAAATTGGATGATTGTGGATTTTTTTCTGTACTGTGGAACAATGTGTATAAGGATTATCCATTAGTTGAAATTTTTGAAAACAGTCTCTGCAAATACTCCTGGATGAGACACTTATTTTTATTCTTTGATCAATTTTGGTAACTTGTATATTTCTAAATCTTAACAAATTTCTAGGAACATATTGTTTCACTTATGTTTTCAAATTTAGTGACATATTTTAATGATAAATTATGTATTTTAAAGTCACAAATTTATGTGAAGATATATCTATTTTACATTTTTTATATTATGTGAGCTATTATTTTATTTTTGTTTAATCTTGTCAGATATTTTTTGGGTTCTTTTTCAAAACACAGGAAATTATTTTTACTGACCATATCAATTATGTTTTTTTGTTCTTAGTTTCTATTTTATTTAATTACTTTTTCCCTCAATTGTTTCTTTTCCTTACATTTCTTGTATTAATTCTGTCTTCCTTTTTAAACTTATTCCACTGAATGCTCAGAATATTTATTTTCAGTTTTTCATGTTTTCTATTAAATGAGTTTTTGGCTAAACATTTTCCTGGAGGTACTGTACTAGCTGTTTCCTATGTAGTAGGAACTTTTTAAAGGATTATACATGTATTGACTGTTGTTTTACAGAGTCTGTGCCAATTTATACACACAATAGCTCTATGTGTGAAAGTGCATTGTTTTTCAGGACCACGTTATTCCTAGATCTAGAATTATAGATCTTAAAGGCAATTTGCAATTTAATGAACAAAAATAACATATTATTTTTGCTTTAATGCAATTGCTGATGCTTCTTAGAAAAGGCTGTTTTGAACATAATTTTATATTTACTTGATTTATGTTTTCTTGATTGTTTTAATAAACCATTTACCTTACAGATTATTGTTAACAAGTCCATGAAAGGATCCCAGGAAGTAGTCATTTTAAAAATGTTTTTATTATTTCTTGTCCAACTCCTCTTTAGACACTTCACAACCACTACTCCCACTGGAACAATCTCCAAAAGAGATATATCCATAGAAGATTCTCTATAGAAAAAAGTTATAGTTTATCCATGATGCAAATATACAGTCTCTGTTAATGATAAATACATAAATCAACTCCTGATTCAGAGATCAACTTGGTGAAATCTGATTAAGGAACAATAGTTCATTTGTAATACACTGGTTTGTAATCTATGGTTCCCAAGATAAATTGTATCAGCACACCCTTCTTAGGGTTTCTCATATACATGCTGACCCTACATGGTCATATTTGCTAATGCCAGGTGAACTACATTCTCTCTATATTGTCTGTATTCTCTGTAACTCTAGACTTTCTTTAAAATAAAAGTGCTTTTTTAGTTCCTTAATTGTATGTTGCTAGAGGCATAAATTGTTTGTCTTAGCATCTCCACATCGCTGATGTAGAAATGATCGGAGTATATTGGCCCATCTCTTAAGTTTTATGAATTAGAATAAATAACATTACAATACTGATTTAAGTACAATTTGGGAAGTTGTAGTTTAAAAGATTCCAGGGGCAAAGTTGTACATAATCTCTACCTTTAAAATCATAGTGTAATATAATTCTTGGCTGAAAAAATCTGCGGTTCTTTAAACTTAAAAAATTTAAAGTTAAAAATTGGTAGTAGCTGCATATATGATAAAAATCATGGCTGTTATATTTTATATGTCAAAATATTCTAGGTGTTGACAATAAAGAAAAGAAAATTGTAAAAGATTAGTAGCTACAGCAGTTCCACCATGAAGCTTGTGTGTGTGTGTGTGTGTGTGTGTGTGTGTGTGTGTGTGTGTGTGTGTAGCAGATTTCCTCTACACTTCTGAGGTCCTTTTGCTGGTATAATAATCAGATTGACATAAGATGGATTAACAGGAGAAAAACAAATTTAATTTTGTAAGTATGGAAGCCCTATAGGTAAGGGAACTAAGAAGTGACTGAAGCAGGTTGTTGATATACCTTTTTAGATAAAGAATGAAATATGTGTGAAGATTTGATGAAACAAAGGGGTTTTGCTTGGGGTAGCAGATTAATGAAGAAGTAACACGGTTTGTTTAGACAGCTTTCTTGGCCTCAAATTCCCTGTCTCTGGCAATAGGATGCCCTCCATCCCCCTGCCATAGGGAGGATACCTCCCCATTGGAGCTTTGTTTCCTGCTTTCACAGGGACAGAGGAGGGCCAGAGTTTTCTTTTTTTTCCAGCTGTCTCTCCATTAACTTTATTTAAAAAAAATTTTTTTATCTTTATTTTTTTGCGGTACGCGGGCCTCTCACTGTTGTGGCCTCTCCCGTTGTGGAGCACAGGCTCCGGATGCGCAGGCTCAGTGGCCATGGCTCACGGGCTCAGCCGCTCCGTGGCATGTGGGATCTTCCCGGACCAGGGCACGAACCCGTGTCCCCTGCATCGGCAGGCGGACTCTCAACCACTGTGCCACCAGGGAAGCCCCTCCATTAACTTTAATTTAAAATAATCAATATGCCACCTTGGCACATTTGGGGGCAGCCTGCCCTGAGCCACAGGACATGTAACATTGGACAGGAGAATCTGTATTAAAATATCATGCTTGTTATATTTTAGAATCTCTGCCTCACAGTAAAATTCCTTTTTCTAGAGATAAGACAATTTTCTTCTACAAGACAGGCAAACCCTGTTTTATTGCACTTTTCAGAGAATACTTTTTTACAAATTGAAGGTTTGTGGCAACCCCACTTGAAGCAAGTCTGTGGGTGCCATTTTTCCAATAGCATTAGCTGATTTTGCGTCTTGGTTACATACTGGTAATTCTCATAGTATTTCGAATGTTTTCAATTATCGTGTTTGTTACAGTGATCTGTGATCAGTGATCTTTGATGTTACTATGGTAATCGTTTGGGGGCACCACGAACCATACCCATATAAGATGGCAAACTTAATTGATAAATGTGTGTGTTCTGACTGATCCACTGACTGGCTGTTCCCTGTCTCTCTCCCTCTGCTTGGGACATAGCAATATTTTATTAGGACAGTTAATGACCCTACAAGGAGACACAGCAGTATTTGTATTAGGACAATTAATCACCCTACAAGTGTTCAATTGAAACTAAGAGTCACATGTCTCTCATTTTAAATCAAAAGCTAGAGATGATTAAGCTTAATGAGGAAAGCATGTTGGAAGCCAAGACTGGGCGAAAAACTAGGCCTCTGTGCCAAACAGGTAGACAAGTTGTGAATCTTGAAGGAAATTAATAAAAGTGCTACCCTAGTGAACACATGAATGATAAGAAAGCAGAACAACCTTATTGCTGATATGGAGAAAGTCTTAGTGGTCTGAGTAGAATATCAAACCAACATACACTTAAGCCAAAGCCTAATCCAGAAGAAGGCCTCCACCCTCTTCAATTTTTTGAAGGCTGAGAGATGTGAAGAATCTGCAGAAGGAAAAGTTTGAAGTAGCAGAGGTTAGTTCATGAAGTTTAAGGAAAGAAGCCATCCGCATAACATAAAAGTGCAAGGTGAAGCAACAAGTGCTGATGTAGAAGCTGCAGCAAGTTACCCAGAAGATCTGGCTAAGATAGTGAAGGCAGCTATACTAAACAATAGACTTTCAGTGTAGTTGAAACAGCCTCAAATGGAAGAAGATGCTGTCTAGGACTTTCATAGCTAAAGAGGAGAAGTCAATGCCTGGCTTCAAAGCTTCAAAGCTTCAAAGGACAGGTTGACTCTCTTGTTAGGAGCTAATGCAGCTGGTGACGTCAAGTTGAAGCCAATGCTCGTTTACCATCTGAAAATCCTAGGGCCTTTAAGAATTATGCTAAATCTACTCTGCCTGTGCTCTATTAATGTAACAACAGAGTCTGCATGACAGCATGTCTGTTTACAACACTGTTTACTGAATATTTTAAGCTCATTGCTGAGACCAACTGCTCAGAAGAAAAGATTCCTTTCAAAATGTGACTGCTCATTGACAATGCACCTGGTCACCCAAGAGCTCTGATGGAGTGGGATTCATGTCGTTTTCATGCCTGGTAACACAACATCCATTCTGCCGCTCATGGATCAAGGAGTCATTTTGACTTTCAAATTTTATTAAATAAGAAATACATTTTGTAAGGCTATAGCTGCCTCAGTTAGTGATTCCTCTGATGGATCTGGGCAAAGTCAACTGAAAACCTTCTGGAAAGGATTCATCAGTCTAGATGCCATTAAGGACATTTGTGATTCACGGGAAGAGGTCCAAACATCAACATTAACAGGGAATTTAGATCGATTTCAACCCACCTGGATGACTTGGAGGGACTCACTCGTCAGCGGAGGAAGTCACTGCAGATGTGGTGGAAACAGCAGGAGAGCTAGAACTAGAAGTGGAGCCTGAGATGTGACTGGATTTCTGTAATCTCCTGGTAAAACTTGAATGGATGAGGAGTTGCTTCTTATGGACGAGCAGAGAATGTGGGCTCTTGACATGGAATCTACTGTTGGTGAAGATGCTGTGAAGACTGTTGAAATGACAGCAAAAGTTTTAGAATATTAACATCAATTTAGTTGACAAAGCAGGGACAGGGTTTGAAAGGATTGACTTCGATGTCGAAAAGAAGTTCCACTGCGGGTAAAATGCTGTCGAACAGCATTGCAGGCTACAGAGAAATCGCTCGTGACAGGAAGAGATGCAGCAAACGTCACTGCTGTTTCATTTCAAGAAACTGCCGCAGTCACCCCAGCCTCAGCAGCCAGCACCCTGATCAGTCAGCAGCCACCAGCATCAGGGCAGGACCCTCCACCAGTAAAACTATTGCAACTTGCTCAAGGCTCAGATGATGGTTAGCAGTTATTAGCAATAAAATATTTTAAAATTAAGGTATCGATACATTGTTTCTTAGGCATAATGCTATTGCACACTTAATAGACTACACAGTATAGTGTAAGCATAACGTTTATATGTCCCGGGAAACCAAAAATTGTGTGTGACTTGCATTATTGCAAGATTCACTTTGTCGCAGTGGTCTGGAGCCAAACTCACAATATCTCTGAGGTGTGCCTGTATAGAAGAATGAGTAACACTTTACCAGGTAGACAAGAAAAGACAGACATTCCAAAAGAACTTGCTTTATTTTGATATTCACTTCATTGTTGTCAGGAACTGAACCTGCAGTATCTCTGAGGTGTGCCTGTATTTCAGTTTCTTTCTTAGTGACAGTATGCAATCTCCTTTAGGTTAAAGAAGATGAAAAACAAATATGTGTATTCCTTGTCAAAACTTAAAAAACATTTATCTAATTCAACTAAAAAAATACACAAAACACAAATGCCAATTTTTTTCCCATTCTTATTGCAAGCCTTTCTTTGTGAAACAAGTTCATTTGATATATGGCATAATTAAACTTATAGAAGACATTTCAACCCATATTAAGTACTCTAGCATAGTGGTTCATAATGCGTTTGTAATATATTGATATGAATTTTGGATCTAGCATAATCTCAGGAATATTGTTCTTGAAAATATTCAATATTCAAAATTAAGTTCTAAATTGTATGAAAACAAATGGGACATGTAGCAGTATTTTCTCTTGTGTTTAGGAAATAAAGTTCTGATAAAAATGTTTGAAATCATTCTTATTAAAGAAGTTTAAAAGTATAGCTATCAATCAGGTAAGAACTAATTTCTAAACCCTTTGTCCTCTTAGTCTAGACGGGGGAAACTGAGAATTGACCCCTGAGAGAATGCCTTAAATTTTTAATGACTTCCTATTGAAATTAACTGAAGCTCAATCATTAAAAACATGGCATGGCATATCTTTATTCATTCAGTATTTCAACTTACTCTGGCTGTCTTCATTTTGAACTGACAAACACTGTCTTTATCATCCTAATAGAATGAGAAAAAGAGATCTGCATACTTTGTTTTCTGCTGTTTTGTACACAAACCTCAGTAAATGGATTCTGAGACTTCATTCTCATTTTTATGCCAGGGCTCTTATTGATTCTTTAGCCAGTAAGACAGAAACTCTGGAAGGAATACATGAAGAGAACAGCAACACTGTCTGATAAGTGGTTGCCAGAATCACTGATGTTGTAATTTTGGTAACCCACGTCTCTGTCTCAAGTTATAAGGTCGGAGATACGTAGACCCTCTTTTCATCACTTTATGTGTTATCTGTAGCCTTTTTTGCCTGTCATTAGCACCTGCTTGGTTCATGAATGTTGAGTGAAAGTTCTGTTACACTGATTAAGTGAAGAGTGTGGCCATGAGTGGATCATAGTGAATTATCTTAATATTGAATTTCTACTTTTACTATGTAAACTTTTATTATAATTATGGAAATGTTTTGATTTCCACATGTTAGTTTTTGGTGACTTCAAAAACAGAATAATTGGAACGTGTAAAATTTCTTTTCCTTAAGAGGTTGAAAAGTGAGCAGTAATAAAAATCAAATACCCAAGGTATGCATATGATACGATTTGATTCACCACTTACTGAACACCTATAATGTGTCAAGACCATGCTGGGTGCTGAAAGGTTTATAAACAAGAGCTGTGCCCATGTTCATATGTAGATTACATTCTAATAGAAGAGGTTTAAATGTAGGCAGCTATTGTATTTTTAACGCCTAATGTGATAACAGCCATGTTCATCCACTCATCCAATAAGTTTTTTTTGTTTTGTTTTGTTTTGTTTTGTTTGCGGTACGCGAGCCTCTCACTGTTGTGGCCTCTCCCGTTGCGGAGCACAGGCTCCAGACGTGCAGGCTCAGCGGCCATGGCTCACGGGCCCAGCTGCTCTGCGGCATGCGGTATCCTCCCAGACCGGGGCACAAACCCGTGTCCCTTGCATCGGCAGGCGGACTCTCAACCACTGCGCCACCAGGGAAGCCCAATAAGTATCGTTTGAGTGCTCATTCTTGAGTCCAGGTTCTGAGGATACAACAGTGAATGAAACAAAGTCCCCGTGCTCAGGGAACTTACTTTCTCACAAGGAGAGACAGATAACGTACAAGCAAACAAGCAAGTTATTAATATCATGTGGTTTCAGATACCACGAAGAAAAATACAGCAGCGTAAGGAGATGGACAGTGGTGTGCTCTTGATGTGCTTAGCTGGATAAGATGTATAGAGAAGAGTTCTCTGATCCCCTTGGCACCTGACTGGCAGGGGAGGGAGAGGTTGCAGCACAGAAAAGATAAGTTGAACTTGAGGGAGAAGAGGTTGTTTTCCAGGCACTGTGGATCAGACTGCATGGGGTCCTGCGTGAGTGCTTGGGGATGGAGTGTGGCCTCCTGAGGGCGTGGGAAACCTTTAACAGCTCTGCTTATGCTTGCTTCTATTTATAAGCAGAGGATGCCTGTGAGGAGAGCTGTACTTAGAAGTGGAGAAGCGTTCCACTTCACTTTGTGGGAGGAATTAGAGCAGGAAGATCCCACTGAGGTGGATCAGTTCGGAAGGCGTAGCAACTCCCCAGGCAAGCGAGAAGTGGATGGTCACAGAGCGGACTGGCCCGTAGTATTGCAGATGCAGAGCTGAAAAGGCTTGCAGCTGGGTGTGTGCATGGGGGAGGGAGGAAGGATCGGGGTATTGGGGGGGCTTCTGAAGGTTTCCTGAGCCTGAGTCCAGGAAGGGATGGTGAAACCATGAAGAGAGTTATGGAAAATGGATATGGGAGCAGGTTTCTGGAGCTGTGACAGGTAATTTCCGATGGAGACTTTTGAAGTAATGATAGGGCTCTTGATTTGAGGTATCCAGGAATCTCATGCAGCTATGGGCCAGATTTCGGAAGAAAGTGTGAAATTCAAGATGCATATTTGGAAGTAAAGATGTTCAGCATAAAAATGGAATAGCTGGGACATGTGATTTAAAAAAAAGAACAAAAGTGTCAGTAATGAATTACCATACCGGTAACCAATTCTGAGAGATGTTACTCTATCAGTTACTCTAATGTGAAAAGTCAAGACATTTGAAATGGAATAAAACTAAGGCAGCTCGGGCTAGTGTAGGCAAAGATAGCTCTATATTAGTTAGGAATAGTAATTACAGACATGACACAAGTAGCTATTTATAGCTTGTTAAAAAATTTGCATACATTGTCTCATTCTTTCCACGACAACAACCTGTGGGTTCACTATGACATTCTCATTTAACAGAGAAGGAAGTTAAGGTTTAAAGAAACTGACCAATTTCCCAAAGTTGCCCAAGTCATATGTAGCAGAGTTAGGACTCAAGGCCAGCTCCTTATGCTACTGTTTAATGGAAAGACTACAGATTCCTTCTTCTGTCTTGTGCTGTGCTCACAGCACTGATGTCATCCTAAACACTGCCAACTCCCTAAATTAGGACACATCAGTGAAACCAATACCAACCTGTTGTTCAGTTCACAAACCTTGATAGAACCCAATTAAGTTAGTTCATATTAGTGCATAGTGAGATCGTTTGTGTTCATTACTGTGTTCATTCATTCAACACACATCTATTGATTTCTGTGCGTTGGGCAGTGTACTCACTTGAGAGGATCAAAAATGCATGAGGTAGAAATTAATCCAAATGCACAGAGGAATAAGCAGGCAGTTATAAGGACCATGTGGTTAGCTCTGTCCCGGGAAGTGTGTGATGCCGTGACAACCCAGGAGTAATGTGGAGCCCAGATTCAGAGGGTCAGGGAAGACTTCGCATGGGAGGTGACACTGTTACAGAACCCAACTTGGGTCCTCTCGCCCGAGTGCTCAGTAAAGTCCATCTGCTGACACCCGGTCATGGTGAAGGAAAGTACAGCAGTTACTGCAGGTGCCAAGCAAGGAGAACGGGCAGCTAGTGCTCAAAACACCCAAACTCCCCGATGGGTTTCAGGGAAGCATTTTGACAGGCCAGGTGAGGGAGGAGCATCCCAGGGTTGTGTGATCAGCTCGGTCACAGTTCTCTGGTTGGTTGATGGTGAGGTAACCAGGCGGTGTCACAGGGCTTAACGTCATCAGTCCTCAGGCTCCAGTAGGTCTGGGGGCTACATGCTCATGGTCATCAGGTAGTTAACTTCTTCCATTGGTAGGGGTTGAGCGTGTGTAACGCAGCTCAGGAATGTGTACCAGACACCATCATCTGGGTGCTACAGGGCGGGGCTAAAGCCGAGGATATGGGAGAGGGGTCCATCCCGGGAAGGCCCCATAGGGTCCTGCTGGTTATGGTATCTAAGCTGAAATCAGAAGTGTGATGTGATGAGTTGGGTTTATTAAAGAGGCAGCAAGATCTGAAGATGGGAAGGCCTAAGAGGGAACAGTGTTGTTGGAGCATAAAGGGTCAGGTGGTGGGGTGTCCACATGCGAACTCAAAGAGGTAAGAGGCAGAAGGAAAAGTGGGGCCTTGACACCTAAATTACAAGTAAATTTGTAAAACTATATGCGATGGATTCTCTCTATAAAGAGGACAGAGTAATGTCTAATACATTTCAGGTTTCTATCAAGATTTTATTTTAAGTTTGTAATGCCTACTGTTAAATTTTAATTTTTCTGGAAAATGGTTTTGTGTGAACTAAGGTATTCCTGAATAAGTGAAGTATCCTTGTGATTCTCTATATTATTGTCTGTTAAGTCATTGGTCCTAAGAAAGCAGAGGGCATGTAGGGAGCAGGACGGACTGGATTCAGAATTCTAATAATCTATTTTGTGCATTTTTTTTTTTGCGGTACGCGGGCCTCTCACTGTTGTGCCCTCTCCCGTGGCGGAGCACAGGCTCCAGACGTGCAGGCTCAGCGGCCATGGCTCACGGGCCCAGCCACTCCGGGGCATGTGGGATCTTCCCGGACCGGGGCACGAACCCGTGTCCCCTGCATCGGCAGGCGGACTCTCAACCACTGTGCCACCAGGGAAGCCCCTATTTTGTGCTTTTTAATGCCATTTTTAGACAGAATAATGCTGAATTTTCCACTTTGCCTCCTTTCCTTTTTTGGGGGGTATGGAATCACTGAAGTTTTGATTGAACTTTCTTAGTATTGGTATACTCAAGATCGCTTTCAGAAATATGTGAATTTAGCTCTAACAGCCTCAGAATGAAACTAGATTAATTTCCCCCAATTTTGCTTTTGTTGTTACACAGGCTTTTAAATACTTTTAATTACAGGAAAAGGATTATGGACACTGGGCATGCAGTGGCATGTGGCCTTCTTATGTTTATTGTTATCTTCTTTTCCAGTGATACTTCTGTTCAGGAAAAGATCATGCTTCACAGACACATTTGTTTCTCAGAAACATTTCTGAAGATGCGAAATACAATAGGAGGCCTGGGACTCTATCCCAGTTGGCTCCCCAAATAGGTTATTTTGAAACATTTTTCACCCACATGAATGTTACAACAGTAACATTTTATCAACAAGTGTATTTATCATAGCAGTAAACACACTTCCAGCAAAAAACCTGTTCAGGATTGAACAAATATATTCCAGCCCCTAAGCAAAATCCTGCTCTATAAATATGCCCTTATCTTGTAAGGTTTTGGGAAGAGGAGTTCTGGAAGAGAGCTTTTTTTTTTTTTTTTTTTTTTTTTTTTTGCATAGGCAAGAGACATATCAGTTTGTTAAGAGAGTAATTGGGCAGGAGACAGGGAGGTCTGGGGAATGGGGAGAGAAAGGCTCATGACTAATACAGCCTCACCTGTAAAGCAGGGATAAGAACCTTTCTCATGAGGATTAAATGAGATAAGTTCCACAAACCCTTACTTCTGTGCCTCTCACAAGCTAATTGCTCAGGGGAAAAAAAAAAAAAAAAGTGTTCATTTTCCTTCCTTCATCCATTTGAACTCCAGTCTGCATTTCGTTGTGGCTCCTGACATGGAGCAGGGGTGGGAATGGGGAGTTAGTGCCTTTTTGCCTTTCTTTGACCTGAGGGGACACCGCCACTGCTCCAGGGGCACAGAACATGGCTGCCTCTGTACATCATGTAACGTTTATGGGCCCTTGGCCGCTGCAGTTCCCTGGAGACGGCCATGGGGAGTGCAGACCAGACAGTGCCTTCTTTAGGGAGAAGACAGTAGGATTAAGTCAGGAACTTCAATCCTCCGTGCAGACAGCAGCTGGAGGCCCCCAAGCCTCATTCTTAGCCTCGATACCCAAGATTAAAATGAGTTCATGTTTCTAAAGCCCTCAGAACAGTGGCTGCCCAAGCATGTAACTCTTCCAGATAAAATAAAAGTCAGAAACCAAGACTTCTCTCAGATTTCACCCATGACAGATAAAGATAGCAAGATTGCTTTGGGGGCCTCTCATCTCCTTTTATCCGCTCTGGTCCCAGATTTCTTTACTTGAGCCACCGCTAATTATGACCTAACCTTGGCAAGCATCCTCTTCTAGAGCTCCTCAGTTCATTTTGAATCCAGCCAGCCTGGCTGCCCAAAGAATTTCTTTTTCTCTTTTTCTTTTCTTTCTTTCCCTTAAAATAAACACCTAGCTGATTTATTATAAAAACATTTGATTCGTATAGCATTTATTCAGTATTAGACTTTACTTTTGTTGTTTTCAGCGGTGTGATAGATAAGGATTTGGAGGTCAAGGGTCCCACCTTGTGCTGTGTCCCTCTAGCATAGGTTAACGTGGCTGAGTATTTTCCTTACACGCTGTAGTACATAGAGAGCACGTGTTCAGTTATGATCCAGAGGTTGGGACAAACACAGACTCCGTTACCTCGATAGCTTCTGCTTATCACACTGCCCCCCACTTAATGGCCATTTCACTGCTAATAGTACCTCAATTTAAATTGGACACAAAAAATAAGGAGGTAAGGGACTAGGAATTGACACTTTATTCCTGGTCAGAACATCTAATAAAAGCTTTAGTGCAAAGAGTTGTGATATTAAAAAAAAATTGCTTTGGAAAATTAAGTCAGCGCTGCTCTTCTTAACCCTCTACCATAGATAACTGAAAAGGGGTTACATATAATGATCTTTAAAAGTAAGCTATAGTTTCACCTGCCCGGAGTGGCTGACAAATAGATGAAGGACTGGAAAGCAGGCAACGGATGGAGTGGTTGACCTCTCTGGCATCCTTCAAGTCCCCTGATTCCATGATTTGAATGCATAATTTCACATGCATTTATTCAGAGTTATGTGCGCCCAGACTGCTTTCTGCTAAATGCAGACTCCCACTCTTAAACATTGGAGACAGAAAGAAGCCTGTTAACTGACATTTGCAATTTCAGGATGGCACCGTGTAGGAGAGGGAACTGCCAATCATTTCTGCCAACATCACTCTCCAGGGGAGTCTGAAGGAAGCTGGCTTGGTCCAATTAAAAGAAGCAATTATGAGTAATGGAAAGTAAGCAAACCTAGGAAGAATGATACTGCCGATTATAGTGCGTGCTCACAGTGAAAGGCTGTAGTCTGATGAGTATTACCTTTGTTTCTAAAGCTATTAATCTACTTTGATTCTACTGCAGATTTTCATAGGAAGTAATCAAAAAGAAATCATTAACCTTCATTTCATAAGTAAATAAAATTCACAGTAGTGGAAAAATTAAAATCTCTCTTTTTTTTAACATCTTTATTGGAGTATAATTGCTCTACAATGGTGTGTTAGTTTCTGCTGTATCACAAAGTGAATCAACTATATGTATATACATATATCCCCATATCTCCTCCCTCTTGCGTCTCCCTCCCTCCCACCCTCCCTATCCCACCCCTCTAGGTGGTCACAGAGCACCAAGCTGATCTCCCTGGGCTGTGTGGCTGCTTCCCACTAGCTATCTATTTTACATTTGGTAGAGATTCACACAATTATTTTTCTAGACGTTTTATTAATAGTCTCCTGAATACCTTGAGAATCACCATTGATGAGATATTTTTTTTGTCTCATAATAGGTTTTAAAATGTTTCAAGCCATTTTTACAGCCATTCTAATGTGTGTGATTTAATTTATATTTAAAGACTTACAGTTCATTTCTTTCTTTCATTGGCAAATATGATACTGGTGTTTCTTGTAATAATTATAAGAGCTATAATATAAAACATTTAAAAACAATGGTGAAACTCTAACTTTTTCTTTTAACATCTTTATTGGAGTATAATTGCTTTACAATGGTGTGTTAGTTTCTGCTGTATAACAGAATGAATCAGCTATACATATATCCCCATATCTCCTCCCTCTTGCGTCTCCCTCCCACCTTCCCTATCCCACCCCTCTAGGTGGTCACAAAGCACCGAGCTGATCTCCCTATGCTATGCAGCTGCTTCCCACTAGCTATCTATTTTACATTTGGTAGTGTATATAAGTCCATGCCACGCTCTCACTTCGTCCCAGCGTCCCCTTCCCCCTCCCCGTGTCCTCAAGTCCATTCTCTAGTTCTGCATGTTTATTCCTGTCCTGTGCCTAGGTTCTTCAGAACCATTTTTTTTTTAAGATTCCATATATATGTGTTAGCATATGGTATTTGTTTTTCTCTTTCTGACTTACTTCACTCTGTATGACAGCCTCTAGGTCCATCCACCTCACTAAAAGTAACTCAATTTCATTTCTTTTTATGACTGAGTAATATTCCATTGTATATATGTGCCACATCTTCTTTATCCATTCATCTGTCGATGGACACTTAGGTTGCTTCCATGCCCTGGTTATTGTAAATAGAGCTGCAGTGAACGTTGTGGTACGTGACTCTTTTTGAATTATGGTTTTCTCAGGGTATAGAAAAAACTGCCTAGCAAGCACATTACTACTGGACACTCTTCTAGCCATGTAATTTTTCTTTGCAGGAAAATACCATTTGAACAGTGATGTCAGCTGAGAAGTACTTGAATTAGGTCAATTTTCTACAGGGCCTTTGGGTTAGGAAAAATATATAAAGTATTACATTGTGACCCATTTAGCTACTTGATTATAGAAAATATTACAAAACAGCCTAGCAGACCTACTTTTTTTTTTCCTGTTGAATCTATAATATGTGATAATTACTTTTGTGATGTAATGCAATTCAATTGTCGTAAAATGTAGACTTTGCCAAGCTCCATGTTTATGCCTCCCCTTATGTGCAGGGGAAATTGAACCATGCACTGTAATGGTGCATAAGTGTATGTTATCTCCAAAAGCATAGTGGTATTTTTACCACTGCTGACAAACTTTGTGGTAAATTAATTGGTTTTAGTTCACTTGCACAATGATGCAATTAACACATATCTGTAGACATCAACATTTTGGTTGTAATACCTGAACAAAAAAATATGCCTGACCCAAAATTCTGGAAGAAATGTAGAAATTTTTTTTCCAAATAATTTTCCTTCTCTAAATCTCTCTATACTTGGATCATACAAGATAAATATATATTAGGGAAGCAAAGTACAAACTCATATTACCTACCAGTGATAATCAGAATAAGTAAATAATCTGTGATAAAAGGCACAGTATCAAGGAGGAAAATGTCTTTGGACACATGAAAAAAGTGGCGGCAAATGGCTAAAAAAAGAAACACAAGCTTCTTTAATACTGGAAAGCTGCTAATGGGACCAAAGGGCATAGGGAACAATTAATCGATCTCTCCAGGAAGTAAGAAAACTACTAAAGATAAGCATGATATGCTAACATCTACCTACAGAAAAGATTTTGAACCATCCATCAAAGGGGTTTACAGATGACTTCCAACTAAGAGGAGTTGAAGGTCCAGAAGACTCATGCACAGAAATGTACAACAGTTTGTTTCAAAAATACAAAATTGAAAGCTGAAGCTAAAGGTTGATTTAGGTGATGTCCAGAGCATGCTGAAAAATGCTACCTTGACAAGCAAGGTAAAGCCAGATCATCCTGATCTAGTTAGTTTAGCACATCCTAAAAGCAACGCACCCACAAAGCGAAAGAGGCCAGCGCCCCATTCGGTTTCTGTAGGTGAAAGGCTACAAGCATGAGTCTGCCCATTCTTACCTATGGAGCTTGCCCTTTAGCCCTTCATGGACATCACATCAGGCATCCTGAAGTAGATGCTATTTCATTAGCATCACTTACTGCCAGAGAATGACAAGGTCTTGAAGTAGGGCCAAGCCACTGGCATGAGAGATGTGTTAGGTTCCGGACTGGATTTCCCAGGAATAGACGAGAGCTATCTAGCCTGGTCCTTGCTAAAGGCTGCTGTGAGAGAGAGACAGATGGAAAGGTTTCATACACCCCATGTTGCTGGGCAAAACTAGATTTTAAAAGAGCCCTTTATCACCACAAAAAAGACAATTCCTTGAAGCTTGCTCACTACACGTGCCTGCGTTCTAACTTAGTTCTACGACAGTACGTCGTCAGGACATATTAACTTTCCAAATGAAAAATTTGAGGCAATTTTTAGCTATGAAGCAGAGGTATATTTAGAATACTAACCAAATCCAGATAGTGACTGTAACCACATACTTGAACACATTCTATGTTCTGTAAGTTTGTTTTCAACTCTCAGTGTCAGGTAGCAGAAGCTTAGGTCAGTATTCAAAATATTTTTAATTTGTGCAGTTCCAATTGTTTGCTTTTGTATTTTTGCAGAACACTTGTGATGAGTTTGTACAAAACACCTACACTTCGTTTCTTATGGAATCAGCCTGTATATTGGTCAGTATTCCCCATCACAGAAAATACCAGAATTACATACTTCTATATCCAAAATATTACCACCAACTCCCTCCCACGCCCCTTTATTTTTCTGGTCCTGATGCGGGACTGCCATCTGGTGGAACAGGGAAGGCACTTCTGGCTTGGACCTCATCAAAACCTGATCATGGTTTCTCAGGTTTCTGAAGGGTGAGTATAACAAATGGAGTTGAATCTACAGTGAAGAAACAAGACAATGATAAGGATCACCGCAGCTAAGACCATCACTGAGGGCTGCACTGGTTATGATGGGGGTGAACTGGTGAGAAGAGATCGCTCTCCCAACTTTATTGTCAAGATTTTTTTTAATTATATATATTTATTCACAAACAGCGCATGCACACACACATGTTATATGTACGTGTGTGTGTGTGTGTGTGTGTGTGTGTTTGTTAGACAAGGTAAAGAACATCTCAGTGGAAACGAAGTGCATTTAAAGCTAGAGCAGATACAGCAAAGTTACCTCCCCAAAAACGTACACCCCCCCGCAAGGCCCCCTCCCTAGAGTCCTTAACAGGGCCCCACAGTGGCCATATGATGCTGCCGGAGCAACATGGGGTCTGTGAAGCCCTGGAGGCTTCAGTTCTTGCTGTGTATCCTTGTGACCCTCAGGGATAACATGGACATTGCAGAAGAATTGCACATCATGGAGGACTGGGGAGGGAATCTTCGTCAAGACTTGGCGCACCTGATCTTGAACTAAAATCAGTATCAGTCATCCATGGGAAGAGAGCAGAGTCAGTGCCCAGGTATTTCAGAATAATAGGTCTACCTCTGACTTCCTAGCTTTCAGGAAGCAAAGGGCTTCTTGTGAGCCAAGCACTGTGCCAAATTCATCCAAGCTAATCACAGACGTCAAACATGTGGTGGTACTTTATATGAGGCGCAGAAAGGCTAAGAACGTTCCCAGCCAGACAGTAGCATTGATGCTGTATGTGGTGCGCCCCCAGCAGCTCTTTACATCTGAGGGAGGGGTTGAGAGGGAGCCTGCTGACTTCTTACTTTCCCTGCTTCTCGCCCAAGCTGTGCCTGTGTGTCGCAGTAACATTTTGGAAGGAGATAAAGCCCCAGGACAGATACTTTCATATCCTATAGAGCAGTTTCCCTAAGAGTATGTTTGTTTCTTTGAAAGTGACGTCTTCGAGCTTGAAGAATTCCGTTGAGTCCAAGAAAAGGATGCCTGTATGTTTTTTCATCTGGAGGAAAGTCAGGATGGCTGTCAGAACTTACATAATCATGTTCCCTGTCAGTGCCGGGCTCGAGGCATCCTTCTGAGTAACTGCGGGCATCACCAGACTCTGGGAGGAACCCATCCCTAAGGGTCCATCCCCAAACATCTACATGGTTAAGAATGGAACTGTGCTATTTGTCCAGATGTTTTCCCAGTCCTCAAACAAGCCCTACATATCAACCAAGAGGTAAATATCAATGGGAAGTGGTCAGAGCCTCACGTTTGATAGGAATGTGGTCTGTTTGAAATTTTGAAAAGCGAGTTGTGGGTATTTGTTGACCAGTTGTCCTTGAATGTTCCTGAGGAGTGAGTAAACTTCAATCAGAGGAGTTTAAATTGCTTGAAACCCATGGCCAAGTGAAGGATGGTTCAGAAAAGACTGTAGAACATCTTCCAAATGGTAAAAGGCCTGAGGAGGAAAATGTGGTAATATATGAGAGCATAATGTCTTGATGGTGAATGTTTGTGGAGTGATACGAAAATGCATAAGTAGCTTGGTCACGTAGCAGAGCAAGAATTTTGTTTCTAATTTCATCGAGACCTTTTTTTAAAAAAAGTATTTATTTTATTTTTGGCTGCGTTGGGTCTTCATTGCTGCGCGCGGGCTTTCTCTAGTTGGCGGCGAGCGGGGGCTACTCTTCATTGCGGTGCGAGGACTTCTCGTTGCGGTCGCTTCTCTTGTTGCGGAGCATGGGCTCTAGGTGCATGGGCTTCAGTAGTGGTGGCACACGGGTTCAATAGTTGTGGCGCACGGGCTTAGTTGTCCCGCAGCATGTGGGATCTTCCCAGACCAGGGATCAAACCCGTGTCCCCTGCATTGGTAGGCAGATTCTTAACCACTGTGCCACCAGGGAAGTCCCAGACAGTCCTTTTAAGAGTACAAAGTCTGCACTTCAAATTTTAATGGATTTTTTCCTGTATACATCCCCTTGGCATATGAAATACTGTCTTTTTTTCTTTAGCTTTTTATTTTGAATTAAATAGTTTTGGTTTTATAAGAAGATGCAAAATTAGTACAGAGTTCCTAGCTTCTCCAGTGATGACATCTTACATAACCAGAATATATTATCAAAACAAGGACATTGACATTGGTACACTACCATTAACTATAGACTTTATTTGAATTTCACAATTATGCAGTTTAAAAAAAACATTTATCATGTCTTAATGATTGTTTTTAAAATTATTGTGTTTCAGATAGCTGCTTTGTAATATGTCTTAATTCAGAACTCAAAAATTTACTTGAAAATTGGATTTCCTAAGCAAAGCTTTCCTATCTGCATATATGTTTTGCTTTTGCTTTTGCTTTTGCGTTGTTCTCAAATAGGCAGATACTATAACCTGCCGTTGCATGAATTCTTATGGAGTTTGATGTGATTGCTCTTCTTCAAAATTAAGACTTGGAGAACGTCTAAGGTGGCTGTCTTCCAAGTGGTTCCTCGTCTTCCGTAAAATCATAATTTTCACTGTTTCTATCTGTGTCTTCTGACTTACGAGCTCATAGGAGCTCTGCAATGCCAAGCTCAGTTATCTCTTGGACTTTGTCCTCCCCTTTATTCAACTGTGCAAATTACAGGCATGATGTCATTGGAAGACATCGGTATCGTTTGGAACATTGCTGCTATAGATCAGTGAAACTAAGCTGTTCCTTTGCAACTGAAAATGCTAAGAGAAAAATGTTACATTTGTGCAACCATTTATAGTTTCAGAATACTTTCATGATCAGGATTTTCCTGGATCCCACACAACTACCCTGTGAAACAGGCAGAGCAAATGTTTTATTATCTCCACTTAAGCTTTGTGGGCCCCTGCGACTATAATCAGACCCATTCAGAAAAAAACTGGGTGCAGCCGGGAAGGCATATTTGTACCAGATAAATCAATAGAGGATATTTATTTATTTATAACATCTTTATTGGAGTATATTTGCTTTAAAATGGTGTGTTAGTGCTTTATAACAAAGTGTGTCACTGCTGTATAACAAAGTGAATCAGTTATACATATACATATATCCCCATATCTCCTCCCTCTTGCATCTCCCTGCCACCCTCCCTATCTCACCCCTCTAGGTGGTCACAAAGCACTGAGCTGATCTTCCTGTGCTATGAGGCTGCTTCCCGCTACCTATCTATTTTACATTTGGTAGTGTGTATGTGTCCATGCCACTCTCTCACTTTAATATGGAGCATTTAAAATAGGTTGGTTAGAATTAGATGGAACAGCTACAGGAATAACCATGGGAAAATGAAGCAAGCAGGTTGACAAGCACCAGAAGCTGTCTGCCTTCGCTGGAGAAGCAAAAAGCAGAGATGGGGTGACTGGGTCCCAGGAAGCAGAGGTACCAGGTTAAACCAGTGGGTGCACCAGCCAAACTTAGCCAAAGCCTACTGTCTGGGCAGGGGGAGAAACATAGTTTCACACCCACATGTATTCCAAGCAGAAGAAAGGAAGAGTGGGGAGCGAATCTGAGAGCAAAAGTGCCAAATAATGTTGGACCAGGTGTACTTCTCATTTTTAACAGAGATACCACCTGATGGCTTGTTGCTGAGCGCAAAGGTCAGGGATGAAGTGCACATTATCTCTGCTGGGAAGAGATGATCAGTTTTGTAGGAAGCGGCCATCAAATAAACAACAACGACTATCCTTATTGCTGCTGCCAACTCGTATTTACTACCCAATTACATTCATTGAGCACTCCGTAGGTGCCAGGAATGATAATAAATTATTTAAATGTAGTTCCTCATTTAACCCTTTGAGTTGTGTTTATTATTCCCATTTTACAGATGATGAAATTGAGGCTTTCAGGGGTTAGGTGTATTGCCAAGGGTCACAAGGCTGCATAGCAAAGATTCTGACCTAGACCATCTGAATCTAAAATCCTATATGGCCTCCCTACGTATGATAAAGTGTTCAAAGTTTTAGGATTTTTTCTGTGTCCAGGGTATAGGGTAGGTACAAAAGAATAAGTGACCAGTTTGTCCCGGGGGCAGGGGAGACTTCAGAGGAGACAGTACAGTCAAGTACTTGGAATAGGAGTGAGGGTTTCTCCAGGGGAACCAAAAGGCAGGGGCGGTCAGAGCACAGAACAGTGGTGACAGCCCTGAATAACATTTCTGAGAGCCTGGAAAACTTGGCTACTAGCAGGTAACACGGGGCTGTTGGAGCCCAGCGTGGGAAGAGGACTGTGGTAAGAGAAAAGGTGATGAAGCCAGGAGCCACGTGAGAACCGTGTCATATTCAAGAGACACTTCATCCAGGAGAAAGTGGGAAACTGTTGCTGATTGTATGCTGTGGAGAGTCCTGGACAGTTTTGCTTTAGAAGATCTCCCCTGCTTGCAGTTAGGCAGCTATTACGACATGTTCATATCATACTTAATCATTGTTCTGGGACTGGGTAGATGTCAGAAGATGTCCTGAAAAAACAGACTGGAACTTAAGTGTTATGCTAGTCAAGTAGAAATGCCACCAGCTTCATCTGACCACTGACCGTTCTTTGTTAACTTCATCATTGTAAATCGATTTTACTGAAAAGAGGTTGGTGATATTTGAGTAGGCTTCTGCTATAAGTGCTTGATTGAGCTCTTTATTAACTTGGTTCAAAATTATCTCTCATTATTCTGTTATGATTATGTCATGTATTTATTTAAAGAAATTAAATTTCCATATAATTCCCCCAATTTTTCTGTGAATTGTGTTTTCCTTTTGTATCTGCATGCACATTTATAACTTCTCAGTAATGGACTTTGTGATGGATTTAATTTTTTTTTTCCTTTGGCAATCGTCTACATCTCAGAAATGTCACTTGTCAAGGATATCAATTTCTTCAGTAAATAGAAAGCTATTGAATGCTTTTATATGAGCTTTAAACTTAGCTTTACCTCGTTTCCATTATGTTGCAAGATGCTTTAGAGGTAGAAATGCATTTTTGGTCTTCTCGCTAGCAGGTGAGAAATGATTTTCCTGCCTTCTTTGATTTATTTACTTTCTTTTAGGAACTCATTTGAGTTATACATCATCTGTGTTAAAATGGAGGTAGCTTCACATCAGCAAAGCAGATTCAATCAGCAAAGAATTCTTAATATTGAAAGAGTCCATGTTCTTTTCTTATTTTCTTTTTCATCACAGAGTTTAATAGTGTTCATTTTATTTATTTGAATGTCAGAATTCTCTAGGGAGCTGCCACATGTTGTGTTTAAAGCAATTTAAGTGAGTGGAGAAGAGAAGTGGCTGGATTTACTTATGGTCAATAACCAGAATAAGAAGGGATGCAAGACATTCTGATTCTCGCAGACCTTCATCACCGCTACTTATTTAGCAAAATAATTCAGTGTTAATGAGCCTATATTGGAATTGAGTTATCTATATCTGATAAAAGAAAAAAATCTTAGATTTTTAAATGACAGCTTATACCTCTAGTTTCTGAGTTTCCTTGGTAATATCTTCTTCTGACTTGTCAACAGGCATTACTCAGAGGAAGGATTTAAAGTTGTCAGTGTCATGATTCTAAAATGAACATTCATTTATGTTTTTTCCACACTGTGCTCATGTGTACATATATTCACAGAGTGATTCATGACTGTGCAGGTGACAATTAGAAAGCATTGCTTTTAAAAACAAATTTGTGTGTATATAAATTATAAATATATGCAGTATAATGAATATATACAATATAAAATACAGAGAAAATTGGATTATGATTTTTATTCCATTTTTTACTCCTTTGTTTGCTGTTGTTTCTATGGAAATTGACTATCTAGGGGAATTCAGCTTCCTACTGGGAAAAACCGAATGCTGTGTAGTGGGTAGACACTGCAGATTCTCTGAGTTAGAGAACGAGCTGGCTGACTCTGAATGAGGAAACTGTACCTCGTTTTCCACATAAGCAACCTGAAATGGTTTTTTTGAAAGTAAATAGAATTTTTTTTATATTTAAAAAATATGAGACTTTGATGAACAAAGTATTCAAATTACATTTTGGAAATGATTTTTAATGTTTCCGTCAGGTCAATTAGAAGTCAGTTAAATGTGACAATACAAACCAAGGGTATTATCATAATGTTTGTGGGTAAATCCGAGTTATGGTTTGGAAGGCCCAGAAAGACAAGTTCTAGGAATGAAATCAGAGTCCAAAGTCTCTGGTCAATGCAGATGGACAGGTGTTGCACTAGAGCAGGGATCGCATAACCTGTAGCTCGGCCAGAGAAAGAATCTTTGTTAAGAAAGAAGTTGGTAGAAAGATGAGCATTGTTTTCCTCCTTTACCTCTTCTAGGCCCTAGAATCTTGATTAGAAGTGTTATAGGGGGTGTTCCGGAGTCAGGTATCCCTAAAGATTATTTTACTCAAGACTTTTTTTTGTGGTAAACGTGTTTGTGAGAATGACGGACACCTGAGTGCAGGTGATTGGTTGTGAATCTGCCTTTCCTCCTCTCCTCCTTACGGGGGCGCCAGCATAGGCGCTACCTGACAGCAGGGAGTGGGATTTGGCTTCCTTCATGGTCCTTACAGTGGCCGGTGTGGCTCCTGTGCTGGGAGCTACGCTGCCCAGTCTTGTTTCAGGGCCCTTGTTGCTTAGTTACGGTAGGTGCTTAGTCTCTTGTTTGGTGGTCTTTGAATTCTGAGTAACACCTTGCTTTTCCTCCTGTGTAAACGACCAAGTGACGCTGTCCGTGGTGCTGAAGCCCTCCATCTCTCCAACCTGAATTCTTCCGTGTCTGTAACTGTGATGTCCTGGCAGCTTCATGTGTTCTGCACAGTCAACCTTTGCACTCACTGTCAAGAGCCCTGGCATTTTAGCCCTCTTGGCAGAAACAGTTTGCTGTAGGTATGCCTCATGTTGAGCAGAAACAATGCTAATCTGATGACACTTAGGCTATATTCTGTCAACAATAAAGTACCCCTCCCCCAAGCTCCCGCCCTTCACCCTGGCATAGCTGAGCTGCATTACAGGTGAAGCGTCTTTGCTTCCTGCTCTGCTATATGTCTCTTGTCATTTGGGACGACAGGTAGGACGGCCAAATGGGCTACACAAAGCTACAAGACCGCTAGTGCCAGGAGGAGGGAAGCTGAGGGAAGAAATCTCACCATATAGTCCATTACGGCCCCCCACCCCCACCCCGTATGCTTGGGCGACGCCTACCGTCATGCTTCTGGTACAGTTTTCATTCACCGACCTTAATAGATAGAGTACTTAGCACCCTGACCGATGTGTCTGGATGAGTTCACTACCCACAAGCCAAGGAGACCCAGGAAAGGAGCCCTTGGCCAATGCAGCTGTTTATCTCCAGGGGACGCATTTCTGGTCATTTTAGTTAGTGGCTGCTTTTCTTTTCTTTTTACTTTAACATCTTTATTGGGGTATAATTGCTTTATAATGGTGTGTTAGTTTCTGCTGTAGAACAAAGTGAATCAGCTATACATATACATATATTCCCATATCTCCTCCCTCTTGCGTCTCCCTCCCACCCTCCCTATCCCACCCCTCTAGGTGGTCACAAAACACCGAGCTGATCTCCCTGTGCTATGCAGCTGCTTCCCACTAGCTATCTGTTTTACGTTTGGTAGTGTATATATGTCCATGCAACTCTCTCACTTTGTCACAGTTTACCCTTCCCCCTCCCCATATCCTCAAGTCCATTCTCTAGTAGGTCTGTGTCTTTATTCCTGTCTTACCCCAGGTTCTTCATGACATTTTTTGTCTTAAATTCCATATATATGTGTTAGCATACAGTATTTCTTTTTCTCTTTCTGACTTACTTCACTCTGTATGACAGTTTTTCCCCTCATTTCTCTTATCAAGCATTTGGAATTATTTGGAATTATTTCTGGTAACTTTTTCCATGAAAAGCATTTGGATTTATGATTCAGTTCAATTTAGGATCCTGGATAAACCTAAAAGAAGACTTCATGGGCACACAGTTCTGACAGAGCAGAGGAAGGTGTCTGGGAGCCTGCCCAGTGGGTCTTCCAGGATCTTAACCCCCTGCTGTCCTCCTACCCCTGTGGGAAGATAGCTGGGTTTTGATCTTTAAAATTTGCTGCTTGTTATTATAATTCCAACAGCCCACAGTGTCTTACCAAGTGAAACTAGTCTTTTTGTATCTTTTGTATTCTTTGTGTGTGTGTATGCGTATTTATATACACTACAGGTGACCCCTGAACAGTGTGGGTTTGGACTACTTGGGTCCACTTATAAGTGGATTTGTTCAATAACAGATACTGCAGTGCTACATGGGATTGGTTGAGAGTGGGGGTGTGTAACTGGGGCTATGAAGGAACCGTGTATATGGCGGGCTGACTATATTTATACTCAGATTCTCCACTTAATGGAGGATGGGCATTGCTAACCCCTGTGTTGCTCAAGGGTCAACAGTATTTACATCCAGAGGTTGTCCCTTTATCTACATAGTCCAGTGTGAATTGCTTTTCTAGCTCTATGCATGAATTTGTTCTTAGGGCAGTTGTAATTTCTTCAAATTTATACTCTGTCCTTTAAAATTTTAACTGGCTACAATTATCACCCTTTTTACCGACTAGTTTATATTAGTTACAGTCTCACTCATCATTGAAAAAAATCCTTCATATTTAAATCTGGAAACTATATGCAGTTAGTGTGTTATTTACTACCCTTGCATTCAGGACAGAGTGAATTCTTCCGCTGCTGCTTTCTCAAGATGCATGTAAACCTGTCTCATTAGAACTCTAAGTGTTAAAAATCGCCTGCGCAGTTTGGAAATTGTATGTGAGAAGCAGTATTTCAGCTCAAATATCCTGTTTCTTACTTTCTACAATGTAACCAAACCGAGGCTGGAGCTCCCAGATGGTAAAATTGTTTATGTATATTAGCAAATTTTATGTCTCATTTAAATATGGAAATGATTCAAAGCTCTAGCCAGAGCAAATAGGTGAATCAAAATATAATCCCTTAAGGGAGAGCCATGTGATATTAACCCATCTTATGTTTTGATACTGTATGTGTGTATTTATACTAATATATAAACATAGATCAATGAAACATAAGAACTATTAAAGCTGTGCAATCAGTTTGAAGTGCAAGTATTTATGTTCTACTCTTCTGCAAAATGAGATACTACCTGGGGAAGAAATTGACGCTATGGTAATATCTCCAGCATATTGAGCACAGACCATGCACCACTTTATATGCTCATCTATTTAATATTCACAACAACCCTATAAAGCAAGTACCATGATTATTCCTACTTTACACATAAGGTGAGCCCTAAAGAAATTAAGTAGTTTACCCAGAATGTGCCAGTTAGCATATCTACAATCCGGTGGTCTATTTTAGTGGCTTTATTTACTTTGCAGTTTTGAAGGAAATGAGAGCTACAGTGATGAACCATATGCATGTTAGGAATACAAGTCAGTAAGAGGATAAGTCAGGGATTGGAAGTCTTTCCCCGATAGATAATCCTTCCTGAGAGGTCTGTGTGTAGAAAGGATCACAGGGGTGTTGGGGTCTCATCACTTAAATCCAGCTTGATCTTGTCCTGTACTTGACTGTTAACTGTGCTCAGATAATTTAAAAGTTTAATGCCAGGCACTGTTGGAGTCCTAAGACGGCAGAATGTTATATATCTTCCCTCAGTTCACATAAATCAACCAGAACGTTCTCAGTTGACTTCCTGGGGAAGGTCTATGAAAAATGTCATAAACTTTATTATGCTTAACCATCATTATTTTTTGCCAATTTTGAGATTATGTAAAATATTGACTAAAGCCAGAAGTACCCAGGTGGAACCAAGTGATGGGGCTTTTTAGTAACTTTTCCATGAAGGTGAAAGTGAACACGTGTGTAGCATTTAGATCTTCAGCCCCTGGACCATCAGATGAGTTCAGGGATGTTAGCTGTTACCTGGGCTTTCATGCATATGCCATTGGAAACTCATAATTTCAACAATCTTACATCTTAAGACTTGCAATCAGCCCGTGGAATTTTTGAAAGAAGGGAGATAAAAACAGGGAGTTATTAAAGTGATCTTTGATAAACTACAGGTAAATGAAATAATCCTGAAGGAAAAACATATATCTTGAAATAAAACAAAGTATATAGTATAGAAAGGCACAGAACTCTAAGACAAATGGGATATATTCTTTAAAAATAAAGATTCAAGAAGCTGGAGGCTGCTCTGATAATACAGGAGCAGTTTTATATTTCTTCTTAAAATAATCAGATGCAAGTATACAGTGATAGAAATGCAAATCTTAAGGTGTTCTTAGCTAGCTAGAGGTTAAATCAATGTTTTATTCTCAAATCAAAACGTCAGAATTTTTCCTCAGTCAAGTTTTAATTTTTAAAGGTTGAATATTTATGAGGAATCTAAAAGCTGAAATTGTTGGAAGTCCTTGGAAAAAGGTTAAGCTAAGTAATAAGTAAACATCAAATGGTCATGAGTGAGCTTGAAGGTCTCCAAGAACACCTTGAATTAAAATGCAAAGCATCCGAGGAGAAAGTCTGTATCTTTCATCAGATTTCCAAGAGTCCCAAAACTCTTAATATTTATTTCCTTATTATTTTATTATTATTTCCTTAGAACAGTATTTTTTTTTCTTTTTCTTTTTAACCTGTCCATGAACTGGACTGGCTTGGAGACTTCCTACCTAATGTGTGTTAATGGCTTTGTATAATGTTGTAGAATCATAGGCTCCTAGAATTCCAGGTTCCATCTTTGTGAATCTCTTCTGTTTTTGCTGCCAAGTGAAGATAAGCCTGTGCTAAAGAATCACTCCTGTGAAAGGAGAAAAAAGAACCTTTTGAGGCAGTTAGAGTTTGTGTTCAGAGCTTTTCCTGATACTTGGTCACATTTCATAAGTTTTAGAATCTCATCGTCCTTCCTTGTAATAATGGTAATCATGTAGCATAAGGTTGTGATGGATTAAATGAAAAAATATATATATATATATGCATACCAGATAGAACTCCATTTTAGTCCAAGATTTTCCATTCTGTGTTTCACCATTTTATTAGAATATTCTTTTATGTACCCTACTGACTGTAATCTGCCAAGATATAATTCTCCTCTAATTTTTTTTTTTTTGAAGCATTGCACTCATACATTACAAGTCTAAACCCTCTTCTGCCTGACGACTCCTCCAGTCTTTCCTACTACTCCGGGGTTACAAGTGTTCCCATTATCTCTACCCTTCTTTTTAAGTGTCATATGTTTATGTCAGAGTATCTGTAGTCATTCTGCCAGTCTTTCCAAGTGATTTCTTAGAATTTCCTGTTTTCTCCAAAAGCCTCAGTTGAGCACTTTCTGACTGCGGATCTTCTGGGAATGTGCTTGGCCCGTCTTGGGGGTTCACTGCATCAGTCTCTGCTTTCTTGGTGACAGTCCTACTATTATTGACCCAAATTCAGAGAAATGTGAAATGAAATGTTTGCTTCTATAACTTCTGACACAATCAGTCCAGGGAAGACCTTTGTCCACTTATAACAACTTAGGCACAATTCTTTCTGGAAATGAAATAAAATAGAATGGTTTTGCCAGACCACTGGGTGCAGTTTCTTAGGTGCTTATGTATAGGTATCCTCTGTGGAGAAAAATCGTGTAGGAGAACAAAACATATACGTTTTATGTATACTTGTATCTGTGCTTTGCATCCTCCTTTGTAAAATGAGAGAAAAGACTCTCACGGGTGAGGATAAAAGATATTTGAAAATATTTTCAGAGACATGAGGAGAATTTGTTTTCCTAATTTCTGAGGGATTTTAGGGAAAATATGTCCACTTGTCCTCATCTGAAGGCCTGTCTGGCAGCTGAGGGGAGCCACTCCCAGAAACGAATGAGCCATGATGATGGTCCCTTGTACCTGTCATTCCCGAATCCATTCATTCCACACACGTGGGTTGGGTGTCTAGCATCTTTGAACGCTGAGATAGAAGCTTCTGGTTACAGGGAAGAGGAGGACAGTAAGAGGAGACAGACATGTAAACAAGCACATGGTGGAAAACAACGTAGGGAAACGTTCCATCCTTCACGAAGCTGTAAGGGGAAGCTTTCTGAAGATATGTTCCATTTGAGTCTCAGCAGGTGGAGAGTGGGACCATTTTCAGCAGAAGGATGGAAGGGATACCTGCACCCCTTGAAACATGGAAGCCATCCACCCGCTGGAGGGAGGGCTCTGGGTCCCCGTGCAACACTCCTAGGAGTCAGTTTCCTATTTAACAGAAGTTTGGGTAGAGGTTCCGAGTCGTTAAGGGCTTGGCCTGGAGGCTTCTGTTTACTGAGTTAAGTTATTGACCTTGAGGTGAAGGCTTCCAGCTCCTGCCCTAGTGACATGGTCATCTCGCAGAGTGCTCCATGGCTGTGGCTTCTAGAGACAAGGAGCCTTCCTCTGGTCAAGGATGCTCCTCCCATTTGTATCTGGATTTCTCTTCAGTCATGTTATTTTCACCTCTGTTGGACTGTAGACCTCAAACGGAAAGCTGAAACCATGTAATAACATTTGCTTTATTAGTAAACCACTGAAAAGCATCTTGGTTGGATGGGTTGTAACCTGTCACCGATGGATGTACCTCTGTGCCTTTCTGCCCTCATTAGGCTTCCTTCCACCCCCTTGTCCTTTCTCAGTGTGACATTTCCTTTATTCCCTTTCTAGTTGGAAGCAATTCTCTCTAAGATGCACTTTTAAAATTAAAGAACTTCTTCCTTCTACCCCTCCCTCAGCAACAGACTTATTTTGCAAGTCAAGGGCTGAAAGTTTTAAATGACATTGAAAATACACTCATTAACATGGATGATCTATTGAAAAACAGTGAACCTATACATGATGTCAATTTATGGAAGCATATTTTCATTGAGTTTGGCAAATATGCATGCATTCACAAGGCTTCTATTCTGGATTCCGTTCTCCATCTTCACGTGGAAGATTAAAAGATGAATAAAGCACTGGCCCCATCCTCAAAGGGTTCTAAGACTGGTAGAGAAGCCAAATATTTAAGCTAATGAATTGGAACACTGAATACAGAGTGCAGCAGTGGGAGCACTTTTAAAATACAGAGAGGTTGCTGATGAGAGGGTGACTCAGCCTGGAGAGGAAGGAGAAGCTTCCTGGAGAAAGGAACCTCAAATTGTGCTTTCCAAACAGCAAAGGAGTTTTCTAGGAGGAGCAAGTTATTGGCAGCAGAATCTTCCCAGTAGAAAGAATGTTCTGTGTAAAGATGTTGATGGGTGATGACAGAAGAATGGATAAAGAAGGTGTGGTACATATATACAGTGGAATACTACTCAGCCATAAAAAAGAATGAAATTTTGCTGTTTGCAGCAACATGGATGGACCTACAGAATATCATACTAAGTGAAGCAAGTCAGACAGAGAAAGACAAATATCGGTGATATCACTTATATGTAGAATCTTATATGTGGACCGATCAAAAATTAAAGTAAGAAATATATATTGGATATTTAAATTTTATAGACCATATTATTATGTATTGATCTGATACATAATGTAAATTTTTTTAAAGGAGATAAATACAGTAGGACTAATTAAACAGGTATCACCATGGATGGATCTAGAAAATATCATACTGTGTCGGACAGAGAAAGACAAGTATTATATGATCTCACTTATAATATGTGGAATCTAAAAAATAATACAAATGAATCTATATACAAAACAGAAACAGACTCACAGACACAGAAACCAAACTTATAGTTACGAAAGGGGAAAGGGAGGGGGAAGGGATAGATTAGGATATCTTAGGGGGACATGGGATTAACAGATACAAATTACTATACATAAAATAGATAAGCAACAAGAATTCCCTGTGTACAACACAGGGAATAATATTTAGTATCTTGTAATAACCTATATTGGTAAATAATCTGAAATATATATATATATATATATATAACTGAATCACTTTGCCGTACACCTGAAACTAACAAAACATTGTAAATCAACTATACTTCAATTAAAAAAAAAAAAAAGATGTTGCTGGGTGAAATGCCATGAATTGCTCAGGAATGGTTATGCGCATCGGCCTTAAACTTCAAGTGTGGAAGGACAGCAGGAAGAGGTAGGGTCCCGGCAGGGCTGGGTGAAAGGTCTTATATACCCACCTGACTGATTCGACTTTACCCTCTGGGCTGTGGGAAGACAAGAGGGTTTAAGGCAAGAAAGATAATTGGACAGACTTACATAAAAGAAAAAATAAATACTTTTTCAGTTTACAGAATATGTTGGTGGGTAAAAGAAGGTAAAAAGAGTGCAAGTTTAGATAAGGGAGACTAGTTAGGAAATGGTTACAAAATCCCAAAACAGATAATAAAATATTGAAACCCAAGTACACATAAAGTCACAGCATAGCCACCATTCCACTAAGGCAGTGCCCTGGAGAAGGGAGGAGAAAGGTATTTAGGAGGGAGAATCCCCAGAAACTAGTGGCTCATTGGATTTAAATAGTGAGGAAGACAGAGCCCAAGATTACTTCCAGGTTTCAGGCCTTGGAGGAAGAACAGGAAGTGGTACCACCTATCTAGACAGGGTATGGGAACGAAGATGTTTTGGAGGGAGCAGTCATCTATTAATTTAACAAATATCATCAAGTGTTTGCTAGATGCCAGCATTGCTCTAAGTGCTGTACATATAAAAAACAAACCAGACAAAGCTCCTGTTCCTAGTTCACAGTCTGTAGAGAGAACAGATAATGTGCAAAAAAGAGTATATAATAGAATTCCACGTGGTGGTTAGTGCTCTAGCGAAAACTAAAGCAGATAAGCCAGTAGGGGCTATAGGCTGGGGAGCCTGCTGGAGGCAAGACCGTTAGAAATACCTAAATATCTTCTCTCTGAGAAGGTGACATTTAATTGGAGACATGAATGAGGCAGACAACCACGTGAAGATCTGGAAGAGAGAACAGGAAACAGGAGTAATTTTGGCATCGAGTGGGAGTGGAGACAGCCAAGGTGGAAAATGGGGTAGGAAGTGAGTTTCAGAGAGAGAGGAAGTGGCCTTTCCATAGAGGAGAGTTGGGATTTTATGGCAGAAGAGTTTGGCCATCAGAGTGGCAATATCCGATTTATGTCTTTAGAAGATTGTGATGGCTGTGGAGCATAGAAAATTGATTGTCGGAAGGTAGCATAGATGCAGAGCGACAAGTTAGAAAGTGGTTTCAGCAGTTCAGGAGGATATCACGGTGTCCTGGACTAGGGAGATGTTGAGCATTTGAGCAGTGTTTAGGATCAATATGTATTGCGATATATGGCTGTATGGATGGATGAGTCCCAAGGTGAGGAAAAGGAACAGTCAAGGAGGAATGCCAGGTGCTTGGCCTGAGCCATTACGGTGTGGGAAGAGCACAGTTTGGAGGGAATATGGAAGATGGGGAGATTAAGAGTGCAGTTTTGGACATATTAAGCTTGGGATGCCTTTGGACATTCACGAAGAGATGTCGGGTCCATGGTTGGACCGTGTTGTCAGGAGTTATGAGAGAGTTCCAGCTGGAGCGCTAAACTTGGGAGTCATCAGTGTGGATGTGAATGGGATCTTCTGGAATGGAGGACAGTGGATGAAAGAGGGCAGAGGGGCAGTGAGCCTGGAGGCATGCAGAAATCAGGCTGAGAAGGGCGCTGGCAAATAGGGTGAGAAGAAACACTGAGAGATTTGGGGCATCTTATCTATGAATTTTACTGATAAAAATATCACTAGAAGGAGGGTATAGATCAATTATGTCAATTGCTACTGACAGGTCAGATAATTAAACCTTGAGTTACTGCAGAGTTTTAAAAATTAACAGGATTCTGCCTTTGAATGATCTAGCTGAAAAATTAGGAATTAAGATAACATATACACATTACTATACATAAAATAGGTAAACAACAAGGACCTTCTATATAGCACAGGGAACCATACGCAATGTCTTGTAATAGCCTATAATGAAAAAGAATCTAAAACAGAATATATATATATATTAATATATTCTGACTGCTGTACACTCGAAACTAACACAACATTGTAAATTAATTATACTTGATAAGTTAATTAAAAAAAGAAGGAATTTGGCTCTTACCCAAGAATATTTGGGAGAGTTCCCTTGCTTCCTGTGTGCTTACTATAGCCATTTTGGTTTTTGTTTTCCTTTTTCAGTTTAGAAGTTCTCTTATAAAAAATTATTACAGAAAATGTTAAAAATGAAAAAAAATTGTAATTAAGACCAGTACATATAAACCTATTGTACAAAAAGGAGAGTATCATTGCTCAAGACAGGTACAAACCACTGTGGTGGGAGCAGGGAACAGGGAATAGTGTCTAAAAGGCAGACAGCGGATGAGACAGAGCAAGCAGCCGACTGCAGAGTCCAGAGCATCTGAGACCAAGGAGGCCTGCTTCCTCCTGACAAACTGTTTCGTGCAGAAACTTGATTCTGAGACAGAAGGGAAAGGGACTCAGTGCTGCTGCTGAGATAATAACGAAATTTCCTTTCGATATTCTCCAGCTCCATTGGCCTGTGTGTTTAGGCCTAATTAATACGTATTCATTTAATTATTTTACTTGCTTGTTGCCCATGTGCATGGTGGGAAATATCAGTCTCCTTTGCCCTGTGTTATTTCTAGGAGTTTGCAGAACGTGGGTACATCAGATGCTCTCTTCTTAACAGAAAGGTTTCTCTCCCCTGCGCAGCGTCATGATTTATTCCTCGAGGCTGTTAGCATCACTCTCCTCCAGTTTGGGGCTTCAGACAGGCTTCAAAATCAACAGAAAGAGTGTCTCTATCCTGTCCTTATCGTGTTTGATCTCCCCAATACCTCTCAACCAAGAGCACAAGGATTGCCCCTTCCTTCTTAAGCCAAAGAAAGATATTCACGAGGAGTGGATAAATGCACTCTTCTCCAGTCTGTCCCACTAGCCTGACAAATATGCCCAGACGTGTCTGAACTACAGCAGAGGACATAGCCTAAGATTAAGCTGAACTCGGCTACATAGATTCTAGGATTTATAAGAGATTGAAAGCACACAATAATGAAGCAGACATAAAAAATTAATCTTAGATCCTTAGGCAAGAAAAGGAAATAATCCAACTTTATTTTTCACTTGAAGAAACTGAAATCCAATAAATTTAATGGATGCATCTAAAGACACAAAACTGAATTTTGTAGAACTCAGACATGTACCCGAGTTTCCAAACCTTAGACTATTTCTTTTTCCAATAAAGTAAAAACGCACACATACACACAGAAATGCCACGGTAACTGAATTTTCAATACAGTCTAATTCTTTCCATTGAGTAGGTGGATTAATTTTACTGTACTCCCGGAAACAAGAGCACGGTTTGGGAAACAAACGTGGTAATATGTGGATGCATCATACTACAGATGCAGAAAGAGAAGTACAGTAATGCTTGGCTAATTTCTCTTTGTGTTTCAAGCTTCAAATTGTATTCACTTGTAATGGAGAAGCAATAGTTTTGACTAGATCTGCTTAGAGGATGGGGAACTTAATAAATATTGACAAAGAGTATAAAATCTTAATACTTAATTTCTGAAGTTCATGAATCTTGTGTAAAATATCAGACTATAACAAAATAATCGTAGTGATGTGTGTTTCCAGAAACCACTCGTCAGTTGAAATACAAGTCTAACTGAACTAATACTTGATTAATGAATCAACGTAAGCAGTTAAACCAATGGCCTTGTGTAGATAATGTTAGAGTTTTAAAAATTTATTTGTGTAAATAGCTGGGGATTAGATTTTCCGGGTAGGTGGTTAGATAAATACAATCTCCAGCAATCCAATCCTGGTTCCACATTCCTACCAGTGTTACCTTTTTAAAACGCTCCGTTTAATTCAATCCCCTTATTTAAAATATTTTCCCCTGTTTCCAACAGAATGAATGTCAAACTCCTTTATATGGCAGTCAGGGTCCTCTCCATCTACCTTGACTTACCTTTCCAATGGTGTCACCGGTCCCTCTTCCTCAATCACTTTTCTAGCCAAACTCTTTTTTTTTTTTTTTTTGCGGTACGCGGGCCTCTCACCGTTGTGGTCTCTCCCATTGCGTAGCACAGGCTCCGGACGCGCAGGCTCAGCGGCCATGGCTCACGGGCCCAGCCGCTCCGCGGCATGTGGGATCTTCCCGGACCGGGGCACAGAACCCGTGTCCCCTGCATCGGCAGGCGGACTCTCAACCACTGCGCCACCAGGGAAGCCCTGATCCTTCTTTACTGGTTGAAAGCCTATGACTTCTTCAAAGACCCCCATCAAATATCAACTTATTTGAGACTCCAATAATTGCTTCTGGACTCTGTTATAATTCAGAATCTCATATTCACAGGACCCTCCAGGCTACTCAGCTGTCCCTTTCCCTACCGAGAGTTGCATTCTTTTTCCATTCTCCAGAGTGGCCAGTTCAAATCTACCACTCTTTTCAACTCTCCACTATTTTCAAGCTGCCCTTACTGCTCATTCAGCTGACTCACTGAGAAAACAGCTGGTCGGTGTGAACTCGACCAAACTGTACCCTCAGCTTCCAGTAGACCCATCCATGCCTTCACTCTGGCTTCCCTGCCCCACGTTGCAGCGTGTCCCCTTCCAGATCGCCCACCTGTGCTCTCCGTGGCATCCCTTCCCTTGTCTCGGATGATGACCTATTTCTCGTACCTTTGATATCTTCTTTTCCACTACCTCCTTTCTGTCAGCCTACACTCTACTTGTTTTTAATTTTGTTCATTTTGGTTCATTTTAAACAACAGTGTTTTCTAGTATCTCTGCTGCTTTCTCCAGCATCTGCCACGTTGCTCATTGCTTGCTTTTTATTTGATGAAAACTATGTGGAAATGCTAGTGGATACCTATGACTCCACTTCAATTCTATTTATTCCTCAATTCTGTGCTCCCAGGTGTTAAGTCTCCCTGCACTGCTGACGTGGTTCTGAAGTCCAAATCCATGCTCTTTCCATCTTTGTTCTCATTCTCTTCACTTTTCTCCAACATTCTTTCATGAAATACTGCCCACTTCTGGTTTGAAGAATATGGATGTTCCAGTATTTGCTCCTGCTTTTCTGACTCTTTTCATGTTTGTTAGGAGCTGAAAGCCTAGTTGGACATGCCTTTCCTCAACTATCATCAGTGGCTCCCCATTACCTACATAATAAACGTACTGGCCTGTCACATTTTACTACAATCTAACTTTTGCACAACCTTTTAGAGCCACACCAGAAGGCCTCCAAAATATCATGCACACTCATACCTCCAGGCCTTGGGTAACACTTGCTCTCTGTCTAGAACGCTGGTTCACACTTTCCAACTTGAGAAAGTCATGATAATCTTGCAAATTATCTCCCAAATGTCACTCCCACTGGACCACCTGCTTTCTCTAATTATTACGCGGAGAATTAGCAACTGCCTCTGTTGCTTTCCCATGTTTTATGTGTATTACAAACTTTCAGTAATAGTTCATGTCATATATTGAAAGTATTTTTAAAACTTTCTTTTTCCCATTAGGCTATTTCCTCAGTTAGGTTAGGGTCTGTATTCATCTTTACATTCACAGTGCTTATCACAGTGTAAGTGGTCACTACGTATTGATTTATTTGATAATAGTTTGTCCTCAATCAGAGCTCTTTGGTGAGGGCAATTCTATAATATTCCTCCATATCACATATCTCTATAAAATCAGTTGATGAAAGAGATTGAATAAAAAATAGCTTTTCTACAATTTAAATGGTGAATTTGCAGTCAGGAAGAAAGTGTTTGCTGTAATGACTACAACAGATTTCAATATTTTATTTTATTTTTTTATAAATTTATTTATTTATTTTTGTCTATGTTGGGTCTCCGTTGCTGTGCATGGGATTTCTCTAGTTGCGGCGAGCGGGGACTACTTCAGTGCGCGGGCTTCTCATTGCGGTGGCTTCTCTTGTTGCGGAGCACGCGCTCTAGGCGCGTGGACTTCAGTAGTTGTGGCACGCAGGCTCAGTAGTTGTGGCTCATGGGCTTAGTTGCTCCGCGGCATGTGGGATCTTCCCAGACCAGGGCTTGAACCCATGTCCCTTGCATTGGCAGGCGGATTCTTAACCACTGCACCACCAGGGAAGTCCCCAGAGTTCAATATTTTAAATTAATATTTTAAAATATAATTTCTCATTTTTTGTTTACATATCTGATCATTCAAATTCAATTAATACTAACTGTAGCTCTTATTTTTCATCTTTCATGATTTCTTATCTCTGACTTTTCTCTGATTTCTCACGTTCTATTAAAATGTGTAGACGGTTCTGAAAAAATGCCGGCTTAAAATGAGTTTATTCTCTGACTGTGTACACTCTACAGAACAGAATGTGAACATTTTACAAACTCTTAATCTCCCCCCAATATTGATCACTCACTTGATAGCTGTTTCTTTTCTCAGTCTAATTTTATTGGATTTACTTAATTGAACTCCGTCTTGCTAATGAGTATAATTGAATGGTTAAGAAAGCCTAATATGGGGCAAGTTCTGTCTTACTAAACCCATGAAAGAAAGAAACTCCCATCCCGCAGGGGACATTCTGGAATTGTTTTCATTCTCTGAAGGCTAGAGACCAGAAATAAAAGTTCAGAGTATCTATAGCTCTTGAACTGTGGGAGGAGGCGTTTGGCGCCTGCCTTCACCAACTGGTTCGCATCTCAATTGCAGGAGCCAAGTCTTAGGTGACTGCATAAGGCACTTATGTGCCAGAGCTCAGCGAGGGGCTGTGATTATAGATGTGCATGAATGAATGACCATGGTAATTATTTTACACACTTAAATTCATTACATTATCTTTCCTGTGTAGTTTTACGATTATAAGTGTTTGCAAAATCGATGTTCATGATTTGACGAAATGAAAGTACTAAAGTTAAGATGGATTATTTTTTAACTCCTGAGGATTGGCTTTTGTCCTTTAAAAAAAATATACAGACATCATGGCATTGCCTGTAAGCATAATATAAATAAACTGTCCTTATGATTACACTTGTTAACTTTTAATATGAACACTTTGGTTTCTATAATCACAGCCCACATTCTTCTTTTGTAGTCAGTAAGGACCTTACCCAGTTACCAGAGGTTCAGAAATAACTAGGTACTCAGAGTCTGAACTTCAGGGTGGGTGCTTCATATTTGTAGATTACAACTTTGGATCTAAGCGCCTGAGTTCAGATTTTTTTAAAAACTATAACACTATTAACATTTAAAATGTTAAAAAAAAGAAAAAGCCCTCATAATTTCAGAACCTAGCAAATCATTGGCATTACCTTTCTGTGTTCCATTCCAGATAACTTTTCTGACACTAAGTTGGAATCTTAGCATATATACAGTTTTGTGTTCTGTGTATTCACATATTGCCAAACAGAATTGTCTGTGTTGTTAAAATCTTTTATGTTATTATTCTAATGGTTGCATAGTAGTCTAGAGATCTGATATTCTAAAATTTACATAACACTCTCATTACTATTTACTTACAAAATATTCAAGTTTATTGTATAGACTTATAAGCCAGCAAGCAGCCTGAATTAAAAAGAAAAAGTACTTATAATTTCACTTCCCAGAAACAATGGCAATTAATATATTAGAATATATCTTGAATCTTATAAATATCTAGCTATCTTCTTAAGTTTTTATACAAACAGACATATAAATATGTGTATATTTTAAAATGTGACCATATAATATATAATAAAAATATACAAATTATAATCAGAAATCTTATTAATATATATTATGACCAATATTTACATTTATAAATCAGAGTTATCTGCATAGTATTTCCTTTCTGAAATATAGCATAATTCTAAAGTGGTCCGTATTACTGCACATTTAGGATATACTTAATTTGTTGCAATGCTATGGAAAACATCCATATCATTATGCAGTTGTCTTATTAGTTACTTAAAATAAATTCCTAATGTAGTGTTAAAGGTATGCACATTTTTAAGGCTTTGATACCTGTGCACTAGACAGCATCAAGAAAATGTTATGTGAAGTTACATTCCTAACAGCAACGAGGTAACACAACCTAGCCTTTTTGAACATTTAAAAAGAACTCTTTTAACATGAATTGCTGAAATTGCATGTTACAAAATATCTCAAATAAAACCCAATTTTATTATAGATAAGGTGAGATAATGGTGACATTGGACTTGTTCTTTTCTTATCCCATTGAAATAGCTATGAATTTCTTTTAACATGACAGTGATTAGTGATGTGTTCTCTGCTTGCCATTTGACCATAAATTCCAAAGTAAAAATAGAGACAGTATGGTAGTGATGCACAGGCAGTAGCATTTCAATTATCAGTAGACTGTAGACAGAGTTCTTTCAAATTAATTTTAAAAATGTTTATGTGTATTTCACTTAAGCGAGGGCTCAGAAATCTGTGAAACCTTAAAAAAAAAAACTAGAGTTTTTTGTCTAGGATACTGTGTGGAACCACTTACAACAGCTCAGTTAGTTAAATGTATCATTAGTTAATAGTTGAAAGAATTTCAGGGACCGAGAGTGAGGAAAACATTTAAGTATGCAAATTTTTATTTGCATTTCCTTTAATACCTAGTCACGATAACTTTGTTGTGCCTTAAGAAAGCTCTGAAATATTTCTAAAGTTAGTTCAATAAGCATATTTCAAGGTCAGATTGATCTTATTTCTTTTTTATCTCTGAAAAAATAAAGCCAAAATAAAATTAAATCAGACTTCCAGGGGTTCCAGTGTGGTAGTTTCTGACCTGGCATTTAGGAGTGTCAAAAGTCCAGTCAAAGGGAGGGGTGCTTGTTTTGGTGACATCATCCGTCACCTTGTCAGCTGGACACCAAGTCCAGATTTGGCTTCTGTTTCAGATAATGTCTCTGGAACTGTTCTCAGTCCCACAGGCTTGTTATCTATATAAGTCTGGCAAAAATACCTTACTTCTCAAAACCTTTCTTTTGCTATCCCTAAGTATGCATTTGCTACACTTAAGATTTTTTTCAAATCTAATCCCTTTTCAATACTATGTAGATAGTATCTTTTTTTTTTTTTCCCTCCTGAACAGTTCTTTTTGTCCCCAAAGTACTATATGCTAGGAATGTGTAAAGTGAATGTATAACGTTAGACTCCAGATATAATACTTGTATATTTCATAATACCCCTCAGAATGTACTAACATCCATGAGATACTATACAAGATAACTCACAAAAAGTACATTTTGTATCCATTCGAGGGTGGATATCCTCAGGAAGGAAGAGACAGGAAAGGATGAAAAGGATCAGAGGGAGAGGAGAGAAGGGGGAGAAAGGAATAAAATGAATGTCAAATGAATAAAAGAAGGTCCTTGCATAGGCAGCTGTCATCAGAGAATCAACTACAGCAGTATTTTTCCAAGTGTGGTCAGAGGACCAACTGTAAAAGCATTAACACTGGGCTTGTTAGAAGCAGAGCTTCCTGCATGCAGCTCCGTATCTGCTAAGTCAGTTTCTCTTGGGACAGGACTCAGGGATCTGTATTTTTCAGGAGCACCGAAGATGATCTTGTGCCCACTGAAGTCTGAAATCTACTGATTTCAAAGTGTAAAGTTAACTGAAAATTCTGACCCATAGCCTGATTTTAAAAGATTGTGTTGGCTTAGAAAATCTACTCATATGTTTTGACTTGTTCTCAAGCATTAAGAACCCTCTAAGAAAATAAGACTTTCCATGGAGAACGCATTGGAAAGCAGAAACTGTTGAGGACTTATTCACTTACTGTTCACTCCTGTTGGAAGGCTCATCCTTGAAATGCAAGCAGGGACATATTAGGATAGAATGACTATTTACCTGCAGGGTGTTTTTCTTTCATGAGAACCTAAATGATGAGTGTAATTAATGTTTAAGTAACACAATAATTAAGCTGTGCAGGTATAGCCTCTCTCTGAATTGCTGAAGCATACAAATTATTTTAAGAATTTGAATACCAAATGCTGTTTGTATGCCAACATATTTACTCTAAATCTATTGATGTTGGAACATATTTTGCCCAGGCAAATAATATAAATACCACCTAAAGAGCAGATAATGGTAGTTGATCCTTGCTAATAAAAGGGGTTCATTTTAACCAAAAAAATACATTTGGGAGCATATTTATTATGACTTCTGAGAGTATAAGACTATTTCTCTATTTATATAATTTAAATAAATTTTCTCATCTGAGAAAAAAAATAGCATAAAAAACCAAGAAGTGAATTCACAGCCCCAAAGGTCAAATGCTAATTTTGGATTTCCTTCATTTAAAAAACATATTACCAATATCAGTGTCAAAACTATTGATTATTAATGAAAAATACATTTCCTGTGGCGCTCTTTTTGACTTGTACATTTTAATCTCTGTTAAAAACATATTAATCTCTGCGTCTTTTCCCTCCAATGTTTGAAGTTGAATCACAACACGAGGATATGCAAATCAAGACAATTCTTTCCACAGCTCTGAAAATTTAATGTCAAAAAATACATATTTTAGCATACATTATTTAGTGAAAAGTTCATTTTTATTTTTTATGCAAAAATGCTCTGAGCTTTGTAGTAAGAGAATTTTGTGGGTTCCTGGTTTTACCAAATGATTTAGGAGTTTTAACTTCCTTGTGGGTGTCCAAAGATGTTAATATTTGACTTTTTTCTGGCATTGGACTAATTTCCTTTTCATTCTGTTGTTGTTGTTATTGTTATTATTACCTTATGTAGGAGCATAAATGGAAAATCACTCAAAAGATCAGTGACCGATGACAAG
Source organism: Delphinus delphis (assembly GCF_949987515.2). NCBI lineage: Eukaryota > Metazoa > Chordata > Mammalia > Artiodactyla > Delphinidae > Delphinus > Delphinus delphis. The sequence continues at coordinate 82,995,588 of NC_082696.1, read as the reverse complement.
CACAAAACTCCTGGCCAATAACGTAAGCTGTGTTGGGCAGCTGTGATTCCGGGGAGGATTGAGGCATGTCAGGTCCTTAGCATAGAATGGAGTAATGTTGTCTGTAACTCAAAATGTCCCATAAATGCTTCTGAAAACAGTCACACCGTCAAAAACACCAGCCCATTGAGAATCACTGCCCCAGACACGACCTGCAATGACAACAACTTTAGTTGTTTATTTATATAATAATAATTAAGGATAAGAACATTTTAATTCCTAGGCACTTGCATTTTCTGTGTATTGGAAACTTGCTGAGTTTTCTACATCTATATATAAACAAACCAGTTTACCGAAGTTTATATATGGCATAAACCATATGGATCTGACTAGGATTTGTATTTCATGAGTTTTCTTTTTTTTTCTTTTTCTTTTCCTTTTTTTTTATGACTCAGTGTTAGATCTCACCATCATGCCAAATCAATTAATTTTTTTTACCAGTTACTCATAGAACATCAGAATGGACCAGGCACTTTTCAAAATGCCACGAGAAAAATGTGACATGCTAGAGATATACAGACAGACAGATGATGATGGCAGATAGACAGACATACGCATACACAAAACTGATCTGCTATTAAACATATGAATAGTTTTGAGTGATTGAGTCAGTGAATACTCTAAAATTGAGTGAGGAAGAATTCATTTTCAGTTGTAGTAAAGAAACGATTGTAACGATTGTAGAATTATTTGGCCACTGTCAAACCTGGGGTTTGAACAGGTGTCAAGAGGTGCAGAGGCAACGGCATGAATAAAAATATGAGTCTGCAACTGTAAAGTGGTTTTGGGAGACACAAACAGGTTAGTAGACGGACCCCTACTATTGCAGGGACCTCATGTGAGAACTGGTATATGTGTTTGGGACCCACTTGTAAAGAGTCTTAAATGCCAGGCTAGTAGACTTTGAAATTTATCCTGTGGGCAGCAGAAAGCTTAGGGATAATAGAAATCTTTACATGATTAAATATGCTGAGGGTAGATTAATCTACCTTAATTCTTATTTCTGAATGACTGTACCCGTTAGTGACCTGTGTAGCACATTAAGGTTTATTCTCCTCACGAAGTGTCATTTATCAGATGCTTAACTGTGAATGTTGCTCCCACTGGGCCATGTACAAAGATCACTACTTAGAGGTTCTTCAAGAATTGAGTCCAGGGAACCTAAATGCTCTTAGCATCCTCAGTACGGCACACTACTTTTGTACCCACTGGGCTAAATTGTGCTTGGTAGTGTCAGCTAAATATGTTAAATAGTGACACTTACATAAGCTGGCTTCCAAAAATACCAGATAGTGGACCTAATATTACCTTGTAGCAGGCATGTAGGCCCACCTTAACTTAGCACATGCAGTAACCAGATGGTGAAAAGAATTTGACTTTGCATGAATAATGTAATGCTTTGTTTCACACCCATTGGCCAATCCTTCAGAGAGCCCTTGCTCAGACGCTTTAAGTGTTCAATACGGAGTTTAAGTTAGAACTTACATTTCAGTTCTTACTCTCTTCCTTTACGGTCTTCACAAACTGAATACTGAATCTCAGAAGATGGGCCTTATGTAGTTTGAATCTTTGTATAAGTTAATTATAGCCTTGGTATTATTAGCCAACTGGCTAAATTTATCAGAGTCAACTGAAGTAGTCTAATTTTTATGGAAAAGTAAAACAACAGCATTCTGTCTAATGTTATTGAGTTAGGAGACCCTTCTTATTAACTTCCCAAAGGAAATATTCATTTTCTTAGTGTACTTTTTCTTATTCCACAAATACTTTCAGTACTGAATATTCAACTTTCATGATACCCACATGACTGATTTGATTATCATGAACACTTATCTCCGTGTGAGAATATGTGTATGTGTCGTCCATGCCTGAGATAACAGTTCCCTGAAAACTCTTGGGAATTATGCTGAATTATGAAACTCAGCCAAAGAAAAAAAAAATCACTGGCCTTAAGCATATTTTGCATATATAATTGCAAAAAATAGACATATGTTAAAGATACACAACCAAAAATCCTTCTTCCACAGAACTTTAATATTTGCATTGCTTTACATATTTCCAAAAAGAATGTAATAATTTGGTTGGTGTATGTTATGCTATATTTGATACTTTTTTAAAAAGTCATAATATTACACATATTTTTCATACTCACATTGATAGATTTATTTACCAGACTCAGAGTCATTTTATTTCGTCTCTTCTCACGCAATATTAAGCTTTCAGCTGCAAATTATTATCCTCCTCAGACTAAAGAACTTCTAAAATCTTTTGCAGTTTCTCTGAAATTTTAATGGCACAGTATGTCATAATTTTAGACTATAAAAATACTTTGGAACAAAAATATGTCAAAAAAGAATATGGTAACGGGAGGAAATTGCCTTTGGACATTACAATTTATCTAAAAACGTTAGAAAGCCTTTAAAATAGTATCTATTCATGGTGTTTCATCTTTCTTTCCTATTTGTTGGAGCGTATATGCTTTTGGTTTAAAACTGGTTGTGATAACGTAAAATAGATAGCTAGTGGGAAGCAGCCGCATAGCACAGGGAGATCAGCTCGTGCTTTGTGACCGCCTGGAGGGGTGGGATAGGGAGGGTGGGAGGGAGGGAGACGCAAGAGGGAAGAGATATGGGGACATATGTATATGTATAACTGATTCACTTTGTTATAAAGCAGAAACTAACACACCATTGTAAAGCAATTATACTCCAATAAAGATGTTAAAAAACAACAACAACAACAAAAAAACTGTATATCTTGAAAGAAAACCGTCAATCGTGTAGGCAGACAGGGGGAAGGTGTCTTTCTTCTTTCTTCTTGTCATCCTTTCTTCTATTTTTAGCTTTGAAAGTTCCTGAAGGACAAGGATCCGTCCCTGGAGGAAGAACAGAATAAATTCAAAGATTGAATAAAATTAAATGCAGTGGGCAAAAGCTTCTATATGAAAGTATAAAAATTAGTTGATATAGGAAAATAAATGCTATTTAATTGATTTTAAATTAGCAAACTAAGTTAAATTGACTTTGAATAAGTAATTTAGACACTCTTGAATATACCGAGATGTATTTAAATCTGAAATAAACCTAGAAGTATTTAGTTTGGAACAAGCAGCCAATGCTTATTGGAATAAAAGTTATGATTATTTATTACTGTGAAATGATTAAGAATCTGTACTGAGTTATGAGACTGTTAAATGGAGAGTTATTAGAAAACATAACAGAGAGTATTAATATCTAATTATATAAAATTGATTTGTAATTAGCTCTACAGGAGTGCAAAAATAATTCCTGCAGTATTAATGACAACCAGATTAAAGAGGAAAGCTTTCTTCCCTCTTGTTGGTTTGCAAATTCTTATTGATGAAACAAATATATTATTTATTTTTCTCTAAATGCTTATGGCTCCCAACCTCCCTTTCCTACTGCATGAAAGTTTCAGTTGTTTCTCCCTACTTGGACTTAAAGTTATTCATGGAATCACACAAAGGCTACAACAAATGAGAAAAAGGAAAGAAAAAAAAAAAAAGACCCAATCCTAAACAAATTAATATTTGTAAATTATTTGTAGATGGTGATGGCGTGCCCTTTATTCCCTGCAACTATGTGTTTCAATCCCCTTCCATGTAAGCAGCCTTCAGGGGCTACATCAGCACCAGGTCCCCACACACGCAGCCAGCCCTCCTCAGCCCAGGCCTGCGCTTTGTTTTGTTTTTTTGAATGAATAAACAAATTATAGTTTATTTATACAATATAATACACCACACAACAAAGATAAATAATGAACTATTGCTACATACATGATGGATTCATATCAAAAACACAAGATTGATGAAAGAAGCCACCTACACAGGAAACATATACTGTGTGATTTCATTTAAATAGCATTTGAAAATAAGCAAAACTAATCTATGGTGACAGAAGTAAGGATAGAAGTTACATTTGGGGAGAAGGGAGGGATACAGATTGTCAGGCGACATGACGGGGCTTTTAGGTTAGGGTAATATTCTATTTCTGGACCTGTGTAGTGATTAACCGAGTGTGTACTTTGTGATATGATCTATTGAACTATACCCTGGAATCTGTGTGTTTTTTTGCATGTAAATTGGACTTTGATAAAAGATGTCTATTAAAACAAAAAGATGATTAGGCCCAGGAGAGGGAATCCTGATAAAAGAAAAAGTCATTTTAAGTGTAGTATAATTATGGATGAAGTTTTTTTTTTTTATTTTTATTGGAGTACAGTTGCTTTACAATGTTGTGTTAGTTTCTGCTGTACAGCAAAGTAAATCAGCTATATCTGTAAATATATCTCCTCTTTTTTGGATTTCCTTCCTGTTTAGGTCACCACAGAGCACTGAGTTCCCTGTGCTATACAGTAGGTTCTCATTAGTTATCTACTTTATACATAGTAGTGTATATATGTTAATCCCAATCTCCCAATTCATCCCACCGCCCCTTTTGCCCCACACCCCAGTATCCATACAACCATTCTCTATGTCCGTGGCACTATTTCATTCCTTTTTATAGCTGAGTAATATTCCACTGTATATATGTACCACATCTTCTTTATCCATTCCTCTGTTTAGGGATATTTAGGTTGGTTTCTCATGACTCCCATTGCCCCATCAAAACTCAAAACTCTCTTGAATACCATCCCATAGTGGCCTTCTAAATTTCTTGTTGGGGGCTCACTAGTCCAGTATGAATCCACCAATTGTTATTCTCTCAAGTATTATTTGGGAAACACGTGGAGACTATCTCCTAACCCAAAGAGACTGGCTGAAATCTTCACAACGTATTTTTTATGATATCTTTTATAAAATATACTTGTCTTCCATACATTTCTCCCCTGCTAGACTAAAATTTCTGAACAGTAAACACCTGTTTTACTCACCTCCATTTCTCAGAGGCTAACACCACAGCAGCACCAGGCACTTGGCCACTATGGGTATTTTGTAAATATTTGTTGAATAAATGAGTAGAAGAAAGACTCAGTACCAAGCTTGATATAAATGCCAAAGATCGAGGGTTTATTTAATCAGTTATGAGGTAATAAATGGTGAAAGTTTATTCTTTCTACTTGTCCTTATATGTATAAAATCTGTGACTCTGTATTTCACATTTGTTCCCTTTAAGGCATTAGCTTTGTTCTTCTAGCTAGCTTTTTCTCCCTATGTCTAAATACTCTTTTCCAGCTGGTATCACTGTATAGTATAAAGAGGCTGTTGAATGTGGTCTGCTGCTAGAATGCTAAGAGGATTGTTAAGTTAAAGCATACAAGTCCTGTGTATAGAAAATAGTTAGCAAAACATTCAGTAACACACAAATGCCTCTGTAAAATGGGTCTTCTGGGACTTCCCTGGTGGCACAGTGGTTGAGAGTCCGCCTGTCAATGCAGAGGACACGGGTTCGTGCCCCGGTCCGGGAAGATCCCACATGCCGCGGAGCGGCTGGGCCCGTGAGACGTGGCCGCTGAGCCTGCGCGTCCGGAGCCTGTGCTTTGCAACAGTAGAGGCCACAACAGTGAGAGGCCCGTGTACCGCAAAAAACAAAAAAACAAAGGGTCTTCTAATAATCCTTAAGACGGGTGCAAGTTTTAGTAAAAATGTTTTTAAAAAGTATCTAGGATAGTGCCTGACATCTGTGGCAAGCCTTCAATAAATTGTCACTATGGTCGTATTTCATGCTGATTTTCAAGCCAAATGCACTTGTGAGTAGCAGAGAGACAATTAAAAAGAGCGGTTATGCTACTACACACGGGAAAGTTGTATGGTAGAACTTTGAGAAAAAAAGAATTAATGATCTAGTTTCACTATTTGCGTTGCCACCTACCTGCTCATTACTGTAAAATGACTGTTGTGCTTCAAGTGTTTAGTGTCATGTTTTCTATCTTTGGCTGGAGGTGAAAGGAGGAAAGTAGGAAAGAAAGTAACTGAGTTACTCTCTCTCTCTCTTTCTTTTTTTTTTAAAGGAGCCAAAGCTCAGGAAAGAGAGTAGCTTTTTGTTCTAGTAACTGGGACCCATTCCTTCTGCTTTGCTAAGTTAGGTGAGAAGCTCACAGACCAAAGGCCTCAGAGGAGGAAGAATGCAAATCACAGGCATCGTTCTCTGGGCCCTCAGCCTCTCCATCTGCACTGCCCTGCAGTGTGAGTGGAAATCAGCACACACAGTTCACTGGCTTCACGCCATTTATTTATTTATTTATTTATTTATTTATTTATTTATTTTGCGGTACGCGGGCCTCTCACTGCTGTGGCCTCTCCCGTTGCGGAGCACAGGCTCCGGACGCGCAGGCTCAGAGGCCATGGCTTACGGGCCCAGCCGCTCCGCGGCACGTGGGATCTTCCCAGACCGGGGCACGAACCCGCATCCCCTGCATCGGCAGGCGGACTCCCAACCACTGCGCCACTAGGGAAGCCCGGCTTCACGCCTTTTATGTCACCACTCTGTCACGTATAATCGGAAGCCGGGTGCCCACCTCCACTGGTGAGGAGTGAAGGAGCATCCAGCACGGCACAGGGCAGGTCCTCAAGTTTTTCTCCCTCCTCTTTCCTCTTCTTGACCCTCCGCCCAAACAGTTGTGATGTGTGAAAACACTATTGGAGAAATGAAACAGCTTTGTTTGGTGGGGAAAACTAAGAGAAGGAAATTTTGATTTAGAGTCAGTTGTGTAACTAGCATGGAAAGGAGAAAAGGCTTTCTCCCACTAGCCATATAATCTTGGTCCCTGGAAACTTTTTGGACCTCATTTTTCTCCCATACAATGTAGGGTTAGTTATCTATTACTTGCAGCTCAAATTATCTACGGTTCCAGAAAGAACTAGCAAGTCTTCTTATCCACAGACAGATGGACCCGAAGAAATGGTATGATATTTTGCCAATACAAAAATTTGAAAGACGGAAAATTCAAGGATGAGAGAGCCTCTCCATTCTTTATTTAATCTTCCAGACTTTCTCTCTTTCAAATTCTTAAAGAAAACCAACTCTCTGAGGAAGATAAATTTCCAAGAAATCAACAGTTTCTATAAAAGATTGATAAGTACACGTTTCAGTGTATAAAACATTTGCCTTAAAAGGAACAAAGCACATGGCAGATGCTTCTTTATCCTGAACTTTCACAGCTGTCATCTGTTACAGCAGTGATGGTTGAATGAGTGGAGTATTGTTTATTCCACTAAAGAAATTATCCAGCTTTCAGTATATCCAGCCTTCTTTCATTTTTCTCACCTTTCTATCTGAAAGCAATGGCATACACCTATCTTCATCTGTAACTAGCTGCTTATTGCCAATTACATGTGCATGTCCGTAACACTCACCCCACCCCTTTAAAATCTGGCTTTCACCAGCTTCACTCCATTAAAACTTCTCATTCCCATTTCAACAGCCCTCTAGCTGCCTGGATGCTTTTACTCTCTCTCCTCCGCAGTGTCTCTGCACTGTGTGGCCCCTTCTACCATACACGCTTTCTCCTCTGCCCCACTGTGCATTTCCCCTCCATTCCTTGTCTCCTATGTTAGCCTGCCTTTCTCCTGTCTGCAACCAGATTGCATCCTCAGGTGACTGCTCTCTGTATCACTCTCCTTGGTGTATTCGTTCACGACCACAAGTTGAGTTTAGTTAGTACCTCTAGCGCCGTGACTCCCAAATCTCTATATGTGGTCCTGACATATCGCGTATATATCCAGCTGGTCCTGGGTATCTCTGCCAACAAGAGGCACCACTGGGCACCTCAACGTCCAAAGTCCCAAGGCAAAACTCGCTGCATCCCTCATGGGGATTTATTTCTCCTTCCTTTCTTACCCTGGTAGTACATATCAGCTTTGAAATTACAAAGGAAACTTCACTTTCTCATTCCTTTTCGCTTCTTGTTTGCTTTGCGCTATGGAATTTTCCTCCATAGTGGAAAGTGAGTAGCGACTTGGATTCAAAGTCACTACTTCTTTTTCCCCCCACTATCACCATACATCTTTTGTTACCTTCAGCCTGAGCTACTCTAATAAATACCCTTATCATTGGCTCTGCATCATCTCTTTTCCTTTCCTGATCCATCCTACATCTCTGCTAGGCTAGACTTATTGATTGTACAAGTTTCCTTCAAAGTAGCTTCCATGGCCTTCTGCTTTGACTGGCATTCAAGGCCCTACACAGAAAGCTGATCTACCTTGTACCCAGTACTTGCCTTCATGTTAATTTAATTTAACCCAATTAGTTTTACTGTAGCTGTACATATCTCTCTACTTCGCTCATGGTTTCTCTTTTTAAAATGCTCCCTCCAAGCACCTTAAAAAGAGGTTATAGTGAATGCTCTATAAATACTAATCAAACAAATAAGGAATTGAAGCTCCTAATTATTTGTTTTTACCTTGTCTTATAGCATTTGTATTACAGTGCTTTATGCTATGCTGATTTGTATATTTATTTTATCCTCCCTTCAGTCTGTAAGCACCAAAAAGCCAGGGGCTTCATTTTACTTATATTTCTAACCCTGCAATGGTTAGCCCAGTGTACCATGCAGGTGTACTCTCAAATATTTATTAAACTGAATAAATGATATTCATTCAAATCTATGTTAATTACTTAGATATTTAGATACAAATATTACTACTCATTACTTAGATACAAATATTAGTCAATACTGTGGTATTGGGAGTGGTCTCATTTTGCTGCTTGATAATATATTTTCAATGGCATGACTTAATGACCTCATCTGTTTGTTTCTATAAAAATTTTAAGTGTTGATTGAAATGGACCATATATATAAAAAAATCTGCCTCTTATTTTTAAAATCTTGACAGAATCTAGTATAGTGTTGTATAAACTGAGAAAGCTTAGGAAAAGATTGATAATTTTAGTAAACTCAATTGATAGCAAAGCTGCCTTGTTTTATTTAAACTTTTGTTGCATTAGAGACATTATTTGTAACTTTCTGACATGTATCTTATTAAGAAACAAAGTAATTTAGTTCCATGGTTCAATTGGAGAATTGGAAAACTATCGATAATACTAGTTAAAATAAGGCTTGTACTTAGTGTGTCTCACACTCTTCCTAAGACAGATATTAACCCATTTAATATTTTACAACCACCACGGAAGTCCAGCACTGTTATTATTCAGGTTTACAGATGGAGAACATGAAACACCCAGAGTTCATGTAAACTGTCCAACAGTAGAAGGCTCGGGGATCCACAAAGCCTGACTTCAGATCCTGTGCCCTGAGGAATGTTGCTTTCCTGGCTCTCCCTAGGGATGTATGTGCCTGTGAGATGAGAAAAAGGAACACTGATTCCATAAAGGAAATAAAGAGCTGAGAGGCTGATCTCAAGTGTGTTCCTAATATATCAGGCACAATTTAACAGACAGCTTTTTATGTAACCAATTCCATCATCTCCAAATTCATGAATAATAAATTTAAGGAGAAGGCACAAAAAGAGAAGTTAGGGGAAAAAGAAATAATTATTTGTAATTTGAGGCGTACAATTCCAAAATTTATCAGAACACAGGGATCAGAAGCAGCCAGGTAAGATCTTTTTGATATTAGAGAATCTGGCTCCTTTTTGACTACTTCCTTTTTTCTCACATTTTGTTACATTTGAAATACCTATTATTTGATATATTTGAGATGCATTGCCAAATAAGAATACTTTAAAAGCTTTCTTCAGATAGACTCACTGTGTCCTCTGAATGCTAATGTTCCTATTGTTTAGCAGTTTTTCTTATTAAAATTCAAAAGCTGCTATTCAAGGTCCATCTGATCTTGATTTTAACTACCAGATCTCCAAAGGATGAACCAAAGGAATAGCTCATCATGAAGATTAAAAAAAAAAAAAAGTTTCTGTGTAAAGCTTCAGTTTTAGAGCCTTGGACTATGCCTTAAGAAATTCTATAAAAGATCTTGAGAAATAGAAATTGTCATCCAAGCATTTTACGAGGCATTTCATTTTAGACTCTGAATTAAATGGCTTTCTGGTCATTAGAGATAGTGACAATTTCTTAAAGAGGTTGTGTTGCCACTAAGTTAAGAATCTTTAGAAGCATCATTTCCTTTTACATCCGACAAGAAAGCTGTATTGGTTCCCGAGCTAAAGAATAAGTCATTCCACTTCTAGGAATCTAACCGGAAGAAAAAAACATAAAGCACAAAATGTTTTAGGCGCCAAGATGATTGCTACTCTCAGATAATTCACAGCAGCTGAAGAGGCTCTCACAGGGCAGGGGCAGGCAGGTTTCAAACCTTCGTCTGTTTGGTGGAATAGTATGGAGACACTAAAGGGTGCTATTAATGTTCATTAAAATGCTTAGAGCACAGAATTCAATATGATAATGATTCTAAAAAATGGGGCATAGAGAAAAATGGAGGAAGTCAAGTATAGGTACTTTTCATACTTCAGGCGTTTTTACACTTTGAATGAGAAATTATTACTTTTATGATGGAAAAAAATGAGTTTACCTCAAAAATGTTATAGCAAGTTCTCCTTATTCTTTATTCTATTATTTATTTAAACAGTGGGGATGCTCACTAAGGTAATGAAGAAGAAAATATGATTACCTTTCTATGTTCTTGTTCTTGGTTTTTTAAGATCTTCATGATAAATAATGAGGAACACTTTTTTTTTTCCAGTCATGGATATTATTTCTAGTTGTTTATGGTATGATTTTTATAAGAACTACTTATATTTTGGTTAATAATCATGTCAGTGACCAGCAGTCTTCATGAAAAGCCATTCATGCTTGATGTGCCCTGTTAGATGATGTGAGAAGTTTGAAAAGATGTTTTGACTCTGAGGTCATGTCATAAAACAGGAAATGAAATTCAGTTGCTTTCTTACACTAAGTAATCACTGCTTTTCTCTATCATGTTAGAAGTTCCAAGTGAGTTTCTGTTACTGGTAAACTTTCTTGGGTTTTATATTTAAAAATTCATAATAATTCTCACACTCTTGTATGATAATTTAGTTGGCTATTTAATTTTGTTATTTTCTCTGAAAAATGAAGATTTTACTCCACTATCCTCTGATTTCTGTTGTTTCTTTCTTGTCTAATAGTTATTCCTTCATAGAAGTTTTTCTTTGACAGCTTGTAGTATTTTTCTCATTGTCCTACAGTGCTGAAGTTTTAGAGCTGTGTGCCTAGCTGTGGAATTCTTTATAATTGACTTGCTGTGGACTCTTCTTCCTACATTTGAGGTTTCATGTCTTTCATCATTTATGAGACTATTTTATCCATTTTCACTTTGAATATGTCCCATCTTTCACTGTACCGATTTTCTCATTGTGAAAGTCATATGAGAGCCAGGAGAGACTTACCCTGTGCTCCACGTCTCCTAACCTCTCTTTATATTTCCATTTCTTTAGATTTCTATGAAGAATTCTGAGTCACATCTTTACCTTCATCTTCTAAGTCACTACTTTTCATACCATGAGTAACCTACTGCTTACACCATTCTCTGCATCTTTATTTCAATGACTATTTTCTCTTTCTGTAACTTTCTTCAAAATTACCTTTACTGAGGTATAATTTACATAAAATAAACGTTACTGATTTCAAGTATATAACTGTATATTTATATGTGTGTGTACATAAATAGAATGATAGTGGAAAACATTTTTTTACATCTTTATTAGAGTATAATTGCATTACAATGGTGTGTTAGTTTCTGCTTTATAACAAAGTGAATCAGCTATACATATACATATATCCCCATATGTCCTCCCTCTTACATCTCCCTCCCACCCTCCCCTATCCCACCCCTCTAGGTGGTCACAAAGCACTGAACTGATCTCCCTGTGCTATGTGACTGCTTCCCACTAGGTATCTATTTTACATTTGGTAGTGTATATGTCTATGCCACTCTCTCACGTCATGCCAGCTTACACTTCCCCCTCCCTGTGTCCTCAAGTCCATTCTCTATGTCTGCATCTTTATTCCTGTTCTCCCCCTAGGTTCTTCATAACCATTTTTTTTAGGATTCCATATGTATGTGTTAGCATACAGTATGTATTTTTCTCTTTCTAACTTACTTCATTCTGTATGACAGACTCTAGGACCATCCACCTCACTAAAAATAACTCAATTTCGTTTCTTTTTATGGCTGAGTAATATTCCCTTGTATATACGTGCCACATCTTCTTTATCCATTCATCTGTTGATGGACACTTACGTTGCTTCCATGTCCTAGCTATTGTAAATAGAGCTGCAATGAACATTGTGCTACATGACTCTATTTGAATTATGGTTTTCTCAGGGTATATGCCCAGCAGTGGGATTGCTGAGTCGTATGGTAGTTCTGTTTTTAGTTTTTTAAGGAACCTCCATACTGTTCTCCATAGTGGCTGTATAAATTTACATTCCCACCAGCAGTGCAAGAGGGTTCCCTTTTCGCCACACCCTCTCCAGCATTTATTGTTTGTAGATTTTTTGATGATGACCATTCTGACAGTTGTGAGGTGATACCTCACTGTAGTTTTTTTTTTTTACTTATTTATTTTTGGCTGTGTTGGGTCTTCATTTCGGTGCGAGGGCTTTCTCTAGTTGCGGCAAGCAGGGGCAACTCTTCATCGCGGTGCACAGGACTCTCACTATCATGGCCTCTCTTGTTGTGGAGCACAGGCTCCAGACACGCAGGATCAGTAGTTGTGGATCACGGGCCTAGTTGCTCCGTGGTATTTGGGATCTTCCTAGACCAGGGCTCGAACCCGTGTCTCCTGCATTGGCAGGCAGATTCTCAACCACTGCACCACCAGGGAAGCTCCTCACTGTAGTTTTGATTTGCATTTCTCTAATGATCAGTGATGTTGAGCATTCTTTCATGTGTTTGTTGGCAATCTGTTTATCTTCTTTGGAGAAATGTCTATTTAGGTCTTCTGCCCATTTTTGGATTGGGTTGTTTGCTTTTTTGATATTAAGCTGCATGAGCTGCTTGTAAATTTTGGAGATTAATCCTTTGTCAGTTGCTTCATTTGCAAATATTTTCTCTTATTCTGAGGGTTGTCTTTTGGTCTTGTTTATGGCTTCCTTTAGTTGCAAAAGCTTTGAAGTTTCATTAGGTCCCATTTGTTCATTTTTGTTTTTATTTCCATTTCTCTAGGAGGTGGGTCAAAAAGGATCTTGCTGTGATGTATGTCATAGAGTGTTCTGCCAGTGTTTTCCTCTAGGAGTTTTATAGTGTCTGGCCTTACATTTAGGCCTTTAATCCATTTTGAGTTTATTTTTGTGTATGGTGTTAGGGAGTGTGATAATTTCATTCTTTTACATGTAGCTGTCCAGTTTTCCCAGCACCACTTATTGAAGAGGCTGTCTTTTGTCCATTGTGTATCCTTGCCTCCTTTATCAAAGATAAGGTGACCATATGTGCGTGGGTTTATCTCTGAGCTTTCTATACTGTTCCATTGATCTATACTTTTGTTTTTGCACCAGTACCATACTGTCTTGATTACTGTAGCTTTGTAGTATAGTCTGAAGTCAGGGAGCCTGATTCCTCCAGCTCCATTTTTCTTTCTCACGATTGCTTTGGCTATTCGGGGTCTTTTGTATTACCATACAAATTGTGAAATTTTTGTTCTAGTTCTGTAAAAACTGTCATTGGTGGTGTGATAGGGATTGCATTGAATCTGTAGATTGATTTTTGGTAGTATTGTCATTTTCACAGTGTTGATTTTTCCAATCCAAGAGCATGGTATACCTCTCCATCTGTTTGTATCATCTTTAATTTCTTTCATCAGTGCCTTATAATTTTCTGCATAGAGAAAACCTTTTGTTTTGTCTTTTATCTCCTTAGGTAGGTTTATTCCTAGGTATTTTATTCTTTTTGTTACAATGGTAAATGGGAGTGTTTCCTTAATTTCTCTTTCAGTTTTTTCATCAGTAGTATATAAGCAGGCAAGAGATTTCTGTGCATTAATTTTGTATCCTGCTACTTCACCAAATTCATTGATTAGCTCTAGTAGTTTTCTGGTAGCATCTTTAGGATTCTCTATGTATAGTACCATGTCATCTGCAATCAGTGATAGCTTTACTTCTCTTCTGATTTGGATTACTTTTATTTGTTTTCTTCTCTGATTGCTGTGGCTAAAACTTCCAAAACTAAGTTGAATAATAGTGGTGAGAGGGGGCAACCTTGTCTTGTTCCTGTTCTTAGTGGAAATGGTTTCATTTTTTCACCATTGAGAATGAAGTTGGCTGTGGGTTTTTCCTTTATGACCTGTATGATGTTGAGTAAAGTTCCCTCTTATGCCTACTTTCTGGAGGGTTTTTATCATAAATGGGTGTTGAATTTTATCTAAAGCTTTTTCTGCATCTATTGAGATGATCATATGGTTTTTAACCTTCAATTTGTTAATATGATGTATCACATTGATTGATTTGTGTATATTGAACAATCCTTGCATTCCTGGGATAAACCTCACTTGACTGGGGTTGAGAATGAGTTTGGGAGTGTTCCTCCCTCTGCTATATTTGGAAGAGTTTGAGAAGGTTAGGTGTTAACTCTTCTCTAAATATTTGATCGAATTCACCTGTGAAACCATCTGGTCCTGGGCTTTTGCTTGTTGAAGAATTTTAATCACAGTTTCAATTTCAGTGCTTGTGATTGGTCTGTTTATATTTTCTATTTCTTCCTGGTTCAGGCCTGGAAGGTTGTGCTTTCCTAAGAATTTGTCCATTTCTTCCACATTGTCCATTTTATTGGCATATAGTTGCTGGTAGTAATCTCTTATGATCCTTTGTATTTCTGCAGTGTCAGTTGTTACTTCTCCTTTTTCATTTCTATTTCTGTTGATTTGAGTCTTCTCCCTTTTTTCTTGATGAGTCTGGCTAATGGTTTATCAATTTTGTTTAGCTTCTCAAAGAACCAGCTTTTAGTTTTATTGATCTTTGCTATCGTTTCCTTCATTTCTTTATCATTTATTTCTGATCTGATCTTTATGATTTCTTTCCTTCTACTAACTTTGGGGTTTTTTTATTCTTCTTTCTCTAATTGCTTTAGGTGCAAGGTTAGGTTGTTTATTGGAGATGTTTCCTGTTTCTTAAGGTAGGATTGTATTGCTATAAACTTCCCTCTTATAACTGCTTTTGCTGCATCTCATAGGTTTTGGGTTAGCGTGTTTTCATTGTCATTTGTTTCTAGGTATTTTTTGATTGCCTCTTTGATTTCTTCAGTGATCTCTTGCTTATTAAGTAGTGTACTGTTTAGCCTCTAACTGTATTTTTTCAGATATTTTCCTTAATTGACATCTAGTCTCATAGCGTTGTGGTCGGAAAAGATACTTGATACAATTTCAATTTTCTTAAGTTTACCAGGCTTGATTTGTGACCCAAGATATGATCTATCCTGGAGAATGTCCCATGAGCACTTGAGAAGAAAGTGTATTCTGTTGTTTTTGGATGGAGTGTCCTATAAATATCAATTAAGTCCATCATGTTTAATGTATCATTTAAAGCTTGTGTTTCCTTATTTATTTTCATTTTGGATGATCTGTCCATTGGTGAAAGTGGTGTGTTAAAATCCCCTACTATGAATGTGTTACTGTCAATTTCCCCTTTTATGGCTGTTAGCATTTGCCTTATGTATTGAGGTGCTCCTATGTTGGGTGCATAGATATTTACAATTGTTATATCTTCTTCTTTGCTTGATCCCTTGATCATTATGTAGTGTTTTTCTTTGTCTCTTGTAATAGTCTTTATTTTAAAGTCTATTTTTTCTGATATGAGAATTGCTACTCCAGCTGTCTTTTGATTTCCATTTGCATGGAATATCTTTTTCCATCCCCTCACTTTCAGTTTGTATGTGTTCCTAGGTCTCAAGTGGGTCTCTTGTAGACAGCATATATACAGGTCTTATGTTTGTATCCATTCAGCCAATCTGTGTCTTCCGGTTGGAGCGTTTAATCCATTTACATTTAAGGTAATTCTTAATATGTATGTTCCTATTAGCATTTTCTTGTTTTGGGTTTGTTATTGTAGGTATTTTGCTTCACTTGTGTTTCCTGCCTAGAGAAGTTCTTTTAGCATTTGTTGTAAAGCTGGTTTGGTGGTGCTGAATTCTCTTAGCTTTTGCTTGTCTGTAAAGATTTGAATTTCTCGCCTGAGTCTGAATGAGATCCTTGCTGGGTAGAGTAATCTTGGTTGTAGGTTTTTCTCTTTCATCACTTTAAATACGCCCTGCCACTCCCTTCTGGTGTGCAGAGTTTCTGCTGAAAGATCAGCTGTTAAACTTATGGGGATTCCCTTGTGGGTCATTTGTTGTTTTCCCTTGCTGCTTTTAATATGTTTTCTTTGTATTTAATTTTCGGTAGTTTGATTAATATGTGTCTGTGTGTTTCTCCTTGAATTATTCTGTATGGGACTCTCTGTGCTTCCTGGACTTGATTAACCATTTCCTTTCCCATATTAGGGAAGTTTTCAACTATAATCTCTTCAAGTATTTTCTCAGTCCCTTTCTTTTTCTTTTCTTCTTCTGGAACTCATATAATTCGAATGTTGGTGCTTTAATGTTGTCCCAGAGGTCTCTGAGACTGTCCTCAACTCTTTTCATTCATTTTTCTTTATTCTGATCTGCAGTAGTTATTTCCACTATTTTATCTTCCAGGTCACTTTTCCGTTCTTCTGCCTCAGTTATTCTGCTATTGATTCCTTCTAGAGAATTTTTAATTTCATTCATTTTGTTGTTCATCATTGTTTGTTTGCTCTTTAGGTCATCTAGATCTTTGTTAAACATTTCTTTTCTTTTCTCCATTCCATTTCCAAGATTTTGGATCGTCTTTACTATCATTACTCTGAATTCTTTTTCAGGTAGACTGCCTATTTCCTCTTCATTTATTAGGTCTGGTGGGTTTTTACCTTGCTCCTTCATCTGCTGTGTGTTTCTCTGTCTTCTCATTTTGCTTATCTTACTGTGTTTGGGGTCTCCTTTTCGCAGGCTGCAAGTTTGTAGTTCCTGTTGTGTTTGATGTCTGTCCCCAGTGGCTAAGGTTGGTTCAGTGGGTTGTGTAGGCTTCCTGGTGGTGGGGACTGGTGCCTCTGTTCTGGTGGATGAGGCTGGATCCTGTCTTTCTGGTGGGCAGGACCACGTCTGGTGGTGTGTTTTGGGGTGTCTGTGAACTTTGTATGATTTTAGGCGGCCTCTCTGCTAATGGGTTGGGTTGTGTTCATGTCTTGCTAGATTTTTGGCATTGGGTCTCCAACACTGTAGCTTGCTGTTCGTTGAGTGAAGCTTGGTCTTAGCATTGAGATGGAGATCTCTGGGAGAGCTCTCGCCGATTCATATTACATGGGGCCGGGAGGTCTCTAGTGGTCCTATGTCCTGAACTCGGCTCTCCCACCTCCGAGGCTCAGGCCTGACTCCTGGCTGCTGCACCGCGACCCTGTCAGTCACATGGCTCAGAAGAAAAAGGGAGAAAGAAAGAATCAGATAAGGAAAGAAAGAAAGAGAGAGAGGAGGGAGGGAGGAAGGAAGAAAGAAAGAAAGAAGGAAAGAAAGAGAAAATAAAATAGTTATTAAAATAGAAAATAATTATTAAAAAAAATTAAAAAGTAATAAAAAAAGAAAGAGACAACAACGAAACCAAAAAACAAATCCACCAATAACAAGTGCTAAAAACTATACTAAAAAAAAAACAAAAAAAAACAATGGATAGCCAGAACCCTAGGACGTATGCAAAAGCAAAGCTATACAGACAAAATCACACAATGAAGCATACACACACACACTCACAAAAAGAGAAAAAGGAAAAATATATGTATATCTTTTCTCCCAAAGTCCACTGCCTGAGTTTTGGGCTGATTCTTTGTCTATTTAGGTATTCCACAGATGCAGCATACATTAAGTTGACTGTGGAGATTTAATCCACTGCTCCTGAGGCTGCTGGGAGGGACTTCCCTTTCTCTTCTTCGTTCGCACAACTCCCGGGGTTCAGCTTTGCATCTGGCTCCGCCTCTGCGTGTAGGTCACCTGAGGGTGTCTGTTCTTTGCTCAGACAGGACGTAGTTAAAGGAGCAGCTGATTCGGGGGCTCTGGCTCACTCAGGCCAGGGGAGGGAGGGGCACGGTGTGCGGGGCGGGCCTGCGGCGGCAGAGGTCTGCATGACGTTGCACCAGCCTGAGGCGCGCCGTGTGTCCTCCCGGGGAAGTTGTCCCTGGATCCCGGGACCCTGGCAGTGGTGGGCTGCACAGGCTCCCCGGAAGGGGGGTGTGGATAGTGACCTGTGCTTGCATACAGGCTTCTTGGTGGCGGCAGCAGCAGCCTTAGCATCTCATGGTCGTCTCTGGGGTCTGCGCTGTTAGCCACGGCTCGTGCCCGTCTCTGGAGCTCGTTTAGGCAGCGCTCTGAATCCCCTCTCCTCGTGCACCCGAAACAATGGTCTCTTGCCCCTTCGGCAGCTCCAGACTTTTCCTTGGACTCCCTCCCGGGTAGCCGTGGTGCATTAACCCCCTGCAGGCTGTGTTCACGCTGCCAACCCTAGTCCTCTCCCTGTGCTCCGACCGAAGCCTGAGCCTCAGCTCCCAGCCCTGCCCGCCCCGGCGGGTGAGCAGACAAGCCTCTCGGGCTGGTGAGTGCCGGTCGGCACCGATCCTCTGTGCAGGAATCTCTCCGCTTGGCCCCCCACACCCCTGTTGCTGCACTCTCCTCTGCGGCTCCAAAGCTCCCCCACTCCACCACCCGCATTCTCCGCCCGCGAAGGGGCTTCTAGTGTGTGGAAACCTTTCCTCCTTCACAGCTCCCTCCCACTGGTGCAGGTCCCGTCCCTATTCTTTTGTCTCTGTTTATTCTTTTTTCTTTTGCCCTACCCAGGTATGTGGGGGGTTTCTTGCCTTTTGGGAGGTCTGAGGTCTTCTGCCAGCGTTCAGTAGATGTTGTAGGAGTTGTTCCATGTGTAGGTGTATTTCTGATGTATCTGTGGGGAGGAAGGTGATCTCCACATCTTACTCTCCTGACATCTTGAAGGTCTCCCCAGAAAGCATTTATATTAGTTATTTTTTCCTAACATTTCTCATCTTTTTTGACAGTATCTTATTGCCTTCGCATATTTTCACTCATTATTTGTGTCTTTAGCTTTTAAATGTTTGTTTTGTGATGGGCATCCAGTTAGTTCTCTAATTTGAACGTCTTATGGTCTAATTATGGTTGGATTTCTGTTTCAGTTTGTTTTTGATGCATTATGCTCATGGTTGCTTTACTCCTTGTGTGTTTTGTAAATGTGCACCGTGAGCACATATTTTTGCACATTTTCATCTGGAAGTTCTGCCTGACCTTTAATTTAGTGTGGAAATGCTCTTCAGGGGAGAATTTGCGTTTGTTTCTTTCTAGGTGCTCCACAGGCATCCAAGATCACTTTATAGTTTTCATTGTGTAATACGTCACATATAAATAGGCTTTTCATATATATAAGGGAATACATACATAAGTAATATATATATATATATCATATGTAAATAAAACAGAATAATGAAATTAATACATTTTTCACTACCCCTGGACTAAGAAACTGCACTCTAAATGACCACCATTTACAGTGACTTTTCAGGACTAACCATCCACACTGGTGTTCAGCTTCCTCCCTATGTTTGTACCAGTTTTTCTCTTTTATGGAATTCATTCACCTATTTATGTATTCAGCAGATAGTTACTGAATGCCCACTGTGTTTCAGATATGATTCTACTTGCTGCAGACACAGAAATGAGAAAAACAGACAAAATCCTCTGCCTTTAGAGAGTTTACATTGTAGTAGGGATGAGGCAATACTTCAAATGAGTAAGTAACATACGGAGTATATCCAATGGGATAAATGCTACAGAGGAGAGTCCAGGAGAATAGTATAGAGAGAGTGTTCACGGGGGCAGAAATTAGACTTTGAAAGTTATACTCAGGGAGGGAGAGCCTCACTGAGAAGAGAGGTTTGAAGAGAGTGAGGGAGTGAGTAAGGAAGTTATGTGGGAGGATAGTTGAGGCAAAGGGAACAGTAAAAAAAACACAACAGCCCAAAGGTGGTTTAGGAAAAGGAAGAACACAGGAGCTTGGCTGGAGCAGAGCGATTACAGAGAGGTCAGTAACTGATGAAGTTGGAGCCAGAACAGGGCCAGACTGTGCAGACATTGGAAAAAAGTTTGGCTTCAACTCCAGGTGGAGCTGGGAGCTTTTGGAGGGTTTTGAGGACAGAAATGGTGTCATCTGATTTTTTTAAAGGGATCTACCTGGTTGCCGTGTTGAGATACACTGGGATTGGTCAAAGATAAAGCAGGAAGATCTGCCAGGGGGCCATCTCAGGGGCCCAGATGGCAGGTAGTAGTGGTTTTACTGGAGTGACGGCAGTGGAGGTGGTGAGAAGGGGTCAGATTCTGGAGGTATTTATAAGGCACAGACCTACAGGATTTGTCCATGTGTTGGTTGTAGTGTGTGAAAGAGTAGAGTCCAGAGTGATCCCATTGTTTTTGGTCTGAACAGCTATAAGGATGGTTTCCCCACTAGCAGAGATGGGAAAGGGAATAGGATACCTACCATCTGGAGGGGAAGGTCAGCTTGGGAGGCGTTAGGTTGGCGATGCCAACTAAGCATTCCAGTGGAGACTTCAAAGAGAACGGGAGTTCAGGGGACAGGGCAGGAGTGGAGTCATAAATTTGGAGTGCATCCATATAGAGATTTGAAGCCCTGACACTGGATGAGCTCCCCAAAGTAGTAAGGATAGAAAAGAGGTGAATTCTAGGGCCTTAATCTCGGGAGCTCTACGTTGTGAGGTCTGGAGACGAAGAGAAACCAGAAAAGTGGATTGAAATTGAGCAGGCCCCATATTAGAAGGGAGACCAGGAGTGTGGCGTCCTGGAAGTGAGGTCAGCACTACAGTGACAAGTGGGCGAGCAACGCTGACAGCGTGGAGAGGAGGGCTGTGATTGAACCTTAGCTTTGTAGTCTGGAGGGGCGTTTTCAGGCTGATTGCAGTGAGTTCAAGAGAGCATGAGAAGAAAGGAAATGATTCTTTCTTTTAACAAAGCAAGAAAATGGGGCCATAGCGGGAGAGGGAAGTGGGGCTGAAAGAGGGTATTATTCGGGTGGTGAAAAGAGCATGTTTGTAGAGGGAAAAAATTGAAGAGAGAGAAAAATTGATGATGCAGGAGAGAGAAGGGAGACTCCTGGAACTTCGCTCTGGAATAGATGGGAAGGCATTGATGCAACACAGCATGAGTGGAGGCAAGGCCCGGGGTTTAAAAGGATGTCTGTTCTAAAGTGTTCCATGGATGGGTTTTTTGCTCATATAATCTACAAGATTGTCAGAAATGGCCAGATAGTTTGACAACCGTAATGCATCCTCTTTGGTAGTGCAGCATGAAACACCCTGCATACTCCAGTCTCTCTCTGTGGTCCAGCCACAATGACCTTCGGTCTCCAGAAGCTCCCTGCTCGCCACAGAACCTTTGCATAGCAGTTACATCTGCCTGCAAGGGTACCTACCCGTGGCTTCATTCAGACCTTTGTAACACTTTCCAAAGATGTAACTCCATTCAATCATCGGATCATCTGCTGAAAGCCAGGCTTTAACTAGGCTTTAATCACATGAGGCTTGACCACATCTCTTAAAATGTATAAAAAGCACAGAGTATACTGAGTAAGCAAACAGTAACATTCACTATTGACTGATTGGCAAGCATGGTATGAACGAGATACATTTTTGTTTTAAAAAATGTACTTAATTTATAGTTTATATTTTTAATTTATAGCATACAAAGTACATAAGGCAGGTGCTTCCTGCTATTCAGTTTGGCTGCCTAGGTGGTATACGGATTAAGTAGATTACATTCATAATTGTACTTAGTTCTCTGCTGCCTGGATAACATATTTTAACAAGTAGAATGTAATCTCAATAAGCCAGCAAGTCACTTTACATCAGAAGAAGGTGTTTTGCCACTTTGTTCAAAAGTAGAAAATACATGTACACAGCAAATGTTACTTAGACATCCAAAATTAAGCTTCAGTTTAAGAACCTTTAATTTTGCTTCTATAATTTAGAGATAGCACTGCCTCAAATATGTATAATATTTTCCTACTGAAATAAAGCATTCAGTGGTCTGGGAAAAGCATGTCTTTAGTGGAGCATGTTGAGGCTGAAGTGTGAGCAGGCCTATGGGAGTAGGGGGGGTGGAAATCAAAATTTAAACAAAATAAAATTAAATCAGTGGCTCCACGTTGATTCAACTGATATACAAACAACAAAATGAGGAATAAAACAGTGTGTCTAAAATATCTTGGTGATATCCAAAAATCAGGAGAATTTCAACAATAGCTAAAACGTAGCAGGAGTCAAATACAAGTAAGTCCCGTAAGTATGAACAAGGTCCATTGTGAGAGCGCGTTCGTAAGTCCAACGAAGTTAGCCTAGGTACCCAACTAACATAATCGGCTATGGAGTACTGTACTGTAATAGGTTTATAATACTTTTAACACAAATAATACATAAAAAACAAACATGAAAATAAAGAAAACATTTTTAATCTTACAGTACAGTCCCTGGAAAAGTACAGTAGTCCAGTACACCAGCTGGCACACAGGGGCTGGCATCCAGTGAGCAGGAAAGAAGAGTTACTGACTGGAGGAGGGAGAGGAGGTAGGAGATTGTAGAGCTGAAGGATCGCCAGCCATAGGAGATGGAGGGCAAGCTGCACTTTCACTCACGCCTGACATGGATGGAAGGCACGTCTGCATCTTTGAAAGTTCGCAGCGTGAAGGTTCGTAGGTAGGGGACTTATTATAAAAGAGTGCTTGGTCCTGATGCTTGCTGCTTGTGTGGTTATCAGGAGAGTGCTAGAGTGTACAGACCGAATTCCACACCTGAGGGGCAGGGACCGTGCTGTCCCTCTGCATGTGCCCACTGTGTGAACGGAGTCTACAAGGTAGAAATGGCAATTAACAGTATGTGTGACACAGAAAGAGACTGCTGCATAATTAAAAGAAAAATAAAGGAAACCGTGGACAAAATGAAAAGACAACCTACTGAATGGGGGAAGATATTTGCAAATGATATGACTGGTAAGGGATTAATATCCAACATATATAAACAGCTCAGACAACTCAATATCAAAAAAACCTCCATAAACCATCCAATTAAAAAATGGGCAGAAGAACTGAATAGAAACTTTTCCAAAGAGGAAATGCAGATGGCCATTGGGCACATGAAAAGATGCTCAACATGGCTAATCATCTGGGAAATGGAAATCTAAACCACAATGAGACATTTCCTCACACCTTTCAGAATGACTATTATCAAAAAGAACACAAATAAAATGTTGGCTTTTGGATGTGGAGAAAAAGGGCCCCTATACACTGTTGGTGGGCATGTAAATTGGTGCAGGCACTGTGGAAGACAGTACATGGGTTTCTCAAAAAACTAAAAATAGAACTACCATATGACCTAGAAATCCCACTCCTGGGCATATATCTGAATAAAAGAAATACACTAAGTTGAAAGATACATGCACCCCAACGTTCATAGTAGCACTATTTACAATTGTCAAGGTATGGAAACAGTCTAAGTTTCCATCAGCAGATGAATGCATAAAGAAGATGTGGTATATATAGAATGGTATGCTACTCAGCCATAAAAACGAATGGAACAACAACATTGATGGACTTGGAGGGCATTATGCTTAGTGAAATAAGTCAGACAGTGAAAGACAAATACTGTATGATATCATTTATATGTAGAATCTAAAAAATACAACAAACTAGGGAATAAAACAAAAAAGAAGCAGACACAGATATAGAGAACAAACTAGTGGTTACCAGTGGGGAGAGGGAAGAGAAGAGGGGGAATAGAGAGGTAAGGAATAAAAAAAAAGAAAATGGTTATTATGGAATTATATGAAATAATGTGTGTGAAACTTTTGAAAATTGTAAAGCACTGCAGAATTTAAAGAATCTTTCATTCACTTTAAAAGAAGTTCCATCCCTAAAAGTGCAGCCTCAAGGTCCGTATTATCCCTTTAATTGATGTCTCATGGAGTCCATATATCAGGTAGAACAGACAAGGTTTAATCCATGTACCTTTCAAATAACTGCTATAATATCATTGCTGCAGTGCCAAAGCAAAAGTCAGTCCTAACAGTTCATGGCATGAAAATGAGTAGAGAAATTTATGACACAAAGCCAAGGGAATGAAGGAATTATGGTGGGGTGAGGTGTTATATAAAATTACTTGGATCTTTAGTGCAATACTCTGTATTATTTTAGCATCAATAGAGGCAGGGGATGAAAAATTCATATTCTACTTAATATAGAATTAATTTAATCTTTTAGAAAGAATTCATCTTTTTTCAAAGATGTATTAACTTCGGTAACTTGAGTGTTGTGGTGCGCATGCGCCGGTTTGATTCTTTGCCTTGCGTTGATTCAAAGTGAAATCACCATGCTCAGCAGTGCCTTCTTGTTAGAAGGAGTTAATAAGCTGTGATAAAGAGAAAATATTAATTATTCAGCATGCTTTTAATAGAACTGTTTTAATACCTAATGTCCTGTTTTTGATGAATATAAAACAGGAAACATTTTTATTGACAAATACATTAGGTACCTTCAGGTACTTCTTTCTTGGGATCTGCTTTTGAATTGAAGTATAATCAAAAGAGCTCACTTAGAAGTCAGATTATTCAGGTTAATTGTTATTAATTTTCCCACATTCATATTTAAATGACTATCACAAAACAAGAGTATTGTTTTGCACATTGATTAAAATAGAATATGTTCTGAATGGAATTTACTATTATTAGAAGACAAAGTAAAATAATCTCGTATGAGATAGAACATAATGAAAAGAATGAGTATTTGAAATAGATAGCTACATCTGCTCTTCAGACATACTGAATTTACAAAATGATCATCAGTGAGTAGAATTGTACCTTGTTTAAGCAGAGCAGTAAGCAACTAAGATCTTACTGTCATAGCAGATATAGTCCGAGCGGTCTAAACTTTCACCTTAGAGCAGAATAGTGATAGATGAGGCTGGTTTTAAGAAATGTTTGGATTTCTTGTGAATCATAATCAGAGCCAGTTAACAGTCTCCATTAGCAAGTGTTATTTTTGACATTTTAAGATCTATAATGGTATCAAAACTGGAAATACCTTTCGCTTTACTGTCATATGGACAATAAAATGCTAGATAAAGGAGGGAAGAGGAGAGAATTCAAAGGAAGCAAAGGTTCATATTCAGATTTAGAATTTATAATGTCAAGCAACTTTTTCTGTCACCTACATCTCTCAATTCCAACCACAGATGCAGTGTTTAAAAGCAATATATAGAACTTGGAATTTCTGTCCTAGTTCTCACGTCTACATGTTATTTGCTTTAAGAGACAATAATAATGTCTTTCAGTTTAAATTAAACCAACTGGTATATAAAAATTTAGAAAAGCAAAGTGAATTCCTTTCCTGAACTTAATTCACTGACATTTTTTGTGCCTAGGTGGCCAGAAATTATATGCTTAAAAATACCATAGACCTGAAAATGTCAGTAATTGACTGCCAAACAGAAAAGGAGTATAGAGAAGGGACACACTTGGAAAAGTTGTAGAGTCACAATAGGAACCATGGTGATGAACCAGCTGTGAGTGTAAAAGAACAAAGATGGCACAGTGTCCCCAAGGCTTCTTTCTCATTAAGGCAAATGATGAATGATAAAGTGGAGAAGACAGAAGGAAAACCTCATTTTAACGATTTTGGACATGTGGATTTTGTGGACTGTTTAGGTGGAAGGTCATTCAGCAGTTGAGAAAATGAGGGTAGAACCCAAGAGAGAAGACTGAGTTGTATTTATCAGATTACTCAAAACTGATTTTCTGTCAGTGAGACACACTGGTCTACCTTGTTAAGGTTTCAGAGTCATTGAATAGGGTAATGAATGAGACCTCCTGGAGAAAGCCTGTGGGCTGTGGGGAGAAGATGGTCAAGTGTGGATCTCTGGGAAAGCCATTAGCTGAGGAGGTCAACGGGAGGTGGGAACGGGACCAGGAGAGAAAAAGGGCTGGGAAGTCAAGAGGGGATAGTGTTAAGAAGAGGGAGATGGTCAAAAGGATCAGATTCTGGAGAAAGTCAAATGAAATGACAAAATAAATTGTGCTTCAGAGATTGGGGAAAACAGTTATCCTAATTATATCGTAAATTATGTCCCCTGCCCCAAAGGGTATTTCCAGCCATCCATCATTAGAATGCCAAACCCTCTTGCAGATCACTTTTGACTGTTCTTACCATGATCTGAGCCCAGATGGACTTACAGAGTCAATGATGACATTGCTACCAGGATCATGGTCAGTGATTGAATTATGAACCTCGTGGCTACCTTTTCTTGTTGGTGTCCCAATATTAAGGAGTTTAAATCACAGCCTTTCATTTTAATTACCTATGTGTATTTTAAAGCATATGTTCTAAATTGGACTTTGTATCCAAAGTATCCAGAACCTAGTAGGATTGAATAGAATTAACATTAATATCCTTAAGGTTATATGACATAACCATATTTGTAAGAACAGACTGAAGACATTCAGAAAGTATTTAACTCAATCATTAAAATAACTATGCTTCTATGAATAAAGTGTACATAAAGTATAATGCTGATTAAGTTACCATTTATTAAAACATCGATATCATTATAGTCTTAAAGATACATCATTTTTTAATCTTTGTTTTGTAATTATTTAGGTATTTCACGTCTTCAACTAAACTCTTAATTTCCCTGGTGAGAGGACTCTTCTGACTCATCTCTGAGTTTCCCACATTGCTTTGCCTCCAGACCCAAAATCCAAAACTAGAGATGAAGTAAAATGTTTCTCAATATATCATATCAACAAAATATCAACAAAAATCATTTATCCGGTTTGATGAGATTAAATTTTGCTCCTGCCTCAATGAAAACAAATCACATTGTGGGTTTCACAGTTTTTCAAATTAGCTTCTTTAATTTTCTTCTTACAGCTTTGACTAGTGATTAGATTGGTTACAGTGTGGTACTAATATGATCAACCTAGGATTTGAGTTCTGTGTGCGGCTTTTAGCTCTTTTTCTCAGAGTCACAGATTCAGTCTTAACCTTGGCCACATTTGCAGCTGTGGAATATTGGTTAAAAATAAAGGGGCAGTGGGTAGACAGAAGTGGAAAAACTATTTACAAATCCATTTACATACCTGGAAAATGAGTTCAAAGAACATATCTATTCAGTCTGGATCAGTAGCATGTTTGCTCTTAAGGAACAGCACATATTTTTTGTGCTGCCTGAGACCTGAATTCCCTGTATTCATGATCCTCCAATATTGACCTGTTAGCATCTGCTCGCTGTGTACCTTCCTGCGTGCTGTCACCAGCAGTGTGCTCAGAAATACAGTCAGCCCACACTTAAGGAATATAAGGCTGTCTCATGTTTTAAAGCATGACTTTTAAAAAGACATGTTTATTTCAAAGGCCTATGATTTTAAACCAAAATAGCCATCTCCATTCTGTATGGGAAAGAGCATATATAGGCAATCTAAAAATCCAAGATACTGTAATATTTCTTGATTCGATTACAAATAACTTTTCATGCTCAATTATTTTAAGAAAATTATTTTATAAATGAAACAAATTAATAGGTAGAATGCAAAACTTTTTCGTTAAAAATAATGTTAAGGGCTTCCCTGGTGGCGCAGTGGTTGAGAGTCCGCCTGCCGATGCAGGGAACACGAGTTCGTGACCCGGTCCGGGAAGATCCCACATGCCGCGGAGCGGCTGGGCCCGTGAGCCATGGCCACTGAGCTTGCGCTTCCGGAGCCTGTGCTCTGCAACGGGAGAGCCCACAACTGTGAGAGGCCCGCATACCGCAAAAAAAAAAAAAAAAAAAAAAATGTTAAGGTAGTGTATAAAAACTAAACTAACTAAAAAATTGAATAAGTATGGGAATACGAAGATTGAAAATATTATAGTTACTCAGTTTATTATATTATTGGTACTATGAAGGCCTTTTACTGTCAAAGGAACACAATATATCAAGTCGTTCAGGTTGTGGCTTTAGTCAAATCTAAAAGTTGAAATCTAATCATTGAACTAAAGTATTATTGTATTTATATTTGCAAGTAGTTAAAAGAAAAAAATCATTATTATTTTAACTAGTTAAGCATTCTTACTTTAAAGGATGAAAAATTATTTGAAGTCAGAATCTTTATTATCTTCCTATTTTCCTGAAATCAGTATATCAACTTGCTAAATATTATTAAACTTACTAAAACAATAGAAGTTCATTAATATTACTGCAAATTTATTTAAAATGGAAAAAAATAACTATTTTCTTGACAATTACTCTGCTAAAAAGGTTCATAACTTATACATGATTTACTTCTAGTATTGCTGGAAAAAAAATTTGTAGTTATTACCTCAAAAAAATTAAAGCAAACATATTTTCTGGAATTAGAAAAGATGAAAAAAAAAAGGGAAAAGAAAATGTTAATTTGTTTGATATTATAACCAGTCAAGAGGAAATCGTTTTCCTTTGCACTAGAGTGTAAGCTTCATGTCTGCTTTGATCTCTGCAGTACCGTCTGCACCAGGAACAGTGCTTATGTATAAGTAATTAATAAGGATTGGTAAATGAATGAAAATGAATCTGATAATCTGGGAACCATATTGTATTTATAAATCAACATAATTGTGCCACACAAAGAAAAGGAACTTGTAAACCGAGACCAATAAACTCTTTGACATCATTCTGATCAGCTCTGGTCCCTTTTCCAGTCTGTACAATACCCAAAGCCGCGCGCCCTCACAGCAGGGTCTTGAGGTCCCCATGCTCTTTCATTGTTAATGTACAGGGGTCTAATTTCAACCAAGGGAAGGTGTGTGTAGATCAACACAAAGATAATAACCAACTGTGTATGAATAATTACTTGTAAGAATAATTACTTGAACTTCAAGTTCTCCTGAGTGTGGGCCACTATTATTTTAATTCGGGAACAATAGGATATTGTTAAAATAATAATGGGACTGTGCCTAAGATTTTGTGTATATCTACGTGTAAAGTTTACTTTTAAAAATCAAAAATATAAAAGGTTTAAGGTAGCCTGATGGTTCCATTCTGTAACTAGTTGATCTGAATGCAAAAGTTATAAAACGAAGCAACTTAAAAAATAGCCACCTTGTGTGGAGGACCAGAAATCAAGAAGACTGCAGCCAAGATGAACTCCTTCAGGAGAATACTTCAGCTGATGTTTCCGCAGTTTTTTTTATATTCTGAGTTAGATTTGCTGCATTTATTCATGGATACTCCATCTGTTCAGTGTGGAGGGAGCCTGGAAGAATATATTTATGGGTGGCCTCTTGCTCTGATCTGATGAGTCACTGAAGCAGGAAAATACTAAGATCCTGCCCAAATTCAGAAGGGCTTGTGAAATACTGTTTACAAAATCAAGTTCAAGATTCTGTTTTCAAGAATCTGGGTCAAGCCTTTAAGTTTTGGACAAATCAGGCATAAATATTTTTTTTTTCTCAAACTAAACATTATGACTTTGTTAGAAAATATTTCAGTTGAGAAAACCAATATCTAGGCCATTTAAAAACTTTTTAAATGTATTTATTTATGTCATGTCAACCCTTAAAATATTTTGCACACTGTATTAGGGGAAAATTTTAAAAGAAAGTTCAGGAGTTTTTGTCAACACTAGTTACAGAATGGAATCATCAGACCACCTTAATAAGTAGATATACATAAAATACTGTGCGCTTATACAGCGGGACTTCAAGATAAGACGCTTAGTATTAGTTCTGCTAAAGTAAGGAGACATATTCGATGCTTTCCATGTACTCACCTGCTGCTTTCTGGGGGCTGGAAGGGTCTTGACAGGCGGCACAGAGGAGTTAGGCGGTCTGACTTGCCATCATTGCCGACACTAATTTTCTGATTCAGCTTGAATTGATATCACTGCAATCAATTTAAGTAGTTGTTCAGTGATTTGAAGTGATTGATTTTCCCGTGGAGTTTATATTTAGACAAAATGTTTGCAAATGATGTGTGGTGCTTCCTTGTCCTCTTATTTTCATAAGAAAGAAGTGTGTGTTATGTTTCTTTTTCAATTATCTTAGGAAAAAATAACTATCCTAAATGTAAATGAAAATCGTCTAGATGAGTCATTAAGGAAACAAATTACATCCCACATAAACATGAGGCATAATCCTATTACCGTTGTTTTTCTTTTTCATATTTATTCTGGCTCTTCCAGCTCAAATTTCATCTCCTGTTTTTGTTTTGTTTTTTACTTTTTGAGCCCTTACATTCATTTAGAGAGTTCATGTATTAGAGAGGTCATAACTTCTGCAATTTCTTGGGTTTCAGGGAGTCTTTTATAGTTTTTTTGTCTATTTTACAGCATAATTTTTCTGCTATAGATTCTTGATCTGCCTCTAGCTTTTCATGTCATTTTCTTTTCCTTGTGGCACTTTTTCGACTTGAGTTTGCTTAAAATCGGTTTTCTTCCGGAATCGTACTCACTGTTTAGTAGAGGTGATCTCTTTTCCCTGGACAAGCAGTTTTGTAATTTTGGCGTGGGGAGGTGAGCTAGTGGGGTATTAGCTGGTTTATGCTGGGGCTGCGCCCCTCCAGCACCCCCCACTCCACATTGCAGGGAGATCGCTTCTGCTCTTGGCTAGCAGGGCTGCGGGTAGGCTCCCAGCGATTCATTACATGTCACCAGTCCTGGGCATCACCCCTTGCTTTACTCTAATACACCAAAGCACAGGCACAGAGGTGATTTTTCTCCTCCATGGGACAAATCAAAAGCCTGCCTTGTGTTGGAGATGCCACAGATGTGTGTTTTCCCATCTGCTGCCCTGGAATGAGGAGCTCAGGGATTTCCTGCGTATCTGCCCTCACAGGTCCATCTTGTCTTTCTAGATGAGGGACACTGTCCTGACACTGTGGGCCGTGTGCTGCCTGAGAGCTGCAGAGCAGGGAGGCCCTCTATACTTCTTCCCTGGACCAGGACCAGTTTTTACTGCTCTTCGCTGCCCATCTTCCTAGATCCTTCGTCAGGATTGTGGCCATTTTCTAGTTTCACCAAGACAAGTTCTTCTTTCCCATATTTGTATTCTTGTTGGTTAGTTTCAGAAAGAAGAACCAGGCAAGGCAACCTTATTTCCGGATCTTTAACTGTTATTTTAAAGAATAGCAATGCATAATTTCTTCTTTCATCTCCATGCACCTTATTTTAAGAGTAAACTCTGAAAGAGGATGTGTGGATGGAGGGTGAAAACAACAAGAAGGTACGGTGCTTATGACTTCAACATTCATTTTCATTTGATTGGGAACTCAGGGTGTTAAAAGTCCATGTGCCTCAAAAAAAGGAATCTTCCTTGTGAGGATGCTAATTTCAAGAAATTGAGGGCTTCCCTGGTGGCACAGTGGTTAAGAATCCTCCTGCCAATACAGGGGACGCGGGTTTGATCCCTGGTCTGGGAAGATCCCACATGCCGCGGAGTAACTAGCCCGTGTTCCACAACTACTGAGCCTGTGCTGTAGAGCCCACAAGCCACAGCTACTGAGCCCACAGGCCTACAGCCCGTGCTCCACAACAAGAGAAGCAACCACAATGAGAAGTCCGCTCACCGCAACGAAGAGTAACCCCCGCTCGCTGCAACTAGAGAAAGCCCACGTGCAGCAACGAAGACCAAATGCAGCCAAAAAAAAAAAAAAAAATTTAGAGAAATTGAAAAACTGTTTGGCTTTCCCCCCTGCAGCCCCGCACTCACCAATCCAACCACTGATCCTGCTGCTCCACCATCTCTTTCCTACTCAAACCCTTGGACAGGAAGAAATGCATTACTTCCTAGAATGATATACACCAGAAACCAGGAACTGGATGAAAACACAGCACAACTAATAAGCTTTGTTCTATAACTAACTTGCTGGCTATGAAGCTTTCCTGGGGTACAGGAATTAATTAACTATCTTGATTCGTAAGGCCAGTCCTTTTGTTACTTGCTACACCATAAGATGCGTGAGAATATAAGAATGAATACAGATGCCAATAATTCAAACTAGAAAAATAAACACAAAACGTGTAAAAGTCTTATGGTTGATATATTTTTGCCTTAAATTAATTCTTATATAATATATTCACTTTATATAGAGCATAACTGTGTTATTTGTGCAACTATTCAAATATTTTTATAAATAATATAGTAAAATTAATCTGTAATTTGTATAGTGTAAGGTAGATAAATGCAAGAGTTTCTTTTAAGTGCATGTCCTTTAAAGAAAAAGGGGTATCAATAAAAAGTTTCATTTGCTCTTTCTGAAGACTTGAAATAGGCTAAAAACTGAATTGTGTCATTCAGGGATAGTTTATGGTCCTAGCCCAAGAAATAGATATGGGATTAAAGATAACCTTCCAAGATGGGAGTATAGTCTTTCTCATTTGAAAAATTGGTTTGTTGACCTGGGGTCTCTTGCATGGCTTCTGAAGGCCAAGCTTCATCTGAGTGAATTTATCATTTAGAGCCACCCTTGTACTTGGACTCCCACTCACACTCTTTAAGAAGGATGCTGCTGTCTAAGGGTTTAACCAGGTTCAAAATCTATTTGTAGTAGCAACCACCAAACAGCATCTCAAGCTGAGCTGTAATATCTCCCATCAAGGTTAACTTCCAAGCCTATTCTGATGGCCATTGCCTTCATTCCGGATCTTGAATTTTCAACTCCTACATTTTCACTTTCATGTGAAAAAACAATCAGAGGGAAAAATCAGAATTCAGAAAAAGAAAAAAAAAAAACTATATTGGGAAATACCAACCTGGAATATAATAGTAAAGGTATGCCAGGAACTCTGCAGACTGTTACCAGGATGCTGGCTTCAGAAACCAGTCAGTAGATGTTGTGGTAAACATGGCTTTCCAGAAGCTTCATGTGTTACTAGGCCCATTTCCCAAAGTCTCTTCAAAACTGAGGAATTAACATTAGCTCTGTCATGATAATGTCTTGTCGGAACAATCAGCCTGCTCTAACACTGGTCCCCTTGCCCCCTGCAGCTCAGCTGTTTACTACAACACATGCAGAAATGTAGCTCCTGGAGCATAGGCAGCAATTTGCCTCACTTTGTTTTTTTGCTCTTATCAAAGTATTAATGGAAACAAATGATAACAACAACACACTTTTATTCCTGAACAGAACTGGGTTTACTTCTTTGTCCCCTTTTCTTATTCCACTGTTACCTTATTTGCAAATACTACCAATCCAGATTGGATATAACAGCAAGCAACTGTATATTCCTTTTATTTAGTAAACTCTTCTGTTAGTAAAATTAAAATTTGTAGCATAGCCAAATGAGATATTGAAAAGAACATTGGTTTAAGTAGGACTCGGATCCTAAGTTTAGAGTTCTAGATCTGTTACTTATATACTGACTTGGTTTATATAAATGGCTTCACCTCTCCATGCCTTATATGCTGATAAGCAAAGTGGACGAGATGCTTCAACTAATTTAAAGGGTTGTTTGGTGACTATTTCATGTGTCTGTGTGTGTTTGATTTTTTAACTCCTCTTTATTCCAAAATCTGTTTGAAGTGGCTTAGAGAGACATGTAGAATATGAGCAGATAATTGGAACAAAATTAAGTCAAGGCAAAGACTAGACCAGAAGTGGGACTAAATCAGCTCTCAGTTCCTGGAAGTCAACACAAAAGGGAAGGCTAAATGGGCACATGATCTCAGAGTCACTCTCTCTCACTTCCTTGCTATGACTAGTTGTGAACACAGTGGTACAAATTAGAAATATGATCTTCATCTACGTCCTGTGATAGAAATACAAGAACCTCTTCTGTCATTTTCTCATAGGAGTTTGTCACCATCTAGCTTCTCAGGAAGGTCAGGTGAAGTTGTATATATTATTCTGCCATCATTCTACTCCAGTGTTGTAGCACACTTAGTCAAAGTTTATCTGAAACCATGAACTTCAGAATGTAGAGCTTCCGTTTTTTAAAAATTGATTAAGTTATTTTTGGCCCTGGTGAGTGGGAACTACTCTTTGTTGCAGTGCTCAGTCTTCTCATTGCGGTGGCTTCACTTGTTGCAGAGCACAGACTGTAGGTGAATGGGCTTAAGTAGTTGTGGTACGTGAGCTCAGTAGTTGTGGCTTGCAGGCTGTAGGGTGCAGGCTCAGTAGTTGTAGCTCATGGGCTTAGTTTCTCCGTGGCATGTAGGGTCTTCCCAGACTAGGGCTTAAACCCATGTCCCCTGCAATGGCAGGTGGATTCTTAACCACTGCACCACCAGGGAAGTCCCTGTACAGCTTCTTATATGATGACTTGATTATGTAGAATGTCAAAGACAGCATAATTCTAAAAGGTCAAGTTTACCATTTCTATGTGAACAGTACTTACTGTCCTGGGGATGTTTACTCTTCCATTCTTCCAAGTACCCAGGGATATGACTTTTTGATGAGCTAATTTTACACAGATGCTAACTGCTAGGAAGAAGTTCAAATCTCCTGTTGGTGGTGTAGACTTTGTCTAGTCGTAACCTTCCAATCCTGTTCCCCTTTGGCCACTGTTAAGCATATGAAATCAGAAGGTGTAACTAAAGTATAAAATCCATGTTCAAAAGGAACCAGGAGAGAATGACATTTGCAAAAGAAAAGAATAATGAAAAAAAAAAGGAAAGAGGTATTAACAAAGTAAAAATTTAAGAACTTCTATCATACGACTGAGAAATTAAGTCCAAAAAAGGTATCAATGTAAAATACTTTTTAAAAACCTCAGAGACTTAAATATGAGGAAGTGCTAAAATTTATTAAGCACACTGTAAAATTAAATAACAATTTGTTAAATAAAAGTGAAAAAAGTTTATGAATTAAAAAGGACTTTTAAAACATTTAAAACAGAAAACAACACAGTGGTAAGTAATTTAAAAAAACATTAAAAAAAAGAAATTAAGAGCTCTACCACAAATGCTAAAGTAACTTCTCTTCTCAGGAGGAGAAAAGGACCTACAAAAACAAATCCAAACAATTAAGAAAATGGTAATAGGAACATACATATTGATAATTACCTTAAACGGGAATGGATTAAATGTTCCAACCAAAAGACACAGGCTCGCTGAATGGATGCAAAAACAAGACCCATATATATGCTGTCTACAAGAGACCCACTTCAGACCTAGGGACACATACAGACTGAAAGTGAGGGGATGGAAAAAGGTATTCCATGCAAAAGGAAATCAAAAGAAAGCTGGAGTAGCAATACTCATATCAGATAAAACAGACTTTAAAGAATGTTATAAGAGACAAGGAAGGACACTACATAATGATCAAATGATCAATCCAAGAAGAAGATATAACAATTATAAATATATATGCACCCAACGTAGGAGCACCTCAACACATAAGGCAACTGCTAACAGCTATAAAAGAGGAAATCGACAGTAACACAATAATAGTGGGGTACTTTAACACGTCAGTTACACCAATGGACAGATCATCCAAACAGAAAATTACTAAGGAAACACAAGCTTTAAATGACACAATAGACCAGATAGATTTAATTGATATTTATAGGACATTCCATCCAAAAACAGCAGATTACACATTCTTCTCCAGTGCGCATAGAACATGCTCCAGGATAGATCATATCTTGGGTCACAAATCAAACCTCAGTGAATTTAAGAAAATTGAAATAATATCAAGCATCTTTTCTGACCACAACACTATGAGATTAGAAATCAGTTTACAGGGAAAAAAAACGTAAAAAACACAAACACATGGAGGCTACACAATACGTTACTAAATAACCAAGAGATCACTGAAGAATCAAAGAAGAAATCAAAAAATACCTAGAGACAAATGACAATGAAAACATGGCGATACAAAACCTATGGGATGCAGCAAAAGCAGTTCTAAGAGGGAAGTTTATAGCAATACATTCCTACCTCAAGAAACAACAAACATCTCGAATAAGCAACCTAACCTTACACCTAAAGGAACTAGAGAAAGAAGAACAAACAAAACCCAAAGTTAGTAGAAGGAAAGAAATCATAAAGATCAGAGCAGAAATAAATGAAATAGAAACAAAGAAGACAATAGCAAAGATCAATAAAACTAAAAGCTGGTTCTTTGAGAAGCTAACCAAGATTGATGAACCATTAGCCAGACTCATCAAGAAAAAGAGGGAGAGGACTCAAATCGATAAAATTAGAAATGAAAAAGGAGAAGTTACAACAGACACCGCAGAAATACAAAGCATCCTAAGAGACTACTACAAGCAACTCTATGGCAATAAAATGGACAACCTGGAAGAAATGGACAAATTCTTAGAAAGGTATAACCTTCCAAGACTGAACCAGGAAGAAGTAGAAAATATGAACACACCAATCAAGTAATGAAATTGAAACTGTAATTAAAAATCTTCCAACAAACAAAAGTCCAGGACCAGATGGCTTTACAGGTGAATTCTATCAAACATTTACAGAAGAGCTAACACCCATCCTTCTCAAACTTCCAAAAAATTGCAGAGGAAGGAACACTCCCAAACTCATTCTATGAGACCACCATCACCCTGATACCAAAACCAGACAAAGATACTACAAGAAAAGAAAATTACAGACCAATATCACTGATGAATATAGATGCAAATATCCTCAAAAAAGTACTAGCAAACAGAATCCAACAAAATATTAAAAGGATCATACACCATGATCAAGTGGGATTTATCCCAGGGATGCAAAGATTCTTCAATATATGCAAATCAATCAATGTGATACACCATATTAACAAACTGAAGAAGAAAAGCCATATGATCATCTCAATAGATGCAGAAAAATCCTTGGACAAAATTCAACACCCATTTATGATAAAAACTCTCCAGAAAAGGGGCATAGAGGGAACCTACCTCAATATAAAAAAGGCCATATATGACAAACCCACAGCAAACATCATTCTCAATAGTGAAAAATTGAAACCATTTCCTCTAAGATCAGGAAGAAGACAAGGATGTGCACTCTCACCACTGTTATTGAACATAGTTTTGGAATACCTAGCCATGGCAATCAGAGAAGAAAAAGAAATAAAAGGAATCCAAATCGGAAAAGAAAAAGTAAAACTGTCACTGTTTGCAGATGACATGATACTATACACTGAGAATCCTAAAGATGCCACCAGAAATCTACTAGAGCTAATCAATGAATTTGGTAAAGTTGCAGGATACAAAATTAATGCACAGAAATCTCTTGCATTCCTATGCACTATTGATGAAAATTCTGAAAAAGAAATTAAGGAAATAGTCCCATTTACCATTGCAATGAAAAGAATAAAGTACCTAGGGATAAACCTACCTAGGGAGATAAAAGACCCGTATGCCGAAAACTATAAGACACTGATGAAAGAAATTAAATGTGATAGAAATAGATGGAGAGATATACCATGCTCTTGGATTGGAAGAATCAATATTGTGAAAATGACTATACTACCCAAAGGAATCTACAGATTGAATGCAATCCCTATCAAATTACCAATTGCATTTTTTACAGAACTAGAACAAAAAAAATCTTAAAATTTGTATGGAGACAAAAAAGACCCTGAATAGTCAAAGTGACCTTGAGGGAAAAAAAACAGAGCTGGAGGAATCAGACTCTCTGACTTCAGACTATACAAAGCTACAGTAATCAAGGCAATATGGTACTGGCACAAAAACAGAAATATAGATCAATGGAACAGGATAGAATGCCCAGAGGTAAACAAACGCACCTATTGTCAACTAATGTATGACAAAGGAGGCAAGGTTATATGATGGAGAAAAGACAGTCTCTTCAATAATTGGTGCTGGGAAAACTGGACAGCTTCATGTAAAAGAATGAAATTAGAACACTCCCTAACATCATACAGAAAAATAAACTCAAAATGGATTAGAGGGCTTCCCTGGTGGTGCAGTGGTTGAAAGTCCGCCTGCCGATGCATGGGACACGGTTTCGTGCCCCGGTCTGGGAAGTTCCCACATGTCATGGAGTGGCTAGGCCCGTGAGCCATGGCCACTGAGCCTGCGCAGCCGGAGCCTGTGCTCCACAATGGGAGAGGCCACAACAGTGAGAGGCCCGTGTACCACACACACAAAAAAATGGATTAGAGACCTAAATGTAAGACCAGACACTATAAAATTCTAAGAGGAAAACATAGGAAGAACACTCTTTGACTTAAATCACAGCAACATCTTTTTTGATCCACCTCGTAACGTAATGGAAATGAAAATAAAAATAAACGGGACCTAATGAAACTTAAAAGCTTTTGCACAACAAAGGAAACTGCAACAAAGTCGTAAAGACAACCCTCAGAATGGGAGAAAATATTTGCAAATGAATAAACGGACAAAGGATTAATCTGCAAAATATATAAACAGATCATGCAGCTCAATATTAAAAACACAAACGACCCAATCCAAAAACGGGCAGAAGACCTAAATAGAGATTTCTTATAAGAAGAGATACAGATGACCAAGAGGCACATGAAAAGCTACTCAAGATCACTAATTATTAGAGAAATGCAAATCTAAACTACAGTGAAGTATCACCTCACACTAGTTAGAATGGGCATCATCAGAAAATCTACAAACAACAAATGCTGGAAAGGGTGTGGAGAAAAGGAAACCCTCTTGCACTCTTGGTGGGAATGTAAGTTGATACAGCCACTATGGAGAACAGTATGGAGGTTCCTTAAAAAACTAAAAGTCGAATTACCATATGACCCAGCAATGCCACTACTGGTCATATACCCAGAGAAAACCATAATTCAAAAAGACACATGCACCCATGTTCATTGCTGCACTATTTACCATAGCCAGGACGTGGAAGCAATCTAAATGCCCATCAGTAGATGAATGGATAAAGATGATGTGGTACATATATACAAAGGAATATTTCTCAGCCATAAAAAGGAATGAAATTGAGTCATTTGTGGAGACGTGGATGGATCTAAAGACTGTCATACAGAGTGAAGTAAGTCAGAAAGAGAAAAACCAATATCGTATATTAACGCATATATGTGGAACCCAGAAAAATGGTACAGATGAACCAGTTTGCAGGGCAGAAATTGAGGCACAGTGGTAGAGAACAAACGTATGGACACCAAGGGGGGAAGGTGGCGGGGGTGGTGGTGTGATGAATTGGGAGATTGGGATTATCATGTATAGAGTAATATGTAAAAAATAGATAACTAATAAGAACCTGCTGTATAAAAAAATAAAATAAAAAAAAAGCAATTAAGAGAGATGAAAGAAAAAGCATAAATCTTCTACATTGGATATTAAGCCCCAGGGTCTCTTTACTTCATCTTGCGCTTTGGTAAATACTGTATAAATAAATGACACTTTATTATTCCCATTGACAACAACAATAAAAACTTTCATCTAAAGAGCTGAAGAAAAAATGCTAATCTTCACTGTTAACAAATACTAACTAGGAAGACAGGTTGAAATTCAAGTTTTCAGTGTTTTCATTTAAAATTAGCTTTTCTGGGCTTCCCTGGTGGCACAGTGGTTGAGAATCTGCCTGCCAATGCAGCGGACACAGGTTCGAGCCCTGGTCTGGGAAGATCCCACATGCCACAGAGCAACTAGGCCCGTGAGCCACAAGTACTGAGCCTGCGCGTCTGGAGCCTGTGCTCCGCAACAAGAGAGGCTGCAATAGTGAGAGGCCCGCGCACTGTGATGAAGAGTGGCCCCCGCTTGTCACAACTGGAGAAAGCCCCCGCACAGAAACGAAGACCCAACACAGCCATAAGTAAATAAATAATTGAAAAAATAAAAATAAAATCAGCTTTTCCTATAAATATATTGACTCTTAAGAGCATAGAAACAACATAATGGCTATTGTTTTGCATTGATCTAAGGAACTAACTGCCAAATATCCCATATATATATATATATATTTTTTTTTTAATTGGGGTATAATTGTTTTACAATGTTATGTTAGTTTCTACTGTACAGTAAAATGGAGTTCCCTGTGCTATACAGCGGGTTCTCATTAGTTATCTATTTTATACATATTAGTGTGTATATTTGTCAATCCCAATCACCCAGTTCATCCTACTCCCCTCTTCCCCAGCTTGTTGTCCATGTGTTTGTTCTCTACATCTGTGTGTCTATTTCTGCCTTGCTAACCAGGTCATCTGTACCATTTTTCTAGATTCCATTTATATTTTTAAAGGGTCTTCTCTTTCTTAGACTCATAACATTTATTTCTACCATGTTTTACATAATTCTACTAAAATATGCTTATTGTATTTTTTGTATGGTTTACAGACTCACAGTTTCAAGATCAACAGGGAAAAGGAAAATTCTAACTGAGGAGCAAAATAATGTAAAAGTGCTTTTGTTCATTTGTTTTGCTGAAATTTATTTCACCCTAGAAGTTATTATTCTTTCCTTGATCAACGCTACCAAAATTTAATAAAACTTAATAATTAATATATATATATATACTAACATTAAAAATCTTTTTCTGAGGTGACATTAGCATTATGTGAATTGTCTGTTGAATTTTGAACGTTGACAGTTCAAAGACTAATGCAAATTTTGATGTTTCTTCCCAGTAAATAAGAAGGCCATAACCTCACTTAAATTTTTTAGAGGAAAGACAGAAGATTGCTCTCTAAGGCTGATTCATTTTTTTAAAAGTGTTAATGCTCACTCAGACTTGTGGTGAATTAAATGTTTGAGTTGTTTATCAGGAAGTCTTTGAAAAGGAATGATATTTGCTTTGATGTTTTTTACGTGAAAAATGGTTCTTGAATCATGAAAAATGGCTTTTGGAAAACATGAATGTTCTTAAATTAAATATTTCCCAGTGGAGGTACTTTATGACATATTTTTACTAATATCATTTTAGAATCTGTGTCTGGAGATTTTGCAGGAAAGTCTAAGGAAAGACCAGAATGCAGGCACTCTCATCTAAATTGCACAGTTAAGTTAAATTCAGATTTATAATTTTTAAAATGGTTTGATAAAATTTAAAATGATATCTTAAGAGAGGAAATATCAAGGGATGAGTAGCTAAATTGTATACACATTGTTAAATACCCAGAGTATCCAAATTAAACCTGTCATTAATCTTCCATTAGGAGTCAGCTACTGAAAATTTGAATAGTACACCATTTTTACACATTTGCTTCCAGTTTTTAAAGAAAAATATATTTCATTTTGGGAGGTATAATTATACATGCTTAAAGAATACAAGTAATACTGAAAATTAAAGATGAAAATTTAAATTCTACCACTCTAAAATAATAACTTTGAACATTAGCTGGACACCAGCCCATCTTTCAATGCACCAGTTTCCTTCTCTCTTTGCAGAAATACAGCTAAATATCTGGGTGCATGGGTTGCTGGATGGATGAAAACACAGAAATAATTTATAATATGGGAACTGTAGTATAGATGTGTTTTTAAGTAAAAACCTTAACTTTAGTTTCATCTGAATTTCATAGAAGAAAAATAAACTGATACGAAAATGAAAAAT
Source organism: Delphinus delphis (assembly GCF_949987515.2). Lineage (NCBI taxonomy): Eukaryota > Metazoa > Chordata > Mammalia > Artiodactyla > Delphinidae > Delphinus > Delphinus delphis. The sequence goes on along the minus strand of NC_082696.1, from coordinate 82,954,076 downwards.
TTTAGTGTCAAACAAATGATTCTTCACTAAACTTAGTACTTCTTAAAGTATGCCTCTAAGGTTAAAGAGACTGGGATAGAGAGTGGAGAAGAGGTCAGGAAAGGAGGGAAAAGGCAAAGGAAGACAGAAGAGAATGGAGAAGGAAGTATACATTTTTTTAAATTAGAGTCATTTTCCCCAAACTATCTACTTCAATTTTAACTCTATCAACTCTGTTTAAAAGATGAATATATTACAACTCATTTTAACAAGGCATATTATTGTTTTTACATTTCCCATGTCCAATATGACATTCATATTTTGTTCCATAACCTGAGATCCCGTGGGGTGTTATTAATATTTCTGTGTGTAAATGGATTCATGTGCCTCACCAGTACTTTTGCCATAGCTTGTTAATTCCTCAGTGTTTATTTTCATTTATCTCTTAATTGGACATATTAATGCTCTACCTGTATTTGTTTGTTTCATTTTGGTTTCTCAACAAGGGCTTCTGGGCATTGCATTATCTCAGGTTTTTCCTATTTAAGAATAGTATCTGCCTATTGCCTTTTCACATAAATAACATCTTGACTGGTTATAGAATTCTTGGGTTACACTTTTGTTACCCTAGAACGTTGTAGACATTGCTTTATTACCTCTTGCATTGAAAGTTGGAAATATCTGCTGCTAGCCTGATGTTTATTAAGGAATTTTTTAAGGGAGACTAGGGGATTCTGTAGAGTCAGTAGGTTGACCAGGCCATGTCTTGGCATTGACTATTCTGTATTAAATTTGTTTGAAACACAGTGTATTCTTTTTTTTTTAATTTTTATTATTTATTTATTGGTTGAGTTGGGTCTCTGTTGCTGCGTGCGGGCTTTCTCTAGTTGTGGCAAGCGGAGGCTACTCTTCATTGTGGTGCACAAGCTTCTCATTGCAGTGGCTTCTCTTGCCATGGAGCATGGGCTCTAGGTGCACAGGCTTCAGTAGTTGTGGCATATGGGCTTCAGTAGTTGTGGTGCATGGGCTTAGTTGCTCTGCGGCATGTGGGATCTTCCTGGACCAGGGCTTGAACCCATGTTCTCTTCATTGGCAGGCGGATTCTTAACCACCGCGCCACCAGGGAAGCCCAACACAGTGTATTCTTTAATGTGTAGATTCAGTTCTTCATTGAGGGAGTTATATTAGAGATTTAATATGCATCTTCTTTTGCATTTGTGGGCATCTCTACTTCATGAACATAAATGATCTTTATGCTGGATTCCCTTTGTCTTGCTTCTATATTTGTTTTACTTTAATCATTTTAATCCCTTACATTAAAAAAATTAGCATTCACTATACAAACCTCAGTTGTTTCCTCAAATCACTTATTTGATCTTTTTTTAAAATTTTTTAAATTAGTTTTTATTGAAGTATTGTTGCTTTACACTCTTGTGTTAGCCTCCACTGCACAAAAAAAATGAATCAGCCATACACATACAGATATCCCCTCCTTTTTGGACTTCCCTCCCATTTAGGTTACCAAAGTGCATTAGGTAGAGTTCCATGTGCTATACAGTATGTTCCCATTAGTTGTCTATTTTATACATATTATCAATAATGTATGTGTGTCAATCCCAGTCTCCCAATTCCTCCCACCTGACTCCTTTCCCCCTTGATATCTATACATTGGTTCTCTATGTCTGTGTCTCTATTTCTGCTATGCAAATAAGATAACCTATACCATTTTTATAGATTCCACGTATATGCATTATTATATGATATTTGCTTTTCTTTCTCTGACTTACTTCTCTCTGTATGACACTGTCTAAGTCTATCCACGTCTCTACAAATGACCCAATTTCATTCCTTTTTATGGCTGAGTAATATTCCATTGTATATATGTGCCACATCTTCTTTATCTATTTATCTGTTGATGGACACTTAGGTTGATTCCACATCCTGGCTATTGTAAATAGTGCTGCAATGAACATTGGGGTGCATGTGTCTTTTTGAATTATGTTTTTTTCTGGGTATATGCCCAGTAGTGGGATTGTTGGGTCATATGGTAGTTGTTTTTTAGCTTTTTAAGGAACCTCCATACTATTTTCCATAGTGGCTGTATCAATCTACATTCCCACCACTGTGTATGAGGGTTCCCTTCTTTCCACACCCTCTTCAGCATTTATTGTTTGTAGATCTTTTGATGAAGGCCATTCTGACTCATGTGACGTGATACCTCATTATAGTTTTGATTTGCATTTCTCTAATAATTAGTGATGTTGAGCATCTTTTCATGAGTTTGTTGGCCATCTGTATGTCTGCTTTGGAGAAATGTACATTTAGGTCTTCCTCCCATTTTTTGTTTGGATTGTTTGTTTTTTGTGATACTGAGCAGTATGAGCTGCTTATATATATTTGAGATTAATCCTTTGTCAGTTGCTTTGTTTGCAAATATTTTCTCCCATTCTGAGGGTTGTCTTTTTGTCTTCTTTATGGTTTCCTTTGCTGTGCAAAAGGTTTTAAGTTTCATTAAGTCGCATTTGTTTATTTTTGTTTTAATTTTTCTTACTCCAGGAGGTGGGTCAAAAAAGATGTTGCTGTGATTTATGTCAAAGTGTGTTCTGCCTGTTTTCCTCTAAGAGTTATAGTGTCTGGCCTTACATTTAGGTCTTTAATCCATTTTGAGTTTATTTTTGTGTATGATGTTAGAGAGTGTTCTAGTTTCATTCTTTTACATGTAACTGTCCAATTTTCCCAGCACCACTTATTGAAGAGGCTGTCTTTTCTCCATTGTATATTTTTTCTTCCTTTGTCATAGACTAGGTGTGTGGGTTAATCTCTGGGCTTTCTATCCTGTTCCATTGATCTATATTTCTGTTTTTGTGCCAATACCATACTGTCTTGATTACTGTAGCTTTGTAGTATAATCTGAAGTCAGGGAACCTGATTCCTCCAGCTCCGTTTTTCTTTCTCAAGATTGCTTTAGCTATTGGGGGTCTTTTGTGTTTCCATACAAGTTGTAAAATTTTTGTTCTAGTTCTGTGAAGAATGCCATTGGTAATTTGATAGAGATTGCATTGAATCTGTAGATTGTTTTAGGTGGCATAGTCATTTTCAAAATATTGATTCTTCCAATCCAAGAACATGGTATACCTCTCCATCTGTTTGTGTTATCTTTGATTTCTTTCAAGAGCGTCTTATAGTTTTCTGCATACAGGTCTTTTGCCTCCTTAGGTAGGTTTATTCCTAGGTATTTTATTCTTTCTTTTGCAGTGGTGTATGGGATTGTTTCCTTAATTTCTCTTTCTGCCCTTTCATTGTTAGTGTATAGGAGTACAAGAGATTTCTGTGTATTAATTTTGTATCCTGCAACTTTACCAAATTCATTGATTAGCTCTAAGAGTTTTCTGGTGGCATCTTTAGGATTTTCTATGTATAGTATCATGTCATCTGCAAACAGTGACAGCTTTACTTCTTCTTTTCCAATTTGTATTCCTTTTATTTCTTTTTCTTCTCTGATTCCCATGGCTAGGACTTCCAAATCTATGTTGAATGATAGTGGAGAGAGTGAACACCCTTGTTTTGTTCCTGATCTTAGAGGAAATGCTTTCAGTTTTTCACCACTGAGAATGATGTTTGTTGCATGGTTGTTGTATGTGGCCTTTATTATGTTGAGGTAGGTTCCCTTTATGCTCACTTTCTGGAAAGTTTTTATCATAAATGTGTGTTGAACTTTGTCTAAAGCTTCTTCTTCATCTATTGAGATGATCATATTGTTTTTATTCTTTAATTTATTAATATTGTGTACATTGATTGATTTGCATATATTGAAGAATCCTTAAATCCCTGAAATAAATCCCATTTGATCACAGTGTATCATCCTTTTAATGTGCTGTTGGATTCTGTTTGCTAGTATTTTGTCAAGGATTTTTGCGTCTATGTTTATCAGTGATATTGGCCTGTAATTTTCTTTTTTTGTGATATCTTTGTCTGGGTTTGGTGTCAGGGTGATGGTAGCCTTGTAGAATGCGTTTGGGAGTGTTCTACCCTGTGCAGTGTTTTGGAAGAGTTTGAGAAGTATGGGTGTTAGCTCTTCTCTAAACATTTGATAGGATTAACCTGTGAAGTGATCTGGTCCTGGACTTTTGTTTGTTTGGAAGATTTTTAATCACAGTTTCAATTTCATTACTTGATTATCACTTATTTGATCTTTAATCAATTTTGTTTCTACTGTTTCTATATTATGTATTGTTATGTAATGTTGGAATTGTGATCCTTGATTTGTGTTCTCAATTTTCTGATAAGCATTTTAATTTCATGTAGTAGTTTCATCTCATCTTTGAGCTCATTTTTGCAGAATTCACATTCTCAGTGTTATTTTATATCATGAAATAATTGTGAGGAATTCCATTTTGTTCCATGAGTTATTTTTCTTCGATGTTAGAAACTTGGTCTTTCTGCCTTTAGTTGCTCATATTGGGAATTCTACAAAGGCCTTATCTGCTCTGATAAAATATGGTTGACATGTTTGCTCTCTTCCCACTATATCCGACACCAGTTAAGTATTCTTTTGGAGCTGCAGATTGAGGGCCGTACATTTGGTTTTCTTATCCTGTTGTTGTTGTGGTTTTTTTTTTTTTTTTTGGTTGCATGTATCTAAATTTATTTTAAAAATTTTATACAATTTTAAAGGTTACTTTCCATGTACAGTTATTACAAAATATTAGCTATATTCCCTGCATTGTACAATTCATCCTTGAGCTCACCTTACACACAATAGCTTGTGCTTCCCACTCCCCCACTACTAAACTGTGGTAACCACTGGTAATCCATTGGTAACCACTACTAGTTTGTTCTCTATATCTGTGAGTCTGCTTCTTTTTTATTTTATTTATTAGCTTGTTATATTTTTTAGATTCCACATGTAAGTGATATCATACAGTGTTTGTCTTTCTCTGTCTGACTTATTTCTATTAGCAAAATATCCTCCAAGTCCATCTATGTTTCTGCAAAAGGCAATATTTCATTCTTTCTTATGGCTGAGTATTCCCTTGTATATATATATATATATATCATTTCTTCATTATCCATTCATCTTTTGATGGACACTTAGGTTGTTTCCATACCTTCACAATTTTAAGTAATGCTGCTATGAACATTGGGGTGCATGTATTTTTTCAAACTAATGTTTTGGGGGTTTGGGGGTTTTTTTGGGGTGTGTATATATACCCAGGAATGGAATTGCTGGGTCATATTTTTATTTCCATTTTTAGCTTTTTGAGAAAACTCCATACTGTTTTCCACAGTGGCTGCACCAATGTACATTCCCACCAATAACGTAGGAAAGTTCCCTCTTCTCCACATCCTTGCCAACATTTGTTATTTTTTTTATGATAGCCATTCCGACAGGTGTGAGGTGATATTTCATTTTGGTTTTGATTTGCATTTCCCTGATGATTATCAATGTTGAGTATCTTTTCATGTGCCTGTTGTCCATCTTCACTTCCTCTTTGGAAAAATGTCTATTCACTTCTTCTGCCCATTTTCTATTGAATTGTTTGTTTTTTTGATGTTGAGTTGTGTGAGCTGTTTACAAATTTTAGATATCAACCCCTTATCAGCCATATCATTTGCAAATATTTTCTCCCATCCACTAGGTTGTCTTTTTGTTTCATTGATGGTTTCCTTTGCTGTGCAAAAGCTTTTAAGTTTAATTAGATTTCTTTTTTTACTTTTGCTTTTATTTCCTTTACTGTAAGAGACAGATCCAAAACATTTTTGCTGTGATTTATATCAAAGTGTGTTCTGCCTATGTTTTCCTTTAGGAGTTTTATAGTGTCTGGTCTTACATTTAGGCCTTTAATTCATTTTGAGTTTATTGTTGTATACGGTGTTAGAGAATGTTCTCATTTCACTTTTACATGTAGCTGTCCAGTTTTCCCAGCATCACTTATTGAATTGACTGTCTTTTCTCCATTGTATATTTTTGCCTCCTTTGTCATAGGTTAATTTTTTTTAATTAAAAAAAATTTTAATTGCAATATTCTTGCTTTACAATGTTGTGTTAGTTTCTGCTGTACAGTGAAGTGAATCAGCTATATGTGTACCTATATTCCCTCCCTCTTGGGCCTCGCTCCCACCCCACCATCCCACCCACCTAGGTTGTCACAGAGCACTGAGCTGAGCTTGCTGTGCTTTATAGCATGACAGAGTGAGTGGAAGTAGGAGGTTGAGCTGAGGTGGTGCACAGTGTTTGTTAGAGTTTTCTCTCCATCTGAAATTTTGTCAAATATTCAATTCTGGATTAACTTCATCTGACTTTAAGGGTGAAGGTATATATGATTTTCAAAGGGTTAACCCTTGGACTTTGGATCAGCCCTCCAATTCATTTCATATCTTCCAGAATCTTCACTTCTACTGCACTTTACTAATAAGGATGCCCATTCAGATTTACTTCCCTACAGGATAAGTACCCTTACTGAGGGTTATCAAGTGTGTGACTCAGTAGTATAGAGGCAGAGAAAGGTGCCAGCAAGGGCTGACCTCAGCAACCCCACCCCAGAGAGCATGTCCCTGGCTTGTCTCACTCCTCTCCCTCTCTCTTCTCTCTTTTTCTCTCTTTCTTCATCTAAGTCTTCTCTCTCTCCCTGTCTTGCTTGCTAGTTTTTTTGTTTTGTTTTTTTTTATGGTACACGGGCCTATCACTGTTGTGGCCTCTCCCGCTGCGGAACACAGGCTTCGGACGCGCAGGCTCAGCGGCCATGGCTCACAGGCCTAGCCGCTCTGCGGCATGTGGGATCTTCCCGGACCGGGGCATGAACCCATGTCCCCTGCATCAGCAGGCGGACTCTCAACCACTGCACCACCAGGGAAGCCCGCTTGCTAGTTTTTGAAGATCATTGAATTATGTTAGCCTAGTTTCTTGTCTGGATACTATTGGTTATTTTGTGTGTGTGTGTGATCCTTTTTTGTTCATGCTTAGGTATCGGTGGAGAAAATGCTAATACTCTGAAGATATTTTAGTCATCTTAACCCAGAAGTCCCTTTTTAATCTTAAAATTCTGCACATACATTGTCAAATTACTTTCCCAACACCACATATAATTTTTATGATCATTATATTTCTGAGACAATTATGCTACATGAACTGTGGCATTTAAAAATATCTTGCATTTGTAAAATAGCCCTTAGTTAACAACAGAAAGTTTATCATAATGTATGTGGGTGGTCCTTAAATGTATCTCTGAATTTTTTTTCCTCTGATTGGTAGGTAAAATAACTTTGAAGAGCTTCAGCCTAGTAAATAGAAGTTGCATTAAACATATGATTTTCACAGAGCCAGTTTATCCTCTGATATTGTTGACTGATTTGTAAAAATGTAAGCTATTTATTTACATTATACAATGAGCACATTTTCTTTTCTTACATGTGCAAGGCACAAGCACATATTTAAAATCTCTATTGACTATTCATTTCAACATTGATTATTATAATCTATCATAGTAGATATTTAAGTCCTTATGCTTTAATCTACCTTTTTAAATAAACTGGTAATTTATATTTCTTCATTTTTTTAAAACATGATATTAAAAATCATATATCAAAGGCCAGGTACTTACAAATATGTTCTAATCATGAGTGTCTAGATTTATCAGCTATTTTGTAACAGCCTTGAATTTGAATTCAATTTGAATTACAGCCTCTGTATTTGAAAAATCATATTTGTACTTAATGTCTTTTATATTTAATTAGTAAGGTCTCCACAGATAAAAGCATTTTTGTAAAGGGTTTAGGAGTTTTTAAAGCTAAGTATATTTTGGGTACACTAAGTTAGCCTAATATAGCAAAATAAAAGAATTATGGTAATGGATCTCTGATTAAAATGCTCAAATTATTTTATACAGTTAGTAGAAAACTGTGTCAGTATATACCCAATAACGTGTATCTTTAAATACTGTGGGTAAACACTGGAGTTATTGATAAAAAAACTCATAAAGGCCATCTGAAATTGTTTTGTTTCAGAGGTAAATAAATGTATTTTGGCATCATTAAACATTTTCACTTAAAACAAACAAACAAAACGTATACCTTTTAGGATTTATGTCAGCATCATTAGTGACATCTTTTTAATGGTGTCCCTCTGCAAAAAATGCTACGTGAGCATAATCTGTGTCTTTTAAGTTCTAAACCTATTTTTTTCTTTAAATAAAACCCTGTGGCTTTCAATCCTGCACACGGGGGCAACGCAGGCTGTCAAAGACGGGAGAACTAATTTAGCTGGAAATGAATTAATACTATCCTCCTCTCACATTAATTTTGTTAGAATTGTGTCTCAAGTAGAAAATGTTGGCTCTGAGTATGGAATAATGAGTTACTTCTTTAGGCTCAATTGAGCAAAATGCCACAAATGGAAACCGTGTCACCTTTGTGACTGGAATATTAAATGATGAGCTGTGTGTATCGCTCAGCAACAGAAATGTCCTCAGTGCAGATGGGATCAATTTGACCAGGATCAGTGTTTAAATTCATCCCTGAAATTATGTATCGTTTGCTTTGTGTACATTCTAGAGACCAGACTTTTTTTTTTCTCCTGCAACTCTTATTCATTAGTGTATATAATTTATTTTTACCCATGGGTAAACTTCTAATCTTTTCTGCAATCATGACAAGCCAGAGCAGAACAACGTATGTTATATCTTTGTACAATAATATCTGACAGAAATCACCCAGAGTAAGTAAAAAGGAAAAGGCATTTGGGGAAAAAACAATTAACTTACGTTATAATTGAGTGGAGATTTCATAACCTGTATTGTTTTCAAAAGATTTTGAAGCCCCATATTTAATAACCATAAGTTTGAAAAAATGAGTGGTTTCATTCAACTGTTGGCAAAATATTTAATAATGTTTTTCATTCTATAGTGATTCTTATCTTTCTAAGTAAAAATACAACCCAGATTTTGTTATTGGAAGAAATATGAAATCAAAAATGTTATTACACAGAGCAACAACATGTGGGCAGTGGGGAAAACAACTAAAATCTGAAATGTTTCTGTTAATATTTTGAGTAACAAACATAATTAAACATAGCTCTGTGAGGGGTGTAGCACTGCTATCTGCTGCGTCTGGGAATATTCTCAGTATCTGTGAACTGGGATCTGTTTTATGTCTTCATTTAACACTAAGTGAAGAGGTTGTTCGAACTTGGACTTGCAAAATACAAGGTAAATGATGTGAGAATGACTGAGATCACACATGGAACATAATGTATACAGTTTATTAGAAAGTTCACTGAAACATGAATAAGAATAGCATAGATTACAAATACTGGAGCTGTGATGTTTACTTTCAGTCTTGCAGAACAGGGAAGTGCTGGAATCCTTAACCACGTGTGTGCAAAGGGAATTTTCTTCAACCCTGTCCTCTACAGACCTTTTATTATTCATCCTGATTCTTAATTCTGCACCATCTGCTTGTTTCTTGCTGTGTTTGTTTTGTAGTGATCTGTATAAGGACTGCTGCTTCTTCCTATCAAGACTCATTCTAAAGGTTTTCTGTCTTGGCTTGATCAAAGATTCTGTGGGCCCAGACTCTATCAACTGTCCCTCTATAGCACTTATTGTTTCCTTCTCTTGGGCAGTCTCTGCAGATCTCTGCCCATGGCTGCTAGTTTTCTGGAAATAGTTTTTCTCTATTTAGTTTGCATCTTTGCAAGTTCAGGAGCTCAGCTTTTAGAGCTGGGCTGAGTGGTGCAGAGAGGTGACCAGCCCATCAGGAATTTTCTCATCCTGGCAAAGGGTTTGGCTACGAAGAAAAGTAATGTCCTGTCTGTGCCAGGGTTTTGCAGGTTTAGAGTCTCAACTGCCAGATGTTATCCACTGCGTATTCAACTTCATTCTCTCCAACTCTGAAGCTAGGGCACATTTCTTTCTGATCTGAACTTGACCCAGTTTCTGCCCTCCACACTGTGTCCCCACGGCTGCAGACCCCAGGCTCTCCCCCATCTGTCTTCATTTCTCCTTCAGGGCATGGTATCCATGAAGGGCATCCTGGCTCTTGCTGGACCTGCTCCGAGAACCCCTCCCTGTACCCTCCTCTTGCGTGTAACTTCTCACCGCTCCTGTCTCTGCCTAAGGAGCTAGACCCAAGCAGGACAGCTTTGGTCAGGAAGGAACCTGTCTCCAAACTTATTTTGACATAAAAGAGCTCCCCTTGAGCCCCATGTCTTTTGCTGTGTGCTGCATTATTATTTCCTTTACGAAAGTTCAATTTTCTGTTTAACTCTTTGATGCCTGCCTCTTAGTAGGTATAAACTCTAAACATCTTCAAATATCTACAACCAAGGTGCTTGTGGGATAGGCTCTTTAAAGACAACAAGAACTCTAATTTTAAATGTTTGTAAATAGCAGATATAGCTTTACTTTATAGAGTCTTCAAATAGTTTCATGTCTACTGTCTGAATGAGAGTGTACTGGAACATAAGCTTTGTGATTCATAAAATTAAAATTTCAATACTTAAGTAAAACAAAACAACAAAAACCCCTCAAAACTAAAAGCAACTGTAATTTCTAGTTCAAAACCCTTATGTTATTAGTGATTTCTTAAAATAAATATATTGTGCTAAAGGTGTATCCTTTTTTCCTCAGGTATTATAGATTGCTTTTCTATTTGAGATGATCAGTCATTTGTGTTCTCCAATATACACCATTATTAAACAAAATAATTTTGAAACAGGGTGTTGGATGACGATAAACTTTACTCTGTAAAGAGCAATGGAAAAATGATAACATTATAGGCTTCATTGTTTTGCTAAATATTAAGAATGTACTGGATTAGTAACAATTCCACAATGCTTATGCAACTGAATAACATAGGCATTCCGAACTAGTACATTATTACATAGTAGAATGACTTGTTTTTAAGTTGCAATGAGAAATAAAAATTTAAAAGATTTTTTAGAAAACTATACCCATTACTGACCAAATTAAGGGAGAAGGTATTGGTATTTATTGGGCCAATTTTTCTCAAGCATTTTACACTCAGAACTACTTTACATGCTTAAAAATTATTGAGGAGCTCCCCAAATTTTTGTTTATATGGGTTATATCTATTAATTGAAATTAAACTGGGAAAAGTTTAAAGTATGTGTTAGTTCATTTAAAATAAAATAATAAATCTATGGCATATTAGTAGCAATATAATCTTTTATGAAAAATAACTGTATTTTTCAAAATAAAACAAAAAATAATGGGAAGAGTGGCATCGTTTTATGTTTCTGCAAATATCTTTAACGTCTGGGTATATGGAAGGTAGTTGGATTTCGGTATCTGCTTCTGCATTGAGTGTGTATGTTTTGCTCTTAGACTATGTATATGCTGATATGCTATTTTGACTCTGTGTAAGAAGAAAATCAAGCCTCACACAGATAGGTGGTTCAAAAAGGGAGGATTCTTTAATATCCTTTTCAAATACCTATGGGTATTATTTGGCGCTACCCTAAAACTCAATAAGTGGTATTTTCTTTAAAGTTAGTTAAACGTAAACTTGGAAGCCATATCAATACACATTGCACACCCATTACATCAAAGTCTGTTGGTTTGTTTTGAACTTCAAGTGGATCTTTTACCTGTGCATGATTTTGACCTTGTGGACCCCAAAAGTATCTTGGGTGCCCCAAGCGGTTCCTGGACCACATTTTGAGAACCACTGTGCTAGTCATTGCTTTTGAAAAACAAAAGACCATATGAAATATATCCTATTGCCCTCTGTTTGCAGGTTATGAATCTGACTCTAGTTGACTGGACGATGCCTGGATTTTATATTCCAGCTCGACTAGTTTGCATTCCAGCTCTACCACTCACCAGCTGTCTAACTGGAACATTTTATGCACTCTTCAGTATACCACAGTTGCGCAAATGTGCAAATGTGGCATATTTCATTGTCGAAGAGACCATGTCAAAATTAAGTCCCCTCAGTTTCTTTTTGGCAAGGTACTCAATTGTAGTTGAATCTCATCTTAAGTGATAATTAGCCTAGCATAATTTTTAGACACAAGGATTCTAGGAGCCAGATTTTCTCCGTTCAAACCCAGATTCCACCATTTTCTATCTATGGCACCTTCAGAGTCCTCATGTCCTTTAGGAAGCTGTGAGAATTAAATAAGGTGAAACTGTACCTGTTAAGTGCTTAGTGTCTGGCATATTGTGAGGGCTAGATGAATGCATGCTGTTATTTACTACTACTACTGTTGTTATCTTATGCTGTTGCCCTTGGCCACTCTTGCTTTCCCAGAAGTGAGTCAGGCACTGTCCTGCCCTGGCTCCCAACCACAGGGAACTTATTTCCGGCTCTCCAACTTATCTTACGGAAATGCCCTCACTCTAGGGTTAAGAAGAAGAGCAGACCTTGACTCCAGCAACAATTTCTTATGGGGGAGGGGATCTACTATGACTCTTTCCAAATAAATGTCTTCACAGACCCCTCGTCTTCACGTTCTGACCACCTTCGATATTCTTGATCCACATGGGAAAAAATAAACAACCCAATTGAAAAATGGGCAGAAGATCTAAATGGACATTTCTCTAAAGAAGACCTACAGATGGCCACCAGGCACATGAAAAGATGCTCCACATCACTAATTATTAGAGAAATGCAAATCAAACCTACCGTGAGGTATCACTTCACACCAGTCAGAATGGCCATCACCAAAAAAATCTACAAATAATAAATGCTGGAGAGGGTGTGGAGAAAAATAGAGTTACTGTATGATCCAGCAATCCCAGGCCTGGGCGTATATCCAGAGAAAACTAATTTGAAAAGACACATGCACCCCAATGTTCATTGCAGCACTGTTTACAATAGCCAAGACATGGAAGCAACCTAAATGTCCATCAAGAGATGAATGGATAAAGAAGATGTGGTATAATATACACAATGGAATATTACTCAACTATAAAAAAGAAGGAAATAATGCCATTTTCAGCAACATGGATGGACCTAGAGATTATCATACTAAGTGAAGTAAGTCAGACAAATATCATATGATATCACTTATATGTGGAATCTAAAAAAGGATGATACAAATGAACTTATTTACAAAACAGAAATAGACTCACAGACATAGAAAACAAACTTATGGTTACCAAAAGGGAAAAGTGGTGGGGGGAGATAAATTAGGGGTTTGGGATTAACCTATATACACTACTATATACAAAATAGATAACAAACAGGGACCTACTGTATAGTACAGGGAACTAATACTCATTATTATTAATGTCTTGTAGTAACCAATAATGGAAAAGAATGCCCACTACTGGGCATATATCCTGAGAAAAATCATAATTCAAAAAGACACATGCGCCCCAATGTTCATTGCAGCACTATTTATAGTAGCCAGGACATGAAAGCAACCTAAATGTCCATCAACAGAGGAATGGATAAAAAAGATGTGGTACATATACACAATGGAATATTACTCAGCCATTTAAAGGAATGAAATGGGGTCATTTGTAGAGATGTGGATGGACCTAGAGACTGTCATACAGAGAGCAGTTAAGTCAGAAAGAGAAAAACAAATATCGTATATTAACGCATATATATGGAATCTAGAAAAATGGTACAGTTGAACCTATCTGCAAAGCAGAAATAGAGACACAGATGTAGAGAACAAATGTATGGACACCAAGTGGGGACATGGGATGAATTGGGAGATTGGGATTGACATGTATACATGGCTATGTATGGAATAGATAACTAGTGAGAACCTGTTGTATAGCACAGGGAAGTCTACTCAGTACTCTGTGGTGACATAAATGGGAAGGCAATCCAAAAAAGAGGGGATATATGTATACATATAGCTGATTCACTTTGCTGTACAACAGAAACTAGCACAACCTTGTGAAGCAACTATACCCCAATAAAAAAGAAAATAATATATAGGAATCACTTTGCCATACACCTGAAATTAACTATATTTCAATAAAAATTAAATTGTAAATCAACTATATTTCAATAAAAATTTTAAAAACTACAAAAGTTATGACATTGGTTTTCAACTATTACTTCATTTAATTCTGTCTATGGGGTATGTCTCTCTCATTTTTGTGTCTGCTATTTACCCTATAGACACCATGGATGAAATGGGAACAGTCAGTGTTCCATCCTATTTTATTACACAATAATAACAACCCAGGAGAGAGCAGAAGGGGACTAAGCAGGACCCTGTGCACTTAACCATATGCTGTGTTAACTCTTTACCAACATAATCTTTCTTCTTTACGGTGATTCCGTGAAGAAGGTATTATCCTATTTTACAGCAATGGGGTTAGGAGCACCGATGCTTAGAGAGATCGAGTAACTTGCTGCAAACCACAGAAAGCATCAGTACGTGACAGTGTCTGCCTGAGCTGCCTTAGCCAAGCTTGCCTGGCTTCTGTGTGTTAAATTTCCCTCCCTCTACTTTGTCTACTTTTGTTCTTACTTTTAGTTTAAAAGATCAAAAATATAAATAAAAGATTGTTCATAAAATAAGAATCCTGTACTCTTCTTCTTACTGTTAAAGCCACCACTTCTTGGATGAAGAATTCAGTGTTCACCTTCAAGTCTCTGCAGGATATGTTTGTACTGCTTCCTCCTGACTTGCAGTTTTAGAAATGATTTCTTAACTTTTCACTACAGAAGATCAGAATTGGTGCCTCTCTTTCTTTCCCTGCTCTGTCACACATGTGCACCCTTGAAAGATTCTTCATAGGATTGGGTCATAATTTTGGTGTAGATCAGTGTCAAATATTTACATTATTATGATTATATAGATGATATTCACAGCTATGATTTCTTTTCCTTTTATTCACTACTTTTTGTCTTCCCCGAAGTTAATAATTATGTTTTATTTTCATTTTACTACAATTTTCATATTGTAAGTTTTGTGCATACTTATCACCATTTTAATCCCCAAATGTTTGCCAGTTATCTGCATTTTCCCACAAGACATTCTATAAGGAACGTGAAACTAAAAGTCATTTTCTTTTCATTAATTGACACATTCTATTTGCCACCTATTTGGATTTTCAGAGATATTTTAAATACTCATAAATCCAATTTTATCAGTACAGATGAGAAGAAATAGTCAGATGTATTCATCTAAGAGAAGTATATTAATAGAAATTCTCATTTAATTTAATATTAAAAGTTAGTTATTAAAATTACCTTATATTCATAAAACAAGACAGTCCATAGTGTTTCTCATTGCACATTGACTGGGACAAGTTTAGGGTAATTTGGAATACTTTAACAATTAGGACAAGTTATAATGTCATTTCAGGGTAAAATGAATGTATCTATTAGAATGATTATGAACCCTAGTTATTGATATTCAATAAAATTTATAATCCTCCTTATGTGTAATGCAATCAATTTATAATCTCACACGTTTTAAAAATCTGTATGTCCAAAAACATAAAAGCTGTTTATTGATGAACACACTTAAGAATGCACACAGGGACACATTAAAGTGAAACTCTCAGATATCTGGCTTACATGGAGAATGGATTTTTCCGAATAACTGAGTCTTTGAAATGCCTGGTGATTATTGTCTGTAAGCACAGAAAGCAGCTTAACTGAGCCACTCCAAACCTGCATTACATTCAACACTGCCTTCCTTAAAAGAGCCCAGCCTTTTTTGAAGGCTCATAATGAGCCTCGGTCATTATTCCAGGGATACTTGTAGGGTAAAATATACTAAATGTTCTAGATCTCTGTGCTGTTTGAGTTGTGTCTTTTTCTTAGTTACATTTGCTTTTGGGCTACCAGAGCTCACTACAATCTGGTATGTCTTCCTTTTTCATCTCCTCTCCTTTCTTATAACTGGTTGCTTCTCTTGAACTGTGGGCTTTGTACCATATAATCAAAATTATTTGATCAGGGTAAAAACTAATAGTGTGGATATAAGGGCTCTTGTGTGAATAAAACTTAGTGCATGAGTTTGTAATACTTATTTGGACTGTCCAGAATATACGATTAGTTAATTCCTAGATATGACTTTATCTATGTCTAGTTAAGCTTGTCGTAAAAGTGATGTATGTGTTAGTAAATGCTGGTTGCTAGTTGGCCCCTATACACTCCCTCTACTGTAGTAAAACTTTCACTTTCACTTGGGCCCCAGCAGCCAGGAAGGAGCAGCCTTGTGATTTAGTTCTGGACAAAGAGATGGAGGGAAAGTGTACCATTTTCAGGACACAGCCTTAAAGGAAGCGGTGTGCTTTTCTGCCTCTCTCTATCCAACTGCTTAGAGGGCACAGCCCTCCCTTGGTGAGGAGAGGATAAGAGTCACACCGTAATGATGATGAAGTGGAAAGCTGACAAAGAGACCCCCGAATTAAGGGCAAAGTAAATGACTTCTCTTTTGGTTGAGTCACCATTATTTGGAGTCTTTTTATGCTTCTGCTCCTTAATCCTAATTAGTATAAGTGAAGAGTTAAGTGTGTGAAGACAGCATCTTCTCTGCTCAAGATACTGGCCGGTTCATTTGCTCTTGGCTTCAGTTAAAACCTCAGTAGATTTTATTTCAGTCTCGTCTACTCAGTCTTGTCTACTCAGGCCCTGAGGTTTGAAACACTAGATTTCTGAAGATAGTTGGCTGTTGTTAGGTTATTAGTTCGCTAGATGATAAATAGCACCAGTGCTGTATGAATGAGGTGTTGATTAGAGCGGGACTATGTTTCTTAGTCTTCTTAGGCTCTGACTCAAATTGAAAAACTAAACAATATACCCTAAGTTTTTATTATCTTTGGCCTCTTGAAGGATTTGAAGGAATGATGAACTTGTCTGCCGCCTATAAATCTTGGTCTGCAGAGTTATTTGCACCTCTAGTTTCAGCTACCTCTTCTCCAAATATAGATTCAAAGAACAGAATAGAATAAAGACCAAAAGTAACCTTAGTCTTGCTGAAACCCCAGTTTATTGAGGGGTTTAACTCAGGGGGAAGTTTAATCTAAAATAGGTGTTTTTTTTTTTTCTTTTTTCTTTAATCTTACAATTGTCCTCAGACCCTTTCCTATCCCTTAACAACGTTTTGGATATTTCACTAATTTTTCTTGGGAATGAATTTGGTTATTAAAAGCCCAATTCAGTTCTCAAACTTGCTTAATATTTCATTTTCTCTTCTTTTCCAAGCACAAACTTGGCCCTGGCTGAGGGGCCTGGAGTGGTAAGGGAGGAGAAGGGTCTGCGTTTTCTCACCCCATCTCACTCTTAGGGTTCACCTTCTCTGTGATGATAGGACAAAATTCTGGTGTCTCGTGGGGGGTGGGGGTTCCTGCAGGGCCCTTCCTGCAGCTCAGTTCCCTAGTGTGGGAGTGGGAGATCCTTCTGGAACTGACCCTGCAGCCCTCTTAGCCCTCACCCCTCGTGGAGTACGGACACCCTCCAGCCGCAGGGGTCCCTTCATCGAGGAGATGAAGGCTCATCCTGCGTGGGCTGCCAGCGGAAGGATTCAAGGCCTCGTCTGCCTTCCGTGTCCCTGTGGTCCATGGACACCTTCCTCTACCAAACGTGTATATGTGGCATGTAGGGGCCACTCCTACCCCCTCCATCCACCCTCCCTGCTGTCTCTCTCCAGTTCTCTTTTGACCAAAGGGCCTGAGTCACAGGAGTAAATCTATTACCCCAGCAGATGTCCGGCCATGCAACATCATGGGAGTCCCCCTCCTTTTCACCATGGCCTCCAAGCGGTAGCATCAAATTTTCACAAGATGTAGCCACCTTCACTCCACCTGTGCTCTTCCCCCATCTATTTACTAGATAGAGATAAGGAGGGGTTCTGTAATTTCTTGATTCTTAGCGACCCACGGGGAAGAGATCTGGCTCCAATTTCCAGGCACCTCTCTTCAGAAAGAAGAGTTGCTTAAAAATTCTTTGTGTCCAGTTTTGGCACTAGTCCCACTTTACATGCCGTTACGTCTAGGATGGTGTTCCTAGTGGGGACCACGTATCATTTTATACAGAACGATCTAATTTGTAAATGAAAGCCACAAAATTTGGCTTAAGCAATTATACAGTAGTTTCACAGTGCACATTTAAAATAAACATTTATTTTCCCTTGCTCTCCAAATGCCTGTTTTTAAGTGAATATAAAATGCTGCTATTTTTAGGTTTATTTTGGAAAATCTAGTTAAGGAATTGTCATAACCTTGATAACTATTATTATCATTCTCTGAGATGTTTTGAATAAATATTATAATACACATTTGTGCAATATTTCTGTGTAGACATATGCCAAATGTGTGATGACATGCAGCTTTGCAATCCAATAATACAAACTCCTGGAAGGCTAGTAACGAGAAGTATTTTATACACTGAATATAACTCTGGAGACAAGACTGGCAGATAGTGGTGTGTGTGTGTGTGTGTGTGTGAATTTCATCTCAGCATCCCATCCAGCTCTAAAACTTTATGCTTTGGTTTTGCTGATGCCTCTCAAAGCAAAATGAATCCTTTGCAGAAGATACCAATGAAACTAATGTGTTTAACCTCAAAGATTTTATCTTTCTCAGCAGTCAACTGGAAGCTAAAGTTCATCAGAGAGAAACTAATTACAAGATGCTTGCATTTCAATTATTATGCATTTATCATTGCAATTACTAATTCCATCTATCGTTCACTTGCTAAATATAGGAATAGGAAAAACAACCCCAAATTCATAGTCCTTTCAGAAATGTGAATAGCTTATAGTTGACATACATAGTTCTTTATATATTTATAATTTTAACTATGACTGAAACCACAGAGAGATTTCAGAGAGATTTTTCTGCAATAGAAAATTTAAGGAATATCTTTAGTTTTTTGAGTATGCCATATGCATGCTTCAAATTTAGGTTGATAATTATATCTATAGAAGCTTAAATTTTCTAGACTGGAAACAAGGAGAGAAATCATGCAGGAAAATCAAAGATCAAATTGAGCGTTTATGTTGCAAAGAATAATAGCTGACAGTAAAACTTAGTAAGCAATATTTGTATAGTCAAGTCAGCTAGATCATTCCATTTATGAATACAATGTAAAAGTAATATTCCCAATATAAAGAAAATAAGAAAAAGTATCTAAGTTTTCAATTGAATTAGAGTTCTGAAATCACTCTCACATAAGGAAAATCATGAAGAGCTATCTTAAAATACAACTTTATGTAAGGGACACACACACACACACACACACACACACACACACAGGGCTTTAAAAAGCAACAATATTCTTGTGCAGTGTAAGACAAACTCATCTTTCTTGATGTAGTAGCCACAGGATTTTCACAGCATGTCCAAAACCAGTGACATCATTGCCTTGAGTTTCCCATGAGAAATGACCACTAAACACACTGCCATATGGGTATTGTAGGGGAGTTTTAGGGCACTGGCTCTGGAAAAAACCAACTGGTGACTCATAGACAGCTTTCAACCACAGTCGTGCTTGGCCTCCTTAATATTTTAAATATTTGGAAATTTCACATAGACATCTTGATTCTCAGCTTATTTTGAAAAATCAAAATCAGCTTGAAAATACACTGGGCTTGTCTGGCCATCAGGTGAAGCTGAGTCTACAACTGAGCCCTATAGAGGGGTGTGTCTCCTCCAGGTTTCCACAGACCCCCTCATCCCCGTGGCCTTACAAACAGTAAATTTCACAACTTAGTACTTGCATAACCTCCAAAGATACTTGAGGTTTTGACCCCTGATCTAGCCCATCTTTCACAGGTGAAAACATTGAGGTGTCATCCATGAAGGAAAAATTTTGTCTTCAACAGATATCTATTAGACATATGTCATACTCATCAAAATGTGGGACCCCCATTACCCTCTTGTCAAATTAAATTTGTTTTTATCACCCTAAAATCTACCTAAAAAGCAAGAGAGAACATTTTTATGCAGTAAATAGTATTTCACTAGAGTTAATCTATTTCTTCTTTAGACAGGATCTGTGTCTTCCTAAGATCATCTCTGATGCTTAAACTTGCGCCAAGATTTTATATAACAAATTTAATTATTTTCAATGATTATAACTAATTTTATGATTTCAATTACATTTTATAAATTAACTTTCTCTTGCTGTACTTTTCATATAAATAAAAGGTGTATAAATAAAGGGAGATAAATTAGGAATTGGATATTAACATATACACACTACTATGTGTAAAATAGATTAACAATAAGGACCTACCATATAGTACAGGAAACTATATTCAATGTCTCGTAATAACCTATAATGGAAAAGAATCTGAAAAAGAATAGATATATGTATATGTATAACTGATTCACTTTGCTGTACACCTGAAACTAACACAACGTTGTAAATTAACTAGACTTCAATAAAACAGTGGTTTAAAGAAAAGGTATAAATATCCATATGTGTGAGGCTCTGACACTTGGATAGCAGTTAGAAAGCTTACTATAATTCAGTTACGGCAATATTTACAGAATTTGTAGCAGCCAATGACTCCTGTCAGGTTGCAGGAAATGAGAGGCTTTTTGAAGATAAGTGTATACCAGCCTTAAATAGCATTTGTTTGCCTGTAGAGCTACTGTGTACTGACTTAGCAACCTGTTATTTATTTTAAATAATGCAATAGCTAAGTTGCTACCGATAGGAAAAAAGAAAGAAAGTATGGAGAAGGTGAAAACAATTGTCGGGAAGGTATGATTTGAACAGAAGAAACAACTAGGAAAGGGATTTTTTAAAAAGAAATGTATGAGAAGAGAAAGCAAGAAATAGAAGAACAATCAGCTCGTTGGATTGAAAGTCTGTCATATGTTTTTAAGCTTCATTTTTCTTTAATTCTCCTATATAGAATTTTTAAAGTCTCTAGATTAGGCTTTGTCAGTGTTTACTGTTTGGTTTGTAATATACGTCAAAAATATTGGTCAAATGCTTTTGAGAATGAGTTCTTTATTAATCCTGGGATTTATGTTACCTTATCATTGAATTAAGGGTCTACTTCTTGCAATAACGAACCCATAAAAACTGTAATCAAGTTACGGTTTACGTGGCTATATTTGCTCTTAAGTGTAACCTGGAATATAAGTTCAAAAGGGCTTCCTCGTGCTTAGCTGCTCTGAACAGAAAAGACACAGTGGTTCTGTATTGGTGACCCATTTAGAGGTACTTTGACAAGTTCTAGGACCATAATTAGAATTTTAATGTATTTTATTGTTGGTTGAGGAAGTTCAAACATTCTAGGATCATTTCACACACACAAACACAAAATATATGTAAATATAAATAAATACTTATAAATAAATATTAACTATATATATATATATAGAGAGAGAGAGAGAGAGAGAGAGAGAGAGAGAGAGGAAAGAACAGGAGTTAGGAGAGAAATGTATTGAATATTTGGTTGTTTGGACTCATAAACGCACTTACCTAATGGCTACAGACTGATCCTTCTCCAGTTTCCACAAACCCACAACTACACGTGTTTCTCTATGTCCTTAGCTCCTGGAAGACATGCTGATTTTTGGAAAACGGCTTTGCTAGAAATCAAAAGAACTGAGCTAGCCACTTATAAATGAAGAGTTTGAAATGACTAAAATTGTGACAAATCCTTCAAGATGTGTTAAAATATATAGCATAAATACATAGTATGATTGGGACCTCCCTGGCTGTCCAGTGGTTAAGACTTCACCTTCCAATGCATGGGGTGTAGGTTCGATCCCTGGTCGGGGAGCTAAGATCCCACATGCCTCGTGGCCAAAATACCAAAAAAACATAAAACATAAGCAATATTGTAACAAATTCAACAAAGGCTTTAAAAATGGTCTGCATCAAAAAGTCTTTAAAAGAAAATGTAGTATGGCAAATGCATTAGCTTTGTGTAATTCTGAATCAGTCTCAGCAAAGAAAATGGATGAAAATCATTTCTAAACAGCAGGTGAATCATTTCTAATCATTTCTGGTTTTAGGTTTGGCTACTCTTTGTAAGATTGTAGTTTGGATTACAGCTATATTTCATGTATTTTTCTCTCTGAAGGCTAATGAAAATCCTCTGGATGTAAGGCCATTAATCCCTGGAGAAGAAATAACTGGGGCAACATTTAGGATAACAGATGTGGGTGCTGTACGTGCCAGTGGTAAAACAGGAGTCATTGCATCAGCAGTGAGGATTAAATTAGGGAAGCTGAGAAAGGGGGGCGGGGGGACAAGGTTCTGTGTGCCCTGAGGGAAGTGTCGTGATATACCAATGACTTCAGTTGCTGTTTTCAATAACATTGAAGTAATAATGTGTAAGATTCAACCTTAGATTATTGACTGGATTCCAACAGTGAAAAGTGCAAGATCTTACAAGATCCAAGTTTCTTCACCAAAGAAGCAACATTAATAAAGTACTCATTCTTAGTGAGGGGAGTATGAAGGAATGATAACTTCATTATACTTGGGAAGTGTATTAAATATTCAAAATGCTTACATTACATTTCTCTAAAGGTAATTCGGTATGTTTTGAAGGACCTTTTTATTTTATAAAAATTTAGCGTATATTCTCTCTTCATTCCAAATTAGTTAACATAACTCAGAAAATCCTAAATATTAAATGAAAGCTCTAGAATTATATTGGTTGTTAAACAGTATAAATCCAATGATTCCAGACTGAAGATCTCTAGATGCTAATATTCCACACATCACAGTAGGTACCGACTCTGAGATCTGACTTTCGGAAGTGCTGCCTGTGCATATGTTTTATGCCATGTGATATTGTTTGTAATGTTGGGGTTTTCTGATAGATGGGATAATATTCCAGATAATAAATGCTTCTGTTCTTAAAGGTGCTTCCGGCAAATATAAAAATGTATGAATTCACATAAATATTGCTACTGTAACTGTTTTCTTAAAACATGACCTTCTGGGAAATAACATGTTGTACCTTCATAATTTATTATTACACTTTCAGGTAACACTCAAGTTTCCAAGCTTGACTCTTATGACTATAAATTTTTCAAAACTATGAATTATGGATTATGGATTATTAACCGTAAACTCTTAAATATACCTTTTAAAATTCCTACCTCAAGGAGCATTTGGTCTGCATTACACCCCGGCCTCTTAGAAAGTTAATAATAAATAAAAATTTCCCTATGCCCTGAATTAGCTTTCTATGCATCAGTATGTTAAGCTTCATATTTAGGCAAACTTGAAAATGCTCTTTATGTTCCTTAAACAAAAACCATATGATTTTAGGAAAACTGAGGAGGCCAGTATTAATATTTTAGTAACTCATATGTATAGAGCCAGATCCTAGTGGAATTCCATACTTGAAATTCAAATAAAGCCACTGTCCATTAATTATTAACATTGATGACCACGTATTAAATAACTATTAGTGACTTTCATGGAATTTGCAATGAAATTGTTCAGTTAATCTGTCCATCCATGAGTGTGTCCCATGACTTTGTGATCATGATTCACATAGTACATTTGCTGTTCATAAATCTGAATTAAGGAGTCATGAGTAAAGTAGGTTGATGACTGAATGTTATATTAAGTGGAGCAAAGGTATATGCTGGGAGCAAGCTTGGTCCCACGATGCCTCATGTTGTGAGTGAAAGCCTGGGTGTTAACGATAACTGGTCCTGATGCAGACAGCAGTGCCCTGATGACAACCCACCGCAAGCATCAGTGTGGGTACAAATGTTTTCTTTCCTTCTTTTTTTTTTCTCCAAAGCAAAACTGTAAAACAAAACAAAAAAAACATTGGGTCTTAGATCTTTTTCTTATCAATACTTGCCTAAATCAGCTGACACTTTTGTTAGGGTTAAATGGGAAGCTTGAAAGCGAGCCATTGCACATAAAACAAATGGTTTCCCCCAGCTGATGACATGGTCCTAGGACCACATCTAGCAACAAGGGCACATGTCCACTTAGAACTATAAGAAAGAGCTCAAGTCAATTACCAGATGTTCTTCCTCTTCCTGATGCATGCCTATCATTTATTCAGATTTTATTTTGTTTCATTATGCTGACACAACATTCCTATGTGTTTACAAGTATTATTATTGCCGTTTTAAGGGTTAAGGAAATTGAGTATTTTGTTGAAGTAGCAGAAAAGTGGTGGGATTTGAGTCTCTGCCTTCTGAATTCCAAAGTGTCAACATATTTTAAGTATAACTCTGTTGATACTATTTTAATCACATTAAAAAATACAACCAAATTACCTTATTTCAAGTAAATGATTTTGGTGTTAATAAGTGAAAATTTTTCTGAGAATATTTTATTAGACAAGCAGTTTTAATTTTTTTAAAAAATTTCAAATGGGAAGCTTAGTAATGTGTACCACGTTTGCCCAAGAAAATTACAAGCTCTGTTATTGTCCATACACTGTGTGTTGAAATTAATTTATCAATGTTTTCTATTCAGTGCTAAAGTATAAGCTAGAATGAAGCTTCATGGAAGTTATTTTGGATATGAATTTGTAAAATTTTATATTTGAAACTTATTTCCATTCACATCTGATTTAATAAACAACTGTATACATTTTAATTTTAAGTATAAACAATGCATTTATTCATTCAATCAGTAAATATGTATTGACTATACCAGAGCTTAGAGGTCGAATGAACCAAATGGAGAGTCTCTGCCTTCAAGGACCTTCCTGTCTTGAGATGATTATACACAGACACAAGATGAATCACAGCTAAAAAGACATCCGACAGAAAGGTGACCTGCTGTTTGTGTAGGACTCCCTCCATGAACTGTGTCTTTCTTGGTGGAATCTGCAGAGCCTTCTTTGTGGCTTCTGAAGCCAAACTGTATCATTCTACCAGGAGATGATCAATCCTTGATAAACAGACCCGTCTTAACTAAATTCATAAGAGAGAGGTATAAAAGCCAAAGCAATATTTTATTGATTTCTAAAGGTGACACTATGTAATGCCTTCATAGCAAGTGCCTGGGACTTGAAAGTATTGAAGAAGATTTTGATAAATATATAATCATACCAAAGGGTTTTCGATGGTGTCAACAGGTGGCTGATTTATTTTTCCTCCAGAGAATTATCTCCCATCTATTCCTAGAATAACTTTTTGCTGGCCAGAATTTTCCAGATAATGTTAATCTTTATGGGAAGTAATGAATAAACACTGCAAAATGTTTATTTTGCTTTGTTCTTTATTTTCTTTTGTGTTTAATACAATTTAATTGTAAGTTTACATAATTTAATTTTTTCCAACTTTTATCTAGATGTAATCGACATATAACATTGCATAAGTTTAAGAATACTGTGTTGCATTGTGTATTCTTCTTGTGGGTTACTAAAAGCACCATTATAAAATCATTAGGTAGGTTAACAGTTACATTTAAGTATTGTCTTTCCTGGATATACGGTAGTCATCTGTATTTGACCTGGACATTTGCCTTCTGCAAAATATTTTCAGACCAAGTGTGTTCAGTATTTTTACGTATGGCCAAGGTTGCTTTTTATTGGTGATTTTAACTAGGTTGCATGATGGATTTTACTGACCTTTTCTCAAAATTAGAAATATCAATTTATAACCAGCCAATAATGCATTGACAAAAATGGGTCTCATTTAGCTATATCGTAATCTTAAATGTTTAATCAGAAAAAATACTTCAAACATTTTAATTTGTAAAATGACCCATAAAACATCTTTTTAATTTTCAGTAGTGGTAATAGTAGTAGTAGTAGTGTTTTGGTACATATTTAAGTCATTCTTGATTATTTTACCTTTTTTATTTGGTAAGGTCATTGATAAAATATTCATTAAATATTTAATAGTTTACTTCTATATTTCTCTTCAAAACATTCAGGTAGATAAGTGTATATGTAAATTAACACATGGATATAATGAGATGATTGGATTTCTGTGAATCTTCAGGTTCTGTACTTTTTTGGTTTCTAGACATTATTAGGCTGTGCCCAACTTTAACCTTTAGGTGGCAGCGTTTGAGAACAGTTATACATACACATAGAAAGTTGCCACCATTTAGAAAAATATGGTGAAGAATAA
The DNA here is from genome assembly GCF_949987515.2 of Delphinus delphis. Lineage (NCBI taxonomy): Eukaryota > Metazoa > Chordata > Mammalia > Artiodactyla > Delphinidae > Delphinus > Delphinus delphis. Next base: position 82,928,118 of record NC_082696.1, on the reverse strand, counting down.
CACATAAGTTTAAAAGAAAGGATTAGGGATTTATTATACTTTGTATTTAGATTCAAGACAATCCCTAAGCAAACCATAGAACATTCTCATAACTTGGAATGATAAAAAATATTTCCTGTCCACATAAGACTACTTTATCCCCATAAAAAGCCCATCATCTTTTTTTACTGATATTTCTTCACTTATCATGCTTTCATTGAAGTGGGGGGAAGTCTTCCAAATGGATATTCCTAAGGGGGCTTTGTTCCCAGCACATCCCCAATTTTAATGAGTCTTAGCTAATTAGACATATCTGAATATTCTTTCTGAAGTATTGAAGATAAGAAGATATTTCCTTCCTCGCAATTCATTTGTGAAAAAGTACTTTACATTGATGTATAGTAAGAGATGAAACAGGAAAATACAGTTTAAAAATAATGTATAGCAACACTTCTGGTTAGTAGACCATCTTAGTTGCTAACTAGAATAATCATCATAAAAGGTAAATTTTGTTGCAAAGTTGACAGCTCAATCTTGTTCCCTTTTTTAAAACTTGAGGTCAAGTAATTTTATTTCACTATTCAAGTACCTAATCAAGATCAGGCCATATATGACCAACTTCATTAGGAAATAAAGAAATGACTAGAATCTGTGATATTTAGTGGAATTTGAGTGTTTAATTTTCACATAGGATCATGTCAGCTTTTCCACAATGACTATAATTCTTGTTGTTGTAACTTTTCATTATATTAAAGCTCAAAATTTCTCTCTTTTATTTTACTCCATTTAGATTTTAATATATTCAAGAAAATCTTTTAGAGTAACTTTTAAAATAGTGGTTTATATTCTTTTATCCTTGTACTTATTGGAAAACATTTCATTATTTTTATCCTGATTTAAGTTCACAGGGTTTTAAGTGCTTATTCTGTTATTATTAGAGAGAGATAAAATTTCGAGGAACTTAATTAAAGTCATGTTTATATATAGCTACCTGGTCCAGAAGATTGGTTTATTTTGCCTGTTCAAAAAATTTAATCATTTTGCTGAGGGTGAAGCGTTTGCAGTAACTTCGATGGATTGTTGGCAAAACTGTAAAAAATAATTCTCATTACCCAGTAATCATCTAAAAGTTATAGACATAATCCAAACCATAGAAAACCCTTCACGATTTAGCTATTCATTGCTATGCTGTTTATATTAATGAAAGTTTGGAAAGTATCTAAAGATCCAAATATGGGATAATGGATAATCCTTTAATTTCTCCAGGATACAAAAGTATGTGTATTCTGTGACCACTTCAGTTTTTGTCAGGATTCTTTCATTTGCATGAGTTACTTAAAATAGCTTAAGGAAGAGAAAGGATTTGTTTATTTATTGACTGGACCCAGGTGCTCAGAAATCTGACTCTCCATCTTTCTTCTCTGCTTTCCTTTTGGTTGGCATCATTCTCAGTGACTCTCTTCCAGTTGGTGGCAAAACAGGTTTCCACCACTCCTGCCTGGCACCCCTGGCAGAAAAAGCCTAAGGGTGCATCTTTCCAGTGACGTCAGTGGAAGTTCCAGGGAGGGCTTTCATTGTCTCAGCCTGAGTTCCATCCCCGCCCCTGAGCTTGTCATCACTAGGAAGTAGGCTCTGACGGATGGGCCCTGGTCCCAGGCCTCCATCCTCCTCACCCCAGCACCTTCCGGGAGGACAGAGCTAGGATCAGCCTTGTCCAAACCACATGACGAAAGCAGAAGTAAATGTGGTTCCCCAGAGCAAATAGAATTTTCACTTGGAGAATAAGTATATAGGAGTAAAATATATGCCAGAGAACCAAAATTATAGATGTGTACCATCGTACCTGTAAAGTGAAATCATAGACTGTTTTATACTAAGAGAGAGAGAGAGAAAGATACGGGAAGAAAGAGAGCACCAGAGAGAATGACAGAAATGAAAATGAATGGATTAACTGTTCTAAAACTCATTATGATCACATAGCCAGTACATGAATCAAATATTGCTGACTAAAGCCAGTTGCAAAAGCAAGTCAATTAACTTAAATGAAGCATAATTAGACTACAATGCATATTTTTTGTATAAAATGCTATATTACTAAAAATTCTAAAGTTCTCCTATCCTTGTAGTAGTGTTATGATGAGACCTTTGTAACAATTTTTAACTCTATATATTGGCATAATAAAAGTTCAGATTATTATTTTAAAAGCTGTATCATCTAAGAATTCTACGCAAGTATGATCGTTGTAAAAGGACATGATTGCAGAGGCAAATATCCTCTAAATTGGGGCGATTTAAGGTACAGTATTCAAATTTGCTCTCATCTACTTTAACTCTAATAGCTATAGAGCTACAACGTTTGGATTAAAACTCAGTTTCCTATTCAGCAAGATGGGATGCAATAATACAATAATGCATTAATAAGGATTAAATGAGATATGAGTTCACAAAAACTTACACACTGAGCATTGTCCTTAATGGAAGTGACAGAGTTAACAGTTTTGTGATAAAGATTATTAAAAATTATTATTAAAGATTATTAAAATTATTAGCTTCACCTTCTAATAGCTTAAATCACTTAAAAAACTAGATTATATATATGTATACACATATACTTAAGAGAAGTAAAATTAAGATCCAGTATATTCTTTAAAAGTAAACATATCAGGACTTTTTTCGACTCATCTAAATTAAACCACTTAGTTTCCTTCTTGTAATTGACTTGTTTAAAGTCAAGATTAAAGGGCAGCAGGCAAGGTGGAGAAGAGGGGGAAGGGAGAGAACCCACAAGGGAACACCACTGGTGGGTGTTCCTCTTACTCAATGACCTCAGAATTCAGTTATTTGCTTCCTTGTGATCATAATATTTCTATCTCTCTGAATCTGCTATTTTCAAATTTTAAGAGTCTTGTGTCAAAGGCCTTTGGTTTTCTGAGGTACTTTATGTATTTAGGTACTGAGAAATATTAGCAGACTAAATCAGAGAATCAGTCTTTCAATGTGCATCTTTTCTGAGTTCAAACTGTGATCAGGCCTTGACAAATTTTAGCTCATGCACCATCCAAGTCATTTTGGGGTATTAGTTAATTCCTATATTCAATAAAATTTAGGCTAAATGAGCCAAAGCAGATATTAAGGATTTTCACTCTTTCCACTGGCACGTTGACCCAGGTCAATTGCGTTCAAAGCTTGTCTACATGACCGCATAACAAATTGTGAGATGCAAACCAATTTCTATAAAATGGCAATGTGCAAGTTGTAGCCCCTTTATAATAATAGTTAGGTATGATCAGACTGCTTGAAACTACATAAAGGGGAGAGATTTCTAAATCAGGGGACATTGTTATATTATCAGAAGGTTTGGTATGTCAGACATCCTGACTTTTGACCTCCAGATTTGCACAGACATTGCCTGGGGTTAAGGGGAGAGTATTATTGGGTTCTGTCTGTGACATTGACTCAGAAGGACAGGCTGCCCCCTCTGATCACAACTCCTGCAGCTAAAACGAGTCATGGCCATAAGTTGCAGGGTTAAAGATGGCCTGCGTCATCCCTTCCTGTTTCCTGTACAATTACATAATATTATTATCACTTTAAAAAAGGACATCTAAGTAAATTTTTTCTTTAAGTGTAAAAATGTTTATACAGTCAAAGCTTCTGTTACATTGAATTATCTGTTTTACTACCCCACCCTCCAAAGCATCTCTTCCCACTGCATCTAACAACACTCTCCTTTCAAGCTGGCTAGATATCCTGTGTATCATAAGGGAACCACAAAACTCTCCTAATTCATACCACAGTGTAAATAACTACCAAACCAATGCTTTTTGAAGAGTTTGTACTATATAAAGAAGACAGTTAAAGAAGGCACCAGAGAAGACTTTACAATTCAAATCGAAGGTGGGGCATTTTTCACAGCACACAGGAAAAAGAAAATCAAAAGAGCCATCATCCCCAGAACAAATTAATATAGTGTATTCATATATTTATTCAACAGATATTGGCTGCCTATAATATTCTAGGCACTGTTGTCAAAGGTCTATTTTTAATCATAAAAGTATAGATCTTACGTTAAAAAAAAATAAAATGCCAGGGAATATAAAGCTAATCAAAAGTTTAACACTATCTGTATCAAGTTTGTGAGACATTAAAAAGGAAATGCATCAAAATGCTAGTGGTGGTTATCTCTGGGAGGGGACCATGGGGAGATGAGTCATCGGGGCAAGGAACAGCGACTTTATTTGGAAAGCCAGGAGATTAAGATGGCAGACTAATGTCCCAAAGAACCATCTTACCACAATCAGAATTCAGGCTTCTTTTATACTAAAAGTGGCAGGGGTGGTCGTGGTGTGGTGGCTGGTAATTGCAAACTTCTTGGTGCTGGAATCCTTTGTTCTTGCAGCTGTCCACATAGGTCAGGTCACGATGTTCCTGTAAACCACCACCAACACAAATGTTATTCTCTGTTCTGCAACTTTTTATCTCTATATGAATGGAAATGTATTATACCTTTAAAGGTCAGAGCCTTGAGAATGGGCTGTCATGTATATTTCAGGCTATAGGCAACATTCTTTTACAAAGGCGCAGAGCTAGCATGACTAAGCATAGGTAACAGAACACAAAGGTTAAAGTAAAAGAAACAGATCTAATATGGAGCCCTCCTTGAGGGCAAGGACGATGTTTGCTTTGTTCTGTGCTTAGCACAATTTTGGCACAGAGTAGGTGTGTGGCTAGTATATGTTGAATGGGTGAACTACGTTCCCTTCAGGAAATATTTCCTAAGTGATCTTGAGTGCACAGGGCTCTATTCTCTGCAATCTAAAGTTGACTAAGACACATTTCTTCTCTTCATGTAGCTTTCCACTTAGTGTGCATAGGTGTTTGGGGATAAGTCATGACACAAATCCTATTATAAGGCAACATTACAGTCTGAACAAAGGGTTATGGGGTTTTAGTCTCAGAGATCATGGAATCTCTTGGAGATTAGAGTTCATTGTGGAACATTCTGATTCATGTTTTGGAAGGTAGCTCTCTCTTTTAATAGATAGTTTTTAATTAACTTATTTGATAAATGAATGAAACAAGGATTTGCTTCCTTTATGCTTGTGTTTCAGTTTAAAATAGTAAAAATGATTATCATATTCATCTGTTCCATACTGGAGTAAACAAAATATTTGATGTATATTTAAGTATTACTATAATTATGTTTTTTATTTTGCTAGGCAAGTTACATCAGATTTTGTGTACGCAGGTCTATGATTATGATAATCCATTCATAATTGCTTATGTGAAATCTATGAATCCTTTTTCGTATATTATTGTATCCTCCTAAGTGTTGATAAACTAGATCTATTAACAGTCTTTAATGTTCTCTTAAAGGTGATTTGACTTTGACTTAGAAATGTTGCATTCCCATTAATTTCATAAATATTCCTCTAATGCTGTTTCTAAACCTGAGACATAATATGGATCTTATTCTGCAGAAAATTATGGATACTATCAGTAATTGCTCTATTACCACAAGGAAAAAATATATTTAGATTGTAGAGTCCTGAGGTATTTCAAAAGAATCTTTTGAAGTAGTGATTCAATATTGGTAATGTGTATAGTTTGCATGCAAATAATAGTTATTATTCTTTCACGTGTAACATTTAAGCCACAGGATATGAAGTTCTCATTTCCTGTTGGGAATTTTCCATGTAAATGTAGTACTGGTCTTCCATTTGAAGAACTATAGATTTCCATTTTATTGTATTAAACGTACAATAAAATGATGATGCTTTGTTGTGATTTTTTTTAAATAGATTATAGTCTTAAAGAATGCTATGCTTCCTTCACGTTGTATCACCTTATTCTACTTTATGATAATATCCTTTATATTCTCTCTCTGAATTGAATTTACTCTGTGGATGGGATCACCCCCTTTATTTTTAATGGTCTGTAGATGCCTCCCTTATCCTGTGACATAAGAAACCTCAACTATGCTAGTTTACACAAATTATGTGAGGTGTTTTCTGTGGCAATATAGATTTCCTCCTCTTCTCTGCTTTTACTATAGACACTTTTATACACCATCTAAAAAGACTTTTTGAGATAATGTAATATGAAAGAGGCCCCTAATGTTTATTGCCCTGGAAGATCCGTTTGGTAAGAATACAGTTCCATTGGCTGCTGCTTCCATTACTGGTTTTATAAGTCAGGTGTGAGGAAACAGCCTTCAGAGCAAGAAAATGTTCAGGATGGCAAAGTTGTCTTTCTGAGATGCACTGTGGAACTCTTCCTATAGAAAGGCATTTGAGAGTAATTAATTTTCTTAAGTATTCCATTACCCTTAATTCTTAACTGACCATGTTATAATGTTTATGTTTCTTTTAGGTAAATGATTAAAAGAAAGATCAAAGCTCTTCTTCTCCAAGTACCAAAGTGATAAAGAAATTAGATATTTTATAGTCTGTTCTTCTGATAGGCTCCCCAAGCTGCTTTTGTGAAGAATCACCATACTATACAGATGGGAGTACTGAAGCGAGATACCTTTAAAACTGTAGACATTTCATGTATTTGATTACAGTTAGAATTAATGAGGCTTGAAGTCAAACAAGAAGTTAAGCATACTGCTTAGATTGGTGTTCTGTCAATGGATATTTGTTCAGTGATATATGAATAAGAGTGGCAGAATTCAAAGAGAATTTGACTAGAAATCCATGTGCTGGGTTTGAGTCCCTGCCTTTTCCCTCACTAAATGTGGTTTTCAAGATCTCCAAAGTTCATCTAAGTCTAAGATAGATTTAATTTTGAGAATCAAAATCGTCTTTGCTATACTCTGAGTACTTCCCTCATGTTGGGCACCTTGCTGGGCAGAGGCATGAAGCAGTGACAGGCACAGTTTCTGTGCTGTGGGACCTGGATCCAGGAGGAGACACACAGCACATCATCACAGAAATCAGTAGCCACATAGAAATTGTGACTAGTGCAGCAAGTATGTCATGGAGACAATAGCGGGATGATCCTGACCTAGAGTGAGACTTGGGACTTTCTCTGACAGAGTGAGAGTGTTGAGCTGAAATCTGAGAAGTGAGACGTAGCAGCAGGTGGAGTGAAGCAGAACTGGGCTCTGGGCAGAGGGATGAAATCACCCAGAGGACCAGGACAGGGTCTGTGTCTGAGATGAGGCTGCAGAGAGAGGACAGAAAGTACATCATGGGATGCCTGAGGCCAGCTTAGGGCATTCATTAAATATGGGAACAATCTGAAAGGGACAGAGATGGAGAGAGAGGGGGTCCGCGTTATGAAGATGTGCCTTTCTTTTTCCTTTTTTACATCTTTATTGGAGTATAATTGCTTGACAATGGTGTGTTAGTTTCTGCTTTATAACAAAGTGAATCAGCTACACATATACATATGTCCCCATATCTCTTCCCTCTTGTGTCTCCCTCCCTCCCACCCTTCTAGGTGGTCACAAAGCACCGAGCTGATCTCCCTGTGCTATGCGGCTGCTTCCCACTAGCTATCTATTTTACGTTTGGTAGTGTATATATGTCCATGCCACTCTCTCGCTTTGTCACAGCTTACCCTTCCCCCTCCCCATATTCTCAAGTCCATTCTCTAGTAGGTCTGTGTCTTTATTCCTGTCTTACCCTTAGGTTCTTCATGACATTTTTTTTCTTAGATTCCATATATATATATGTGTTAGCATACGGTATTTTTCTTTTTCTTTCTGACTTACTTCACTCTGTATGACAGACTCTAGATCCATCCACCTCACTACAAATAATTCAGTTTCGTTTCCTTTTATGGCTGAGTAATATTCCATTGCATATATGTGCCACATCTTCTTTATCCATTCATCCGATGATGAACACTTAGGTTGTTTCCATCTCTTACCTATTGTAAATAGAGCTGCAATGAACATTTTCGTACATGACACTTTTTGAATTATGGTTTTCTCAGGGTATATGCCCAGTAGTGGGATTGCTGGGTCATATGGTAGTTCTATTTGTAGTTTTTTAAGGAACCTCCTTACTGTTCTCCATAGTGGCTGTACCAATTCACATTCCCACCAGCAGTGCAAGAGTGTTCCCTTTTCTCCACACCCTCTCCAGCATTTATTGTTTCTAGATATTTTGATGATGGCCATTCTGACCAGTGTGAGATGATATCTCATTGTAGTTTTGATTTGCATTTCTCTAATGATTAGTGATGTTGAGCATTCTTTCATGTGTTTGTTGGCACTCTGTATATCTTCTTTGGAGAAATGTCTATTTAGGTCTTTTGCCCATTTTTGGATTGGGTTGTTTGTTTTCTTGTTATTGAGATGCATGAGCTGCTTGTAAATTTTGGAGATTAATCCTTTGTCTGTTGCTTCATTTGCAAATATTTTCTCCCATTCTAAGGGTAGTCTTTTGGTCTTGTTTATGGTTTCCTTTGCTGTGCAAAAGCTTTGAAGTTTCATTAGGTCTCATTTGTTTATTTTTGTTTTTATTTCCATTTCTCTAGGAGGTTGGTCAAAAAGGATCTTGCTGTGATTTATGTCATAGAGTGTTCTGCCTATGTTTTCCTGTAAAAGTTTGATAGTTTCTGGCCTTACATTTAGGTCTTTAATCCATTTTGAGCTTATTTTTGTGTATGGTGTTAGGGAGTGTTCTAATCTCATACTTTTACATGTACCTGTCCAGTTTTCCCAGCACCATTTATTGAAGAGGCTGTCCTTTCTCCACTGTACATCCCTGCCTCCTTTATCAAAGATAAGGTGACCATATGTGCATGGGTTTATTTCTGGGCTTTCTATCCTGTTCCATTGATCTATATTTCGGTTTTCGTGCCAGTACCATACTGTCTTGATTACTGTAGCTTTGTAGTATAGTATGAAGTCAGGGGGCCTGATTCCTCCAGCTCTGTTTTTCGTTCTCAGGATTGCTTTGGCTATTCGAGGTCTTTTGTGTTTCCATACAGATTGTGATATTTTTTGTTGTAGCTCTGTGAAAAATGCCAGTGGTAGTTTCATAGGGATTGCATTGAATCTGTAGATTGCTTTGGGTAGTAGAGTCATTTTCACAATGTTGATTCTTCCAATCCAAGAGCATGGTATATCTCTCCATCTATTTGTATCATCTTTAATTTCTTTCATCAGTGTCTTATAATTTTCTGCATACAGGACTTTTGTCTCCTTAGGTAGGTTTATTCCTAGATATTTTATTCTTTTTGTTGCAATGGTAAATGGGAGTGTTTTCTTGATTTCACTTTCAGATATTTCATCATTAGTGTATAGGAATGCCAGAGATTTCTGTGCATTAATTTTGTATCCTGCTACTTTAACAAATTAATTGATTAGCTCTAGTAGTTTTCTGGTAGCATCTTTAGGATTCTCTATGTATAGTATCATGTCATCTGTAAACAGTGAAAGCTTTACTTCTTTTCTAATTTTGATTAATTTTATTTGTTTTCTTCTCTGATTGCTGTGGCTAAAACTTCCACAACTATGGTGAATAATAGTGGTGAGGGGGACAACCTTGTCTTGTTCCTGATCTTAGTGGAAATGATTTCATGTTTTCACCATTGAGAATTATGTTAGCTGTGGGTTTGTCATATATGACCTTTATTATGTTGAGGAAAGTTCCCTCTATGCCTACTTTCTGGAGGGTTTTTATCATAAATGGGTGTTGAATTTTGTCTAAAGCTTTCTCTGCATCTATTGAGATGACCATATGGTTTTTCTCCTCAGTTTGTTAATATGGTGTATCACATTGATTGATTTGCGTATATTGAAGAATTCTTGCATTCCTGGAATAAACCTCGCTTGATCATGGTGTATGATCTTTTTAATGTGCGTTGGATTCTCTTTGCTAGTATTTTGTTGACAATTTTTGCATCTATGCTCATCAGTGAGATTGACCTGTAGTTTTCTTTCTTTGTGACATCCTTGTCTGGTTTTGGTATCAGGGTGATGGTGGCCTTGTAGAATGTGTTTGGGAGTGTTCCTCCCTCTGCTATATTTTGGAAGAGTTTGAGAAGGATAGGTGATTGCTCTTCTCTAAATGTTTGATAGAATTCGCCTGTGAAGCCATCTGGCTTTTGTTTGTTGGAAGATTTTTTTTTTTTTTTTTTTTTTTGCGTTACGTGGGCCTCTCACCGCTGCTGACTCTCCCGCTGTGGAGCCCAGGCTCTGGATGCGCAAGCCCAGCGACCATTGCCCACAGGCCCAGCCACTCCGCAGCACATGGGATCCTCCTGGACCGGGGCATGAACGCCCGTCCCCTGCACTGGCAGGCAGACTCCCGACCACTGTGCCACCAGGGAAGGCCTGTTGGAAGATTTTTAATCACAGTTTCAATTTCAGTGCTTGTGATTGGTCTGTTCATATTTCCTATTTCTTCCTGATTCAGTCTTGGCAGGTTGTGCGTTTCTAAGAATTTGTCCATATCTACCAGGTTGTCCATTTTATTGGCATAGAGTTGCTTGTAGTAATCTCTCATGACCTTTTGTATTTCTGCAGTGTCAGTTGTTACTTCTCCTTTTTCATTTCTAATTCTATTGGGTCTTCTCCTTTTTTTTCTTGATGAGTCTGGCTAATGGTTTATCAGTTTTGTTTATCTTCTCAAAGAACCAGCTTTTAGTTTTGATCTTTGCTATCGTTTCCTTCATTTATTTTTCATTTATTTCTGATCTGATCTTTATGATATCTTTCTTTCTGCTAACTTTGCGGGGTTTTTTTGTTCTTCTTTCTCTAATTGCTTTAGGTGCAAGGTTAGGTTGTTTATTCGAGGTGTTTACTGTTTCTTAAGGTAGGATTGTATTGCCATAAACTTCCTTCTTAGAACTGCTTTTGCTGCATCCCATAGGTTTTGGGTCATCGTGTCTCCATTGTCATTTGCTTCTAGGTATTTTTTGATTTCCTCTTTGATTTCTTCAGTGATCACTTCGTTATTAAGTAGTGTATTGTTTAGCCTCCAAGTCTTTGTATTTTTTACAGATCTTTTCCTCTAATTGATATCTAGTTTCATAGCATTGTGGTCAGAAAAGATACTTGATACAATTTCAATTTTCTTAAATTTACCAAGGCTTGATTTGTGACCCAAGATATGATCTATCCTGGAGAATGTTCTATGAGCACTTGAGAAAAATGTGTATTCTTCTGTTTTTGGATAGAATGTCCTATAAATATCAATTAAGTCCATCTTGTTTAATGTATCATTTAAAGCTTGTGTTTCCTTACTTATTTTCATTTTGGTTGATCTGTCCATTGGTGAAAGTGGGGTATTAAAGTCCCCTACTATGAATATGTTACTGTTGATTTCCCCTTTTATGGCTGTTAGCATTTGCCTTATGTATTGAGGTGCTCCTATGTTGGGTGCATAAATATTTACAATTGTTATATCTTCTTCTTGGATCAATCCCTTGATCATTATGTAGTGTCCTTCTTTGTCTCTTCTAATAGTCTTTATTTTAAAGTCTATTTTGTCTAATATGAGAATTGCTACTCCAGCTTTCCTTTGGTTTCCATTTGCATGAAGTATCTTTTTCCATCCCCTTACTTTCAGTCTGTATGTGTCTCTAGGTCTGAAGTGGGTCTCTTGTAGACAGCAAATATATGGGTCTTGTTTTTGTATCCATTCAGCCAATCTGTGTCTTTTGGTGGGAGCATTTAGTCCATTTACATTTAAGGTAATTTTCGATATGTATGTTCCTATTCCCATTTTCTTAATTGTTTTGGGTTTGTTATCATAGGTCTTTTCCTTCTCTTGTGCTTCTTGCCAAAAAAAGTCCTTTAGCATTTGTTGTAAAGCTGGTTTGGTGGTGCTGAACTCTCTCAGCCTTTGCTTGTCTGTAAATGTTTTAATTTCTCCATCAAATCTGAATGATATCCTTGCTGGGTAGAGTAATCTTGGTTGTAGGTTTTTCTCCTTCATCACTTTAAATATGTCCTGCCAGTCTCTTCTGGCTTGCCGAGTTTCTCCTGAAAGATCAGCTGTTAACCTTATGGGGATTCCCTTGTGTGTTATTTGTTGTTCTTCCCTTACTGCTTTTAATGTGTTTTCTTTGTATTTAATTTTTGACAGTTTGATTAATATGTGTCTTGGCGTATTTTTCCTTGGGTTTACCCTGTATGGGACTCTCTGTGCTTCCTGGACTTGATTAACTATTTCCTTTCCCATATTAGGGAAGTTTTCAACTATAATCTCTTCAAATCTTTTCTCAGTCCCTTTCTTTTTCTCTTCTTCTTCTGGAACCCCTATGATTCGAATGTTGGTGTGTTTAATGCTGTCCCAGAGGTCTCTGAGACTCTCCTTAGTTCTTTTCATTCTTTTTTCTTTATTCTGCTCTGCAGTAGTTATTTCCTCTATTTTATCTTCCAGGTCACTTATCTGTTCTTCTGCCTCAGTTATTCTGCTATTGATCCCATCTGGACTATTTTTAATTTCATTTATTGTGTTGTTCATCATTGCTTGTTTCATCTTTAGTTCTTTGGTCCTTGTTAAATGTTTCTTGCATTTTCTCTATTCTATTTCCAAGATTTTGGATCACCTTTACTATCATTATTCTGAATTCTTTTTCAGGTAGACTGCTTATTTCCACTTCATTTGTTAGGTCTGGTGGGTTTTTATCTTGCTACTTCATCTGCTGTGTGTTTTTTTGTCTTCTCATTTTTCTTATCTTACTGTGTTTGGGATCTCCTTTTTGCAGGCTGCAGGTTTGTAGTTCCCGTTGTTTTTGGTGTCTTCCTAGTGGCTAAAGTTGGTTCAGTGGGTTGTGTAGGCTTCCTTGTGTAGGGGACTAGTGCCTGTGTTCTGGTGGATGAGGCTGGATCTTGTTTTTCTGGTGGGCAGGTCCACATCTGGTGGAGTGTTTTGGGGTGTTTGTGGACTTATTATGATTTCAGGCAACCTCTCTGCTAATGGGTGGGGTTGTGTTCCTGTCTTGCTAGTTGTTTGGCATAGCGTTTCCAGCAGTGTAGCTAGCTGGTCGTTGAGTGAAGCTGGGTGTTGGTGTTGAGATGGAGATCCCTGGGAGATTTTCGCCGTTTGATATTATGTGGAGCTGGGAGGTCTCTTGTGGACCAGTGTCCTGAAGTTGGCTCTCCCACCTCAGAGGCACAGCACTGGCTCCTGGCTGCAGCACCAAGAGCCTTTCATCCACACGCTGGCACAAGGTGGCCATCCCTGGTTTCACATCAACATGATCTCAGGTACAAACCTCCTTGTTTTTCCATTTTATCTTTAAGTTACTTGTTGAAACAACCAGCCCGCCGTCCCCACGACTGTCGCGGCTTCAGCCACTGGGGCTCCTCCAGAACCAGCAGCCTCAGTGAGGCCGACCTCCCCTCGGGCTCCAGGGCAGTTCTGTGACGGTGGAGGGAAGAGACCCCGAGCTGGGAGTTCCAGCTCTGTGGAAATGCAGGCTCTGTTCAGATATGCCTTTTTTGAAAAGTTTGGGTTCTCAAGGAAATCATTTCATGTCAGAGTCCTTGTGGAATTTAAGCATCTGCAGATGTTCCTTCAAAGGCTTCATTTCCCACGTGGGAGTACTATTACCCAACTTGAGTACCTCTGTTCCTCATCTCAGAGAGTTTGTAATCTCGTTGGATAGAAAAGATGTGAACTTAGGAAATGATAAATAATCATAACAAATTTATAGTTCAGGTTGAAATCAAAAAACTATAATAAACAAGCCATGTATAATAGCTTAATCAGTTGAGCAGACAATGACATCTCAGAGGTCCACAGTGGTCAGGGACTTCGTTTGGGATCTTGAAAAACTGAGAGTATTTGAATGACCTGAGAGGAGGGTTTATGACATCTCAGGACCAATATTACTGGAGATTATAGAAGGGGAAATTGGAAGATGTTTTGGGGTCACTATAATTTGATGACATAATCAGAATTCAGGCAGTTTGATTGCAAATCATACTGAACGCCAGCCTTCAGAATGTGTATTTCATGATATGGGTCACAGGGACCCCCTGTAGGCTTTGGAGCAAGGAAATGCTAGAATTAAATAGGTCAAAAGTATCCAGTGAAAGCCTTAACAAAGGGATTGGAAAGAAGAAATGGTCGTCACATTTAGAAGTCTGGAGTCAGAATCCTGGCCTGAATCAGTAAAGACTGGAGTGATGGATATGCAAATGGAAAGTAAGGAGTATTTTTGAGAGATCAAACAAAAGTAAGGAAACAAGATGAGACAGGACTGGGTAATTGTTTGGATATGGAACTCAAGGAAAAATGAGGAGTCCTAGAAAGCAGAAATTTGTACCTCATACATTTGGGGAATAGTTTTTGTCACTATTTAATCAATTGGAATGTTGGATGCATTCTAATTCAGTAAATTAGTAACAGCAATATTTTCCAGTAAGATATACAGCTTACACATCAACTAGAAATGTTGTCTAGTCTCAGTCTACACTGTCACCTGCTTGTTAGGATAGTAGGTGAAAGCACTTGTATTGCTACTGCTGTCAAATCCTGGTGTTTATACTTGCTAGTATTAGCGGGCTGGTGTTTACTTATTTGACATTATTTACTTACCTCTCTCTAACTAATATTTTTCATAAACCAAAAGGACAATACTCATTACTTAGTGGCTGTACTTTGTTTATATAACCCTCCATGTGGCTTTCTTCTACCAGGTGTAGCTTGGGCAATGATGACCCTTAAGTGCTATAACTTGTTCTTCCTGGAGAGTAAAAGTGGACCACTGGTCAGAAATATGGACTGTTTCACATATACTCCCTTTTTCTCCTTCTTCAAGAATAGCTTTCCAAAATCATTCTTGGACCTATCCACAGTTCCTTTCCAGACAGTGAATCATAACTCATTGTTTAATAAACTTTCTCCAACCAAAATATCTTGTATATTTTTGCAAGTTTTCAAAATGCTTTCAAAGTTATTTTTTAAAATTCATCCAAATTAAGAAAACTGAACTAGAAAAAAGAAACAGAATTGAAATCAGCCATCATCATACCACCCAGAGATAACCACTGATTTATGTCAGCTTATTTCCTCTGCATATACATAAAATATCTTTTATTATAGAAATGTGATCATATTTTATGTACTGAAAATGTGAACATTCTGTACCTACTGTTCTGTGACCTACTTTTCTCAAACCATAATTAGTTGTGAATGTCTTTTCAGTGAATAATTTTAAACAGCATCATCCCTATAACCTTTATTAAATTTTATTTCAGTAACTTTCTAGTATGTTTAGATGGTTTCTAATATATTCTACTATAAATACTGTTATCATAAAATATTTGCCTACTCACACATATAGAGATATACACATATATACATGCATGTATTTGCATGTGTATGTGTATTCACACATTTGTCTCATTATTTCTTTGGAGTAAATTTCTAAACACGATGTTAGTTCAAAGTTGTACAATTTTATGGCTTATTGTACATATTTTCAAATTCTCATATAGAAGTGGATAACCCCTTAGGTAGAAAATGTAAATAATCATTTCCTCACTCTTTCAACAATAAAACAATGAGCAGTCTACTACCTAGAAAATATATCTCAGGGTTTTAATTTGCGTTTGTGAGTTACTTGTAGGTGAACATTATATTGTTCCATTTATAGGTCATTTGTATTTTTCCTTTTTGAACTGTTCTTATTCTTTGCCCATTTCCCACAAGTGTTCAAACCAATTTCTTAAATATTTTTATGACCATCAACCAACACAACTAGTTTTTTTTTTTTTTTTGCTGTACGTGGGCCTCTCACTGTTGTGGCCTCTCCCATTGTGGAGCACAGGCTCCGGACGTGGAGGCTCAGAGGCCATGGCTCACAGGCCCAGCTGCTCCGCGGCATGTGGGACCTTCCTGGACGGGGGCACGAACCCTTGTCCCCTGCATCGGCAGGTGGACTCTGAACCATTGCACCACCAGGGAAGCCCCACAACTAGCTTTAAAAGATTATTGAAATAATTAGATTTGTTATGTCTATTCTTTTATTGCAAAACAATTTTTTGTGCCGTGGCAAAAAATCCACATACTAAACACCTGGTATTCTTTAACATCAGCAGTGTTCACTTTACTAAACTCTTTATTCAATGTCTGTTTTAATGAAAATGAATAAAAGTGGTGACATTTACCAATATTATCTTATGTAATTTATTTGACCATTCTCTTATGGGGATTATCTTCATAAAAATACCTAAAATATGTCAAAAGAGATATTTCTTGTAAAAGTCAAAATTTAAGTGGTAGCCCTGTACTGCCACTGAAGGCAAAAATTTATATTCACCAGTATCTGAGCAGGCAGCATAACATGGAAGATTTCAAAGTTAGTTAGCATGAATTATCATAAAAATTGAAATCTCTGCTCGTATACCTGGTGGGTAACAGGAGCTGAGTTTTCACTCTTCTCACTGGCAGCCCTTTCCAAATGCTGTGCTTACCGCATGCCAAAACAATGCCTTTCAGTTTCTTACACAAAATCGTAGTTGCTTAAAGAAAATATATCCTTATAAAAACTAGAAACGTAGGTGGAAATTTGGGGGTAGAGGAACAATTTGAGATTGACAGTGGGAAATCAGAGTTTGATGGGGTTCAGGGACCAATCTGGTGAGAATAGAGGAGAGGGTAAGAAGAAAATGCTTCTGCAGAGTATGTGTAACCACCCTTCTCAAGTATTTACAGGAGATAAATAGTGGGCTTATTAATGCAGTTTAATAATTATTTCCATGTATTAATAAGAGATACGGTAATAGTACAAAATGATTTACTCCCTGAGTAAATCAAGCCTGAGGGAACAGCACATGGGGAGGCCCCGAAACAGGAGTGTGCTTGATTCTTAGCACGTTCAGCGATTATTTTGGAAACTTTATACTACTTCCTCAATTTCTTATTGAATTACTGTTTCACATTTAACTTCAAATCTATTAATTGCCCCAAATGAATAGAAAGTAGGGCATATAAAGTTTATGTTCAGGGGCTTCCCTGATGGCACAGTGGTTGAGAGTCCGCCTGCCGATGCAGGAGACACGGGTTCGTGCCCCGTTCCGGGAAGATCCCACATGCCACGGAGCGGCTGGGCCCGTGAGCCATGGCCGCTGAGCCTGCGCGTCTGGAGCCTGTGCTCCGCAACGGGAGAGGCCACAACAGTGAGAGGTCCGCGTACCGCAAAATAAATAAATTAAAGTTTATGTTCATTAATGTATTTTCTTTTAGGCACACTTTTTTTTTAGTGTTAGAAATGTCTAAAGACAGAGGCTGATAGAGGTAGATGTCAGGGGAAAGATAAGCTGAATTAGGGTAGGTAGGATAGTGGGGAAAAAAGTAGAATTTGTTAGTGTATAAATTTTAAACAAAAATGTTTTAGTGGGGCTTCCCTGGTGGGGCAGTGGTTGAGAATCCACCTACCAATGCAGGGGACACGGGTTCGAGCCCTGGTCCAGGAAGATCCCACATACTGCGGAGCAACTAAGCCCGTGCGCCGCAACCACTGAGCCTGCGCTCTAGAACCCGTGAGCCACAACTACTGAAGCTGGCGTGCCTAGAGCCCGTGCTCTGCAACAAGAGAAGCCACTGCAATGAGAAGCCCACGCACCACAGCAAAGAGTAGACCCCGCTCGCCGCAACTAGAGAAAAGCCTGTGCGCAGCAACGAAAACCCAATGCAGCCAAAAATAAATAAATAAATTTATTAAAAAAAAAATGTTTTAGTGGTGTGACTGATGACCTCTAATGACTAAAGAATTCAACATTTTTCTTATCCAAATATTGAATTCGAGACTTCCTTTTAGCTCAGCATCTTGATTTCCATACATGATTTAAGTTATGATAGCAACAACAAAAAAAGTAGCATCTTAGGACAATGAGTCTTACAAAAGTTACATCAACATTTGGGTCCTGGATTTTGATTGATGGCTAATTGACCTGAGACAATGAGTTTATCCAGCCGCACTAATGGAACCAGGTGTATGATATCTATCTTTTAGGCTATCCTGTTTGGTGCTCCAGCTGACATCAAGTAAATATCCCTGACATCTAAATGAGCAGCAGTTATGGCATTAATAGAGTTTGCAAGATTAATCCGACCTTCTGGAGTAAAATTTCCATATTCTTTTGTATCTATCGATCTATCTATCTATACCATTATATATAGGGCTATATGTAGGTATAAATAATAAGTACTGTTGTAAAACTCTATACATGACCATCAAATAATTATGAATTTCAAAAAATTCCAAGTGATTTCTCCAAGAGAATATGCAAATAATAAAAATTCAATGATATTTTCTGTACATATTATGATTTTTAAAACGATAAAGGTATTTTTTCTTGAAATCTTTCTTTCAATAAAGTCCTAAGGGAACACTAAAGGACTTAGTTCATCAAGATGTCAGCATATCTGTCCTTCACAGTATGTGCCACCCATCGAGAAAACTGTGCTCAGTATCCAAGAGCAGATCATGACTTTTACATTCTCAGGAATTCAACTTGGTCTAAAGAATCTGAGAATTGAAATCTTTGCAGAGGTTGACTTACAGGTAAGTACTATCACTTAAGAATTTCACATAGGATGTTCTATTTATCCTTAGCAAATACTTTTGCCCTAACAAAACAGAATGTTTTATGCTTCTTTTCACAGGTAAGAGCAGTCCACATAAAGTGATTCCAAAGTGATGGAAGACTTCAGTTCTCACTCCCAAACTTTTTAAAGGAACTCTGTTACACTATACTTGAGCAATCTTTACAAGGACATTAGACTTTTTTGATACCTAGATAAATCTAGGCAGGGTATTCCTTGAGAGCTACAATGAAATCTGTAATGAATGTGGAGATGTTTGTATATTCTACTTAATTCAATTAAATAAATGTGTTAGATGCTTCCTTGGATATAAGTACGTGCACACTATTTTTGATCTTAGAGATTATTAGGTATAAGAAATTAATAAACTCTGTAATATAGGGTGAAAAATTTTAAACTCAAGAAAAAAAAGACATTAAAAACTTAGAAGTGGTCATGAAGAACCTAGGGGCAAGATGGGAATAAAGACACAGACCTACTAGAGAATGGACTTGAGGATATGGGGAGGGGAAAGGGTAAGCTGGGACAAAGTGAAAGAGTGGCATGGACACATATACACTACCAAATGTAAAATAGATAGCTAGCGGGAAGCAGCCGCATAGCCCAGGGAGATCAGCGTGGTGCTTTGTGACCACCTAGAGGGGTGCGATAGGGAGGGTGGGAGGGAGGGAGATGCAAGAGGGAAGAGATATAGGGATATATGTATATGTATAACTATTCACTTTGTTATAAAGCAGAAACTAATACACCATTGTAAAGCAATTATACTCCAATAAAAATGTTAAAGAAAATAAACAACTTTTACTGGGAATTAACCAGAGAAAATAGCAAGTTTTGAATCTAAAGAACAAATTCAGAGAGCAAGTAGTATTTATGACAGATCGTAAAGGAGAGTTTGGATAGTCATAAGTGGATGTGAGATGTTTTGTGGATGGAAAGGGAATTGCATAAACAAAGTTTTAGTGTGAAATGCACAGGATAGGTTCCTGCAACAGCAAACAAGCTATGTAAAATCGGAAATCTAACATTATTTTCACAGCAGTACTGTACCGGGAAAAGAATATGTATCTTTGAGCAGCAGTATCTTTGGAGACATGGGTTTAAAGTTTAATTCAAGAAGATGTATCTACCAATGCTGATTTGGAATGAATTTTATTGGGGAAATTATAAAATTAGCCCAGGCAAGAATTAATTGGTAACATTGGAAATAAGAAGTATGTAATACATTAAGAAAGTAAGACATTAAGTATGTAAGACATTAAGAAAGTAGATTATGTATGATCGAATGGCTGCCTGAGAAAGGAGTGCAGGGCGCTTCCATCTGGTGACTAAGACATTGGTAGTGCCATTAATAAAAAATAGAGGGGTCAGCAGGAGTTCATGGTCACAGGGAACAATAATACAGTTATGGGCATCTTGAATTTACACTACCATCGTAGCTGTTCTAGGAAGATGTGCAACAGGCTGCTGGAAGGCTGTGTCTGGAACAGAGAAAGAGGAAAGAAAAGTTTTGATGGAGTAGGAGGCATAGAAATGGGCATAAAAGTGGAACAGTCAGGAAAAATGAGGAGTGAAGATGAGGAAGCCGAGAGAGATCTTATAGCTGGCAGGTTCCATGGAAATGTGAGGAGGTAAGGATGGAGCCCAAGAAGATATGGATGGTGTCCCAGAGCATCACTGCCTGGAGAAGGTCCTGCACTGATGGGAATGTTCTCCATCTATGCGGTCCAGCTTGGTGGCCAGCAGCCGCATGGGAATAGTGAGGACCTGAGTTGTAAATATTGTTTAATTTTAACTAGTTTCAACTTTAAATAGCCACATAGCTACTTCATTGATAAGTGCGTTACAGAGAGGACCAACACACTCTGTCTCACCGCAATTGCGTTTCCACTCAGCCACCAAGTGACACCCCTACAATAGCAACTGGAACATGTCCTTTCCATGCTTAAAATTCCCTAGTGGCTCTTCAGTGTCTGCAGTAAGATCCAAGCTACTGCATCACAGCTCTGAGGAGGCATCTCCAATCTCACCCTCCCAGCCAAAGCCCCGGCCACATCAGCCTTCCCGAGCAGGCCGATCCTTTCCAGGCCAGGCCTTCATCCTCCTTTCTCTAATGCCCCTCCCTCATTTCCCCCTGCTCTTTCTAGTGTCCCTTCTTCTCAGTCTTTCAGGTCTCCGTGTAAGTGTCCTTCCTCAGAGGGGTCTCCCTTGAGCCCTTTATCTAAAATAGCCAGATGGCCCCCGTATTCTCCAACTCAACAATTTATTTCTTTTATGCCATGGACCATAATTTGCACTCAATCATCTATATATTACCCTCAGCCTCCCTTACTGGACTATAAACTCCCTGAGGGCAGGAATCATGTGTGTCTTCTATTTCTCAAACCTCTCAGAGTGCCTGGTATATGGTGTGTGCACAATAAATATTGGTTGAGTGTTGATCAAGTACCAACAAAGACTGCCTGACAAAGACTATGTAACTACAAACAAGTTTCCATAAATAATCTCTTGTTGCTGTGAAATGAGTCTGTTTTCAGCAAATAAATGCTCAGAGGAACTTATACAAACAGATTGGTAAAATATATACCTGGAAAAGTCTTTTAAAACAGAAGAAACTAAAATAATATGTGTTGAAAGACACAATTTGGGTAGTACTTCATGTGGAATAAAGTTGTGTAACTTTTGTACTTTGTAGAGCCTCAAGCCTGGAATTCCCAGCCTCTCTACCTCCACTCAGCTTCTTCCTGCACCAGAAGAAGATTTTATTTCTTAGCTACCCCTCCAGTGCCTACCTCTGATATATTCTTTAGGTTTCTACGACACGTGAAAGCACTGCAACACTTTTGCTCAGGGTATTTTCTGGAATTGTCAATAATAATGGAAGGTAGACACTACTATTATTACCATTCATTTTAATTTTTAAAAATTTATTTATTTATTTATGTATTTACTTATTTTTCACTGTGTTGGTCTTTGTCGCTGTGCGAGGGCTTTTTCTGGTTGCGGCGAGTGGGAGCTACTCTTTGTTGCAGTGCGCGGGCTTCTCGTTGGGATGGCCTCTCTTTGTTGTGGAGCATGGGCTCTAGGCATGTGGGCTTCAGTAGTTGTGGCACGCGGGCTCAGTAGTTGTGGCTTGCAGGCTCTAGAGCACAGGCTCGGTAGTTGTGGTGCATGGGCTTAGTTGCTTCGCGGTATGTGGGATCTTCCCAGATCAGGGCTCCAACCCGTGACCCCTGCACTGGCAGGTGGAGTCTTAACCACTGCACCACTAGGGAAGCCTCATTAGTACCATTTAGAAAACAAAATAAAATAAAACATTTGGTTCTCATATTGACAGCGTTTTAGAGAAAGTGAAATGATCTGTTTTCGCTTGGAAATGCATGAGAAATTAGGACCAATTTATCACTCAGAAAAATAGTTGTTTATTTTCATTATATGAGTGAAATAAAGCAGCTGGCCTGTTGAACTGCTTCCATTACTTAAGTAACCAGAGAATGTTACTTTTAATAAAATTTTATTTCAGTAGGAATGAAATTGATGGTGCATCATTTTTAAGTTTTTAAAAGACCTTTGTCTTTTAAAAGTTATGTATAAAGAAATTACATATATGAAAACCAGTATTTTTCCTTAGTATTTAAAATGAGGGTTCATATCTACTGATTAAAAAGGTATCTCCAGGACAAGCAGCTCTTCCCCCCTGCCCCCAGTGTTATGCTTCCTGTTCCACTACTATGAATGTTTTTAAAAATACAAAAGGAAAAGGACAGTGATGGAAGAAGGAAATAAAAGGACAAAAATGAATAAAGTATAACTGAATATGCTAGGATGAAGCAGGCACATTTTACTTCAAAAATATGAGTTTACTAAATTCTAATTTTATTTCCATATCTAAATTAAAAATAAATTCCATGTATTTAATTTTTTATGCTGATGTATAGTTTTTGTAAATACCAAGGGTCTGGGAAATAAAGTTGGATTTAAAAAACAGCTTCAAATTCTAACTTTAACTCTATTCAAATACTTATATATCTTCCTTCATCTGAAATTTAGACCCATATCCAAATGGGTGACTCCAGAAAGCTGTTTGAAAAGCATGAACTTTCTTAGATGGGTATAGATATAGATGGATATAGATAACATATGTGGGGTTTTTTTTTGGGGGGGCAATGAATATATATGATTTTTTAGAATTATTTTATTTTAAATAAGAGGCTACTGAGACGACAGATTTCACTACTTTTTTTTTCCCCCTCCATCTGACATTAATTAATTTATATATTTTTGCTGTATTGGGTCTCGTTTCTGTGCGAGGGCTTTCTCTAGTTGTGGCAAGTGGGGGCCACTCTTCATCATGGTGCACGGGCCTCTCACTATCGTGGCCTCTCTTGTTGCAGAGCACAGGCTCCAGACGCGCAGGCTCAGTAGTTGTGGCTCATGGGCCTAGTTGCTCAGCGGCATGTGGGATCCTCCCAGAACATAGCTCGAACCCGTGTCCCCTGCATTAGCAGGCAGATTCTCAACCACTGTGCCACCAGGGAAGCCCGACATATGTGATTTTTAATGATATATTTTAGTAATATAAAATTAAGCCTTAAGTATAAAAAATAGTCCAATAAAGTTGTCCCCAAATTGAAGATAATCTTATGAATAATACTGTAAAATAGCCTCTCTTTTGAACCCTTTTTCTAATTCCTTCATTTTCCTGTTGAATTTAACGTAGTTACTCCATGACCCATTACTTAGCACGTGGTGCCTGTTAATTAGATAATCATGAAACTTCCCTACATGGGAATACAGTACAGTCGGCTAATGTCCTACATCAAAGAATGAAAGCAAAATGGGTCTCTGTTTTAGTATTCTGAATAATAACTTGGGACGTAAAAATGAGACATATTTTATGAGCTTTGTAAGGTTCTTCTGATATAACTGTTGAACTTCTAGAATGTCTCTTCTGGAGAAGGAGTCTCTGTACTATGTGAATTACAAATTTTGTATCATTAATTTGTTGCTGGACTATGCCTCCTTAGGTAGAGAATTTGAGAAAATAAAAGGCAGATGAGTCTCAAGTGGTGAAAATTACAACATGAGTCCTTGAAAGACTATGTCTTTCCTTTATCTTCCTCCCTTGCCCAAAGGGGCATGTTAGAAAATAGATAATTACGTTGTGAGCTCATGTTGTATACACAGATGGATTGGTTAGTATGAAAAGAGAATTGCAGATGAGGTAATTATTTAAATAGCTCTGTCAAAACACTAACTCATTCTGATCTTAAAAATTTAAATGAGTCTGAGGAACATGTGGTGTTCCCCAGTCATTTGGGCATAAACATTTCATTTCAAATCATAAGAGTTAGGATACAAGCTTAATTTGTTACTTTAAATAACTATTAATCCAATTGTTATGTGAATTAACATATTGTTGTTGTTGTTGTTGTTGTGGTACGCGGGCCTCTCACTGTTGTGGCCTCTCCCATTGCGGAGCACAGGCTCCGGACACGGAGGCTCAGAGGCCATGGCTCATGGGCCCAGGCGCTCCACGGCATGTGGGATCTTCCCAGAATGGGGAACGAACCTGTGTCTCCTGCATCGGCAGGCAGACTCACAACCACTGTGCCACCAGAGAAGCCCTAACATATTTTTTTAATTTCAGTGTTCTAGTGTGTATATAATTAGGTGGGATTCCATTATCATTTGGTGATTCCTAATGGATTGCATTTTTAGGTTATCAAAAAGCATATTTTGAAAAAAAGAAAACACTGTTGTCAAAATCTAGATCTCATAGGTAAAGGGAGTGAGTGGGAAAAATAATTGAAGTGGTATTAAGTGCATTTTTTAAACACAAGAAACAAAAAGTCTAGAAGGCATTCCCCTCTGAAACAGAGCATAATTATTAACATAATAATCCTTTCCCAGATGTAACTCTACTCTGGCATACCCTTTTTCCTTAATTCAGAAATATTCCATTGACTTCACAAGCTGATGATTCTGCTGAGACTGATTTTTTTCCCCTAAGTTCAATGTGTGCAGACTATACTTCCTGACTAAATGTTTGAAATGAGTCACACTGACTTGAAATATAATGTCTTTTGCACTCTCATTTTTCTTTGTTTTATTTTTGCAAGTCTTGTGGAATGTGTATTTAGGGTCTAGGATTTGCAAATTTTTGTGATGCTTAAGAGGGCATCTTTCTGGGTCTGGGGTTCTAGAATGTACCAAGAGGGTGGAATTGAACAAATCTCTCTGTATTCTATGCCATAGATCTGCCATGTGTTCTATAGGAGGGGAGGAGTATTTGTTGT
Organism: Delphinus delphis; assembly: GCF_949987515.2. Classification (NCBI taxonomy): domain Eukaryota; kingdom Metazoa; phylum Chordata; class Mammalia; order Artiodactyla; family Delphinidae; genus Delphinus; species Delphinus delphis. Next base: position 82,903,313 of record NC_082696.1, on the reverse strand, counting down.
ATGCAAGCATTTAAGAGGATTAAACTAAATTTCTCACACATGAAAATATTCCATGTCTCAAAACATTAGTGTATAAATGTTATGTCTTGCTGTCTCAAAATTTGACTTTGGTAGAGGATGAAGATATTACACAGTATGTCAGTTATTCATATCAGTGTTTCCTGATGAGTAAAGTCACCAAGAAACTTGTTACAAATACAGAATATCCAAGGCCCACAGCAGGTAAATGAAATGTGAACATGTAGGGGGTGGGGAGGTGGCCAGGAATGTTAAGGGATGTCACTTCTTTGATGAATGGTCATCAGTGTATATATTCTTGAAGAAACAGTTTATAACAAAACTGAACTACACTAGCAGACAAAAAAAAAGTTATAAAGAATCAAAGTAATAGTTTTTAAAAACAAAATATTTCATTTGTTATTAAAGGAAGTTATGGAATTGAGGATAAAAGTGAATTGAAAACTGGTAAATCTTTGTGTGGGCAACAATTTCGTGTGGGGAACTTAAAGTTCTGGAAAAAGACAAGAGTCAGAAACAAGGTTAGCACAGCCTTTCTTTGAACTGAAAAGATTAATGGAACTGGAAGCTTCTTTTAAGGGGAACATAAACACTTAATGATGGATAAAAGAAGGAGAAGGATAGGGATTCAGGTACAAGTAATCCCTGAAAACTACAATTCCCTTGGAACTGGTTGACCTGGCAGATAATAATCACATAGGGTTTTGAAAAATATATAAAAGAACTGGAGAATTTATAATAGTTTCTTAAAGTACTTTATGTCCTGATACACACTTACATAGAGAGGAGACCAGATGAAAAATCCACATTACCTTGGAACCATGGTCAGAGACTGCCATGATATGATGCAGAAGATTCTCTATTCAAAAGATAGTCCTGGGCACTGTGCCAGGTGATACATCTGAAGGGTCAGGTGAATGTGCTGTAAAGAACCTTGGAGGAGAGATTGGTTCAAGATGGCAGAGTAGGAGGACGTGCTCTCACTCCCTCTTGCAAGAGCACTGGAAGAACAACTAACTGCTGAACAATCATCAACAGGAAAACACTGGAACTCACTAAAAAATATACCCCACATCCAAAGACAAAGGAGAAGCCACAATGAGACAGTAGGAGGGGCGCAATCACAATAAAATCAAATCCCATAACTGCTGGGTTGGTGACTCACAAACTGGAGAACACTTATACCACAGAAGTCTACCCACTGTAGTGAAGGTTCTGAGCCTCATGTCAGGCTTCCCAACCTGGGGGTCTGGCAATGGGAGGAGGAATTCCTAGAGAATCAGACTTTGAAGCCTAGCAGGATTTGATTGCAGGACTTTGACAGGAATGGGGGAAACAGAGACTCCACTCCTGGAGGGCACACACAAAGTAGTGTGCACACTGGAACCCGGGGTAAGTAGCAGTGACCCCATAGAAGACTGAATCAGACCTACCTGCTAGTGTTGGAGGATCTCCTGCAGAGGCAGGGGGTGGCTGTGTCTCACCATGAGGACAAGGACACTGGCAGCAGAAATTCTGGGAAGTACTCCTTGGCGTGAGCCCTCCCAGAGTCTGCCATTAGCCCCACCAAAGAGCCCAGGTAGTTTCCAGTGTTGGGTCACCTCAGTCCAAACACCAACAGGGAGGGAACCCAGCCCCACCCATCAGCAGACAAGCGGATTAAAGTTTTACTGAGCTCTGCCCACCAGAGCAACACCCAGCTCTACCCACCACCAGTCCCTCCCATCAGGAAATCTGCTCAAGCCTCTTAGATAGCCTCATCCACCAGAGGGCAGGCAACAGAAGCAAGAAGAACTATAATCCTGCAGCCTGTGGAACAACAACCACATTCATGGAAAGAGAGACAAGATGAAAAGGCAGAGGGCTATGTACCAAATGAAAGAACAAGATAAACCCCCCAAAAAACAAGTAAATGAAGTGGAGCTAGGCAACCTTCCAGAAAAAGTATTCAGAATAATGATAGTGAAGATGATCCAGGACCTTGGAAAATAAATGGAGGCAAAAATTGAGAAGATGCAATAAATGTTTAACGAAGACCTAGAAGAATTAATGAACAAACAAACAGAGATGAACAATCCAATAACTGAAATGAAAACTACACTAGAAGGAATCAATAGCAGAATAACTGAGGCAGAAGAATGAATAAGTGACCTGGAAGACAGAATGGTGGAATTCGCTGCTACAGAACAGAATAAAGAATGAAAAGAAATGAAGACAGCCTAAGAGATCTCTGGGAAAGCATTAAACATAACAACATTCACATTATAGGGGTCCCAGAAGGAGAAGAGAGACAGAAAGGACTTGAGAAAATATTTGAAGAGATTGTAGTTGAAAACCTTCCTAACATGGGAAAGGAAATAGCCACCCAAGTCCAGGAAGGACAGAGAGTCCCACACAGGTAAACCCAAGGAGAAACACACCGAGACATAGGGTAATCAAACTGGCAAAAATTAAAGACAGAAAAATTATTGAAAACAGCAAGGGAAAAATGACAAATAATATACAAGGGAACTCCCATAAGGGTAACAGCTGATTTCTCAGCAGAAACTCTACAAGCCAGAAGGGAGTGGCATGATATACTTAAAGTGATGAAAGGGAAGAACCTACAACCAAGATTACTCTACCTGGCAAGGATCTCATTCATATTCGATGGAGAAATCAAAAGCTTTACAGACAAGCAAGTGCTAACAGAATTCAGCACCAAAAAACCAGCTCTACAACAAATGCTAAAGGAACTTCTCTAAGTGGGAAACACAAGAGAGGAAAAGGACTGACAAAAACAAACTCAAAACAATTAAGAAAATGGTAATAGGAACATAAATATCAATAATTACCTTAAACGTGAATGGATTAAATGCTCCAACCAAAAGACACAGGCTCACTGAATGGATACAGAAACAAGACCCATATATATATATATATGCTGTCTACAAGAGACCCACTTCAGACCTAGGGACACATACAGACTGAAAGTAAGGGGATGGAAAAAGATATTCCATGCAAATGGAAATCAAAAGAAAGCTGGAGTAGCAATACTCATATCAGAAAAAATAGACTTTAAAATAAAGACTATTAGAAGAGACAAAGAAGGACACTACATAATGATCAAGGGATCAATCCAAGAAGAAGATATAACAATTATAAATATATATGCTCCCAACATAGGAGAACCTCAATACATAAGGCAACTGCTAATAGCTATAAAAGAGGAAATTGACAGTAACACAATAATATTGGGGGACTTTAACACCTCACCTACACCAATGGACAAATCATCCAAAATGAAAATTTATAAGGAAATACAAGCTTTAAATAATATATTAAACATGATGGACTTAATTGATATTTATAGGACATTCCATCCAAAAACAGCAGGTTACACTTTCTTCTCAAGTGCACACAGAACATTCTCCAGGATAGATCACATCTTGGTTCACAAATCAAGCCTCAGTAAATTTAAGAAAATTGAAATCATATTAAGCATCTTTTCTGACCACAACGTTATGAGATTAGAAATCAGTTACAGGGGAAAAAAAACGTACACAACACAAACACATGGAGGCTAAACAGTACATTACTAAATAACCAAGAGATCACTGAAGAAATCAAAGAAGAAATCAAAAAATACCCAGAGACAAATAACAATGAAAACAGGACAATCCAAAACCTATGGGATGCAACAAAAGCAGTTTGAAGAGGGAAGTTTATAGCAATACAAGCCTACCTCAAGAAACAAGAAAAACCTCAAAAAACAATCTAACCTTACACCTAAAGGAACTAGAGAAAGAAGAACAAACAAAACCGAAAGTTAGTAGAAGGAAAGAAATCATAAAGATCAGAGCAGAAATCAATGAAATAAAAACGAAGAAAACAATAGTAAAGATCAATAAAATTAAAAGCTGGTTCTTTGAGAAGATAAACAACATTGATAAACCATTAACCAGACTCATGAAGAAAAGAGGGAGGGGACTCAAATCGATAAAATTAGAAATGAAAAAGGAGAAGTTACAACAGACACCGCAGAAATACAGAGCATCCTAATAGACTACTACAAGAAAATCTATGCCAATAAAATGGACAACCTGGAAGAAATGGACAAATTCTTAGAAAGGTATAACCTTCCAATACTGAACCAGGAAGAAGTAGAAAATATGAACAGACCAATCACAAGTAATGAAATTAAAAGTGTGATTAAAAATTTTCCAACAAACAAAAGTCCAGGACCAGATGGCTTTAGAGGTGAATCTATCAAACATTTAGAGAAGAGCTAACACCCATCCTTCTCAAACTCCTCCAAAAAATTGCAGACAACAGAACACTCCCAAACTCATTCTATGAAGCCACCATCACCCTGATACCAAAACCAGACAAAGATACTACAAAAAAAGAAAATTACAGACCAATATCACTGATGAATAGATGCAAAAATCCTCAACAAAATACTAGGAAACAGAATCCAATAACACATTAAAAGGATAATACACCACGATCAAGTGGAATTTATCCCAGGGATGGAAGGATTCTTCAGTATATGAAAATCAATCAATGTGATACACCATATTAAGAAATTGAAGAATAAAAAACATATGATCTTCTCAATAGATGCAGAAAAAGCTTTTGACAAAATTCAACACCCATTTAGGATAAAAACTCTCTAGAAAGTAGGCATGGAGGGAACCTACCTCAACATCATAAAGGCCATATATGACAAACCCACAGCAAACATCATTCTCAACGGTGTAAAAATGAAACCATTTCCTCTAAGATCAGGAAAAAGACAAGGATGTCCACTCTTACCACTATTATTCAACATAGTTTTGGAAGTCCTAGCCATGGGAATCAGAGAAGAAAAAGAAATAAAAGAATACAAATTGGAAAAGAAGAAGTAAAACTGTCACTGTTTGCAGATGACATGCTACTATACACAGAGAATCCTAAAGATGCCAGAAGAAAACTCTTAGAGCTAATCAATGAATTTGGTAAAGTAGCAGGATAAAAAATTAATGCCAGAAATCTCTTGCATTCCTATACATTAATAATGAAAAATCTGAAAGAGAAATTAAGGAAACACTCCCATTTACCATTGCAACAAAAAGAATAAAATACCTAGGAATAAACCTACCTAGGGAGAAAAAAGACCTGTATGCAGAAAACTATAAGACACTGCTGAAAGAAAGTAAAGATGATACAAATAGATGGAGAGATATACCATGTTCTTGGATTGGAAGAATCAACATTGTGAAAATGACTGTACTACCCAAAGGAATCTACAGATTCAATTCAATCCATATCAAATTATCAGTGGCATTTTTTACAGAACTAGAACAAAAAAATCTTAAAATTTGTATGGAGACAAAAGAGACCCCAAATAGCCAAAGCAGTCTTGAGGGAAAAAAATGGAGCTGGAGGAATCAGACTCCCTGACTTCAGACTATACTACAAAGCTACGGTAATCAAGACAATACGGTACTGGCACAAAAACAGAGATATAGATCAACGGATCAGGATAGAAAGCCCAAAGATAAACCCACGCGCCTATGTGCAATTAATCTATGACAAAGGAAGCAAGGATATACAATGGAGATAAGACAGTCTCTTCAATAATTGGTGCTGGGAAAACTGGACAGCTTCATGTAAAAGAATGCATTTAGAACACTCCCTAACACCATACACAAAAATAAACTCAAAGTGGATTAAAGACCTAAATGTAAGACTGGACACTATAAAACTCTTAGAGGAAACATAAGAAGAACCCTCTCTGACATAAATCACAGCAAGATCTTTTTTGATCCACCTCCTAGAGTAATGGAAATAAAAACAAAAATTAATGAATGGGACATAATGAAACTTAAAACCTTTTGCAAGGCAAAGGAAACTACAAACAAGATGAAAAGACAGCCCTCAGAATGGGAGAAAATATTTGCAAACAAATCAATGGACAAAGGATTAATCTCCAAAATATATAAACAGCTCATCCAGCTCAATATTAAAAAAAAACAAACAACCCAATCCAATAATGGGCAGAAGACCTAAATAGAGATTTCTTGAAACAAGACATACAGGTGGCCAAGAAGCACATGAAAAGATGCTCAACATTACTAATTATTAGAGAAATGCAAATGAAAACTACAATGAGGTATCACCTCACACCAGTTAGAATGGGCATCATCAGAAAATCTACAAACAACAAATGCTGGAGAGGGTGTGTAGAAAAGTGAACCCTCTTGCAGTGTTGGTGGGAATGTAAATTGATACAGCCACTATAGAGAACAATATGGAGGTTCCTTAAAAAATAAAAATAAAATTACTCTATGACCCAGCAATGCCACTGCTGGTCATATACCCAGAGAAAACCATAATTCAAAAAGACACGTGCACCCCAATGTTCATTGCAGAACTATTTACAATAGACACATCAGGGAAGCAACCTAAATGTCCATCGACAGACAAATGGATAAAGAATATTTGGTATGTATATACAATGGAATATTACTCAGCCATGAAAAGGAACGAAATTGGGTCATTTGTAGAGACGTGGATGAATCTAGAGACTCATACAGAGTGAAGTAAGTCAGAAAGAGAAAAACAAATGTCGTATATTAAAGCATATATGTGGAACCTAGAAAAATGGTACAGACGAACCAGTTTGCAGGGTAGAAATTGAGACACAGATGTAGAGAACAAATGTATGGACACCAAAGGGAGAAAGAGGGGGGAGGGTGGGTGGTGTGATGAATTGGGAGATTGGGATTGACATATATACACTAATATGTATAAAATGGCTAATAAGAACCTGCTGTATAAAACAATAAATAAAATTCAAAAAAAATTGATAGTCCTTAGCTGTTAGAGAGAAAGAGAGAGAGAGAGAGATAGAAGTTATTTTTTTAAAGTTACAAGTCTAAAGTTATGGAGCAAGCAGAAAATTATGAGAAGAATTTTCCTTTAGTCAAGAACCAGTTTTTCTCTTTTTAATTGACTGTAACCTCTCCCAACTGTCACCTTCCTGCCTTAATTAATCCTACTAGAAAAAGGTAGTCTCGTAGGTGTGTACGTTTCACAGAACACAAACCTATTTCTTGCTTGGGAAGCACAAGTTATGTGGGGAAAGGAGAGAAACAGTAAAGGGAATGAGAATGGAGATGGGGATTGAACATCTGATGTTTCATTAAGAATTTTAAAGAAAACTAATATTCTAAATTGTCACCTGATCCCACCCGATCATCAGAGATAAAAATGCCTGTCTGCTGGGCTAGGCAACTTGATTCTCTTGCTTCTCCCGATAGTAAGAAAGATGGTTTCTAACACATGATTCGTAGAATCAGAGCCTATAGCTTTAAACAAACAAACAAAGCAAAAAACTAATTCTCTTATCTGTAAGTCAATAAATCTCTTGGTCCCCTGCCACACCCAGCTGCCAGTCTAGGTACCTCACCTGGGTTACAAGATCAACCTTAGACTTAATTTTTTTCTCCCGGCTTCACTGAGGTATTAGAGTTTAATCTCAGCCATGTTTTTTCCAGGCTAGAACACAGTTAGCAATAAACCCACCAACTGATCTAAACTGGTGTATGTGTAGCTGGTGGGAGGGTGGTTAGATACTGAAGAAATAAACGGATTGCAGAAGGAAGAGGAAATGAAGATAATTTTATTGTAAAACATCAACACTTCAGATTTAATATATCTACTACGAGAAATGCAGAGAAACACATTATATATAGCAAAGTTCCAGAGTATTTGTTTTGAGAGAAAATTTACTTTTGGCACTTATTTTTAAAAGAGTGGAGATAGAGCATGACTCCCCAGCCCTTAGATTTGGACAGCACACATGATTTTCTTCCAAAGAGTACAGTATGGCAAGAGGAGGGAGAATAACTTCACAGTGGAGATGAGAAACCAGTCAACACTACCCCATTATATCCAGGTGACCAAGGTCAGCATCAGTAGTGATCAGTCATCTTCATGGCATGTACCCTGGATATAATGTGATGAGAATGGTACCTTACCTCTGTGACCTTCCTCCCCAAGCCCCATAACTTCAGTCTAATCATAAGAAAAATATCAGGCAAATGCCAGTTGAGAAACGTTCTATAAAATACCTGACCAGAACTCTTCAGAACTGTTAATGTTATCAAAAACCAGGAAAGTCTGGGAAGCTGTCATAACCCAGAGGACCCTTAGGAGACTTGACAACTAAATCTAATGTGGTGTCCTGGCTGGGATCTTGGAACAGAAAAAAAAGACTTTAAAATCTAAGGAGATCTGAAAAATATGGACTTTAGTTACTAAAAATGTAACATGAGTAGTATTGGTTCATGAGTAGTGACAAATGTACCATAGTAATGGAAGATTTTAACAATAGAGCGAACTGGGTGTATGGTGGCAGGAACTCTGTGTATTATCTTCCAAATTTTCTGTACATCTAAGAGTAACCTAAAAGAGTTAATTTAAAAAAATTAGTTTACAGCTACCTACAACTTAATATTAAAAGGCTTTTGGAAAAAAATTGTGTGCGATAAAACTATTCCTTAGATAAATGCTTTTGCCATTCTTACATCATTATTATAATATCTATGTAACAAACTGTAAGCCAAATGGACTAAAATGTTAAATATAAAAAACTAAATATAGCAATAATAGGACCACATATGTCTCAGAAAAGTATTTTTCTAAGATTTAATGTGTTAGAAAGAAAAAGTTAGAAAAGATTAGTATATACATATTTTTAAACCTCTGCCTAAACAATGTGAAGCATATATAACACTATTAAAAGTTTAAAATATACTATTTAAAGACTCCAGTAAACCAATATTTTTAAATTAAGTGTTCAACAGATGACTAAGAACAAAACGTGAACACTATGGTGAGGGTAAACGCAAAATATGGAACTTGACATTTTTCCTTGTAGGTGATAAAATAAGACATTAAACACAGTGCCTGGCACACAGTAGTTAAATCACCAATTTAAAAAATATATATATAATAATTAACAATAAGGTAGCAGTCAAATGAACATACTCTCATATTGTTTGGTGGCAGTGAAAAAATTTAATGGTAGTGGGAAAATAATAACGCAAAATCATTAAAATTACTATTACCTTTGATCCTGTAATTCCATTTCTAAGAATGTTCTTAAGTGTATTTGTTACCTACTGCTGCATAACCAGAAGGACAGGTCTACGGAGATTCACAGATCATGGCTAAATGCTTGGATAGATTGTCAGGGACTCGGGAGGAACGTGCTTGGAAAATTGGTCACAAGGAAGTCTGGGGAGGAGGTACATGGATAGACCTCTCCAAGTAGGCAAACTAATTTGAAGATATGTATATCTCATTCAACCAGTGGAACCACTTCCATCATGGAAAGGGCAACATCTACTAAAACAGACACTCTTCTTTCCCCACACCGCTTCTGCCAACACTGTCATCTGTGGGTTTATAGAAGGTCTTATCCACTGTTGTGACATTCCAAAGAGCAGCTCTTCTAACATAGGAATTCATTTCCCAGTAAATGAAACATGATGGTTTTCCCATGCTGTGGCACTATTGTTCTTACAATGTCCCCTACATCTGTTCCCCAAGTCTGTATTAGTAATATATTTCTGGATAATGTACTGTCATAAAGTGGACATGACTAAGAGTAGGGATGACTCCTTGCAAACCTTCTATTACTCATGGCATCAGGTTTTTAGTAACGTCATCCTGGTGTATAGAGAATCCACAATTTTGTACCACGTATTTTCTTATCTGTATTCTGAAACCAGGCTACAAGTAATTAGGATACTGTTAGTTGAGATTTCAACACCAAATTGTGATTAATATACTTGGTTGTATGTTATGTTATATATATCATATATATATATATATGGTATACATATATATGATAACCTTGAAAAAAAGCCGTGAAAGAGTCTACAATCTTGTTTAGATAAGGTGTTGGAGGGACTAACTATATTCTTTGCTATAAATGTGAAAAAAAATTCATTTTCCAAATATAATCATATGCTCCTTTTCCCATTTGGCTGATAAACTGAAAAAAAGTCCTACCTAATGAACTTGGCACTAGAACTCTCAACTTAACCTCTGTGTGATGGAGTAGAATGAAGGGCTTAGACAATGTGATTTCAAAGTCTCTCTGACCTCATGTAATAAGATGCTTTCGATGTATTTTTAAATTGTTTTATACCAGGGAGTACCTCTTTGCAAGGTCTCTGCTGCCTGTGAAGTCTCTCTGAGTATGAAATATAGAAACAAATATCAATCCACATGTTCTGATATGTAAGAATGTATTTATGGGTATAGAATTGTTTAATTGGACTCCTCTAGAAATCTAGGACATATAATTTAATCCGGGACAAAGATTAAAAAACTAATTGGCCCATAATTTCCTTTTCTGAATTGAACTCACTATCAATAGGCCCAGTGATCTAACCATGAAAGAAGTCTTTTGTGAAAAGGAGATAAATTGTCTGGGGAGACAAGAGCAACTTTCTAAGTAACAGTCAATGATAAATGATGACAGTATATAATGGATATGACAGTCTGAAGTTAAACAGCTTCAGGATAATAATAATGATGATGATGATGATGTTAAACAGTATTGTGGCTCTAAATCTCTTACTACTTAAAATCGAGAAGTAGCCAAAATGATCTATCCTGTAATGAAAAGCCACCATGAAAGTACGGAGTACCTATCTCTTAATGAATGGAACGAGATTACAAATTTGATGATGATATTTCAAAAACATTATAAGCTATCCAACGCATATTTATTTGCTTCAGTATGTATTTATTATTCTAGGGATCAGACTTTTAATCATGAAAGAGCTAACCAGCCAATATCCTATTAGTATTCTTTAATAGAAAGTCCTACCTAATTAGGATGCCTACAATTGAATTACTGCTATTTGAAACTTGATAAAATGACAATACTGCCTGTAATACTGATAACACTTGTAATACCTATAACACCCTAAGAGCAATAACTAAATCTCACTCACTTACTCAATCTGAAGAAATTCTAGCCATCTCTCAAGGCCCTTTTGAGGAATCAAACCAAATAATTTAGTTAGACCTTTCAGCACACAGTGGCATATATAAGGGGTCCTCTACCAAGTTCAGTCTGAAAGTCAGACATTAGGTTTGAGCTATGAGATGGAATAGCCAGATTCTATGTAGGTGTGAGAAATTCTGAAGTCTAGAGCTGCTAACAGGTAGAATTTTTTAAATTTATTTTATTGAAGTATAGTTGTTTTGCAATGTTGTGTTAATTTCTGCTTACAACAAAGTGATATATATATATATATATATATATATATATATATATATGTTCTTTTTTATATTCTTTTCCATTATGGTTTATCAGGGTATTGAATATAGTTTCCTGTGCTAAACAGTAGGGCTTCATTTTTTATCTATCTTATATATAATAGTTTGCATCTGTTAATCCCCAATTCCCAATCCATCCCTCCCCCACTCCCTCCCCCTTGGCAACCACAAGTCCTAACAGGTAAAAATCAATTACTGAAACTGGTAAGAAAGGTATTTAGGAACTCGTGGAGCTACTAAGGACTGTAGAGGGACTATCTAGTCCAAAGAATTTTTTTCCATAGAAGAAGACTGGCCTTAATTGCTAGATCTTCAGACATTTAAATAGAAGTCAGAAATATAGATCTCCTGTGAAATTCTTAAGGCATGTTTTAGGCACTGATATGTATTTAAAAAGCTATAACAGGTATTTCCTAGGCAATCTAAACTTTTTTAAACATGGTCTAAGTTTATTTCTTCTAAAAGTTTGAAAATGAAAGGAGATAGAGCAAAATTTAAGTGGCAGGACATTTTAGGCAGGCTTGATGGGAGTATAACATTCTTCTGGGTGACCTCAGGTTTCTAGTTTAGTAATTTCAGCATCACATGATCTCTGAGAAAGCACGCCCCGGACTTGTCTAATGATTAACATTAGGAAAAGTGCCAACAGGGAACTCTAATCAATACTCTGTAATGGCCTATATGGGAAGGAATCTAAAAAAGAGTGGCTATATGTATAACTGATTCACTTTGCTGTACACCTGAAACTAACACAATATTGCAAATCAACTATACTTCAATAAAATTTTTTAATAAAGAGAAAAGTGCCTAAATAGGCATGAAAGTATTCATTTTGAGAATCATATTTCGAAAAGACTTGTGTGAGAATGTCCCTGCAAGTACAACTATGTTAGAAACAAAATAATGCAAACGACCGTGCCTGTGGAAGTGACCCAGGGCTCAGTGGGATCAGTATTTCATTGCATTTTGACTGCAGAACTGAGTTAGTTGTGACTTGAAAGAGATACCCACATCATTGCCCAAACCAGGGCATTGCCATAGTGATGAAGAGTGAATTTGCACTGTGGTCTCCTACTGTGAGAACCTCTCTCTTCAGTTACATTCCCTAAAGCTCAGCTTTTAGAAAATGTTTCCTATATGTGCCTGAAGTCCAGAGCCACCTCCAGCTTACAATTGCCTGTGAGGTATACAATCTCCTATTCATTTATGTAGATTTACAAGGATTAGGACCTTTCTGAGTTTTCGTGTAATTTACTTACTTGACTTTTTATTTTGTAATCTGTAGACTTTTAAAAAAACTGTTCAGTGTCAATTTTAAAATTATTATCCTAGTTAACATGAATGTTAATATTTATTATAAAATTTGTATTGTAATATTTATTGTAAAAACCCCAAACAGTACAAGAGTATACAGATCACATACTTTCATACTTCCCCATCTGACCTTGATACAAAGAGATCACCAATGTTGGTGTGATCCTTCGGAGACATTTGTACATGCATGCAAGCACACACAGGAGCACACTCGTGTTTTAGTGAAGGTCTGAATAAATGGAATCAGGTGCAAGTTATGTGACACTTTATTCACTTCACAATGTGCCTTTGGAGGTTCTTCCAAGTCTATACACACGCATCTGCTTCATCTTTCATTGCTTGCAAAATAGTCTGTATTTTTGGCTGTATCCTAATTTCATTCTTGCTTATTGATAGATATTTAGGTTGTTTCCATGGACATACTTCCAACCATGGGCCTCCAAGAACCCTCTGTTGTGACTTTCTGTTTTGCATGTTTCTGTCATGATCCTGTTTCAAATACTGAAACTAATCCCCAGAGCCATTTCTTCCCCAAACACCCAATCTAATGAAGCTCTATTGTGATTTCAGTGATGTTAGGACCATTAAGAATGTAAGTCTTCCTTTTCTTGTAATTTAAAGGAAGGCATGTTCATACAATTGATGCTGTTACCTGAGAATTGAATTTTACTCCGCTTATAAAGATGGACATGACCACTGTGTGTGGCTGCCAACTTTGGCTCATACTGGATGACATCATAATGAAGAAAATGTATGTTTAGGTTGATGGAGCTGTCTCCTTTGTATTACATTATCTGACCAGTGTATAGCATCATTATACTTTATAATCATATCTTTAGTAATAGTCCCAGATAACAGGTCCAAAACCATGTCGAGCTTTTAGAGCTCTATTCCTAAAGATGAACAACATATGACTTAGTATACATATATAAGAGCCCTCTAATTCATCCTCAGGTTTATGCTGTCAGTGCTACTTTTATCCTTTCTGCAGCCGACATAAACTCCACAAAGCCTCTTCCCGAGCCTCTGACATTAAGAATAACGAATAATAAGTTCATCCTGTTTCGTACTCTGTGAGATCTCATAATTTACTGTCCATAAGGATTGAGGAAAAACACTTCCTTTATTATGGACTAAAGCTGTAGGGCTACTTGTGAATAGATATATTTTGTAGCAAAATATGCGGTGATCTCTTTTAATCACTAAGCAATGAGGCCTCTAGCAGGCTTCACTTTCTGCTTGTTGGCCAAGCAGATAATTACAGGTGTCCCACTTCAGAGACACCTGCTGCAGGCTGGTCCATGACCTCCATCCTCCACTTCATCTCTGCCCAGCATGGAGCACGGCGCCTCGCTTCACAGCAGTTTATTTTTTTCTTTTTTTCTTTTTTTTTTTTTTTTTGCGGTACACGGGCTTCTCACTGCTGTGGCCTCTCCCGTTGCGGAGCACAGGCTCCGGACGCGCAGGCTCAGCGGCCATGGCTCATGGGCCCAGCTGCTCCGCGGCATGTGGGATCTTCCCGGACCAGGGCACGAACCCGTGTCCCCTGCATCGGCAGGCGGACTCTCAACCACTGCACCACCAGGGAAGCCCTCACAGCAGTTCTTTGATTGTCTCCAAACTGTAAATGAGTTTTACAAATTAGATTAAAAAGTTTCCCAAGTTCTCAAACTTTATTCTTCCCTCTAGCTGTTGTCCCAGTTTCCTCCTCTCTCTTCACAGTTACAGAACGGACGAACTTGATCACGGTCTCCATTTTCTCACCACCTACTCTCCTTAAATACATGAATTTAGTTTCCCTCCCTGTATTCTAGAGGAATTGTGCTGAAAACAAATTTTTTCAAATGCTCCCTTCCTGACTTTTAGGAATAACATATAATCATTGTGGATAACTTGGAAAAGACAACGAATTATAAAGACACACAAAAATTGTTTATTTCACACAGAGGTAAATACTGTGGGCCTATTTTTGTCTTTTGGGTTTCTTTTTGAGTTGTTTGCTTGTTTGGTTGGTTGGTTTTTTTTACTGTGCTTATAAATATAGCAAGAACATTTTCCTTTGCCATTAAAATTTCTTGTTAATGGTTTTTAAGTGCTGCATTCATTTCATTAATTCCTAGTTGCTTAGTTTCTGATTGTTTGCTATTAGAAACTAACAAACATTTGATCATACATGTTTGACCACATCTCCAGTATTTTGAATCAGATATTAGTATATTCAGGAAAGTAGAGTTGCCCAGTCAATACACAATATTGACAGTTTTAAAGTTCCTGGTAAAAATCGCCTTGTTGCTAAAGACAAAGGTTGAGATAGTTCGGATTCCAGGAGCATTCTCTGAGCGTTCACTTCGTGAAATGAGCTCTTAAAAGGATTGTCTCACTTTGAACTTTTGCTAATCTATTAAAATAATTTTTTGTTCTTGCAATTCATCTTATCTGCTTTGCTAGTGGAGTTAGCGTGTGTATTAGTTATTATCATTTTTGTCTGTTTTTTTTTTTTTTTTTTGCGGTACACGGGCCTCTCACTGTTGTGGCCTCTCCCGTTGCGGAGCACAGGCTCCGGATGTGCGGGCTCAGCGGCCGTGGCTCACCGGCCCAGCCGCTCAGCGGCATGTGGGATCTTCCCGGACCGGGGCACGAACCCGCGTCCCCTGCACCAGCAGGCGGACTCTCAACCACTGCACCACCAGGGAAGCCCTGTCTGTTAATTGTGTATTCATGTAACAGTACCACAGATATCTTTGCCGATTTGCTGTTAAACCTTAGCTTATGTTTATGATGTTTCTGATAAACCAAATCTTTACTGTGTACAGAAAGCCTTCGACAGTAAAATCTCTTATGTCTGTGACTATTAGCCTGTGTAACCACCACTTTCTCTTTTTCCTCCCTTTTTCTTGCCCTCCTGTTCTCTTCCTCCTGCCACTTATCTGTGAGACAGTAGACAAGGCTATTCATCTTCATAAACCTCAAAACAACGTTATACATACATGAAGGGTAATTGTACGTCGTACTGTGAAGCACAGTGTCTGGCACTCTGTAATTCTGACTGAGGTTTGTAGTTTTGCTTCAGAAAGCTTTTGCGTATTTATTGCTAAATTAATTGCTTGTGTTATAATTTTAGTATACTTTAAGAAAATATTTATACTTTATTATTTTTGATTATAGTCAGGCTATTAATTTGGGTATTTTATCACATATGCAGACATAATGACATCTTATTAATTCTACCAGTTTTTCAGTTGGTCTGTCTAGGTAAATAATTTTGTCTGCAAATAAAGACAATTGGTTTCTTTTCCCACTATGTGTGTTGTATAAATGCTTTGAGTCTAATTGTGTTGGTTCTACTTCCAAACTAATGTGAAGCAATCATTGTTATTATGAGCATCCTTTTTGTGCTTTTTACTTATGAGCATGTCTCTAGAGTTTTGTTTCTAAGTATGATAAGGCTGTTGATTTGATACTTCTGTGGTTGTTTTCCCTAATCAGATTGAGGATTCTGAGTGTTGGCTGAAATAGCAAAACAAAACAAAACCGCACAGTGTGAGAGCTGTGAGTTTTCATTCTATTCAGGGACGTTACTGAGGACTCTAGCCCAGGAGACAGCCTGTCAGTAATTCTGAGGAACTGCTCCTCTGAAGAGGTAAAGGGAGAGGCCGGTGTGTGTATGATTTTGGCGAAGAGGGTGCATGAAGCCAAGCATACTTCCGGGTGAAAGATTACTGCTAGTCCTGAGGGGTGGGCAACTCAGTTAATGGTTTCAGTGCTTTTCTGTGTATGGGAAGATGCGAGAATCTGGGCTCACTAACGTTTTTTCCTGAGACATGCATCCTAACTATCTAAGGGGCCTGTTTTTCCAAAGCACAGAGCACTTTATCCTGTTTTTCATCCTGAACTCCTTTCAGGTGCACTGTGTCAGTGACTGCAGTGGCTAATGACTTGCCCCTTGTAGAACTGGAGGGTGGGCAACAGTCTTTGTTTTACACTAGTTTTAAAAGAATTTTAATTAAGAAAAGTTGATGAATTTCAGGCTTTTCCAGATCTCTCTAAAGGTATACATTTTATCAAAGATTTTCTAATATTGATACATAATTCCATGAACAGACCTTACCCAGTTGTGAGAGACCTTTTCCTCTCATGCACTATTAATTTCATCTTAGCATTTTATTTAGGACTTTCACATAAATTATTTTGCTTTATGCTTTTTATTTTTAACCATTTTGTTTGTTATATTTTGCTATCTTTGATATCCTAATTTTATAAAACAAATTAGGTAGTTTTTCATCTTTTGCAAGTTCTATAACATTTTGTGTATATCAGGAAATAGCTTTGTTATAAAAGTTTAAAAGTCAGCCTCTCCCAAGGTATATGAAACTGATCCTTATTTGCATATAGTTCTTTAACAACATTTTCTGTCCTCTTTGTTTATTGGACAATTAAGTATCTTTCCTGCTTCTTGAATTACTATTGTTAATTTTTTTCTGAAAATTATTAATTTCAATAAAATCTAATATTTACAAATATAATATTCTCCTTAATATTAAAATCAATAAGTTATATGGTTATCTCTTCCCCTTTTAATTTTATACATATCTTATTTCTTCATTGCATTTGTTAGAATCTCAAAAAGACATATCTGTTGGCTTTATCAATGTTCAATTCTAATTTTTCTGTTTCTAATCAAGTTATTTCTCTTTCATCTTTTTGAAAATTATTTGATTCTTGAGGGTCACCATTGATTACCTAATCTCCAAATCCAGTAACCTTCTAAACTCCCTTTTATTCATTGAATGCTGGGCTTCCCTGGTGAAATACTCTCCTAGGTTTTCTGTCTGCTTTCACTATTTCTCTCAATCTTACTTCAAAGTTCCACTTTCCTCTTCCAATCCCAAATGTGGGCCTTCTCCCAAAGCAGTTTCTGATCCTTCTTTGTTTTGTAGACCTCACCCAACCTTTATCACAGGAAAAAGTCAATAAGCTTTAAAATGAGGAAGCTTTAGAAACCAAGATTACTATTTTATTTTCTGTTTTTAAAGAATGAAATTAATAATAGTTTGCTCTTGGAGAGAGATCTTTTCGAAATTTTCAAATGCACTTTCTCGCCTGGGCAAGCTATTAACCAGAGAGGAAAGTCTTTTTTCACGCACATTCACCAATCTCTAATTTCTTTCCTCCTATTTCACCCTGTACTTTCCATGCCTCAGGCAAGTCTGAGTTATCTTCAACCAACTGATCAAGCCATAAGTATTTGTTAAAAACTTAGTCTGTACCTAGCACTGTAAATAGAAAAAGAGTAACATCTCTATGTGAAAATATGTAGGGGTGAAAATTACTTCCTGGAAATATATTGATCTGACTTTTTACAAAAACAAAACCCTTTTCCTTGGCCAGTTAAAAGTGCTTCTTGCAAAAAAAAAATATATATATATATATATATATGTGTGTGTGTGTGTGTGTGTATATATATATCTCTCTCCTCATATTGACTTTCTTAGTTCATCTGCCTACATTTTCACAAAGAAGTTTCATTCTCATCTTAAACTGAAAGTGAAGTCATAAAATTCTCAAAAGTGATTCCATGTTGTGACTTTCTGATTGCCCATAGAAGGTATCACTTCCATTCCTTCTAAATCTTGTTATCTTTAAACCCTGAAGATATCCATATCCTCATCCCCCTCCCTCAGCTGCAAAAACTAACCCACTCTTGTATTTTTAGTTGACGTGGTCTCATGGAAGCATCTCCCACTGGTGCTTTCTCCTCTTTATGTGACAACACATGGCTGACAAGCAAGTCTGATGATTTCAGTGAATGTCCAACCAGGAAATGTTTTAGTCTCCCCTAAATATATCAGTGATTCTCCAGAGACCTCTTTTTCTTCTTTTGGGAAAAACACCATCAATACCCTTACCTTGGGATGACTTTCAATGGTAAAAGCTGTTCTTGTGTCCATGGCAGATGCTGGAGATTTAATTCAGTAAATTTGTTCTCAACAGTGAAATCTTTGCACTATAACGTCACCCCTGTACAAGTTCTAAAGGAAACCTCATAACATCTTATGACATATGTCTCCCCCCAAAAGAAAGTTTAAAACTTGGAAGATAATGGTAGTAAGAAATTTTTGGCAGTACTAAGAATTTTTTGGAATAGGGACAAACATAATTTTTTTTTCTGGCATCTTTATTTTCCATAATGAACTTGAATTACTTTTACTCAGGGGATGGATGCTGTCCCTTTGTGTATTTACTTTAATATTGTAAAGCAATGAACATAGGCCTTGAAAACAGACATACCTAATTTTGAATGTCTGCGCTTTAATGTATAGTGTAAGTGACACTATTATTAGTAGGTTCTCATTAATTATCTATTTTATACATAATAGTGTATATACGTCAATCCCAATCTCCCAGTTCATCCCACCACCCTTACCCCCTTGGTATCCATTAGTTTGTTCTCTACATCCGTGTCTCTATTTCTCTTTGCAAATAAGTTCATTTTACCATTTTTCTAGATTCCAAATATAAGCAATATTATACAATATTTGTTTTTCTCTTTCCGACTTACTTCACTCTGTATGATATTCTCTAGGTCCATCCACGGCTCTGCAAATGGCACTATTTCATTCCCTTTTATGGCTGAGTAATATTTCATTGTATATATGTACCACATCTTCTTTATCCATTCCTCTGCTGATGGACATTTAGGTTGTTTCCATGTCTTGGCTATTGTAAATAGTGCTGCAGTAAACACTGGGGTGCATGTAATTTTTGAATTATTGTTTTCTCCAGGTATATGCATATAAGAATTTTATGGTAACTTTGTTAATGTATTTGCTGATATCACTTACTGGCTGGTCTCAGGGTAGAACCAAAATACTTCTAACCACTGTTTTCCAGACAACCTGCTCCAGGAAGCCTGGAGATTGCTTTTTATAGAATCAGTGTGAGATTTCAAGGGCAAAACCTGAGGTCAAGACAGCAAACCATGAACCTCCTTTAAATTTGTAAGTCACTAAATTCAGTGAGACTGTCTGGATACCAGCATAAGATGCTCTCCATCTTTAGAAGAGGCTGCAAGAGAAGGCAGTTTAGCAAAAAGAAAATGTTCATTCAGTAAAGTTACCAAAACCGATTCAGCAGTGCTACAAAAGTGACATAAGAATCGATGGAGCATTTCTTCTTAATCTGGGCATTTACCTTCACTAATTTTAGTGGTGTTTGCAAAAAAAAAAAAAGGTTTATGGCTAGCAATTACTGTTTTAGCTGGTGATGTCTTTTCATTTGCAAATGTGTTTCTGGGAAAGTTTGAATGTTGGCTTTTTGGAAAATGACTTTATTTGCTGCACAAAGGTCATTCTTAAATGTCAAACATCATTTGGTATTTGTTCATGTTGCATTTTTTTAATGTCTGGAAGAATATTTTTTCCAGACTTGTTTTTGAGGTCAAGCTAGTGTTTTGAGGTAGTGGGAAATTCTGATCCTCTAAAACCATAGGGTATGAGAAAAACAGAGCACTGTCACACGGAAAAATTAAGTTCTTGTGTGGCTCAGTCGTGACCTTTATGAATGATTAATGGATTGCTTGTCTGGTAAAGGAGTTCAGTTCTTTTTCGGCCATTTACTAAGAAGAACTGAGTACTGTTGTAAAGTTTTATTCTTTTATTAAAATTGGAGTCAGAAAACCTTTAAATCTGTAGAGGACACCAAAATGAATGCCTTTTCAATCTCAGTAACGGAAAGATTGAATATATAAATTTCTCTGATTTTTTATGTGCCTCTTCCCGAATGAATGTAATATGGCCTAGTACTCACACTTTTAATTTTTTATTGAAAATATAAATGCATCTTCTTATTTATGCTCAGTAAAGGAAATTTTGGTAAAGGCAAGTTAAAATGGCATCTATTGCCAATGGTGAAAACATTAGGGAAGGAGCAGTAGGATACATTACTCACCATTAAAATATTTCCATTATATTCAACCTCATGTTAATGACACTTAAGATTATACTTTTTTAGGGCATCTTAATATTAATTCACTTTGTGAAACTCTTAATTTAGCATATTTTCCTTCCCATGGAGTATCATGGAAAACCTACAAAGCAATTGGAAGTGAACTGCAGCTGAGATTATTAAAATCTCTGAGCAAACACTAGCCTGATTATATATTCCATCATTATTAACACCATGAAACCACATATTCCAATGTAGGGAAATAAGCCATGCAAAGTGCAAGGATATAAAATTAATTTTAAAGTTGAAAGGGATTCTATTAATTATATAGCCTTATACTTGAAAGCCTGGCTTGGGCATCAATTATATGTGACCTCTTTGAATCCCAAGCCCAAAACATCCTCACTGTATAATGATGGACAAGTAATGTAACCTCTTGAAACGTCATCATCTCCATGTCTAAAATGGGAATAATAATAGAACCTAACTCATGATGAAGATAGCACTTAAACACAATACCTAACTTTTGGAAAGGATTCGAACAATATGGCAGAATGAGTGATGTGGGTGGACTCCAGCCCTGATAAAAACTCATAGAAATGCTGGATAAAATGTTAGGACAACAAAAATGAGGCACACTGAAAATAAAAGGAGATTTATAGGTGTCCATAAAATACAACAACAATAAAAAGACAAAAGACAAGGTATTAGGGGCAACCTGGGGGCTTTTAAATGTTTTGAATAGTTATAAGCTCTAAATGGTTAAGAATTAGGATTTCATTGTTGCTATGTGGAGAGAAGAATGTCCTCAACCTGTGTAGGTTTGGAGAACTAAAATCAATTCAACTACATAAAGCCTGGGGCCTCACAGAATTACCCTTTCTGTCAAAGGAGGTTTAGAGAAATTTTATTTGATGGCCCCAGGAAACAGTGAGAAAGAAGCTCACCTTCTTTTAAGAGCCTTGGTGGGGAGAAAAAAGGCACACTCCCCAACAAAAGAAACAAATAGTAGCACATGCCATGCAGGTATATGATAGAAATTGATGCTTTTGTGATATAGCAACCTAGAACCAAGAAATTTACTGCTGTGAAAGGATGTTTTTACAGTGAGGATTATAGGAGTTTCATAGGGGAGAAAATGCTGTGCAAGATGAACACTCAATAAAATAATACAAAATAAAATAAAATATAGGAGAAAACAAAAGCCATGCAGGGGAATCAGCAGATGTAATGCAAGGAGCACACTCTGAAATAGAAAACAAACAAGCAAAATCCTTAAATAAACCATAAAAGAGATATGTTTAAAGTGTTTTTTAAAAAGTATAGAAATAATAAAGAAATAATAAATACAGAACAACATAACAGAAAATAGATTTGGAAAAAATAGAACTACCAAAAATAAAACATATAGTCACTGAAGTTAAAAATTCAGTAGATGGGTTAAATACTAATTTGACACTGTCAAGGGGAATGTTTGTGAATTGGAAGGTAGATCTGAGGAAGTCACCCAGACTACAGTGAGTAAGATTAAGATCATGATATTATTCAATAATAATAAAGTTCTTCCCCTTTTTCCTCTGTTTTTCCTCTCTCTCTCCATTCCAAAGTACTTTTTAGTCACTTACAAGGCACAAGATATGGTGATGGACAAGATAGACAAGACTCCTAGTCTTATGAAGCTCATATTTTAGTGTGTTGATGGATACAGTTATTAAACAAATACATAAAAACAAAAACAACACAGATATTGATAAGTTCTGTAGAGAATTAAATTCAGGTCTTAGAGAATGACTGTATTTGTATTTGGTGGTCAGGGACTACCTCTGGAAGGAGGTGAGATTTTAGCTTTGATAAAAATGACAAGAATGAATCAACCATGCAAAGATCAGAAGAGATTTCCAGTGAAAGAAATCAATGTATGTCTAAGGAGCTAAAAGAAGGCCAGTGCGGCTGGAACACGGTTAGTCATGGGGAGAAGGATGTGAGATGGTTTTTGAAATGTAGGCTGGGCAGATTACACAGGGCTCTTAATAAGACCCAGAGTAAGGAGTTTAGATTTTATTCTAAGAGTTGGGAAGACATGAAAGGAATTTAAGAAGAGGATTTACAGTATCTGTTTTATCTTTTAAAAGGTCTGCCTTTCTGCTCTGTGGAAACTGGATTGTAAGCAGAAGTGGTGACAGGGGTGGGGGGCAGTTAGGAGGTCATTGCAATGATCCCAATGCTGGAGGCTAGTGGGGTGTTGACCTGAGTGGTGGTGGCGGAGCTGAAGAGACCTTGACAGATTTGGAACATGCTTTGGATGGAGACACATGACAGTGGAAAATTGATAGACTATGGGGTTGGGGGAACAGGAAGAATCACAGATTCTAGGAATCCGAGATACATCCATGCAGGAATTATTGCTACAATACTCATTAGTCGCACAGCCACTGCTAAAGTACTTCCACTGATTAACAGCTTTTTTTTTTTTTTTTTTTTTTTTTTTTTTGTGATACGCGTGCCTCTCACTGTTGTGGCCTCTCCCGTTGTGGAGCACAGGCTCCAGACGCGCAGGCTCAGCGGCCATGGCTCACGGGCCCAGCCGCTCCTCGGCATGTGGGATCCTCCCAGACTGGGGCACGAACCCACGTCCCCTGCATCAGCAGGCGGACTCTCAACCACTGCGCCACCAGGGAAGCCCAACGGCTTGGTATTTCATATGGCCACCCACTCTGTTTTATGGACCCCAATTTGTTAGAAATTTCTTCCTATGGATTTGACCCTTCCCCTTAATTCTTTCTTAATAAACAACATAGTTAATTTATTTGTAATCCTTCTGCTACTTGAGGTTTCCAGATATCCAAAGAAAATTATCATTTCTTCCTGAGTTTTTTTCCAAGCTAAACATACCCAGTGTTTGATTCTAATAAGAATCTATTTTTGTGGTACTTATAGAGATTATAATTCTAAAATGAGGTCTGATTCTTTAAGTTTTCCCTAGCTTTTCTACTAGATTCTTTTCCCTGAAGCGCTTTTCCATTGGGCACTCAAAATTTACTTCCAAAATAAGCCTGACACTAAACTATAATTTTTGAGACAGTCTTCACTCCATTTCTCACTCTTTTACCATTCTGAGCACTATTCTTTCTGCATATTTATCAATATTCCTCTGTAAAACACTAATGACCACAACTAAATGCTAAGTAGACCAAAAGTCCTGAATTCCACACTTTAGAAAATGCAACCAAAGTTTTTCTTAATGATATTTAAAAAAAAAATTATTTTATATTGGAGTAGAGTTGATTAACAATATTGTGTTATTTTCAGCAAAGTGATTCAGTTCTACATATACATGCCCCTATTCTTTTTCAAATTATTTTCCCATTTAAGTTGTTACATAATATTAAGCAGAGTTCCCTGTGCTATACAGTAGGTCCTTGTTGGTTATCTGTTTTAAATATAGCAGTGAGTACATGTCAATCCCAAACTCAAAAGTTTCTATTGAGTTTTGGTACAGCTATTTTACAGTGTTGACTCATCAAACTTTAGTCATCAAAAATCCAATATATTCACTTTAAAATAACTTGTTATGCCAGGTAGATCCCAGCCTAGAAGACATACCCTGACATATACTTCTGGCAAAGAGATAATAATATACAGAATACATCGATTTGAAGAGATATTATAATTAAGGAAAACATTAAAAAATTAAAACTACAACACAAAGAAGACATTGTTTTTCCTTCAGAAAAGCAAAACTTTAATTACGTCTTCCACTTAAGTCTTGGTGAAACTGTTCACAATAGTCAAAGCTAGTGTCTCCTGTGAAGGTTTGGGTGAGGGAAGAAGAAAAAGCCCTAAACCGAAATAGGGAAGGATTTAGCATATAAGAGATGCCGTCTTTAACCCTCTCTGCCAATCCTTGGCCACTTGGCCACCAGTCCTGTAGAACCCAGTTAGGTGATGACTAGTAAACAACTTAGGACTCCTTGCTAGATTAGGTTAGAGTTTGCATATGGTTCAGAAAGTACAAAATCAGCTGAGGGACAATGTTTAATATATATTACAGTATGAGCTACCCAGAGCCCAGTATAAGAATGTCAAGTTGTAACCCTACAGTTATCATTGATGTGCTCCCAAATTCTCCAGCCTTTGGAAGACTATCTTTACCTTAGTATAATTTTTAAATAAACACTTGGCTTGATCTGCCACATAATTTAGAACTATAAATTCAATATACTCCCAATATCTCTAAGGATTTTTTGAGGGAGGATTTGTGTGTTCCTGCCCATCCACTCTTACATGTATTTTAGCTATATCATCAATCGTTGCTTTGTATTTTGTGTCTGGGCTATTCTCTTTATTCTGTCCCTTGTCAACCTCAATGTGAAATCAATCTTTCTTTTCTTTAATCACCTCTTTGTAAATATTTCTAATACAGGGTATAGGCTTTTAATAAAAGTTGGTTGTAGTGTAGAGGGATTTTATTTCAACCCAGCACAGTATATACATTTATACTTAAGTATCAGTGTTCTTAAAATTGATCCTGATGTTCCTTCCACATGGAATCCAACAGTTTTCTCCTCTGGTCTCAACTTTCCACCATTTTTCTGGACGGTTCTCTCCTTACTCCTGAAGCCTCTCCTTTTAACCTCACGTCCTTCCTCTATTTTCCCCAGGAAGCCTCACCTTGTCTCCCTGGCAACCTCAGTAAATTTCAAATTACTACTCTGTTATTATGCAAAATAATATCTCTCTATCACCTTCAGTTTTCCAGATTTAGTGCCAAGGCCCATCTTTACATAACCAAACTGGTCCATCAGGATGTTTTTGATAAATCTAAGAAAATTTTCTGCATTATTTCTGGTCAACTTTTATTTTGCTCTTTATTCACAAATGATTTATCTTGAGCACCGTATGTTTATTAAAACTAAATTTGAAATGCACATCTAGGACCGGCTCTCGTAAAGGCAGGGATTAGCTTGTTTTCGTAGATACTAAGTTTGTGTCACAGTATCTAGGGGCCACTGTAGTGTAGGTGGTCTGGAGATAGTTCAGCCTAGAGGAGTGGAAGACTGATGGTTGCTTGCCCAAGAGCGGTACCTGAGTCTGTAGGAATGGATGGAATTTCTCAGGGAGAGAGTATTGAGATGAATCCCGAGGGGAAAACTTAGCTTTTAGAGGATGAAGAGCCACTAAAACAATGGAATGGATGGAAGGCAGTCAGGAAGAGGAAGAAAATCAAATCGTCAGCTTTGAAAACCAAGGGAGGTGAACGTTTTAGGAAAAGTTGTGGGACGGGGGAGCGTGGGAGAGTGTCAAATGCTGAAGGAATCAGGATGAACGTGACAGTTTCTAAGAGGCAGCTGACTTCCCAGAGAGCAGTTTCATTCCGGGAAGGAGGCTTGAAGTCAGATAGCCTGACATTATTGGGCGAGGGGAAAGTGAGCAATTAGAGGATATGCTTTTGAAAGACTTATGTAAGTAGGAAAGAGAACTGTTCAGAGAACGACATGGAAAGTAATATGGTTTGCACTTATCCTTTAATAGTCAGAAATCAGGGGTTGACTTTTCTCAGAGGAAGTTCTTAGTGGATACAGAGGGGCTGGGATGGAAGCAGAGAGCAGCTTGCAGTAACTCCGAACCTCCACACCCCGATATGGAAGGAAACCAAGAAAAGAGGAAGTTGGAGAAAAGCCCTCAGTGTGCTCAGCTAAAGGGTTGGTCCTTGTATGGAAAGGGAACAGAGTACCAAGTAAGCTGAGTGAGAAAGACTGATGTCTAGACATACATTGGTAAAATTTCCAAGGATAAAAGGAAAAATCCCAAAAAAGCCTTCCAGAAAGAATAGCAAATTCTCTTACCAGAAGATATCTCACAGGCAACACTGGATACCAGCATTCAGGGTCCAAGTTATCATCAAAGTTCAGTATGAAAAACAAACTTCTCGACCTTGGGAGTTCCCTGGTGGTCCAGCGGTTAGGACTCAGTACTTTCACTGCTGGGGGCCCAGGTTCAGTCCCTGCTCCAGGAACTAAGATAAAACTTCTTGACCTTAAATTTCTAGGTCTAGCCAAACTAGCATTCAAGTGTAAAGGCAAGATGAGTCAATTTTAGACTCTTCTCTGTTAAAGGATGTACTTGATCAAAATTAAACAAATCTAAGAAAGATCAACAAAGAAATTAATACTGATAGACTAATAGCTGATACTAATAGTTAAGTCTAATTATTGCAGCACAATATATAATCATTTGGAAATAAATGATATGTGAGTATCAAGACAGTGAGACATGGATAGCACACTCAAATTCTTGTCTTGGTTTGGGAAAGAGTACAGATACTGATTCACTATAGATAGTGATAGATTTAAAAATTTACTTAAGTGTATGTGATAAAATTAGTGTACAGCACTTGGAATAATTGAAGAAGGATAACTAGAGGAAAAAATGTAACTGAAAATTCCTACTGATCCAAAAAAATTTAAATAGGGGAAAAATGAAGAAACAGCAAGAAAATATGCTAAAGAGAAATCCTAATATAAGATGGAAGAAATAAGTCCAACCTTACAATAAATATAGTGAATGTCAATAGATTTAATTTCCTACTAAAAGGAAGAGGATCAGATGGGATTTTTAAAATACAACTATACATGTTTTATATAAGATATATGCTTAAAGTAAAATGACACTGAAGAGTAGAAGGCATATGGAAAAAAATGTAGCAAAGGCGTTAACAAAGCAGCAATAATAGTATTAATATCAAGCAAAACTGGACAAGAGAAAGCACTAATTAGGATGAAGAGGGGTGTTGTATTTTGACAGAAAATAGATCAAAAAAATCTAACATTTTCCCTACCTTCACTATTTGTTGTGAAGTATATTTGGGATGGGAGATGACATCACACTGCAAAACCACTTCTAGGAGTCTTTCCTCTGAAGGCAACATAGATGTAAATATCTGGCCACAGGAAAATAGAGAGGCATGGTATAATGAAAGCATATTTATGTCTTCTTGGGTAGTTTACAAAAATAAAAAGATATAAAGGATATAATATGACAATAGTGAATGGAATGAGAAAGAACAAACATTTTCTTAAGGGGTATAAAGAGACTAGATCAGTGTATAGCAAAATCAATTAAAATTGAAAGGAAAGAAAACTCTGAAGATAATAGAAGAGAAACCAATGAGACCACAGCATTGTTTTGGATATGGTGACCCGGCTTTTGAGTCAACCATTTTCATCTAAGTGGTCCTCTTAACCGATTTCTGTTGAATGATATGAATGAGACATGCAGTTAAATCAGTTTTATCTGAAGCAGTTTGTGAATGAAAGAGTGAAATTAAAAGTTATTAATCTGACACATATATATTTGACTGCTTATAATGAAACTTTCCAAGGGCTGTCTAGTAAATTTAATATTTGTGAAAGATTTTGTAAGCCTTGCCTATCAGACTAGGAATAACTATAAAATTTTCTCTCACAAAAACAAATTTTTGTCTACTCTGTTCATGGCTATATCACCAGTGCCTAGAATCCTGTCTGGAATATAGTAATTGCTCATTTAATGTTTGTTGAACGAATGGACTCTATTCATGCTCAATGCCTTTGAAAGCATATTGTCTTCTAAAAAATTCCCTCTCCAGCGTGGATGCTGGCTAAGGTGTTTAAATAAGTACTGTGCAATCTTGAGACCTCCCATGCAAAGTAAACCTTGCTTTGGTGCTTAGACATGCATCCAGGGAACTGTTCCACACTGAGTGACTTAAGAAAAGCTTTAGAAGCAACTACAACTCTGTGTTTTACTTAGACTCGGGTGCCTGTGTGTCTCTGCACACCCCAGTCAACCTTGGTCAGAGCCTCTAGGCCTCCAGGTCTGCTGAGAGACGGCCTGTATGTTATGTTCATGTGCCAACTTCTGACCTGAGAAAGTAATGCAATTTTAGAGCTTCAGAAGACCTCAGAGACCCTGTTCCCAGAATCCCCTTTTGCAACAGGAGGAAAAAGGTTTGGAGAACTTCAGGTGTGATGCTCAAAACAGGAGCTGCATCTGCTGGTCTTCACTTTATTTGTCCACCCTGACAATTCAGCTGCACCTCACATCTTAGTTTAATGGTCTTCCTTGTCTCTAGGTATTTGAAACACTGCTTTGAAATGGCTAATCATTTTTAGTTCTCTCTATAGAATGCCCCTTGGGTTTCAATACGGATAATGATAAATGATGGAAACAAGTTTGAATATATGTTAATTGATTATAAGGATAATTTATAGACTAGAAAAATACTGAAACTATTATCCACATGTATTCATGTGTCCCTGAAAAATAGGCTAGAGTATTGAGAGGATAGTTAAGATAGTATTATAGTTATTTTTAGAAATTGCTGTAAGCACTATATGTATGTCTTAGTGGAATCATTTTCATTAAAAACTCAGTTTTGATATTTCTTTCAGTAAACATGTATACAATGATACTGCTGTAAACTAAAACATTATGTGATAAGACACAAAAACATAGCAATAAATGGTAAAACATGAGTAGAACTATTTATTTTGATATTTATAGATTCTCTAAAAAAGAAATTCTGTGGGAACAAAATGGATGAGTTAAAAAGCATAAATGACAAAGGAACTTCTTTCTTACCTCCAGGTACAAGCTTGAGATCATGTGAGTCACATGAAGGTGGTTTAAGTGCAGTAAATATGTTTCAGAACTATCCAGATACCAGTGCCTTATGAAAAAGCATGAAAAATCCATTCATGGTTTACCCACTGTGTATTTATGTTGAGATGTTTGGGTGAAGCAACAATTCACCTCATCTTTTAACTTTCAGTTGGAGTGTAGAATGTACTAATTATTCTCATGGGGTATCTTGTTAAATTATTTCTTTCAGTAAATATGCGTTCAGTGATATTGCTTTAAGTTAAATTATTCTGTGCTGTACTGTTATAGGAAATGAGATTGAACTTCAGCAAGTGGAAAAGTCCCATATGGCTATAAGCCTTAATTAAAAAATCATAGAGGAGTCATTTTTCTTAAACATTCTAAATGAATGCATAATATAATACATATAATACGGTATGCATAATATAATATATATACAAAGGTAACATCTCTCAAAAATACCATACTAAAAGTGTCACATTTTTCAAGTGTAAACTTTCTTATAAAACACTTCCCTGTAAACTTTTGGGACACTGACAATTGCTCTAGTTGCCAACAATTTGGACCCAATTGTCCAAAGACGTACTCAACCTGCAGTAAGCTGGGACTTCTGATTCTTATCTAATGGGGGTACCCCATCCATTTGCTGCCCCAGGCTTAGGAGCTGCTGGTGACCCATCGATCAAACCCGACGCCCTACCCAATCACAAATAGTTGTATATGGACAATTGCAGTAGCTCTTCATAGTTTATGTTGCCTCTAACTTTGCTCCCCTAGACTCTGCTATCCATTCTTCAATTACAGTAATCTATCTATCTAAAATTCAAATCAAACCATGATTTCTCACTCATTGCCTCTTAAACCCCTACAAAAGTTTCACATTTAATCGGGTAGAGATACTTTCCAGGGTTCTTAATAAGGCCTCAAAGAAGCTTTCTGTGGGCCTGATTCCCTCTGCATGTCAGAGAGCTTGGAAGGAAAGCAAGCCAGCCTTGGTCTTGTTAGGAAAATGTAGAAATGCTTCATCCAGGGACAACCCAGTTTACTTTCTTGTAATTCACATCCCTAAGATCTTATTGGGCCACTTTAGCAATAAGATTATTCACGTCTTATAGTGTGAGGGTTTTAGTCCCCTACAAAAGGTGCTGGAACTCGCAACACAGCATCTTATTTTGCCACTGATGTACTAAAATGCTAAATTAAATTCTGATACAGGTCAACAAGAAAAGATGAATCCTACTAGTTTACTATTGGAAGTAGAATTGCTTTATTATTTATGTGCTTCTACATTTATTTTGCTCATCACCAACAAATAAAGTATCTTTCAAGCAAACCATTACTGATAGTTTATACAAATCCAAAAGTTATCTCAAAAAGAGATGAGATCATAAAATGCAATTGGATAATATATAAGAAATATTAACAAATAATTCCTACATGATTTCACACATTGATGATTTCTTACATGGAACGGTGCATCCAGTTTACTAACATTTCCCAGAAGTA
Organism: Delphinus delphis; assembly: GCF_949987515.2. Classification (NCBI taxonomy): domain Eukaryota; kingdom Metazoa; phylum Chordata; class Mammalia; order Artiodactyla; family Delphinidae; genus Delphinus; species Delphinus delphis. Next base: position 82,872,560 of record NC_082696.1, on the reverse strand, counting down.
AGACTGAGTAAGTGTAAAAATGATGATTTAAGGGTTTACACCCCAAATGTCCTGGAATCATTCTAGATAAGATGTTTTATAATCTAATTTTTGAATACATGTTTGAAAAGTTCTAAAAGGAATCTATCATTATATGTAATTATTTCAAAGCTTCTATTTGGAAATAAAATGAATTAGAATATATCATCATTGACTAAGAGTATATACACTAAATATATTTGACAATCTCTTCTATAAAATAGTTTGGGTTTCATAATTTCACAACTTAATTGAAAACATCTGATCATTTAAACTTTTTCTATAAACATGCTATCAGTATATCGTTTCATTACACTATGTTTTGTCCAATTTAGAAGTGCCACAAAATCACCTATTTACTTAACAGAGTCATGGCCGACTACCTAATAAAATCATTTCTGTGGGAGTATTTTGAGAAGCAAGATTCTGTTTTATTATTGTAATAAATAGCATCTTCATGCCTATAACCACGTACCTAATTACGGCAATAGAACCAAGAAATAATTTGAAGGAAAGAATATCAGTTAACCTTTCAACTTTTAATGATGGGTTTCTCAGATTTCTAATATTTCTTAACATGTATTAATTTATTTTAAATATTTCTTAATATTAATTTTTGATTTTCTCAAAATTTATTTAAATATTTCCTGATATTTATTATATAATTGTCATTAATTTGAATTAATTCTTTGGAAATTGTCTTTCATCCACTTATTCTATTCCTGTTTGGTTCTTTGGGAAAATGAAATTAATGTATAATTAACAGTAAAATGTATTTCTTAAACAGCGTTCTTCAGAATTCCAGCTAATGATGTCTAATTTTAAAATTCCTTGTTTCCAATAGTTCATGCCAGTTCTAGAAATATCTTTGATGATGTAGATAATAGTCTTTTTCCCAATCAGCTCTATGTTTTCATAAAACACCTGACTATATAGGCACTCAACAAAGAGTTGTTGAGGGAGAGAAAACAATTTTGATGTCTAATCATATTCCAAAAAAATTTTTTTAAATAATCTCAGAAAACAGAAGACTATCAAAATGACTGATGATCTGCTCTCTTCTTCACTACCTAAATATCTCCAGGCCATCTTATGCACACAAAAAATCTGCATGCAACATAATTGTGCCAACTCTGTTTCCAATAAGTGTAAAAATAAATGAACGAATTTAATAACATACAAGTGCAGCTTAATGTTTTGATTAAGGTAAATAATTTTATGTATTTGAAAGGAACAGGCCATGTTTAGTGGGTTTTCTTGGGTGTGAGAATATCAGAGACCATATTTTACTTATGTTTGTAATTTTAATACCTAAAACAGTAAGTAATTGATAAATGTTTATTGACAAAAATTAAGCATTGTTTTAGGGCATTAAGCTTTGTTTTGGGACAGTGAGATTTAAGTTCTAAATAAAGTAATATTTCAATTATTTAAATAATAATCTGAATATATTTATCGACACAATAGCAACAATAGTTAACTCTGTTGACAAAAGAAATGTTGACCATCATAATCATACATAATTAACTTTTAAGTACTTCTCTAAGAATTTTATCTTTTCCCCATTGAACTGTTCACCAAACAAGTTAAAGAAATGGTTCTAGGCATCTAGAAATTTGCCTTTTGGAGAAGCAATTCTTAGCATGAAAGTTATTTATAGAATAAATATTGAGCCCCAGTTATATGCAAAGCAGGAGGTGCTTTTAAAACTTGTAAGACATACTTCCTTTCCATATAAGTCCATAATCCAGTTCGGGGAATAAGACAGTCTAATAAGTAAAAGTCCATTATTGATACAAAGCAGAACAGAAGTTAGGGCAGACAGAGGCTGATTCTGATTAGTTGGTTAGTTCATGGAGGTGGTGCCATTTGAGGAGGATTTGGAGAGGGCTTTATTGCAGGCATGGCTGGAGGAACAGATGTTTCAGGTGAAGGAAAATAAGAGAAAGGCTGCGTTGGCTTGACCATTTCCATGACAAAAAGTAGTGCAATTTGGCTGTAGATTAAAAGTAGGGCATATCTCTGGGAGTTTCTTGAGAAGCGACAGTAGGCTAGAATAGTTTCTGTAGAAATGCGAAGGAAAGCTAGCTAACAATGTGAAGTTAATATTTATATTGCAAGATAGTTTGCAGTAATAACTGTTATTGACTAATTTGCTGCTCTACTTGTCCATACATTGAAGGATAAACATGGTAAAATAACAAGTGGATATGTGTGTGTTTTAACTTTTTGATGACTTCACATTATTATAACCCTTGATTTCCAGACAAAAACTTCATGACTGATAATTGACTATGAAGAGTCAGTTTTCAAGTGTATTTGTTTCTTAACGATCTACTTATAATATTCCTGGATGGGAGAAGAAAAGACATAAAACTATACCTAAAGCAACAGATTTTCAAAACCTTTTTTCATGTGACTTTGATTGTACCGTACTTCCAGAGACTACTGCTTTTTATCAAGAAGCACAGTGAAAGAGTGTGTATGAGAAAATGTGCCTAAACATGGAAAGCCATATGAGTTTTATATATGAACGCAGTTATTTATCCACCACTTCATCGATACCATCAACATAAAGATATAGGAAATAACCCTGTATTTTCATAAGCCATGTACCATATGTACATATACAATATTATGCTGTACATGACTTCATTTTATTTCATAACTTGCTTTTCATTGCTTTTACCAAAGCAGATCATCTTTTTATTTGGCTATGCTGTTTTTCTCGTGTAACTAATGTAGTATATGATCTTTGCCACCTCAGAATCATTTGAATATAAGTCAACAACCATGAAGAACTGATATTATTCAGAAAGCATAACACACTAAAGGTTTACCTCAACTCATATTCACTAAATAAGAGAATAATAGCAAAAATGATAGCTTTTTCTCCCTAAGTTTAGATGATCCAATTGGCCTTTATATTCATGAGAAATGAAGAAAATTGAATATGATATCATCTTGAAAGAGAGCACAAATATTTTGAAAGTATTCCATTGTGAGAAATGGATGGAGCCATAGCATTTGTTGTTAAATTTTACCATTGATAACAACCCTTAAACAAAGAAGATTTTTTTCAGACACTTGGCACATAAACATTGGCAGAAGAAACTCACTTAATTAGATAAGAGTTTATGTGTTTCACTTACAAATTAGGATTGTTTAAGGTCTGAAACAATCCGTCTAGCACATTAAAAAAATACCACCATAGTGTTGCTTTTCCATCTGAGAAAAAGAAGTAAATTGTTAGCATGTCTTCTATCTTATAGGGAATTTAGTTATATCAAGACCTCATATTATTGAATAGTTTTAATTTTTAAGTAATTTTTAATATAAATTATATTGGTAACAATAATCAGAAAATTTATTTTAAACTTTCGATTATGTAAAACTTATGTAATCAAGTCCACATATGATTGAAGAATTTCTTAAATGCTATGACCCATGATAAGGCATTAGCACTAATGCTCATATAACATTGATTATTAATAAGTAGAAGTGACTAGAGTGAAGAATATGGAAATTTAATTTGTAATATAAAATTTGTAATTTGTATTTGAGAAGCTTCAATTACATTCCAGCTAATAATGTGAAATAGTTCACTGAAATACTAATGCCTATTTTAAAAAAAATAGTACTTTACTCGTGTTTAAATTTCAGAAATCATTAAAAATTGAATATGACACTTTTAAAATGATCTCAGAGCCAACCTATATCCTCAGACCCCTAAATTTCAGGATCATAATCCCTGTAAACAATTTTGCAGGCTGTTATCATGCTGCCACCGAGTTGAAGAATTGCCTTCTACTAGAACAGGTAATAAAGTTACCTTGTAGTTAGGAAGTTGTAGGCATGGGATACTTTCTTTGGTGTCCTTTGCCCTCCGGGTGCCCAAACTACCTTAGTGTAAGCATCAGAGCCCCCAGATTACTTATGTGAACATGTGCTCTGACTCAGATGCCCTAAATGATAGACACACACGTACACAATTTAAATGATAAATTCAAGAGGACAGAAGGTAAAGCATACTGTTAATAAAAATTACTATTAAATTTCTTTTGCTATTTTCAGATCCAGAGAAATTTCAATTATATATAATATTTCAAAATATTGGATAGTGCAGGAATCTAGATATAAATTTTCTATGTGGTCACTTTCCCAAATCATTAAATGATAGGTGATTAGATACTTCTCATTAGCAGAATGAAGCATGGTTTAGGCAGCACGTAACGTACACATAAATGAATGGAATGAAAGGATGTTGGCAGTAATGGAAAACAGTGATGGATTTTATGAGATTAAAGCAACTGACATTTTATGAAAATTTCCATTTCCTGCCTTGGATTTTATCTAAACTGATAAAAACAAACACACATTTAGATTTCTCAGATTTCTCATGAGATGTTCTCTTGGGTAGAATATCTTGAAAGAATTTCTGACAAATCAATCTGTCAGGAGCCATACTTTAATATTTATGAGGAAATCTGCCAGGCTGGACAAAAACATGTGCTAGTCTTTTTTCCTTGCATAAAAGATCAGAGTTGTGTATAAAAAATACACTGCTTAATCGTACAAGGTACATTGTAATATTTTAGCAGAAGATGATTTAAAGATGGATGGGAAAAGCCACAACAATAAGCTGGTGAAATTATCCATTCCCAAATGTTGACATTATTAGTTCTAGCAATCTATTTGCACTATCATTAGAACATATTTTACCCAGTCATGTGTGTCATGTATGAAAGACCTGGTGTTAAAGACCCAAAACTTTTCTTGGAACATTGAGCACCACTGACCCCTGCCCCTCAGCAATGCTCTTCCCCCACCTACAGTCCTGTGAGCCAGAACTAACCACTCCATTCATCAGGCTTTGGTTTTATTCGATTATTTTACAGTAACAGTGAAATAAGCATGGAATGCTTACAGATTTCTAAGCATATAGATTAAATAAATGTATGCTATGTGGAATCTATTCTTTTGTTCAGCTTATTTTTTCTCTCCCCCATCTGTCTCTGAGTTAGGCCCAGATTATTTTCCTTTCCTAGGAGGTATATGTTGAAAGGATTAAATAACAGAAACCTGGAGTCATTCTCTCTCTTAAACATAACTTTTAAAGGAGAAAACACTCTCTTCCAAGTGGTTAGAAAAGGGATGAAGAATTATGTGGGCACAAGGCGGGAGAGAATGAGAGTTATCTAAGCCACCATTTTCTATAAGCTTTGGAGGACACTAAGGGCAACCTCGTCTTTGGGAAAATAGTCCATCAAGTGAATGTTTGCCTTAGGTAAGCTAGGTTACATGGTCACTCACTCCTCAAGGATGTGCTGAAAAAACTTGTCGGGGGTGATGATTCTTCAGCAAAGCAACAGCTGGTTTGCATCAGGATTCTATCTCTGAAAAACAAAAGTTAGCCCTGTGGTTGTATTTTTTCTCATGTATTGCTGCAAAACACGATCAGAAAAGAGTACACTATTTCTGTTACTTCAGCTGACTTAAAACCTGATGTGTCATTTCTCTGACTGTTAGCATTGTTTCTTGAAACCTTGTTCTTGTTTATAGATTTTTTTGATTTGAGTTTAGAAATGTTCCAAGCAGATCAGCCGAAAAATTTTAGAATCGTGGATTTAATCAGTAACTTCTAGGTCTGTGTAGGAACATATTGCATGAGACAGTGATGTAATTTGTGAGAAATGTCTACACACAAGCTTTCATATACCTTTATTCTGTCTTTAGAATTTGGAATGATGGGAGATCATACAATTAAAAGTCAGCGACCTCGATCTGTTCATGAAAAAAGGGTCCCTCAGGAACAAGCTGATGCTGCTAAATTTATGGCACAAACTGGTAATACGTTAGTTACATTTTTCTATTTATTGTTGTTAATTTAATGAAACCACTGCATGTTTTCATAATCTTTTGCTGCACATTTGTCAGTTTTTGGAGCTAATATTTTTTGAACCATTTTTTTTTTGTCACCAGTTAAAGTCCATAAATGAAGTAGCTGTGAACTGAAAAGTGCACAAAAAATGTGTAAGATTTATTTTGATTTCATTGTGGGACATTTAGGATTTACATATTATTATTTACTTATGTTAATTAACTACTTAAAATGTATCATTAAACTTTTAAAGAAACTCAGCAAAGTTATTTCATCAATAATTGATTATTTTAGGACTTTTTTAGAATTAATATATTAAGCAGGACTTTAGATGATGAAATTTAATATTTAATATGTTGAATATTTTTTCAGTTGTCATGTATCATATAAATATTAATTGATTGTTAAAGTGTATAGCAATTAGTCAGAAACTTTTTTTAGAATTTAATATCTTTAATTTGAAAAGAGTTTTGTTATATAAGCTAAATAATAAACAGTTGACAGTCTTTATTAGTAAGGTATAATACACTCCAAATAATTAGCTATCAACAAAAATGATTTTTTGGTTTATAGTATTTTTAATCCTAAATAAGTTAGATTACTTTAAAATACATCCCTCCAAATATATATATATATATATAAACAAATAAATGCATTCCTCTTTTGTCTCATCATAATATATGGGCTATAATTCCCCCTCTTTGAATGTAGAACATTCTTAAATGAAAACATGATTAATCTGTGTTATAAACATTTTCATCTGTCAGTTTTATTGCAGGAAATTGCAAACTAACAGTTTCATCTATGTCTTCATAAAGTCTTATACATTCCAATCTAGATGATGTGTTTTACTATTAATACAGAAGTTTCAAGCACATGACCAGCTTTTTGACATGACATTCAGACTGATTTTGATGAAATTCCCTTGAAGAATGAATATTTCCTTTAGTTCATGTGATCTTAGGATAATACTTATTCAGAACACTAGATTTGAATCTATAACTCAAAAATGCAAATATTCTTAATGAATTGTGCTCTTGGTAATGGGTGAATAGTAGACTTGAATACATTAGTGGCAAGTAGGTCAAAGAACTCTCAGAAAAGGAAGAACATTTAGAATAACTTCTACATTAAGGACACTTTTTTATCTTTTTAAAAATATATGTTGCAGCCAAATCCAGAAATGAAGAAAACTTGCTTATCTGGATTGCTTTTCATGCACCTTCTTATTTAAGAAACGGTGATTTATATTTTTACTATTTGATTGAACAAGTCCAAAAGTGCATGACCAGGTTCAGGCAAATTTTCAAATTTTTAAATGTATTTTTCTCCCTTACAAGGATCAAAAAGTCTCAACTACTGACCAGAAATTAGGGGGTGACTGACTCTAAGTAAAGACACAGGGCATGGGCTGACTACTCAGACTCCTTCTTGTGCTGTTTCATGGGGCATTTCTGTAAGATTAGAGGTATCCTGACATTTTGCAGAAGAAGTGGCAGACATTGGTTTACTGAAATTCCTTAAAATTGGGGTCACTTAATAATGAAATGGTGAACCATAGTTTAAATTTCCAATAATGTAGCAAAATTAGTTTATGCATAAATATTATGCAATTTGGCTAGGAGTTTTTATATAAGTTTAGTTTTTGGATTTGCCTGTGACACATACCAAGAAAATTCAGAGTTTTCAGCCAGAAACCTTTTTGCAAATTCAAATCACAAGGAACATTCTATTTTCTTAGTGAGGAATTACTAGTTTCCATTTTAATTTACTCACTATTTTCCAGGCATTGTTTTGTATCTAATATATAGGGACAAATGATTTGGTAAAATAAATGAAATGCTTATTAGACAGATCCATGAGGAGCTTTAAAACTATTTCCCCATGTTGTTAACAATAAGTCAGAAAAGTCAATGAACTTCAGAATTAAAGTTCTGAAAATATTGATTGGATGCTTTAACTGATGAATAACATATAGTTATTATTTCATTTTAAACCAAATATAGTATAGGTAAATATAAATACAGGTATAAGACATTTTAAATTTACATTTCTATGATACTGATTAAAGACTGGAAAACTGCATTATTTAACATAGTTTTTAAAATACATAATTTGACACGAGGCAATTATAAAGCTAAAAAGAGCAGGTTTTTTATTTTTTGCCCTTAAATATTTTCTGAGATTATACTTTCTTCAAATGTTAAGGTAGTCTGAATAAATACAGCTCAGTATAACACAATAAAATTCTACAAAAGTTGTTTTATTTATACTTTTCTATTTGTCTTTCAAACCAAGAAATTGGTGTTGCATGTAAATAATGATGAGTAATTGCTAGCATTGATTTGAGAACAAAGAATAATGCAATAGGGGTAAAACTGAATAATAAGACACAATATATTTTTATGTTAGTCATGAGGAAAAACAAAGCAAAAGCTATCAAACCGTATAACTTAAGAATTACTTCTCAAAATGAGTAACCTGGCCTCTTCAATCATTATGATCAGTCAATCCAGTATTTAAAAACAAACTTTCTATAAAGTAATAATGTGACTGGCAATGTTTTTAGAAGAGTAATATTTAGTAAAGTCACATTACTTTATCAAAATAACTTGACCATTTTGGTCAGTTTAGTAACTGAGATAGGCTAGTTTGGACATAATTGTACAATGCTCAAATAGTCTAGGACACAGCTCTATTTATAGTCGATGGAAGTGAAATGCCATGATAAGATATAGATATTTAATATAGACATCTAAATTAAATACCAACAAGATGGCTTAAGACATCTTAATTATACATACTGATGATTTTTAACATCATAGTTATCAAATGATCCTGTAAACAGGCTTAGGAAAGTAGTCTTTTATTCCAGTGGGGAAAATAGTATGTCACATGTTATCAAAAACAGAAAAATAAAATTGTGTGTTTCTAATTTCATGATTTTAACATACTAGCAACATTTTTTATTAGTATTTTGTTTATAGTTTAAAATGCACTCCCATACCTTACCTCATTTAATCCTCTCAAATAGGTTTTGAGGTATATGTATTACTCATTTTATTGAGCGGTTCAGAGAAATAAAGTGACTTTCTCAAGGTCACAGAGCTAATATGCAGTAGCTTTCCATCAACGACAGATCTTCTGACTTTAATAGCAGTGCTTTTTCAGTTCCCTTTCATGTTTCGCGTCAGAATAAAGAGCCTTAATAGTACCTTAGATACTGAATCCTTCTACATAATGTAGAATACCTAATGTGTAATATGCCTTAAGTTACAAGTTAAGGAACCAAATTAGTTTGTGCTATCTCCAAAGACATATATATTAAAAATAGTATACTTTACTGTCTTAATGTCAGTGAATTTTTTACAGAATATCTTTGCTATAAAGTATTTCTCACAAAGGCCCAATGTGCTTGACTAGAACAGCCTTCATGCCTTTTGGGATGACGCTGTGGCAGCATGGAAATCATAACTATTTCATGGAAATGTCACTTGAAATTATAGATTGAGATATAACGGGGTCATTTTCGTAGGTGGGCCAGTATTTCAATGGCAAGATTTGATTCAGAATTTGAAAGCCCATATATATCTTATTCATTTATTTGTTTTGGTTTTGATCAACAGAATGAACCACCAGTTGGAAGGGGAGTGAATAATGCCAATTCTGAGCACTAATTATCAATCTCTCATGACCCAGTCATCATTATCTAGCTTGTTCAACATCATTGTAGCTTCATACATTCAGAAGCAACCCAAAATTTTACAGAAATGCACATAAAAATAGTTCTTGATCTTGATTCATTGCTCAGTTTAGTTAAACCTTCTTTTCCTGCCATCATAACAATGCAGTGCTCTTGTGGAAAAATAGAACTAATTGTATTCATAACCTTTATCATTTTACTTATTATAGAATTCACAATGTTCAAGGTTTTCTGGCTTTTAATTAATCACATTGAACCATAATATTTCTACTTCACTTAATCTCATCATAAAGACAGGTTGAAATATCACAAGAAAAAAATTTGCATTAGATTTTCCCCAACTTTAAGCTTTTTTCACTGCTAAATATATATGTGCACGTATACATATATGGGTAGATATTTTTTAACCATTGTCATATTATAGGGTTTCTAAAATAATTATTTTTAACCTTGATAGAGTATTCTTTCATGTAAAAGAACAAACTATGAGGCATAGCTTTAAATATTATTCAAATGGTCATTGAATAACATTTTTATAGATTAGTTATATATAAATTGGTAAAGGCAAAAAATACTGAAATAATCAAGGGTGACGTATAGAGCATGACCAGGACAAACACTGATCACAACACTGAAAAGATGTCCTATTTAATAGAATATGTCATCCCAGTTACCACTGTGCCCTTATGATATATATCCAGTTATAAATGCATTATATTATTTACACCTCTGGGTGCATACTGTAGACCAGTATAAGAGCAAATGCTTCCAAACAGTGCTACTCAAAGTGTGCTTGTCTGTGACCTGGTTGTCATGGGCCCTCGAGGAGATAAGAAGCTTACACCAGAATGTAACTTGAACTACTTTATCAAACACATGTTTTATTTCATCTGACTCTGTTTTTTGGAAAAAGAACTTCTCAGTGATCAGCAAGTTGACTTACACTCTGGTCCAAACTTCATCTGTCCTAGAGTCCCAGCCCGTGGACCAGATGCCTTGAGTTGCACTGCAAGTCATTTCTAAGTCATGTATTAACCTTTCTAAAAAAGGTGGAAAATGGATCATCATACTCTATCAGTTGAATTCTCTGCTAAAGGCAAATCAAATTCTAAGCAGAATCTGTAAAAATATAAATTGCTCCTTGATTTATATAATCAGTGATACAGAGTTTTCAGAAACACTTCACCAAGTGAAGAAAAAGTGTCTTTTTCAACAAAGTCTAAATTTAATTTAACTAGTTCCTGCCAGCAGGTAAATGGCCCAATTTTGTATTTGTAGGAAAGCAACTGCAAGTTTTCAAATTAGAGTTAAAAATCTATCCTGAACACCATTCCATAATAGAATTAGAAGCCTGTTGATATGGTCTTAGAAATTCTTGACTTTAAGTCTCCTTGGGACATGACTTTGGATCATAATAGAACTTAGACGTAGTCTCAGGGTGATGCCTACTCCAAGAAAGTTAATGAATTCAGACATTCAGTGACCTCTAAAGCCCTATTTTTTTTAGTAAATTTTAGTTCCAGATTAAATTAAGAGAAATCATAGAGGAATTTTCCTTCATTTCAAGTAAAACTTACTTCTCTACTGTAGATCATCATGGGGAAAATTGTGAGTAGAATGTTTTTGAACAAATTATCACAAAATAAATAACTGTCATAGGATGAAAAAGTAGGAATTGCACAAGGAATAAATTATAAACAAGTGTGAGTATTCAACACAATAAAAATTAGGTATGCCCAAACTCCCAGAGCCCTACCTCATCCAGCATTAGAAAGGAGATTATGGAACAAACGACTGGGGAAGGATACATCAATATATTCCTACTCACCAAAGCCAGAGTAAGTTTAGCAATACATTTTGTTTCCTCTTCCATCAAAGGACAAAGCTTTAGATTGGCTTGAAGGGAATCGCTCCAACAATCATTCTTGAAAAACGCTGACTTGTCCCTTCATAGCCTCCATGGCCCAGTGGATTTGTGAAGTGGAGTCTTGCTAACAAGGTTATAGCTAGCTTGGATCTTGCATCAGCGTAATAGTATCTCTCTTTAAGTTTCTTTTTCTCTGAAAGGTTTTTGTGTATCTTTGATGTACTGTCATGTTTTTACATTGAAATTATTCTTGTGTGTCGTAACGTCAGTTTGGTATAATGCTTACTAGATGAATATTCAATACAGTATTTCATGTTTATTTGTTATCTTGCACACAGGTGAATCTGGCGTGGAAGAGTGGTCCCAGTGGAGCACATGCTCAGTTACTTGTGGTCAGGGGTCGCAGGTGCGAACCAGAACTTGTGTATCACCTTACGGGACACACTGCAGCGGCCCATTAAGAGAATCAAGGGTTTGCAATAACACTGCCCTCTGTCCAGGTAGTGTTAGCAGCAACTACAACTGTGGATGTTATTGAATTGTGTCATGCTATGCATTTGGAACGATGTGTTATTTTCATATGAACCTGGTATAGGCATTTTAATTAGAGTGGATAAGTGTAATTTGTATTCAACTGTGAAATTTTATCATGTATATGATTCTTTCCGCTTTCAGAGCAGCCAAGAAATTACAGAAGTGTCTCCCTACCCACTGCAGCTATAAGCTTGAAATTATGTATCTGTTTCTAATGGTATTTAAGGTTCCAAGTCTGTCCTTATTTTAGATGGTGAAAATGTCCAGCTAAATATTGTAGGAATAGTGAAATTTGCCAGCATCCTGGAAATGTGATCAGTACCCAGTGTTTAAGGCAGTGGTTGATACAGCCTTTAAGGCAGTCAGCTATTTTCCTACCACTTATTTGACCCCATCGGGGAAAATAGTGCCCCGGGCCAAAGGACTTTCTGTTAGTTTATTTCATTCAAGTGCCTGCCCTCATCAGAGTCATCCTCTGCTCTGTAAACTTAAAGTCACTAATGGAAAAAAAAAAAAAAAAAGATCTTTCATGTTAAATGGAGCATAAGGTAATAGCTTACCCACTTAGGATCAGATTTTTCCATGTTACATCAACATTTTTTTTGTCCGTCGGTGTATACATGCATATTATAAGCATTTCTTCTTCTCAGACCACTGACTTTCATGTAAAAATAAGTACTAAAAGGATTCTGGGCTTTCTTTCAAGAAGTCCGAAGCACGTAATCCTGTGAATCTCCAGGTCTGTGTTTCTGCTCAGCCATTTGGTGGATGGGTGATGCCGACTCAGACCACTGCAGTTGACAATGGACTTGCATTCACAGCCCTTCCAGAGGCCTCTGGAGTGAGGTGGGCACAGGGAAAGGGCCTGGCACTACAGCCGCCTTTCATCTGGTGAAATGTGCTTAAGTCTTCTGCAAGTTCCATTTCCAGAGAAGCTTAATTCCGCAGTTGCTAAAAGCAAGAGTACAGAGTGGGTGGCATCGGGCAGGGGCAGGGACAATCCCAATTCCCCAGAAGAAGGGGCGAGAGCAACCCACTCCAAAACAGTTTGGAGGAGGAGCTGTTTAATAGGTACAGTTTGGATTTGCAGAATGAAAAATTTCTGGAGACCTGTTTCCCAACACTATGAATATACTTAACACTGCTGAATTGTACACTTAAAAAGGATTAGATGATAAATTTTCCGATAAAAGAAAAGGCAAGCTGGAAAAAATAAAAGGGGAAGGAAGTGGTGGGCAGTCGTGGAGGAAGAATGCTGCAGTGAGGGGGGAGATCCCTTTGCTACGGGCTTGGGAGGCACAAAGGTAGACAAAGGTAGAATTAAAAGATAAAATGGGCAGAATAAAAAATATATATATATATACATAACTGAATCACTTTGATGTATACCTGAAACATTGTAAATCAACTATTCTTCCATTAAAAAAAAAGATAAACAGGGCAGAAAGATATGAGGGAGGGAAGACAGAATTAGTAGGAAAAGAGCAATGGTTCCATAAGAAAAGTCAGTGAGAATCAGAGGGAATCAGACTAGATGAGAAAGAACATCAAATGAAACATAAAAACATAACAGAGGGGGGAAGATGCTTAAGGAGATCATGGGTGGGGAAGACAACAAAAAAAGATGACAATAACATGGGCCACAGAGCAAACATACGTACATTAGGCAAGAGAAGGGAAACAAGAGCAGTAAGGAGACGGGCATTTTAGAAATTGTAATGTGTCTAAATTTTATAGGTAAAAGGACCTCATGAGGAAATGCTAGTGGATTTTCAGGTGGGTGTGGGTTAAGTGCATTGCCTGGACTAGAACTTAAAGCTGGGCCCTATTTACAGTATTTATGTTGAGGGTTCCACGATCAAGTGCCCTGTACTTGGCAACAAGAAAAGTGTCAACAGAGAGTTAAGCTATACTTGACATATACGTTTATGTTATCAGCATCCTTTTGAAGAGTCAAGATCCTTTCAACATACAGGGATAGACTCTAATGGCAAACAGATCCCCAAATGGAAGTCTGAGTGGGTGCTAAAGTGTTCCCCACAGTTCTCGATTCAGAGCTTACTTTCCAAACACTAGTTATGAACACTCACCTGACTGACATATGGGAATCTCCATCCTTCTGCCCGAGGCTGCTGATTCATCCCCTCCCTGGGCGTGGAGACCATGTATAGTGGGACCAGTGTGTACTCCCTTTCACCCTGCATCTCATGTCCAGAAAACTGAATAATATTCTATGATTATAAAGCTTTTCCTCAGTTTCTTAAACCTTCTACTATTATGCCTACTGAAGAAGTACATGCTAATTACTGGTTTCTCTTCACCTTCGTATACGTGTAGGTTTATCTTTTAAATTTGCTTAAATAGTACTGATGATAAGAAATACGTATCTTAATCATTGTTATAGTTCAGATGTTGAATTAAAGACAATAAAAAGCATTTTGTTGATTTCTTTTTAATTTTCCAAACATGAAGAATAATTTGGCAACTTTATTATTTGAAAAATGTAGAATAAGTATCCCACTACAGGATATTGTGATATCTTTCAGATGGTGATTGTTATGAAATATTTTGTGTTCGATATTTTGTTCAATTATTTGTCTTGTTGGTAAATATGTATGTTTTTACACAACATATAATGAAAACAGTGACAAAAAGTGAATTTAAAACCTAGCATAACACGCTGAACAGTGTAAATATCTTTCTGAAATACTTTATTCCCAAGAAGAAAATTATCTCAGAAATAACCTACTTGTCACACTGTGAATAAGCAAGGGTATTTGCTATTTAATTAATGAAAATGACACAAGGACAAACTGAATATTAATGCCACTTTTCACAGAATATGTGGGATGATAGAACTAGAGCTTATATTTATTTGTACTCTTAAAGGCTAATCAATAGTATTATAAATTAGTAAACTTTCACCCACATTATTCACATTTAAAGAGTTTTTAAATTGCATAATAATGTGTTATTTCTAATACGAATCCTAAGATATCCAGCCTTTTACAAAAGTGTTGCTCTGACATCATAGTGTCTTCAGAAACTCTTATTGCTCAGGGCAGAAAATGATCCGGATAAACAGAAAGTAAATTGAGAAAAATAGAGAGGTACATGAAATTATGTATTTACTGCCCTGGTTTCTGACTTACAGTTTTATGACCTCTTCCAGGATTTCTCAACCTTGGCACCACTGACATTTCGATATGGATAAATCTTTGTTGTGGGGCTGGCCTGAGGATTTGGGGATGTCTGGCAGCATCCCTGGCCTCTTCTCATTAGATACCAGTAGCCCCCTTTCTTCCCCTGAGCCATGACAACCAAAAATGTCTCCGATGTTGCCAAATGTCTCCTGGGAGGGGGAGGTCATTATTGCCCCTGGTTGAGAACCACTAGTCTACTCTATATTCCAGTCTTTTAGAAAAAAGCTGATTTAGGCTAAGGAATGGTTTTGATTTTTTTTTTTTTAATGTCACAGTTTTCACATCCATTTATTTCCCTAAGAAAAAAAGCTTTCACTTAAAGGAGTTATTTTATACATCCCAATCTGAATCACAAGATACTTTGTATACTTATTTCAGAAACCTGGTAGTAATATAATTTGGGTATTGTGTATTCCTCATTTCGTCTCTAGATAAGTCAGAGACATGATATTATAGCTAGGGTCTAAAGAAGAAAATTATAAAAATGGATCAATTTGATTTTAGTTTCTAGGTACATTTTTCAAATAGACTAGATCATTTACAGATTTTCATACTTTACTGAAAATAAAGTAGTCCATCCAACGCATTTCCATTAAAATAAAAATATTTAATATTTATCATAAATCTTTATGAAAAGGATTCATAAAATTACAAGATTTGTGCTACAATTTCCTACTAATTCAATAGTATCAAGTATCAAAAATAAATTATTAATAATTGTATGTCTTTTTCAAATGAAAAAACATATTTTTGCTTTTTAAAATTGATGTGGAGAAGCCATGAAATTTCACCATGGAGCAATAAAGGCTGTTAAAAGGTAGTGAGTAAGAACCTGCTGTATAAAAAAAAAGTAAATAAAATTCAAAAAAAAAATTCAAAAAACAAGATTAGTTTTCAGAGGATTCCAGCTCCATAATTTAACTAAATAATCAAGATTAATGAACATTTCTTTGAGACTTTAGAGAAAAATCTGCCAATTTAGCAGCTTTTTCTTCTGAGATTGTTCACTGCATGTGCAACAATGTGATTTGATAGAAGACAACAGAACCAGAACAGAACAGAACCAGAAATAAAAATTCTATATAGTCTATTAGCATCTTATATAGAAAATCGGGGAGAAAAGGTGGTTTTTAAGTGGAGAACATTTGGTAACTAGAAATAAATGCGAAAATTGCTTACAGGTGTACAGTTTACATAACAGTATATTCATATATGTTACTTTTAAATTATTTTGCTGTAATTGATCATATATACCTATATGTAAATATAGGTATATGTGTATTTTTTTTCCTTAGACTTAAATACAGATTTACTATTTATTCTTATACCAATGGATACAAATTGTCTTTGGTGTTCCCAGACTTAAATGGGAAAAATGCAAACATCTTAATTTCTCTCACTTTTTCTGTATAGTATTTTTGAAATATACTTTCCAGCAAGTTTCACAGAATCTTAAAGAATTTTTCATTGGATATTACCTAAATTTGTCTAATTTTTCCAATATTTGAACATATTTTCACAAGTTGGGCAACTAAATAGTATAAATAGAAGAGAACGGGTTGCCTCATAATTAAGGATGTCATATCTGTGTTTTTAAAGTAACAACTTGGTCAGCAGATAATGTGCAAAATATTCTAGATGTACTATATTTACTGGCATGTGTCCTCTGACACTTCTGCTTACCCCGACCAATGTTGAGGAGAAAATGAACATCTTTGTCATGTTTTGTGATAAATTTCTACTCCCCCTACTCATGTCAGTGGGTGTTATATCAAACATCTGCTGAGGAACTTTTAAGAGTAAGGCAGAGGTTCAGCATCAAGACAGGAATTTTGAATTGAAAAGGACATTTTGCCTGGCTTCTTTTGATTTGTACTATCCATGGAGTGCTACTGCTTACCGTCCCAAATGTTAAGAATTGGGATGGGATTGGTGATTTGACAGTGCAAGAAAGTGACCTAAACTTTGAACCCTAATGGACTTTCTGCAAAAGATGTCAACATTTATTTGCAGCGGTTATTATGGAGGAACACAAATTATGTTAGTATTTCCGATCAAGGGTGAATTCATCGTAATGGCATATTTGAAGTACTGGTGTACTGATAGTTATATGAGACATAACTTAATTAGATCATATGTTTTTTTCTAGAATTTTTATTAATTAGGAGGATTTCCAGTGTTATCCAGTTACTGGAAGAGGACAGATATCTTCTGTTTTTCTGGCTATTAGAAAGAGGTCTTCATATTTGCCCCTCGTTTTAAAACTGGGGAGAGAGGAGGCTCTTATGCAAGTAGATAGAGTTCTTGAAATTTCCCTCTTATTCAAAAGACAGTGACTTTAAAGACCCACATTTTTTAAATGGCAAAAATACGTTTTCTAAAATATGAGGTCAAAAAGCTGTTTAAAATATGTACCATCAATTTTCAGATTTTTTTCATTCTCTGACACCATAAAATTTATTAATCCTGAAACTTTGTAGATGTTGGAAGAATTAAATTGACACTTATCTATTTAAATGCAATTTTAACTTCAGAAGATCACTCTAAGAAATTTAGTTGATGTTACTTTTACATAGAAGTAACTCATGACTATTTTACTATGAGGGAGAGAGGTGCATTTCCATTAAAAAAATAATAAAAACATTTAAAGTTTATAACATAAATAATTGTTCAAATACAAAAAGAGGTACATGCAATTTTCCATTAGTTAAATGATTGCTGACTTAACTTACATTTTGTGACAAATAAGAGTAATTCAATTGAATTCTTAAAATATCTTCATACTTGTCTATTTGATGAGTTTTTTTCTTAATTATAAAGAAAAATAATCTTTGACTTCGCCTCTCTGCTTCTGTTGTTGAAGCTTCTTTGCTTTATTACAGTCCATGGAGTCTGGGAGGAGTGGTCTCCGTGGAGTTTGTGTTCATTCACGTGTGGTCGAGGCCAAAGAACAAGAACACGGTCGTGCACTCCGCCCCAGTATGGGGGAAGGCCGTGTGAAGGACCCGAGACTCATCATAAGCCTTGTAATATCGCTCTCTGCCCAGGTGAGCCTGTTCTGGATTTGGGGAACTTGGCATTTATGTCCCAGTGTATGGTCCCTAGGATACCTAGGAGATATTAAGAGTACAACCTTCATGCAGTCACACTGGAAAATGTGTCCTTTGCTTATTGATTCTTGCTTAAATAAAATTGGGTACCTTCCTTGCTTCTATCATATGTAATTGTGTATAATATTTCCTTGACTAAGTACCAATGAATGCTCACATTTATTGGATTTCTATAAATAGGTATATTAATGATTCACACTAAGATTTTATCTCTACTTGGATTTCCCTCCTGGAAAAATTATAAGCCATCCCAAAGACCTGAATTGACTGTTGCATCCACATTGTAACTAGAGAGACGAGTGTGGAGGCAATCCTTCTGATGTTATTCTCTCACACTCACTCAGCTAAGGAGTGGGATGCGCACCCTTGACCACGTGTGAGCATGATAGACATTTGCTAGGAAATCAGACTTTCTAGATTCACTGCTAGATGCATAAAATGGTTAGATCATAAATGACATACAGTCTTTATGTGATTATGAAGACTGTATAGTCTGTTCTTAGAGTGTATTTATGTTATTTAAATTTTTTTTCCTTCAAACTATTTCAATTCTGTTTTAACCGACTTTGCTAATTCCACCCATTACTCCAGAGAGAAGTCTTCATAATGCTATTATTTAGGTTGCTGAAACATTCACACATAAAACAGATACCTACAAAATGAAAAAGACTGATCTCCACCTTGAAGGGGCTTGCAATTTATGAGAGAAAATAAAAACAAGCAAATGATAGAATCTCCCCAGGAAAAGCAAAGGCACTTCTAGAGGAAGACACAGACAGGAGTGGCAAGTGGCAGAGGCTAACAAAAATGACAATGGGACCATTATAAATAAGCATCATCTTCTCTTTGGGAGAGTTTCTCACCTGTCCATGCAGTCACGTGTTCTACATGCAAGCAACAGAGCTGGGATGCCAGTAGTGAGCTCCAGACACATTATTCAACTCACACTGAGTCTCATTTGCCCTCTAAATTCCCCAAGTTAATATCCTATATCATAAGGCAGTAATTCAAAGTTCTTCTGGAAATTTTAAGAATCTAAAACATCTGAAGACTGAAAAACATCCAAAAATGTAGAGAAGCAACTGTCATCTAACAAGCTTAATTGTTCTCTTTTACTGGCTTGCTACACTTAGGAATATACATATAAATATGTGGTAGTTGTATTGAGTAATATCATCACTTTTAGAATGTTATGAATTCTACAAATAGTGAATAAACTCATATGATTCAGTATTCAGGTATTATGAATATTGGGGAGTCAATAATCATGATTCCTTATTTGCAAATCACTCCCAGAAAATCTATTTATGATCTGTCTTATGTCTATCTCTCTGTAAACATACAGATAGGCACACAGACACACACATATATATTTATGCTCTGCCTTTTTTCCAAAGATTTGAGTAAATTTATACAAATTTTAGAATTTTTTTTAACTGCTGAGCTGTGATATTTATGGGGAGTCAGAGCTCACTCTTATTTTTCTGTGGAGTGTGAAAAAATAGATAACACTGGGAAATAAAAAATTATAGCTAACTATAGATTCTCTTTTAATATATTAGTTTCTAATTAATTCTTTTACCTCAGTTGATCCCCATAAGTACAAAGATAAAATGGCACTGATCAGTAAAATGTTATCAACCAGGTTTTTCATAGTCCACTTTCCATGAATTTTCTCTAGCAGGAAAAAGCTTGGATGAGTACACAGAGATGCTGAGTTGTTACAATTTAGATAAGAAAACTCATTTTTCTAAGTTGATGTAGTTTTTGCTTTATCACTCAAGTAGTAACCATGTGTGTTTTACCTGTATTATACCATCACTGGAGCCACTCTAAGACCCTTAAATTTGGTTGGCTTTCTTTTGTTAGGTCTTTAATTTTGGGGAGTTATGATTATACTAATTGTAAATCTGGCCTAGCTCATATTTTCTCATAAAGTGAGCATTATGGATCTATCTTGAATACTTAATAAATGTGTTGTTTCTGACTTCTGTTATTTCCATTCTTGGATTTAGGTACATCATAAAGGATAAAACTCTTACCATATTTTATCCCAATTTCCTTACTATCTGAAAGGGAATTCTTATAGCTATGATTTAAAAAATATATATTTTTATACTCTGCTCAACATTTTGGCATTATGTTTTTAAATTATATAAGATATGTTTGGTACAAATATTTCAAATTCTTCCTAGATATTAGAAGAATTAGAACTAATTTCTTATAGCTAATCTCAGGCACCTTCACTGAATATAAAGCATTATTAAGTATCAACTAGATGTAAGACACTACTGAGAAGAATATATAGTCCTTGATCTCAAGAAATTTGTAATATCTTCTGAGGATTTAGAAATAAGCATGTGAAAAATTGAATGCAATTCTGAAAAACACATACAAACACTCTAGTCTCAATGAGAGGTGGTAATTTGAATATTAAGTGGTTTCAACCTCCTTTTCTTGTAGCCATCCTACCTGAGATCCCTAAGACAACCTCTTAAGGGAAAACCTTTAATGGGAAAAGTGTCAGTGATGAAGAAGTGGGCCAAGACCCACACTTGGTTTTCTTTGGTTAGGCTCATTGAGAAGTGAAGAACAGAAGAGAGCAGAGGAAACATTCAAAACAACAAACTGGGTCTCTGCTCACCACCTTTGCGAGATTTGGCCATGCAGGTTGTGGTCACGGGCAGTGACATTTTAATGTGGGATCATGTTAGAGCAGCGTCCCAGCTTCCTGCTTTTAGGAAGCACATATCACCCCCATAATGAAGTGGATACTGTGTAGGGATGATGAATATTGCTCACATCAAATAATGAAATGGTTCTATTTATGCAAATTTTGATGTCTACTGCTAAGTAGATGGCATCCAATTTTTTTTTCTTACATCTTTATTGGAGTATAATTGCTTGACAATGGTGTGTTAGTTTCTGCTTTATAAAAAAGTGAATCAGTTATATATATACATATGTTCCCATATGTCTTCCCTCTTGCGTCTCCCTCCCTCCCATCTTCCCTATCCCACCCCTCCAGGCGGTCACAAAGCACTGAGCTGATCTCCCTGTGCTATGCGGCTGCTTCCCACTAGCTACCTACCTTACGTTTGGTAGTGTATATATGTCCATGCCTCTCTCTCGCTTTGTCACAGCTTACCCTTCCCCCTCCCCATATCCTCAAGTCCATTCTCTAGTAGGTCTGTGTCTTTATTCCTGTCTTACCCCCGGTTGTTCATGACATTTTAGTTTTCTTAAATTCCATATATATGTGTTAGCATATGGTATTTGTCTTTCTCTTTCTGACTTACTTCACTCTGTATGACAGACTCTTGGTCTATCCACCTCATTACAAATAACTCAATTTCGTTTCTTTTTATGGCTGAGTAATATTCCATTGTATATATGTGCCACATCTTCTTTACTCATTCATCCGATGATGGACACTTAGGTTGTTTCCATCTCTGGGCTATTGTAAATACAGCTGCAATGAACATTTTGGTACATGACTCTTTTTGAATTATGGTTTTCTCAGGATATGTGCCCAGTAGTGGGATTGCTGGGTCATATGGTAGTTCTATTTGTAGTTTTTTAAGGAACCTCCACACTGTTCTCCACAGTGGCTGTATCAATTTACATTTCCACCAGCAGTGCAAGAGGGTTCCTTTTTCTCCACACCCGCTCCAGCATTTATTGTTTCTAGATTTTTTGATGATGGCCATTCTGACTGGTGTGAGATGATATCTCATTGTAGTTTTGATTTGCATTTCTCTAATGATTAATGATGTTGAGCATTCTTTCATGTGTTTGTTGGCAATCTGTATATTTTCTTTGGAGAAATGTCTATTTAGGTCTTCTGCCCATTTTTGGATTGGGTTGTTTGTTTTTTGGTTATTGAGCTGCATATAAATTTGGAGATTAATCCTTTGTCAGTTGCTTCATTTGCAAATATTTTTTTTTCCATTCTGAGGGTTGTCTTTTGGTCTTGTTTATGGTTTCCTTTGCTGCACAAAAGCTTTGAAGTTTCACTAGATCCCATTTGTGTATTTTTGTTTTTATTTCCATTTCTCTAGGAGGTGGGTCAAAAAGGATCTCGGTGTGATTTATTTCATAGAGTGTTCTGCCTATGTTTTCCTCTAAGAGTTTTATACTTTCTGGCCTTACATTTAGGTCTTTAATCCATTTTGAGCTTACTTTTGTGTATGGTGTTAGGGAGTGATCTAATCTTATACTTTTACATGTACCTGTCCAGTTTTCCCAGCACCACTTATTGAAGAGGCTGTCCTTTCTCCACTGTACATTCCTGCCTCCTTTATCAAAGATAAGGTGACCATATGTGTGTGGATTTATCTCTGAGCTTTCTACCCTGTTCCATTGATCTATCTTTCTGTTTTTGTGCCAGTACCATAATGTCTTGATTACTGTAGCTTTGTAATATAGTCTGAAGTCAGGGAGCCTGATTCCTCCAGCTCCATTATTCGGTCACAAGTTTGCTTTGGCTATTAGGGTTCTTTTGTGTTTCCATACAAATTGTGAAATTTTTTGTTCTAGTTCTGTGAAAAATGCCAGTGGTAGTTTGATAGGGATTGCATTGAATCTGTAGATTGCTTTGGGTAGTAGAATCATTTTCACAATGCTGATTCTTCCAATCAAAGAACATGGTATATCTCTCCATCTATTTGTATCATCTTTAATTTCTTTCATCAGTGTCTTATAATTTTCTGCATAGGTCTTTTTTCTCCTTAGGTAGGTTTATTCCTAGATATTTTATTCTTTTTGTTGCACTGGTAAATGGGAGTGTTTTCTTGATTTCACTTTCAGGTTTTTCATTATTAGTGTACAGGAATGAAAGAGATTTCTGTGTGTTAATTTTGTATCCTGATACTTTACAAAATTCATTGATTATCTATAGTAGTTTTCTGGTAACATCTTTAGGATTCTCTATGTATAGTATCATGTCATCTGCAAACAGTGACAGCTTTACTTCTTCTTTTCCGATTTGGCTTCCTGTGATTTCTTTTTCTTCTCTGATTGCTGTGGATAAAACTTCCAAACCTATGTTGAATAAGAGTGGTGAGAGTGGACAACCTTGTCTTGTTCCTGATCTTAGGGGAAACACTTTCAGTTTTTCACCATTGAGGACGATGTTGGCTGTGGGTTTGTCATATATGGCCTTTATTATGTTGAGGAAAGTTCCCTCTATGCCTACTTTCTGCAGGGTTTTTATCCTAAATGGTGTTGTATTTTGTTGAAAGCTTTCTCTGCATCTATTGAGATAATCATATGGTTTTTCTCCTTCAATTTGTTAATATGGTGTATCATGTTGATTGATTTGCATATATTGAAGAATCCTTGCATTCCTGGAATAAACCCCACTTGTTCATGGTGTATGATCCGTTTACTTTGCTGTTGGATTCTGTTTGCTAGTATTTTGTTGAGGATTTTTGCATCTATGTTCATTAGTGATATTGGCCTGTAGTTTTCTTTCTTTGTGACATCCTTGTCTGGTTTTGGTATCAAGGTGATGGTGGCTCGTAGAATGTGTTTGGGAGTGTTCCTCCCTCTGCTATATTTTGGAAGAGTTTGAGAAGGATAGGTCTTAGCTCTTCTGTAAATGTTTGATAGAATTCTCCTGTGAAGCCATCTGGTCCTGGGCTTTTGTTTGTTGCAAGATTTTTAATCTCAGTTTCAAGTTCAGTGCTTGTGATTGGTCTGCTCATATTTTCTATTTCTTCCTGATTCAGTCTTGGCAGGTTGTGCATTTCTAAGAATTTGTCCATTTCTTCCAGGTTGTCCATTTCATTGGCCTAGAGTTGCTTGTAGTAATCTCTCATGATCTTTTGTATTTCTGTAGTGTCAGTTGTTACTTCTTTTTCAATTCTAATTCTATTGATTTGAGTCTTCTTCCTTTTTTTCTTGATGAGTCTGGCTAATGGTTTATCAATTTTGTTTATCTTCTCAAAGAACCAGCCTTTAGTTTTATTGATCTTTGTTATCATTTCCTTCATTTCTGTTTCATTTATTTCTGATCTGATTATTATGATTTCTTTACTTCTGCTATCTTTGGGTTTTTTTTGTTCTTCTTTCTCTAATTGCTTTAGGTGCAAGGTTAGGTTGTTTATTCGAGATGTTTCCTGTTTCTTAAAGTAGGATTGTATTGCTATAAACTTCCCTCCTAGAACTTCTTTTGCTGCATCCCATAGATTTTGGGTTGTCGTGTCTCCATTGTCATTTGTTTCCAGGTATTTTTTTATTTCCTCTTTGATTTCTTCAGTGATCACTTCGTTATTATGTAGTATATTGTTTAGCCTCCATGTGTTTGTATTTTTTACAGGTCTTTTCCTGTAATTGATATCTAGTCTCATAGCATTGTGTTCGGAAAAGATACTTGATACAATTTCAATTTTCTTAAATTTACCAAGGCTAGATTTGTGACCCAAGATATGATCTATCCTGGAGAATGTTCCATGAGCACTTGAGAAAAATGTGTATTCTGCTGTTTTTGGATGGAATATCCTATAAATATAAATTAAGTCCATCTTGTTTAATATATCATTTAATATATCATTTAAATTATCATAAATAATTTATATAAATATAAATTAAGTCCATCTTGTTTAATATATCATTTATTTAATATATCATGTTTAATATATCATTAATATATCATTTAATATATCATTAAATATATCATTTAAAGCTTGTGTTTCCTTATTTATTTTCATTTTGGATGATCTGTCCATTGGTGAAAGTGTGTTGTTAAAGTCCCCTACTAAGAATGTGTTACTGTCGATTTCCCCTTTTATGGCTGTTAATATTTGCCTTATGTATTGAGGTGCTCCTATGTTGGGTGCATAAATATTTACAATTGTTATATCTTCTTCTTGGATCGATCTCTTGATCATTATGTAGTGTCCTTCTTTGTCTCTTCTAATAGTCTTTATTTTAAAGTCTATTTTGTCTGATATGATAATTGTTACTCCAGCTTTCTTTTACTTTCCATTTGCATGAAATATCTTTTTCCATCCCCTTACTTTCAGTCTGTATGTGTCTCTAGGTCTGAAGTGGGTCTCTTGTAGACAGCAAATATATGGGTCTTGTTTTTGTATCCATTCAGCCAATCTATGTTTTTTGGTGGGAGCATATAGTCCATTTACATTTAAGGTAATTATCGATATGTATGTTCCTATTCCCATTTTCTTAATTGTTTTGGGTTCATTATTGTAGGTCTTTTCCTTTTCTTGTGTTTCTTGCCTAGAGAAGTTCCTTTAGCAGTTGTTGTAAAGCTGGTTTGGTGGTGCTGAACTCTCTCAGCTTTTGTTTGTCTGTAAAGATTTTAATTTCTCCATCAAATCTGAATGAGATCCTTGCTGGGTAGAGTAATCTTGGTTGTAGGTTTTTCTCCTTCATCACTTTAAATATGTCCTGCCACTCCCTTCTGGCTTGCAGAGTTTCTGCTGAAAGATCAGCTGGTAACCTTATGGGGATTCCCTTGTGTGTTATTTGTTGTTTTTCCCTTGCTGCTTTTAATATGTTTTCTTTGTATTTAATTTTTGACAGTTTGATTAATATGTATCTTGGCATATTTTTCCTTGGATTTATCCTGTATGGGACACTCTGTGCTTCCTGGACTTGATTAACTATTTCCTTTCCCATATTAGGGAAGTTTTCAACTATAATCTCTTCAAATATTTTCTCAGTCCCTTTCTTTTTCTCTTCTTCTTCTGGAACCCCTATAATTTGAATGTTGGTGCGTTTAATGTTGTCCCAGAGGTCTCTGAGACTGTCCTCAGTTCTTTTCATTTTTTTTCTTTATACTGCTCTGCAGTTGTTATTTCCACTATTTTATCTTCCAGGTCACTTATCCATTCTTCTGCCTCCGTTATTCTGCTACTGATCCCATCTAGAGTATTTTTAATTTTATTTATTGTGTTGTTCATCTTTTTTTTTCCTCTTTAGTTCTTCTAGGTCCTTGTTAACTGTTTCTTGCATTTTGTCTATTCTAATTCCAAGATTTTGGCTCATCTTTACTATCATTATTCTGAATTCTTTTTCAGGTAGACTGCCTATTTCCTCTTCATTTGTTACGTCTGGTGGGTTTTTAATCTTGTTCCTTCATCTGCTGTGTGTTTTTCTGTCTTCTCATTTTGCTTATCTTACTGTGTTTGGGGTCTCGTTTTTGTAGGCTGCAGGTTCGTAGTTCCTATTGTTTTTGGTGTCTGTCCCCAGTGACTAAGGTTGGTTCAGTGGGTTTTGTAGGCTTCCTGGTGCAGGGGACTAGTGCCTGTGTTCTGGTGGATGAGGCTGGATCTTGTCTTTCTGGTGGGCAGGTCAACGTCTGGTGTTGTGTTTTGGGTGGCTGTGGACTTATTATGATTTTAGGCAGCCTCTCTGCTAATGGGTGGGGTTGTGTTCCTGTCTTGCTAGTTGCTTGGCATAGGATGTTCAGCACTTTAGCTTGCTGATCTTTGAGTGAAGCTGGGTGCTGGGGTTGAGATGGAGATCTCTGGGAGATTTTCGCCATTTGATATTATGTGGAGCTGGGAGGTCTCTTGTGGACCAGTGTCCTGAAGTTGGCTCTCCCATCTCAGAGGCACAGCACTGACTCCTGGCTGCAGCACCAATAGCCTTTCATCCACAGGGCTCAGAATAAAAGGGAGAAAAAGTAGAAAGAAAGAATTAGTAGAAGTAGAAAGAAAGGAAGAAGGAAAGAAAGAAAGGAGCGAGGGAGGGAGGAAGGAAGGAAGGAGGGAAGGAAAGAAAAAAGAAAGAAAGAAGATAAAGTAAAATAAAATAAAGATAAAATATAATAAAATTATTAAAATAAAAAATAATTATTAAGAAAAAAATTAAAAAAAAATAACGGACAGCTAGAACCCTGGGACAAATAGTGGAAGCAAAGCTATACAGACAAAATCTCACACAGAAGCATACACATACACACTCACAAAAAGAGGAAAAGGGGAAAAACTCATAAATCTTGCTCTCAAAGTCCCCCTCCTTAATTTGGGATGATTTGTTGTCTATTCATGTATTCCACAGATTCAGGGTACATCAAGTTGGTTGTGGAGCTTTAATCCGCTGCTTCTGAGGCTGCTGGGAGAGATTTCCCTTTCTCTTCTTTGTTCGCACAGCTCCCGGGGTTCAGCTTTGGATTTGGCCCCGCCTCTGTGTGTAGGTCGCCGGAGGGCATCTGTTCTTCGCTCAGACAGGACGGGGTTAAAGGATCCGCTATCGGGTCTCCGCTCACTCAGGCCGGGGGGAAGGGAGGGGCACGGATTTCGGGGCGGGCCTGTGGTGGCAGAGGCCAGCGTGACGTTGCACCAGCCTGAGGCGCCCAGTGCGTTCTCCCGGGGAAGTTGTCTCTGGATCCCGGGAACCTGGCAGTGGCGGGCTGCACAGCCTCCCCAGAAGGTGGGGGTGGATAGTGACCTGTGCTCGCACACAGGCTTCTTGGTGGCAGCAGCAGCAGCCTTAGCATCTCATGCACGTCTCTGGGGTCCGCGCTTTTAGCTGCGGCTCATGCCCATCTCTGGAACTCCTTTAAGCAGCGCTCTTAATCCCTTCTCCTCGTGCACCAGGAAACAAAGAGGGAAGAAAAAGTCACTTGCCTCTTCGGCAGGTCCAGACTTTTTCCTGGACTCCCTCCCGGCCAGCCGTGGTGCACTAACCCCCTGCAGGCTGTGTTCATGCTGCCAACCCCAGTCCTCTCCCTGCGCTGCGACCAAAGCCCGAGCCTCAGCTCCCAGCCCGGCCCGCCCCGGCGGGTGAGCAGACAAGCCCCTCGGGCTGGTGAGTGCCGGTCGGCACCGATCCTCTGTGCGGGAATCTCTCTGCTTTGCCCTCCGCACCCCTGTGGCTGTGCTGTCCTCTGTGGCTGCGCTCTCTTCCACGGCTCCGAAGCTTCCCCCCTCTGCCACCCGCAGTCTCTGCCCGCGAAGGGGCTTCCTAGTGTGTGGAAACCTTTCCTCCTTCATGGCTCCCTCCCACTGGTGCAGGTCCCATCCCTATTCTTTTGTCTCTGTTTTTCCTTTTTTCTTTTCCCTACCCAGGTACGTGGGGAGTCTTGCCTTTGGCGAGGTCTGAGGTCTTCTGCCAGCGTTCAGTAAGTTTTCTGCAGGAGTTGTTACACGTGTAGATGTATTTCTGGTGTATCTGTGGGGAGAAGGTGATCTGCGCGTCTTACTCTTCCACCATCTTCCCGGAAGCCTGCGATGGCATCCTATTTTTATCTGATGCTTTCCTTAGTGTCCAACTTTCTCCCAACTTCTTTATCGATGAAAGTAAACCACTTACCTGAGATCCATATAAGGAGAGAAGAAAGGAAGGAAAGGGTAGATCTGATCTGATATTTCCTAGTTTGGGTTACTAGTTACCGACTTGTGCACTGTGTCTGAGAACAGTGATTGATGTTGGTTGGGGGGAGGTGGGCCAGAGGTATACAGAACAACGAAAGGATTTCACTGCGATTCATTCACTGGCTCATAAACGTGATGTGACTTCGTTTTCCTCCTCTTCTCATCTGTAGTAATAATTACGTGTGGTACTATGGAAGGATGTGTGTATGTATGTGTGTGTTCAGGGGTCTTTGGGGTATGTTTCTCTTATCACCAAACTCAGAACTTCTGGCAGTCCAACCTATGTTTTCTGTTTTCTCTGAATTTTCATGACAGTCACTAATTGAGCATCAAGTTCATAATTGATATATTTGAGGACAAGGAAATGCTCTTTTATTTCCTGTTTATCTCTCCATGCATCTTTGTACCTGGTGGTATGCGATAGATGACTATTGATTGGATTTTCTTGACATGTACGAATTTTTAATACTCATCCAAATTTTTCTAGGACAGTTTCTGTGCCTACTTAATAATACATTAATGTGTTATAGGGGAAAGATCTTGGACTTTTGCAAGAGAACACATATTTAAATTTAAATATCATCTTTTCATATCTGTGTTGCCCCTCTGATCCTTAGTTTCTTCAGCTGTACAATGAGGACAATATAGTAATACCCTCTTCATGAGAAGACCATGGTAGGTAGCAAACTAGGAAACACTCTCTAATACTAGTATTATTATCATGTCAGTGTCTCCAGTGAGAGTCCATCAGGATGACACTTGTAGTTGAACAAGTTGGGTTTGTTACTCTTGGCAGTGAGGGGAAATCAACATAGGAAATTGCAGGGCATCTTAGTAAGGGGGTGTTAGGAAAGACTTATCAAGGGTTTGGGCTTGTGTTGGGTGATTTCACAGAAGGTTTAAAAAAGTGGGGCTTTGCTCCAGATTTGATGGTGTCAGGGAAGGGGGACAATGCTATGATTGGGTATCTTAGTAAATTATCTAGAACGAGGGAAGACCAGATGCAGTTGGTGAAGAAGTGAGTCCCTCATCTTAGCTGAGAGAGGAGAATGTTTGGAATATTGTGGGTTCCCTGGGGACCTTGTCTTTGTCTATGAAGTGACCTTGTTTTACCTCATTTTTATCACAGTCTCAGAGTGACCCTGTCTGGTTATTAATGTGTTTTCTGATGATTTTAGGTCCAACAGGGGATAACACAGCCTCGCTGTGACACCAAGCAAGTAGCCAACAGTACTGAGGTCTGGCTAAGTGTCAGACCTGAACCTGGGTGTCACCTTGGTGGTCATTCCTCCTCCAGGGTGATTTGATCACTTTAGATGCTTCCGTTTTAAATGATTTTGATTTTGATTAATATTCAGCTGGAGAAAACTCACAGAAATATGGTATGTTTGCATTTTCTAGGTAGGCCCTCCATTAAAATTATATAATGTATATCCGCAAAATAAAATTGATATTGTCTTTTCCAAAATTAAATAATTTTGGGAAAATGAAAGCTTAAGTTTTTAGTTCAAAGCCTCAAGCTCTATGGTAATTTTCTTTGTAGTATTTTACTTCATAGTAATAATTTTTTTTCCCTCTGTCAGTAGCTGAAGACTGGAAGAACCAATGAATTAAGTTTGGCCCTCTTTGTTTCAGTTTTGACAATTCTCTTTCTGATATATATTTATGAAGTAGCGTACAAGTAATATAGAGGATAGGTAGGGATAAATAAGTGAGTGACAGATTGAAGACTGACATAAAGAACTATTGACAAGTTTTCATTTATATATGGGGCTATGTTTAAATGAATATAATTATATGATTCAGTGGTCTGGAGTTCACAAGACATGGATTAAGGTTTAGTCCCAATCCTTAATTTTATTTATTTACTTATTTACTTATGTATTATGTATTTACTTTCCAATCCTTAATTTTAAATATTTACTTGGGCAACTTCTTCCTCTTTTCTATTCCTCACTTCTTTCATTTTTAAAATAGAGCTGGTATTCATTACCCTTCTATATCATAGGAATGTTATGTGATTAAAATTAGGTGGAAGAATCTTGAAAACTACAAAACAATATGAAGTCAAGGATCATGACTTATATGGGAATATTACTTTAAAAGCAAGGGATTTGGTGAAGTAAACTCAGGATATTATGATAGTTTTTGAGCTTTATTTCTTATGGATAGCCTTCATCAGACACTCAAAGGGATTCTTTGGCTAGGATTGTTCTAGGGAGAAGTAGCTGCGTAAGGGCCCATTTCAGTCTGTGGGGCCGAGCAGTCCTGCATTTGAGAAATTCATTCCTGAGAATCCAGAACCGTTCCAGACAGATCCCATTAGGTTGTAGTTTCCAGATATATTTTCAGACTCATAAACTCTAAGGAGAAGGAAAGAACCACCCAACGATAGGTCCTGAGGAACACAGCTGGAACCTAACATCTGTTACCTAGAGCAAGAGGCTTTGGTCTCCTGTGGTTCTAGTATTTTGATCCTTCAGCATTTGTGAGAGGGTGACCTCCCCACAGTCCCTCTGCAGGGAGCGTTCCTGTGAGGACAGAGAGGAAACATCCTGAGCCTTTGCCCTACCCTGGTTCAGAGGTCCCTGATTGTCTCAAAATGAGGATGTTATAATTTAAAACACAAATGCTGGCTCGTTAACCTGGTCTTTAATTAAAATTTGCATTTCATCATCTTAATCTTCTAGTCTATTATGTGGCAATTGTATTCATTTTGTGTCATTTCAGATTTTCAGCATTATTCTGGTGATCTTTCAGTGCTTAGCTTATGAGAGTTTTAAAAATTTGTGTCTTTCTTAATCCTGGCTTGCTCTCTTTTACTATGTAATATTTTTCT
This sequence comes from Delphinus delphis, assembly GCF_949987515.2. Lineage (NCBI taxonomy): Eukaryota > Metazoa > Chordata > Mammalia > Artiodactyla > Delphinidae > Delphinus > Delphinus delphis. The sequence continues at coordinate 82,841,059 of NC_082696.1, read as the reverse complement.
CATTCAAACTTTGTCTTAATTTACTTACCAACCTTTCTTTTTTTAATCTTCTTAGCCCTTACCACTATAGATTGCCTCTATTCTTAATTCTAATTTTTAAACATGATATTTCATTTTGATTTTCCTCTTTTGTCATTTATTTTAAAATGGCAAATAGGAAACATAGGTTTTTGCTCTTCAGCATATGGCTCTTCTGCATTTCAGTCTTGTATCCCAGAGGAGTCTTTCCCATCCCCTGGGTAACTCCCAATTCAGTAAAAACCAGAGCCAAATCAGATAGCCTAAATCAGATAGCCTCAAAGGGGCCAGAATTCTTCTCCCCCGATTCCTCCCTACAGGTAACTTCATCAGTCATCAGCAATCAACCCAGAACAGTTGTTGAAATGATGGTTTTAGTGTTCAAAATATCATGACTTTACCTTGTGGTTATTGTTATCCAACCTATACTATAGTGTCACCAGTTATTGGTCAAGATGAGAAAATAGACTGAAACATAGTATTTTCATTAAAATGTATGAAAGTCACAGGGAACTATATTCAATATCCTTGGTTAAACAAGAATGGAAAAGAATATAGAAACAAATATATATATATATATATGTGTGTGTGTGTGTATGTGTGTGTGTGTGTGTGTGTGTATAACTGAATCACTTTGCTATACAGAAGAAATTAACACAACATTGTAAATCAACTATAAAATTTTTTTTAAAATAATAAAATACGATAAAATGTATCATAGGAATTGCTCCCTGCACATCGGAGACAGGATTTTCTTCCTGGTGAACACAATTGCAGAAGGAAGTTTCTTTAACACAGAAAACCCCAGGAATCTAATGTTTTAGCCATTGCAATTTTAATTCTTCTGGGTCCAGAAAGTCTGGTCATGTGTCACATTGCTGTAAAAAAACTTTGTGTCCCCAGAGTGACACTGTTGTGTAAGGAAGCACGTTACGTGAAGGTAGGACTGGCTGATCTCAGCATCCTCCCAGCTTCAAAATACAGCCTCGCATTCTCTATTCTTAGTCACCTTTTGTGGGATGGTTCGTTAAGAAATAGGCATTTGGAGTTTTTAAATTGAAAAATAGCACTGGAAAAATCCAAATGCAAATGCTTATGATGGAAATGAAAAGAAAGTAAAAAGCCTAAGACAGTTCTGATTCTTAACCTGTCTGCCTATCATGGAAGAAATTATGTCCTCTAATGCAATGTTTACCAAATGGTGTCCCATGAAAAGGAAAAAAAAGGGAAAGAGGGGAGGGAGGATTTATTTTTAAATAAATTTGGGAGATACAGCTTTAAACAAAGTCTATTCAGAATAAGACTCCCTGCATTAGGTCTATAACGGCATCACAAATTCAACACGTTCCAAATAGACATTCTTATTTCAGGACTATGTACCCGCGGACCTGTTTGAAACCTACTCTAACCCAGTTCAGTAAAAGGTTCTACCATTTACCCATGTCTGGCCTACACTCTAGTCCCCAATGTCTCCCATACCCATTCTTGTCTCTGTGCAATCCAATCTACACACAACCGCAAAATGAAGGGTTAAAATGTCACATCTCTTCCCTACTTTAAAGTCCTCTCGTGGTGCCTCACCTTGTTGGCCCCATGCCTTCCGGGCCCTCCAGGATCGGACTTCTGCTCACCCTCCAAATCCACCTCCTGCCGCGTCCCCCTCTTCATGAGCCCCACGAGCCCCAGGCTTGTCTCTGTCCCTGAATACACAAAGCTTTCTAGACCTCAAGACCTCACTTGGGTAGAGCCTTCCACAGAGCCTTATGTTTCTGGCTTCTTCTAGTGTTGGGGACTAAGCTCTCCTGTGGTCACACTGCTTTCAGAACACTTCCAGCTGTGACTCTCTTGTTCACTCATTTGTTTACTTGTTTATCATCATCTGTCTCCACCACAGCCCCTCAGACTACACGTTCCGGGAGAGCAGAGCTTGGTGGGTCTTTATCTGCACAGTTTCCCCTGAGTCTAACAGAACAAGACCAGTCACAGTGCGGATGCTCTGTGCATCTTTACTCAGGAGTACAGAGGAGCCAGTTTGGGAATGTTTACATTTCCCCAAATCATCGGGAACACTTTTCTGACAAGATGACAAGGTGCTAATTAGCCTTCAGTAGGAACACAGTTCTAGAAAGAAAGCTTTGAGGTGTTTTCAAGCTTGTGGTTTTGCAGTGAGTCTGGAAGGCAGTCGTATCTGGGTGGGTGGTAGGGTGGGGAGGGCCTTGGTGGTCTCTTGCCTCCATACTCACCCAGGTGGAGAGCAAACCTGAACGCAGCTGAAGGAGAAGCATCTTCGGCACCACTCTGGATCCCAGTTAAGCATCAGAGAAAAAGAAAAAAGTCTCTTCATGTCTTGTGTGGTACCTAGACAAGAGGTTATGAAATAGAAATCTTAGGTGTATCATATGATAATTGGTTTTTATTTTTAAATATGTCAACATTTAATCCCTGAACTAGAAAATGCTTAAATGCCCATAACAGAACTCTTAATTTCCACCTCTCAAAAACCTCATTTTTTCCCATTCAGTAAAATGACACTACCATTTCCTGAAAGATCTTTTTTTATTTGTTTTGGTTTAGGTGATTTCAGTGATATTGTGATATTGTTTTCTATTTTATTTTTTTTATTGACATATAGTTGGTTTACAGTGTTGTGTTAGTTTCAGGTGTACAGCAAAGTGATTCAATTATATATGCATATATATCTTTTTTTTCCAGATTATTTTCCCTTGTAGGTTATTACAAGATATTGAGTATAGTTCCCGGTGCTATACAGTAGGTCCTTGTTGTTTACCTGTTTTATATATATTAGTGTATATATATTAATCTCAAACTCCTAATTTATCCCTCCCCGCCAGAACATAATTAATGAGTTTTTTTTTTTTTAATTCTAGGATGAGAAACAAACAAAAATCCTAAAATAAAACAACGTTCCACGTTTGGCACTAAAGAAACTCTTTCATGTACATATAAGTCAGTTGTCTAATCTTTTAAATTAAATTCACATACTCCTCTCTTTCTAACCTCTCAATTTTCCATTTTCACAGTGAAAATGGAACTTTGCCTTACCACACTCTATAACACACTAAAGGAATATTGGGTTTTTGCTCTTTTTAAAAAATATCCAATCAGTTACTTTGTCAAGTCCATTCTTTCATACTGGTGCAGTGAATGTTCAGGAAAAGAAACTTCTAGTTCTCAGTGTAAAATAAAACGTCAAACACATCCACTTGATACATCTTCAATTTCATTGTTATTTATTTCTGTAACTGATTGATAAACAAAACTGTTCATATCTAATATATATGTTTTGTTGATGTTTATGGTGGTGGTGAACCTCAAAAGTTCCCTCAAATGTCTAATTTAACTCATTCTTGAACTTTAGCCAAAACAGAAAATGTGTACTTTGGCAGAAAGGACTGAACTAATATTACAAATGTATGGATTTAAAATGTTAGAAAAATTTTAACAATGGTGATGCAAAGTCTTCTTTCAAAGAAAGACTTCTGAGCAAAACACTTCACAAATATTTTTCCTAATCTCTCTTAGGCAAGGTCTTTCCTCATTCCTCGTCCATAATACAGCCCCCTGCCCAATTATCTTCTCTGATTCCATCTCTGACTCAGTCATTACCACGTGCACATCTTCCTAGCCAGAGACACTAATCCTCTGTTCTTTGCAGTGAGTTTGTAGCTATTACATTCATTAAAAAAAAAAAAAAAAAGCTAAAAATTTACCTCAAACCAGAATTCTTAAGGAAAAGAGATATTCTTTTATTCTACTCACTGAGCACTAAACAGATTGGCATCCCTTAATTCATCTTTGTTTATGTGTTGCTTTCTGAATGTTCTCAAAAATTTGAATACCTGTATATTCTTTTGCCAAATAGATGGTACATATGCTGCAGGCATGAATGGTTTTTTTTTAACCATTCTTCTCAAAAGCAAACTTAATAAATGTTATCTTTGAAAAGCAAAATTCTGAAATGAAAAACACATTCATCTTCAAGGCCAACATAGAGAGGAAATGGATAGTTTATATCATCCTCTTGATTCACCAGAGTTTTTAGTCTGGCAAATGGATTACATAGCCAATAAGATTGTGTCAGATACTTTTAATAAAGTGAGATGCTAAAATTACATGAATGGGATGATTAAATTGGTATTTTGTGATTTTTCATCTCACAAAGTGTTTATTAAGTACCACTAGACACATATTAAACAGGCTTCTTTTTAACAGCTACCAGCAAGACCTGAAATTAGGTTGAAAGCACTCACTCCTATTCTGCCAGGCTTTCTCGTTTAGGTGGGTTTTCACAGCAGCGTTAGTTTATGTTGGAACTTTGGATTTATGGTGGACTCTCTTTCGCTGTAATGAAATCGACCAAGAGCCATGGAATGATATTGGAAAAAGTAGAGAGTCATATCCTGGTGCATTTATAACACTTACATGCTAGTTTATGCCTTCTAAATTAGGTAAATATTTTTGCCTGATTCCTTTGTTCCCTTGTAGTTTGTGGCCTGTGGGATTATACCTTCATGAATGCTGTCTCCTTTGTCTAAATTATCCAAATCATAATTACCCCCCAAGTAGGTGTGATCTGTTCTCTGAAAGTCTTCACTGCTGTCTTAAGATGTATTGCTCTTAATTTTTCATTTACTTATTTGTATGTGTAGAGTACTTCTTTTACTGTTATCCTATTTTTGAGGTTGGAATTCAAATTCTTGTATTTCTTGTTAACACCTACCACAGAGTCTGATGACTAAGAGATTCTTAACAGTCATTCGAATGAGTGAATAAATAAATGCATCTCAATTTGAACTTCCAAAGACAAATTCAACCATCTATATTCCATTCTGGTCACCAGACACCTGGACATCGTTTTGGTCCTCTCTCCACTCACGGTCCTTCCCGTGTGGCCCTCAATGGCTTCTTTCTTTTTCTTCTTTTTCTTGGTTTTCTTCTTTTTTCCAATGGCTTCTTAATGATCTGTGAAAAATAGGCAAAGTCCGTAACACAGTTGACCAAAAGTTTGCAAAGTCTGACCTCTATCTTCTTCCCAAACTTCTCTGTGTAGTTATTCACCTGGCCCTCTGGATGCTGTTCACAACACCCTCCATTCAGTCCTGCCCAGGATCTTCGTGTATGTTCAGGGAACATGCCCTTTCCCTAGGGATTTCCTATTATCGTTCAAGCATACTTGAAACCTCACTTTGTCCGGGAAGACTCCCCAGGCTCTGTAAACTCTTATCTCACAGTTTCTTGAAATCATCCTTTGCAGCAACGCTATAGAATTAATTTATTTAGCATGGAATTAATTAGTTAACTCATTCTAGGGGTTCCTTTTCTAAAATATGAGCTCTGTGAGTTACTGGTCATTATTTATTGTATTAATTGCTTGCTGTACCCATCTCCAAGATCAAGGTCTTGGCTTGTTGAGTGGTCAATAAAAAGAGATACCAGACACATAAAGTAAATAGAAGTGCAGAATCAGGTAATAGTTGTTTGGGGATTAATAAAATCTAACTGCATTCATTTAGAGTCTCTTGGTCGGGACTCATCTTCAAGGTTAGTTTTACCTTGTACAGGCACCTCAGAGATATCACAGGTTCAGTCCCAGATCACCTTAATAAAGTGAATATCACAGTAAAGTGAGTCACACCAATTTTTGGTTTCTCAGTACATAGAAAAATTCTGTTTACATTAGACTGTAATCTCTTAAGACTGCAATAACATTGTGTCTTTCATACAACGTACAAACCTTAACTTTAAAATATGTTATTGCTAAAGCATCCTAACCATCATCTGAGTCTTCAGCAAGTTGTAATCTTTTTGCTGGTGGAGCGTTTTCTTCCATGCTGGTGGCTGCTTACTGATCAGGGTGGTGGCTGCTGAAGGTTGGGTCAGCTGGGACAGTTTCTAAAATAAGACCACGGTGACATTTCCCACATGGATTGATTCTGTCTTTCATGAACGATTTCTCTGTAGCATGCAGTGCCGTTTGATAGCATTTTACCCATAGCAGAACTACTTTCAAAATTGGAGTCAGTCCTCTCAGATGTGTGTGCTGCTTTATCAACTAAGTTTATGTCATATCCTAAATCTTTTGCTGTCATTTCAACAGTCTTCACAGCATCTTCACCAGGAGTGGATTCCATCTCAAGAATCCACTTTCTCTGTTCGTCCATAAGAAGCAACTCCTCATCCATTCAAGTTTTGTCATGAGATTGCAGCAATCCAGTCACATTTTCAGGCTCCGCTTGTTCTTTTTTTTTTCATGTTCCTTTATTATTTTTTTAATGTTACTTTTTAAAAAAAATATTTATTTATTTAGGCTGTAACGGGTCTTAGTTTTGGCATGTGGGATCTTTAGTTGCGGCATGTGAACTCTTAGTTGTGGCATGCATGGAGGATCTAGTTCCCCAATCAGGGATCAAGCCCCAGCCTCCTGCATTGGGAGCACGGAGTCTTACCCACTGGACTGCCAGGGAAGTCCCGATGTTCCCTTACTTTTATTTTTACTTGTTTTTTAACATTTCATTTTGTATTGGAGTATAGTTGATTAACAATGTTGTGTTAGTTTCAGGTGTACAACAAAGTGATTCAGTTATGCATATATGTGTATCTATTCTTTTTCAAATTATTTTCCCATGTAGGTTGTTACATAATATTAAGAAGAGTTCCCCAAGCTTCACTTCTAATTCTAGTTTTCTTGCTATACCCACCACATCTGCAGTCAATTCCTTCACTGAAGTATTAATCCCAGCAAAGTCATCCATGAGGGCTGGAATCAGTTTCTTCTAAATTTCTGTTAATGTTGCTATTTGGACCTCTTCCCACGAATCATGAATGTTCTTAATGACATCTAGAATGCTGAATCCTTTCCAGAAGGTTTACTATTGACTTTGTCCAGGTCCATCAGAGGAATCACTATCTATGGTGGCTGTAGCCTTACAAAATCTATTCGGTACGCGGGCCTCTCACTGTTGTGGCCTCTCCCATTGCGGAGCACAGGCTCCGGACGCGCAGGCTCAGTGGCCATGGCTCACGGGCCCAGCCGCTCCGCGGCATGTGGGATCTGCCCGGACTGGAGCACGAACCCGCGTCCCCTGCATCGGCAGGCGGACTCTCAACCACTGTGCCACCAGGGAAGCCCCAAAATGTATTTCTTAATAAGACTTGAAAGTCAAAATGACTAGCAGGCATGAAAAACAACATTAATCTCATTGTCCATCTCCATCAGCGCTCTTGGGGGACCAGGTACATTGTTGATGAACAGTTATATTTTGAAAGGAATCTTTTTTTTCTGAGCAGTAGGTCTCAGCAGAGGGCTTAAAATATTGAGTAAACCATGTTGTACACAGATGTGCGTCATGCCTGCTTCTTTGTTGTTCCATTTATAAAGCAGAGGCAAAGGACATTCAGCATAATGTTAAAGGCCCTTAGATTTTCAGATGATAAATGAGCATTGGCTTCAACTTAAAGTCACCAGTTGCATTAACCCCTAAAAGGAGAGTCAGCCTGTCCTTTGAAGCTTTGAAGCCAGGCATTGACTTCTCTCTAGCTATGAAAGTCCTATAGGTGGCGTCCTTTTCCAATAGAAGGCTGTTTTGTCTGCACTGAAAATCTGTTGTTTAGAGTAACCACCTTCATGAATTATCTTATCACTACATTTTCTTCATATTAGCAATAACGCTGTTTCACTTTCTTCATTCGTGTGTTCATTGGAGCAGCGCTTTTAATTTCCTTCAGGAACTTGTCCTTTGCTTTCACAACTTGGCTGCCTGTTTGGCACAAGAAAACCAGCTTTGGGGCTATCTCAGCTTTCAACATGCCTTCCTCACTAAAGCTTAACCATTTCTGGTTTTTGATTTAAAGTGAGAGACGCGTGACTCTTCATTTCCCATGAACGCTTAGAAGCCATTGTACGGTTATTAATTGGCCTCATTTCGTTATTGTTGTGTCAGGGAGGCCTGAGGAGAGGGAAAGAGATGGGAGAACAGCCAATGGGTGGGGCAGTCAGGACACACACAGCATTTCTCTCTTAAGTTCCCTGTCTTGTACGTGTCTGGTTCCCCAAGGCAATGACAATATTAACATCAAAGGTCACTGATCACAGATCACCGTAACAAATATAATAAGCAAGAAAAAGTTCGAGTTATTGCCAGAATTACCAAAGTGTGACGCAAAAACTCAAAGTGAACAAATGCTGTTGGAAAATGACACCTGTAGGCTTGCTCCAGGCAGGCCACCACAGAACTTCAATTTGTAAAAAATACATTATCTCTACAGTGCAGTAAAGGCATGAGTGTACTCCGTGTACAGCCTTCTCTCCTAGAAGACCTCCTCACACTGTCTCTGCTTCTGCTTTGGCAGTTGATGGACAGTGGCAGGAGTGGAGCTTCTGGAGCCGATGCTCTGTGACCTGCTCGAATGGGACCCAGCAGAGGAGCCGGCAGTGTACTGCAGCCGCCCACGGGGGCTCCGAATGCAGAGGGCCCTGGGCGGAAAGCAGAGAGTGCTACAACCCTGAGTGCACAGGTGAGGCCTGATGCCTGCTTTCGAAGGATGCCTGCCCTTTAGATAATGTGACAGAATCGTGCCAGACGGTCGTGGCGTCGTCAGGTAACTATACATTTCTAGTCAATGAAGCCAGTTGTACCAGAGCTCATCCTACTGTATGTTGCATGAATAAAGCCACAAAATTCAACAGATTCTTAAATTAGATGAAATTAATGAGATTAGATGAAATTTTGATTAAATTGATGAAGTCTAGCACGGAGCTCGTGTTCTTTACAAGTAAAGGTCAATGTCCATTTGCAGCTTCTGACAAACTTACAGAAACTTCTGTTCATCACAATGCTCTAGATTTGACCAGCAAGTTAAATATCTGTGTCCATTTTATTCATGGTGGTAGAGTAATAAAAATTGAACAGACAGCCATGGGCCTCAGATTTTCGAATCCCTAAAGCAGTGTGCACTGGATGACTGCCACTGACCTTGACGTATTTCTTTCAGCCAATGGTCAGTGGAATCAGTGGGGTCATTGGAGCGGATGCTCCAAGTCCTGTGACGGCGGCTGGGAGAGGCGAATGAGGACCTGCCAGGGTGTGGCGGTGACCGGGCAGCCGTGTGAAGGGACAGGCGAGGAAGTGAGAAGGTGCAGCGAGCAGCGATGTCCTGGTGAGTGAGCTCAGATCGTCCCCAGGGAAACACTTTGGTACCTGGGGAGAAAAAAGGATTGAAAACGTTGTCATTGGTTAAAGCCCGTATTTCCTCAATGGAAGTATTGCTAATAATAAGTGGCGATTTATTCCTTTCCATAATGTATGACGTTTTGTCTGTTTATGTGTCATAGACTGTGTCTTCTATACATTTTTAAATTATTTGCTGAAAAATGACATTGAAAAGTGTAATAACACCAAAGTAGGCATACTGAACAATAACAAGGCTAGAAATTTTTGAAATTAGGTTGGGGTACTGTTTTTTTTCACTCTCTTTATGAAATATTTGTTTACTGAGAACACAAAACAACTTGCCTTAGATTATTATTATTATTATTATTATTTTTTGTGGTACATGGGCCTCTCACTGTTGTGACCTCTCCCGTTGTGGAGCACAGGCTCCGGACGCGCAGGCTCAGTGGCCATGGCTCACGGGCCCAGCCGCTCAGCGGCATGTGGGATCTTCCCGGACCAGGGCACAAACCCGTGTCCCCTGCATTGGCAGGCGGACTCTCAACCACTGCGCCACCAGGGAAGCCCCTGCCTTAGATTATTTTACTAGAAATATAGAGACATCAGTGTGAGGTAGACTGGTAAGGAAGTAAAGAGACGAGGTTGAAACTCAGAAACTTGTAAATTCTGCTGTTAATCCATCCTGATGTGTGACCTTGGACACCCCAGTTACTAGCCCTTGCCCCATTCCCACTGTAAAAGGAAATTCCTGTGAGGAACTCACTTTAAAATAACAGCATCACGCCTTAATTCACAGTGAGAAAATGGAAGATTGCAACATTGGAGGATTTTACATATGAGCATAGAAAAAAGAGAAGGTCAGAAATTGCCCAGAGTATAAATTATATTATATTATAGGTCATATATTTTAAAAGCTCATTTAGAACAAAGACTCCTTCCTAAGTGTGTGTACATTTCATAAAATACTATTGACACACTCAAGACTCAATAAATAAGTGAAAATTCGGATTTTAGAATGATACCATTGGCAAAATTTTATAAACATGCTGGAAAAGCTAATAGCATGGAATTTAAAAACTTCATAGCTGGGTATAAAGTTCTGAACTTAAAGAATTTGAAGACCCAGTTAGAGTCCTTGTTGCCACTAGTAACTCTTGTGGGCAAGCTCACAGATCCTTGGGCTATCTGGTCCTAGTAGGTGTGGTGACTTCAGCTGTTTGAGATTCCTTTTCAGTTCAGGAAACTATGGATTTCTGTTTCTATGTAACATGACCGCTGGGATTTAGAAAAAACAAGGAATTCTAAGAGCTATCCAGGGATCAAAACTTTTTATTTCTCCATATTTAGAATCCTAAAGACTTTTCATGGTTCAACACTAATAGCAACAGAAACTGGACTCTAAGGGTAACAGTATATCAGTAGTATTTTCTTAGTTCTTAAAAAAGATCTAAAATTAGTTTTGTTAATTCTTAAGGCCATATGAATCCAGAATGATAAGAAGTAACCAGCATGCAGGACTCTTGTTTAGAAGGATACCTATACAGATTAGCATCATGAAATTTCTGCTGTGCTGCATAAGAATTAAGAAGCATTAAAAAAAAAAAAAACATTTCTTTTGCCCAGGGAGAAATTTCACTGGAACAGTAGGCATGACTAAATAAGACCCTTTTAATATCTGAAGTTATCTGAACTAGTCTGAGCGTGCCAAGGTTCTTAACTGGTCCTTTAAAACTGACTTTTATCTGCATATATAGAGGTAAGATAGTGGTGCCCGCAATCAGCTTTATAAAGATTGCCACCTGCTGTTTGGAAAACATTTTACATATCTATTTACAAAAAAGATATTATACCTTATTTGCTAGGTTTATTCACTGGCTTTCGTGCTTTCAGGGAGATTGAAAAATTATCATATAAAGCTGTAAACACTTTTTAGATTATATAACATATATATATAATTTTGGTATTAACCGTAACATTTTCATTTTTCTCTTTTCAAAAATATGATTTGAAATCCCCTCAAGTATGTAAATAACATTTTTGAATTAAAATGAACTATTGAATCAGCTAAACAATTCACAAAGTAGGGCTTATACAGGGGTAAAAAAATAAATATATGTACGAAGCTTTTGAAAATATATCCTAATCTTGCACCTTCATACAAATCACATTATCCATTAAAAATTGTATGTGACTATTAATTTCAACAATGCTTTCTGCCTCTGTAGAGTATAGAAATTTTATCAAAATAAGGGAGGTTTTTTACTTTTAATATTTATCCTTTAACTTTTCAATGCACAGCCATGTCATCCCCAGATTATTTTATCAAGAAAGCGGGATTTATAAATAACTCAGTTTTCCACGGTGGACTTGATTTATATATTGGCTTTTCAACTCCGCACAATTGTTTCTCTGTAGTTAATATATATTCCTTTATGATTAGAGCATAGGTTTCCTAATTTCTGCCATTAGATTGCTCCAAATTTACACATTGACAATATAAATTGAGAAAACTTTCAAATTATCTTCACAGTTGCTAAGGCATTTTTTCTCGTTTTGTCAGTGATAAAGCCTGAACAAATGTCTCTTTGGAAACAATGTTTTTATCTAGTATTATTTCTAGTACTGTTCTCTCTTAATTTTTCTTCCTCTTGCTGGAAGCAAACAAACTAGTATTTATTTGTATGCTTCACTTAATTTGAATACAAAACAAATTAATCAGGTTTTCCAAGAGACCCTCAGTTGTCAGGAAGGAGAAATGTAATATATGCACATCTTTGTCTGGATAATTAATAAAAATAATGATTAGTCATCTGGGTTTAATCAAAAGCTGTTATGGCATCTACTAAAAATGGAAAATAAAAAATGTTTTCCCATCAAGATTAGGATATTTCTTTCCTGGTAAAGAGATAAAATGAAAGTATTAAAAAGGACATCAATGATGCCCTTATCTTCATAAGAAAAGATAATTAGAGAGATTAAAAAATTATATTATTACTTTTTAAAAATACTGCTAGTTAAAGAATAAAGTAGCTACAAGGGAGATAATTAAGTTGCCCAATTTTTAAATTGGTCAACCTCACCAAATAATGATTTCATTGATCTCAATCTTATTGTACACCAAGGCTTTGAGGGTTAAAATAGTAGAAAGTTAATAGCTCCCCTAATTATGTTAAGTTGCTACAATGTGAAAAAATACCGTTTTTAATCTTTCGTTTGGGTGGTTTTTTCCCCCAATATTCCCCTGGTTAATATCATTCAGAAAGCAGAGTTACTGGTGATTGGCCTACATTAGCCCAGGCTTCCCAGGGCCTCCCTGCTCTGCTCCCAGGGAAGGGCTTGCTCTTTCCAGAGCCCAGTTATAGGATGTATGACTCTTTAGTCATTAGTTGCTAAATTGGAACCTTCCATTCACAGGGAGACGTTACAATTAATTTATACATAAAATGTCCTTTCTGGAGTCACCATTGCTTTGTCTGCAAGTGGCAAGTGAAGCCTGCAGGTTAAATGTTCTGAGGAAAACTTTGAAGTAAGGGTTCCATACCATAAATGTGCATGGTGACAGCAACTTAGACCAGAGATGGAGCAATTACTGGGATACTGAACTCTAGATATTCATCCCAAGGGAAGTCAGCAGTGATGCTGTGGGCTCAGACTTGTCTTGCACGTTGCAATGCATTTGTGTTGGAATTTGGCCCCCTGTAATGTGCCCGACTATAAGCTCTCAACAGCCCCCCACCCCTCTGGAGTGACTGTCTCTGCAAGATTGCTCCCCAGCAGAATTATGTCTTCTTTGAAGATCAAGAGAGCCGTTCATTTCGTTTCTGAGTAATTTTCCTTCAGTAGGAAGAAAGCATCACCATGCTTGCTTCCTTTGGGCTCCTACCTTCTCTGAGTGCCTCTCGACATCGCCCAAGCTGTGCTTCTCAAACTTTAGTGGACGAATCCCTTTTAAAATTCCATCAAAAAAAAATACTTAGGAATAAAACTGACCAAGGAGGTGACTTATATGCTGAAAACCATAAAACATTAATAAAGGAAATTGAAGATGATTCAAAGAAATGGAAAGATATCCCATGCTCTTGGATTGGAATAATTAATATTGGTAAAATGACTATACTACCCAAAGCAATCTACAGATTTAATGCAATCCCTATCAAATTACTCATGACATTTTTCACAGAACTAGAACAAATAATCCTAAAATTCATATGGGACCGTAAAAGACCCACACTTGCCAAAGCAATCCTGAGGAAAAAGAACAAAGCAGGAGGCATAACCCTCCCAGATGTCAGACAATACTACAAAGCTACTATAATCAAAATAGTATGGTATTGGCACAAAAACAGACATATGGATCAATGGAACAGAATAGAGAGTCCAGAAATAAACCTGCACACCTACCGTCAATTAATCTACAACGAAGGAGGCAAGAATACACAATGGAGAAAAGGCAATCTCTTCAGCAAGTGGTCTTAGGAAAGCTGGACAGCTGAATGTAAATCAGTGAAGTTAGAACACACCCTCACACCATACACAAAAATAAACGCAAAATGGCTTAAAGACTTAAATATAAGACATGACACCATAAAACTCCTAGAAGACAGCATAGGCAAAACATTCTCTGATATAAGTCATACCAGTGTATTCTTAGGTCTGTCACCCAAGGCAATAGAAATAAAAGCAAAAATAAACAAATGGGACCTAATCAAACTTACAAGCTTTTTCATAGCAAACCATAAACAAAACAAAAAGACACCCTGCAGACTGGGAGAAAATATTTGTAAATGATGAGACCAACAAGGGCTTAATTTCCAAAATACTCAAACAGCTCATACAACTCAATAACAACAGCAAAAAAATACAACCCAATTGAAAAATGGGCAGAAGACCTAAACAAACATTTCTCCAAAGAAGACATACAGATGGCCAATAGGCACATGAAAATATGCTCAACATCGCTAATTATTAGAGAAATGCAAACCAAAACTACCATGAGGTATCACCTCACACCGGTCAGAATGCCCATCATTAAAAAGTCTACAAACAACAAATGCTGGAGAGGGTGTAGAGAAAAGGGAACCCTCTTACACTGCTGGTGGGAATGTAAGTTGATGCAGCCACTATGGAGAACAGTATGGAGGTTCCTCAAAAAACTAAAAATAGAACTACCATATGATCCAGCAACCCCACTCCTGGGCATATTTCCAGACAAATCTATAACTAAAAAAGATACATGCACCTCAAACTTTAGAGTACAAAAGCATTACCCAGAGTGCTTGTTTCATTTTTTATTATTTTTTAATATTTATTTTATTTATTTATTTGGCCGCACCGGCTCTTAGTTGTGGCATGCGTAGTCTAGTTCCCCGACTAGGGATCAAACCCAGGACCCCTGCATTGGGAGCATGGAGCCTTAACCAATGAACCACCAGGGATGCCCACAGAGGGCTTGTTAAGACAGAGATTCAGGATCCAATGTCCTCTGCCGCAAGGTTCTGATTCAGTAGGTCTGGTCCAGGCCTGGAGATCTGCATTTCTAACAAGCTCCCAGATGATGGTGATGATGCTGCAGATTACCTCCTGGGTTGCACCAGCCTCGAGTATAAGTAAGTAAGTAACTAACTAACTAAATAAATATTAGTGATAAAACTCACAAAGAGTGGAAAACAGTTCTCCACCTCAGCTCCACTGTTGAAAGTTGAGGTATCATCTGAATAAGGCTGCAGAATTTTGTCTTATTCACACTTCTTCACACATAAATAAGGAGAGATTGTTTCTGGAATCAGTTCATAATGAAAATACAGATAATGCATTTCAAGTCTCCCTACCCAACTCTTGTTTCAACCAAAATAAAACAGAAAAATAGGGCAATTAACTAGCCGCTGTAGACAAAGTAGGGTGGTTTAGGCAGAGCTGCTCAATTGTACAGCACTAGTATTCCTGTTTTGTGGGGAGCTGGAGGGGTGTCACTGGGACCTGTCTGATGTGAGGCTCTGCCCCACCGGGACACAGATCTTCTGTAGCAGGAGCGTGCTTTCACTGCTCTGTCCCTCAAGGCTCTGAGCTACTATACACACACACAGGTGGATAATATCCGGGCTGGGTGTCAGGGCGGAGGATGGGGTCTGAACTCACATCGACTTAAAGTTCTCAGCTCCCAGCTGGAGGAGTGGGGAATTAATTAATCACTATCAACATAAATATTTTGTCTCTGTTAGAGACAAGTTAAAAAGTTAGACTTCTGGCTTCCCTGATGGTGCAGCGGTTGAGAGTCCGCCTGCCGATGCAGGGGACACGGGTTCGTGCCACGGTCCGGGAGGATCCCACATGCCGCGGAGCGGCTGGGCCCATGAGCCATGGCCGCTGAGCCTGCGCGTCCGGAGCCTGTGCTCCGCAACGGGAGAGGCCACAACAGTGAGAGGCCCGCATACCACAAAAAAAAAAAAAAAAAAAAAAAAGAGACTTCTGAATTGTGTGGACCACCATATTTTAGGGTTAAATGTAATCATTCTTGGAAACCCAAATATGTAAGTGTAAAATTTACATATTTTAAAGAGAAAAAAAAGCATACTGGGCATCCCTGGTGGCGCAGTGGTTAAGAATCCGCCTGCCAATGCAGGGGACACGGGTTCGAGCCCTGGTCCAGGAAGATCCCACATGCCGCGGAGCAACTAAGCCCGTGAGCCATGGCTGCTGAGCCTGCACTCTAGAGTCCGCGAGCCACAACTGCTGAGCCCGCATGCCACAACTACTGAAGCCCGAGCTCCTAGAGCAACAAAGAGAAGCCACTGCAGTGAGATGCCCATGTACCACTACAAAGAGTAGCCCCCGCTCAGCACAACTAGAGAAAGCCCGCGCGCAGCAACAAAGACGCAGCGCAGCCAGAAATAAATAAATAAATTTATTTTTAAAAAACCCAGCATACTAGTCTCTATTGAAATATTCACATACAAGTTGGCACCTGCTTTACCTCTTTGATTCCAGACCACAAGACTAATCACTACTAGTACTTTAAAAAAGCTCCTATTTCATTAGAATTGCTATTATTTTTGCTGTCGGATGTTATGTGTATACCCCGTAAGGAGCTATATTATTACCTGTTCAGTTTCAAAAGGTTAAGGCAAGTGTTTCACTGCACATGTTTGGACATGGCAAGTAATGTCACACCCACACAGTTCATACCAGCCGTTCACCTGAAACCAACCGCTGAGTCCAGTGGTGGCAGTACTGGACTGGCACTAGGGACTGACTGTTCTCCTCTGCAATGCCCTATTTTTTTCTTGCTAAGTCACCTCAGATACATTCTAAAAAGTAGGGAAATAAAGTAGAACTTGAAGGTACCCCATAGGGAGAGAGGCCACCTGGTGTTTAAGCAATCTCCAGGGAAGCTTCCCATCCTCCCGAAAAGTTGGGGTTTCCTGACCTGCGCCTGTCCGAGATTCTACAGCAAATCGATTCAGTGTTAGAGGCAGAATTAAGGGAGAACCGCTGGGCTCGGACATAATCGGTATATATGCCAGAGAGTACTCTAGGCCTGCTATTCAAACCTGTTGCTATGGAAATAATTATTATCATAATTTGCCTTATCAGATTGCTCATCAGATGAAGCTGGGAGAAAACTGTCACAGCTTCTGCACAGCAAAAACTTAGCAAGCAGTTTGTTGTAATCCTATATTACTCTACCTTGACCCGTTTAGAAATATTTGGCAACACGCCGATCATTCGCAAATGGAAACAGAAAATTTAATCAGCACGTTTTACCTTTTTTATTTCTTCCTTTCAGTCCACATTGTTTTGACAGTAAAAATAAGCATATTTTAAGAACCACTTAATGATTTTTAATGAATAAAATGAACATTAATGCAATTAGTAAACTCCTTTTTGGGTTGAAGGTCTCCCAAGACACTAAACCTGAACGTTAGCCCTTGACACTTCTCATCCCCACTTATTTTCCTCCCCTCACACATCCTGACACGTGAATGGCCCTGAGATCCTGCCCCTGGCGCTTTGGTTGCTTTCTCTCTCTCTCCAGCTGTCACCTGTGTGAGAACTGTCACCTAACAGACCTTTCCAACTGGGGTATCAAATGAGACCCTTATGCCCCCAGGGGAGCTTTTCTGTCTGAAGTTCTCCCTCCTTCTTTCCAACCTCTTTCCCAGTGGGGGAGTTTACCTGGGTCAAGTCTTTCCTCCTG
Source organism: Delphinus delphis (assembly GCF_949987515.2). Taxonomy (NCBI): domain Eukaryota; kingdom Metazoa; phylum Chordata; class Mammalia; order Artiodactyla; family Delphinidae; genus Delphinus; species Delphinus delphis. The sequence goes on along the minus strand of NC_082696.1, from coordinate 82,823,656 downwards.
AGGCCCTGCTTTCTCCTCCCCCGGACACTGCCTTCCAGCGGAAAGAGTCTGGGGAGTGTGGTCAAACCAAGGTTGCTTGGGCCTCTGTCCTCATATGTTAAGTGAGATAATGATACACGCCCAGGGGATTGTTTCAAGGATGCAGTGATAGAATACTTTAGATTAGAGTGATTAAAGGGCAGTGCAGGTCTCCTATGTCCATTACCCATATTATGACATCAACCCCATTATCTAACCTCTTCCACATAGGTTCTTATCTGATGATTCTCCCCTATCCATGGCCTTAGTCATGGGACTCGCTCATTAAAAAACTTCTGTGGCTTCTGGTTCCCTGCCCGATTCCGTGCATACTGAGATCCTGGGTACAGGAGTGTCCTCATCAGTGGCTCATTTGTACATACGGCAAATCTTCGTATATAAAGCAACCAAGCAGACGCAGTCTCTGGTTCCTGGATCGAGAGGCACGTAGTCTGTCCTTTCTCTGTTGCTTGCCCTCCTATTCACCTGGACTCCCCTAGTGTCCTGGGCCCTCATCTTCACCTACTGAAATAGGAGCATCTTGGGAGCCCAAGCCATTAGAAGTTGTCTTCTCACTTAAGCATTCTTTCTTCCACAATTGCATGGGTGCTCTTTCTTTTCTGAACCCTTATAAACTTGCTTTGTGCTTCCCTTATTATATATTGCTATTATATTTTATTATATATATATATATATATATATATATATATATATACCTCTTAGCTAGAATTCCAGCTTATTGCAAATGAGCTATATATTTTCACCTTCCAAATCCCCTACTCTGCATTGACTGTAGCAGGTCCTTAGATATATGCTCTTTTGAATGTATTTATTCCATATCATAAAATCTATAACTGGACTAATGAAATCATTTGTGTAAAAGCATGTGAATACACTTCAAAATGACTATGATAGTAATACGTTTTATAATCTTACTTTACTCTTTCAAAATGCTGTTCGATTACTTACTTAGAATTTGAATAGACATTTTTAGCACATCTACTATTTTTATTTTGTAGTTAGAATTTGTGGCACGATCCTTCCTTCTTTAGAAATAAATCATCGAGATGTTGGGGGTAAAAAAATATGTAAGTTTCTGTATAGCAAGTTGCTCAGTTCCCCCAAATCTCAGCCCAGCTTATTCTTTTAGGCCAGAGTTCCTCAAGGTGGCCTCGGAACCATTTTGTCGGCCTAGCATGGGTCCCAGGTTTGCCCAAATAGGGATTCTTTTTTTTTTTTTTTGCGGTACTCGGGCCTCTCACTGTTGTGGCCCCTCCTGCTGCGGAGCACAGGCTCCAGACGCACAAGCTCAGCGGTCATGGCTCACGGGCCCAGCCGCTCCGCGGCATGTGGGATCTTCCTGGACCGGGGCACGAACCCGTGTCCCGTGCCTCAGCAGGCGGACTCTCAACCACTGCGCCACCAGGGAAGCCCCCAAAGAGGGATTCTTAAGGCCTTAAGGCAGCTCACAAGACAGGAGGCCGTGGCTCACGGCCTTGACCCTGAAGTAGCCTTGCCCATCACCCTAATGTGCCTCCAAATGTTATCATCTGTTCCATCCGCCGTGACCTGGGGAAGGCTGTGGAGGGCTGTTTTCCTCAGCAGTTCCGAAAATGATGTAAAAAGGCAAGTAAGCACAGCACAAACCTCTCGGGTGCTCCAGTGTAAAACTTTGTCTCATGCAAGGATAGTTACTTAAGAGTTATTCCCCACAGTTAAAGTTAGCTATCTTTTAAATTATTATTTAACTTTGCTAACAAGTTGGAAGTAGGGTGACCTTGACTAAGTTGAAATATAGAATTTAAAAAATACTAATTCAGAATTTTGGGGTATGTGTTACGTATAACACATTGTCAGACCAAGTGCTCAAACAGGCAACCTGAAATGCACACTGTTCGCTAGGGAATTCAAAGTTCGTGGTTTGCTGACTCCCAGACTTAGAAACAAATTTTTGCAAAATACTTATGTACTTATTTTAGTGCAACAAATGCTTAGAGATGGTGTAACGTTCTCTGAAAATGGGCCGAGAGAGCTGTTTGATGGACTGAGGTCCACCACCCCCTCACTGAGGGATCTCTCTCTGCCTTGTTTTGCCCATATTTACAGGGATGACAATAACTGCATCCACTTTAAAGGTTATGACAATTATTTGAATGAAAATATTTAATGCGCTTAGAAGATTGCCTAATTCATAGTATGTGTAAATATTGCTGTTGTAACGGTGTAGCAACTTGATACTGATAACGATCCTTCTCTATAGAAGGAAGGCTATTACGAAACACATCTGATGAACACCCCTCTTTTTCCCTTCAGCCTTATTAGTAGCTGCATGAAGTCTTCACATGTGTAAGCTCCACTGCTGAATTAGAGCTGTACACTGTGTGAGCACAGAGGCTGAATCTGTCTTATTTACCTCTGTCCCCCCCAGCACAGGGGGTTCCCAAAACATAAGAATTAATGAATTGGCAGCAAGTGAAATTTGAAATACGGGGTCACGCATCGTGCATATTTTTTTCTTTTCTTTTTCTGCCTGCACCTCTACAGTTTGGAATCAATTTCTCTTTAATGCTGAAATTCTAGCATAAGTGGTGAAAACTAATTTTCCACATCAAATTAATTTAAGCCCTGTATAATTTTTGCTATTTTTAAGAGACAGAAAATCAGTTTGAATAGACAGATTAACAGCTAATCACTAGGTAATTGCCACCTTGTTTTAAGGGTGCGCGCTAACTGCATACTTGTGCCTTCAACTACAGTTGTACCTTACAGATGGGTTTTTATATCTTTGCACTAGTGAGAGCAAACAGTGGGATCTTTCAGCTGATGAACAGAGTCGTGATTCCATTTTGCTGAGGCATAAAAAAACAAGTGCTTCATATTGCTACACAATAATACGTTTTTATTTTGAGCACAGCAGCATGGCCTGAGCTAATTATACATTTTCTAATTTACAAAGTGCACGCAGGTAGCATTAAACAGAAAAAAAAACCAAAAACAACATTAACACAAATCTCTATCTCTAGCTTTTGCTTCTCTCCTGAACTTTCGTGCCATACACCAGCCAGCGTTTTGATACCAGGATGCGCTCAGATAGCTCACGCTCAGAACTGTTTTCAGCATCTTCTCTCCCAAGCCATATTCTCCCCGTGTGCTGTCACTCAGGGTAGAGCACACCAGACTCTCTGCCTGGATACCTGAGTTTCATCTTTACTCCCTCTCTTGTCCTCACCTCCTACACCTGCCCTGGAGCTGAGCCCATCCCTCCTCCTAAACACGTTTGGAATCCACCCACTTCCTGCAGCCACTTCCTGTGACTCCACAGCCCTTCTTCCCCAGTTACACCCTTTCGATCATCACAGGCCTCCTTGACGTCCATCTCACTCGCCTGCAACCCACTCTCCAAACTGCCAGGACAGCATTCAAAACATGGCATCTATTTCCCTCACCCTTAAGTTCACACCCCTAGTTTACATCGTCACCCTCACCCCCTCCTCCTCCTGCAGTGACCCACCTCTGTCCAGCCTCAGCTCTCCCAGGGGAGATGTTCCCAATGCCTTGGATGGACCAGGCTCTCCTTGCCCCGGGTCTTGCCACGTGTGGCACAGTTGCCCATCCTTGTTGGTTGACTCCCCCCTTGTCCTTCATATCTCAACTTGGACATCCTTCTGGAAATCCTCTGCTGGTCTGCTCACCCCTAAAGTACCCCTAGAGCAACTGGGACTCCTCTGATCATAGTGGAAGGCTGACGGCACTGTAATGTCTCTACTTCTGTGGCCCTCGACATCTTGGAGTTGAGAGGCTCTGTCTAGTCCTTTTTTGTGCACTACTTCCCAAGGAGACTGGCACATGATAGGAGCCCAAGTATTTGTAGGATGAATGAGTTCCATTCCTGCCACTGAGAAGACCCCAGGAAGTTTCTCACCCCTGGGGACTTCATAAACCTGAGATGGAAGAAAATAAATTGTCATTTTAATATCTAGACTCTTTTGCTTTGGATATGAGCAGAAATAGACCTATTTTCTGAACTAATTTATTTTTAAGATTTAATCTTCAAAGATGCCAAATCACCTTTGATGAAATATTTAAAGCAGCTGCAGGATTTGACATTCCTTCTAAAAAGCTGAAAATCCTGAACCAATTTGCAACTTTGAACCTCTGATTCCTCTGTCATCTTCCCTTCTTATCATTTGTGTACTGAGTTTCTATCTACAAGAAGCATGACGAATCCAGAGTTTCATGCATTTAGAGGAGAAAACAAAGTTTGCTGACTTCTCTAGGTTTAAAACAATTACTGTGTTTTTTTTTTTTTTTTTTTTGGTCTGGTTAAAGTACCTCACATTGATTGTCACCAGGTAAATGGGAACTAATACTTACTTGAGTGGTGTGGTTGGAAAAATAACTGTTGAATCAGCTTCTTCCTTGACCAGTTAGGATGTATGCAGTTCATATCAGGGGCTTCTGAACAGGGTCTCCTGGACGCTTACCAAGTCAGGCACAGCCCTACAAGGTCAACTTTTGTAAATATCCAGTACCATGGAAACCCATTTTGGCTAATTTTTAGGAAACCTATTGTAGCTAACTTCTCTGTCTTACTACTCTTAAATGAAAATGACTACCTACTGCTGGCCTATTTCTCACACACACACACACACACACACACACACACACACATACACAGTCCTCAGTACTTTGCAAAATCATCCTCATTCTCTGTCATCTTAAGCACTGGCGTACTGGAAAAATAGATCTTCTGAACGTATTTGGTAGTTTTTGGTTAAAAGTACATGTGTGTCTATAGCTCCCACTATCATTTACCAGGACCTATAAGTGCTATGTGCCGTTAAGAACGAAACAAAACAGAAAAAGCCCCGTCTTCATGGCGCTCACATTCTAGCAGGAGGCTAATAATACTACTACTAATAAATAAGGGAGGACACCGTGTAGCAGTGGACGGTGAGGGGTGTCTTGGAGAACAGCCGGGCAGAGGAAGGGATGGGGTGAGAAGGCGGGATTCCAGAAGAGCTTGAGGGCAGCAGACAGGAGCCACGAGGAGGTTTAGGGAGGGAAGGGGGAGGCGTGTCCTGGGCAGAAAGAACGGGTGCACAGGCTGTGGGGTGAGGGTCCTCCTGGAGTTGGAGAAGCCCCCGGGAGGCAGTGAGAGTGGACGGGGGGAGCTGAGGAAGGGGCCAGACTGAGGCGCCTTGTAGCTGACGCTCCTTTCATGGCTCAGCGTTGTACTTACATGGAAAGAAGAACCCTCCCCCACGTGGTATACCTTTAAATAACAGTGGAGCGATCACCCGTATCCTGCCGTGATTTTGAACCTCATCAGTTCCAGGTGTGGGCCCGGTTAACAGCTCACCCTGTTGGCTCACCCGTGCCATCTAGTGGTGAACGGTTGCAATTACCAGGTTTTCTGACCCTAAGGTTGGCAGGGGCAGGGTGCTCTTGTGGGAATAACAATACGTGTCCAAGGTGGGGGGGGGGGCGGTGATGAATTTGGAGACTGGGATCGCCATGTATACACTAATATGTATAAAATGGATAACTAATAAGAACCTGCTGTATAAAAAAAATAAATAAAATAAAATTCAAAACAAAAGAAAAGAATTCCAAAACCCCCCACAAAAACAGATGAATGGGTAACGAAAAAAACCCAGAACAATACGTGTAGAAAGCTTTCTGAAAACATACATGGAAATGAAGACCTCCGGGTGCAAATTTCTGCTTCATTGGCTTATGTCAAGCCTGAATCAGAAAAAAAAAAAAAAAAAAAAACCCGATAGCTATAGCAACAAGTTTTACAAAATGTACTTCAACATCAATGGAACTGAAGAAATTGTTTGAAAACAGAAAAAAAGTACAAGTGAAGTGAAAGATTACAAAGGAAAAGTTAATGAGGGAAACCATGAGCAGAAGTTGGATATAGATAAACAAAAAGAATACTCAAGTGTCATAGTAACATCAGGTTAATTAATTAATTAATTCTATAGAATTATATCAGATTAATTAATTTTATAGAATTCAACTATGGAATAAACTATGCATGATGCATTTTGTGAGTTTTAACATGTATTATAAGTTTCCTTTTCATATTCTGTGATAGTTTTGGTTGACATTTACAGAAACACAATTATCATCTGTTCTATTGTTGTCCAGTGGGGTAGCTTTTAAAATTTCAACTTACATTAATTCAAATAGATATCTTTAAAACTCAGTTCTCAGTCTTGCTTGCCACATTTCAAGTGCTCGATTGCCACATTGACTAGACGCCACCGTATTGGACAGTGAAATTCCCACTTCCGTCACGGCAGAAAGTTCTACTGGATGGGCTAGTCTATTATATTGTTTCCTCAGTAGAACTGATGTACTCCACAAGCATGTTCTGAACACCTACTATGTGCTAGACAGCTTAGCAGTTCCTTACAGCAGATTAAAGAGAAATAAAGTAAAACATAATTGGTCTCCTAAAGGGCAAAATTTAGGAATTGAGGAGGTTCACACTGTAACCAGATGTTTTCCATCCATTGTGAGAAGAGATATAATACTTGTCTATTCAATGACTGAGGTACCGAGGGAGGTCCCCCAGAGAATACACCAGTTAAGATGTGTTTTAATGATATACAGGAATATTACTAACAACAAGCAAACAAACAGAAAAACAAGGAGGGGAGAGAGTATTTTAAGTAGAGGATATAGCTTTTGCAAAGTTAGGGAAGTGTAAATCGGTATGGGGTATCTGGAGGATGACAGTTAGTTTTGTGTGGCTGGTCCATGGGACAATAAATGTGAATCATAATTGGAGAGCGAGGTTAAGGCTTGCTGGAAGGACCATTTCATCACAGCGAGCACAGGCCTCTTTATCCTGTCAGATAACTGGAGAACCATGGAAAATTTTATGCAGCAAGTTATGGGATTACTCTTCATTTTGGAGATTACTTTTTTGATGTGGCATAAAAGAAGGAAGTTGCTGGAGAATTGTAGCACTTTACACCCTGCCTTTTAATATAAATTAAAATTTTATATATTTGGAATCCGAAAAAATATATCAATTCACCACTCTGTGCCTGCCTGTTTTCCCTTTTGATAAATGGGGCTAATAGTGTCTGACTTATAAAGTTGTTGGGGAAAATTAAATGAGCCCATTCATGTAAGACTGCTAATAAGGGCTCAATGCTATTACTGTTATTAAAGGTTTGAAATTATCTAAGGAAAACATTTATATATATATATATATATATATATATATATATTTTTTTTTTTTTTTTTTTTTTTTTTTTTTTGCGGTACGCGGGCCTCTCACTGCTGTGGCCTCTCCCGTTGCGGAGCACAGGCTCCGGACGCGCAGGCTCAGCGGCCATGGCTCACGGGCCTAGCTGCTCCGCGGCATGTGGGATCTTCCCGGACCGGGGCACTAACCCGTGTCCCCTGCATCGGCAGGCGGACTCTCAACCACTGCGCCACCAGGGAAGCCCTAAGGAAAGCATTTAACATAAGGAAAATGTAAGGGGTGGATGATTCTGCAAAGGATGCAGGGAATGAGATAGGGAGAAAGAATGGTCCAAGTGCTTGGTGGAGGCCTGAGAGAGAAGAGATTTCTAAGACCCTAAAGAAAGGATTTCCAAGGAGGAGGGGGAAGTCAATATAAAAAGTATTGCAGGGGGCTTCCCTGGTGGCGCAGTGGTTGGGAGTCCACCTGCTGATGCAGGGGACGTGGGTTCGTGCCCCGGTCCGGGAGGATCCCACATGCCGCGGAGCAGCTGGGCCCGTGAGCCATGGTCACTGAGCCTGCGTGTCCAGAGTCTGTGCTCCGCAACGGGGGAGGCCACAACAGTGAGAGGCCGGTGTACCGCAAAAAAAAAAAAAAAAGTACTGCTGGGAAGGTTTAGTGAGTGATGACCGAGGTGAGCGTGTTGGGTTTGGCCAGTAGGAGATCACTGGTGGGTGAGGAGGGGATATTTATGAAGATGGGCCTGGTGAACGTAGCGAAGAGAGTGCGCAGGAGTCAGGGTTCTAGAATCCAGTTCTGCTGATACCTCCACCAGCTCCATTGCCTTAGACAAGCCTCTTCTTTGGGGGCCCTGGTGCCCCCATTGGTAAAGAAGAAGGAAGTGGATTAGGTGATCTTCAGTGCCACTCTCAGTTCTGAATGCCCACGAGTTTCAACCACTCATCTTATTTCAGGTCATCATAAAGTGAATATTATTTCAAGATGGCAATGTCTCAAGCTGCATTCTTCACCTGCTAACAACTGTAATGGGTCCTAATGAGGTCATACATTCTGAAGTAGAATTAGTTTCAGTAGAATTAGACTAGCATGGGTTAAATAGTATGTTGTCCCCAAAGGAAGAAATTGCTCCCTGGACATCACACTCCTGTATATATTAGATACTTGTTATTTTGTAGGTCCTTGTTTACTTACTAAAGGTATTTCTATAGCCATATAGTCATTCATGTATTCACTCAACTTTGAACAACTTCTGTGTGCCAGACACAGCTTTAAGTGCAAGATACAGAGATGAGAGGACCCAACTTATCCCGGGCAAGTTGTGAGGACAAATATCAGAACATATAAATGGCAGTTCTGTGTGAAAGCACAACAGAAGTTCTGTCTGGAGAAAGAACTAGTGTGTTCCTTCAGGTTTGATGCAACATAGACAGACTTTTTTTTTTTTTTTTTTTTTTTTTTTTTTGCGGTACGCGAGCCTCTCACTGCTGTGGCCTCTCCCGTTGCGGAGCACAGGCTCTGGACGCGCAGGCTCAGCAGCCATGGCTCACGGGCCCAGCCGCTCCGCGGCATGTGGGATCTTCCCGGACCGGGGCATGAACCCGTGTCCCCTGCATCGGCAGGCGGACTCTCCACCACTGCACCACCAGGGAAGCCCAGACAGACCTTCTTCTTTCATGAATTCTTTGGCTTTCCATGAACATATTTCTGGTGTGCATCTATTATTCTTGCAATTCCCTTTAACTTTCTCACCTCAGTAATCAAATGGAGCTTTTGAAAAGCATAAGGCTAAAAGGTAAAATCTGTTAATTTTTATATAATGTAGTATGATTGGCATCATACTTATATGAAGAAATGAAAAGTTACGTATTTTTGCCCTTTATTTACTCGTATCACCTACAGTTAACAATTCTGATATGGCTTTCAGTTTATTAGAAATCACTTTATTGTATGACATCCCCAAACTTTATGAATATAGGTGAATACTGGAAAGATTTTTATGTATATGCTTAAATATAATGTTCAATTTATAGGCAAATCCAAATGACCTTTTTAAAAAGCCTGCACGGTAAGCACTTTCCAAAGAAAGTACATTTCTGTGAGGATTTTGTAGATAATGAAATGAAAGCTAGTGGTGTTTTATTTCTGAAGACATCTCTGACATTTCAGTAAACAGTACACTTTTAAGAAATGAAAACTCTCTGCAGTCACTGAGGTGCGTTTCAGGATTGCTTATTGCCAACATTTAAAAAATAAACACCACCGGCATTCAAGTCCCTCTGTTCTGAATTGCAGCACCTTATGAAATATGCCCAGAGGATTACCTGATGTCGACGGTGTGGAAAAGGACTCCAGCAGGAGACTTGGCCTTCAATCAGTGCCCACTGAATGCCACAGGTAATGTAGGATGACCCTCCAAAGTTGACCACCCACCAAGAGCAGCATGCTGTGTTCCTCACCATGCTTTGTCCTATATCCAAAATCAATCTGTCCAATAAGCAGTTAATGAAACAATTTTAGTAAAGGGCTTCCTAAGTGGAGACAACGAAGAGACCTGGAAAATCTTGATGATGCAGTGGTTTCTCCATGTGACTAATATGCATTGTAAAAAATGATCAAAGTAACCATGTCACATGCATGTTTGTTAAAAGCGAGAAAATGTACAAACCCAGGTTTTCAGCCCGCCTCCCAGTTCTGTGTCTCCTCGCAGCCTCCCTGTCGTAAAGCTCTCTGTTTCTGTGACTTGCAGGCACCGCTAGCAGACGCTGCTCGCTCAGTCTTCACGGAGTGGCCTTCTGGGAACAGCCGAGCTTTGCAAGATGCATATCAAATGAGTACAGACACTTGCAGCATTCAGTAGGTGCAAAAGCCAGCTTTAGTACTTGCTCTGTTTATTTTTTGCTAATGATCGCTGTGTGAGAATTTAATCTGCTGCCATACAATCAAATCAGTAAAATCTCTGAAAAAAAAATGCCTGAAGGAAAACAGGCTGTGCTAGAAAGCTAATTTTTATAAGTCGGCGCTAAAGAGTTTTGTTCCTAGGGTTGGGGTTTGTGGATCCTGCTTGGATCCTGCTATTTAAATGAATGGATTCCTTGTCCAATGAGGGAAAGGCGTGAAGAAAATCTGCTCCGCAGGCTTATCTATAAGAGTTAAACTATGTATTATGATTGGCACAAATCTGTGTTACATAAGACATTTCAAAATACCGTACATTTTAAAATTAAATTCTTTAGAACTTTAGTAGGTGGGAAATGATAAAGCTGTGTCATGTAGGTATCAAATTTCTCACTGCATTTTGACATTAAGACACCAAAAAAAAAAAAAAAAAAGACAGGGGTTATCGTATCAGAGAAAATTAGCTGCTTGCAAAACATTCTATGGGACACATTTCCCCAAATAGCCCCTCTTCTCCCACATATCATTGAATTATTCACGGAGTATGCTGTATGAATATTTCGAGCACAGTTAAGTGTCACTTGGTGTTTTACGAGTGCAAGTCATTGTCATTTTCGGAGACTGTTGTCATTCATCCTGGCAGTCGAGAGAGCTTCCTGTGTGAACAAACATCTCGGGGTTCAGAACAAAATACAAGCCGGAGCCGCTGGAGAGCCCAACGTTGGCAGGGATGCTGTTCAGTTAAGAGCCTTGAAGTTTTGTTGTGCTTATGTTTTCTTTCCATCTTCTTACAGTTGCTCACAAATAAGCCTGATTCTTAAAAAAAAAATCCTAAAGAACATTTTTGCTTGTGGATGGAGAAGTAGCTTGTACAATAAGAACGCTTCTTAGTGAAGTAAACGTATTTGATTATCAGAAAAACAAAAAGCACGTTTTAAAAACATCTGAAAAGCAAATGCTGTCTAATATGCTTACTTACCAAATCCGTAATTAAACTGATGATTATTTGGCTACACAGACCCTTATTTCTATTATTGTATGTACATTCATATATATACATACATGTTATTCTATATATATACATAAATACTGATTACACACAAATACATGTTTCATAATATATATTTATGTACATATCAGTATCTGGTGATATTTGGCTTCACTGAGCCTTATTTCTTTCAAAATTGAAATATTTCAGAATTAAGTAAATATATATATATATATATATATATATAAAACCAAGACTTTCTTATGAATTTAATTTTTAATGAATTTTATTTCCCCTAATTTTAGACATTCGACTCTGTTTACTTAATCTTAATAATATCCATATTTAGTTCTTGTTTATTCATGGTAATTTATATGAGAATAATTACATGGATTAAGTAAACCATAGGTCAATTTTTACAAATTTGTTAAGAATGAATAATATCAGCTGTTGGCAGAAAATTTTTCCTTCCTAAATTCAGTGTTTTGCACAGTAGTATTTAAATGAGTCTGCATTCTGTGAATGCAGGTCATCTGATAATGGAGAGAAACAGAAACACTCAGTGAAACAGGAGAGATGGTCTCGGACTGTGAATCGCATAGAAATCACGCAGTCAGTGATTGGACAGCCGATGTGTCCGTGCCCGTGCTGACTTGCAGACAGAAATCAAGTGCGTGATTTTGTAGAATAAGGAGCAGCCTCAGGGCATTCAGCTTCCACAGAGGACCAAGCACTCAGCTGGACACTGTCATAAATTAACTTCAGTCCCCACCACAACCTGCAAGTGGATATCCCTGCCCCAGGTTGAAGCTCTGCTGGGGAGCAGTCCAGTTACCTGAGGCAAGGGTGAAATTTGCATCCCAGGTACAACTGTTCAAAAACTTAACCTCCTTTCTGGAGGCCTTACTCCCTGCTGAGCCTTTGATTTGAAATCCTCTGCCCTAGATTCTGGCGCCGGGGGCACCTTCTTCTGGTTGTGTGTCCTTCGGAAAAGTCATGTGATCTCACTCAAGTCTTGGCTTGCTATTTGCAACTGAAAACGGTAGCCTCATCTTAGCACCTCTGGAGGTTTTGAGAAAAAGTAGATGAGATACTGTATGTGAGATGTTTGCAAAGCAAAGGGCTTTATAACTCTGAGGTATTAATATCTACAGGTAAAGAAAATGGGTTGTGTTAAAAAATTATCTCCATAAGAGTAAAATTTTAGAACTCAACAAGTTATTAACCTGAATGCTTCATGTGGAAAAATACAGATAAATATAGATGAATGGATAGATAGGTAGGTAGGCAGGTGGATAATTGAGTGGATGGATGGATGGATAGGATTGATGTCACATGTATTATTTTTTTAATCACGTGAGGTTTTTAAAAATAAATTTGTTTATTTATTTATTTATTTTGGCTGTGTTGGGTCTTCGTTGTTGGGTCTTCATTGCTGCACGCAGGCTTTTCTCTAGTGGCGGTGAGTGGGGGCTACTCTTCATTGAGGTATGTGGGCTTCTCCTTGCGGTGGCTTCTCTTGTTGTGGAGCACAGGATTTAGGGCCTGCGAGCTTCATTAGTTGTGGCACGTGGGCTCAGCAGTTGTGGCTCATGGGCTCTAGGGCACAGGCGCAGTAGTTGTGGAGCACAGGGTTAGTTGCTCTGCGGCATGTGGGATCTTCCCAACCAGGGCTCGAACCCATGTCCCCTGTATTGGCAGGCGATTCTTAACCACTGTGCCACCACGGAAGTCCCAGATGTCACATGTATTTTTGCTGATGAATTCTGTTTATATACACATATAGAAATATATACATACTTACACATCCATACGTACTTGCCTAGGGACCATGGTCTTCTCTTTTACAAGTTCAGGGAAGTATAGGACCAATGTATGCCTTAAAGAATGGTCACCTAGTATATCGAGCTCATCATGTGTACTCTGAAAAGTCACTTGGAGGTGGAAATAAAATCCCCTTCCTTGCATGCTTGTACTTTTGTGGCTTCACATACTTTGCCTGAGTAGCAAAACTAGGTAGTGCTTACGATGTAGAATAGTTCTGTCTCCTACAAATTCTTAAATTACCTTGGAGACTCTGCCTCTTCTCTAGTAGAGTTTGTCATTTCACAATTTAATATTCTATTTTCCTTGGGGGATTCCATTCCTTGCCACTCTATATTCATAAAACTCATTAAATGTTAATTGTCACCTACGGCAGATAATTATTTAAAATAAGTAGATCTGTGTTTTCCACATAGATTACAATATATGTACATACCCACATAGATTACAATATTTTGTATGCCCATTTTATAAAATATATGAAGACTAAGTTTGAAATGACATTTTATCATCAACAAACATTAGCTGAGTGTGTCCTATGAACTCTCATACTTATAAACCAATTGAGATAGACAGAAAGGTGTCATTAATGAGTTTACTATGTAAAATCACTAATCTGTCATATTGAACACTTATTGAATTCCTTGAGGACAGAAACCATTTCTTTTAATCTTCATTTCTCTAGTGCCCAACCCAATGCTAAGCATATTCTAGATATTCCATAGATGCTTGTGTAAAGAATGACTCTGCCACTTTTCTTATCAGGAGGGGAATGCTGGCAGCTGGAGAGTTCTAAGAAGGTGATGTACCAGATTTAATGTTCGTGAATTTTGACCACATGAAATTAATAAGTATTATCCCTCATGTGCAATTTTCCTAACCCAAAAATATCTAGAAATGTGGAGTGATTTATGACATTACTTCATGAACTTACTTGGCCACTGCAGAAGAATTTCAGTAAGCTAAAATTCATGAAGTCTCTCGGAAACTTTGTAAGATACAAAATTAAACACTATGATCCAACTGCTGTTTATTAAAAAAAAAGTCAGAAACAAATGCACACAGTTTAAAAAAAGTGAGGCTAGAGGAATAAAGTGCTTAATTCCTCTGGGATTCTTGGAGATTTCATGTGTTTTTTCCATATGTTAATATTTCATTTCATATTCTGGGATATTTTTTGAATTTTGTACCAAGCAAGGTAGAAATAATTTCTGAACCTACTGAGAAATAGGCACAGAGTTCAGGCACATTAAGAATAGTGTCTCTTTTACTTATAAAAATATTTGGAGAAAATGGGTGAATATTGTGGACCAAGGGGGCCAGTCCCACCCCTCCCCAAATTAAACAAACAGACCGCCTTGTCTCTGGTGCACCTGGAAAATCAGGGTACCTCTCTCTCTCTCTCTTCCTCCCCACCCTGTCCTCTCTCTCACTCATTCTCTCCCTCTCTCTCTCTCTCTCTCTCTTTTATTCACATACAAATACATGCCTACACACACACACCCGAAGTGACAGATGACTTAGAACTAGAAGAATGGTTGCCGTCTGCAGGTAGACAGTTCTAGAACAAGGTCACAGATATTCCCCTAGCAGAAGTCCCTCCACATGGAAATGTGAAGAATTGGTATAAATGTGTCCTTTGAGGTCACTGTCCTTTATAACCTCTGTTTCTATTTTTCAAGACGTCATTTAGCAGATGAATAGATACAGAAGTTGGAGCAATGATCTGTCTAGTCATGGAAGGGTTGATTTTGTGGGATGGGATGTCAAGGAGCTTGAATTGTGGTTTAAGAACTTGTTTCTCCAGTTTTCCTCTACTTTTATGAGTGTTAATTAGAGAGAGAGAGAGAGAGAACGATAGAGAGAGTTAAGGTGGAAGGCTAGGGTGAGTGAGACGGAGACAGAGACAGAGACAGAGAGAGGCTGGGGTGGAGAATGTACTTGCTGCTTCTTGCAGGGCCCAGCAGGAGGGCAGGTGACACAGGATTGGAGGTACACCAAAGAGTGAGTGAATCACTCAGTTTAGTACACACAATAAGCACTCAACACAGAGTTGTGAGAATAGAAGAGGGAGTAACAAACCCCTCCTGGAAAAGTCCAGGAAGGAGGCAGTGATCTCTGGTCTGGCAACAGGTCTTTGGACAAGCGTGAGTGGGGAGTTGCCGTCCCCTGCAATGGGAAAGGCTCTCAGCTGCATGGCGTCGGGTCCTCCAGGGAAGAGTCTTCACGTCACTCAGCTTAGTGGTCTCTTTTTAAGTAGTAACAGTTACCCCAGGAAAAGGGGTCTTGACTTTATTCATTCTCACTCTGTTCCAGTGAAGTACATCGCCCGTCAACATTCTTGTCTAAAGTAACACTCTTAGTTTATCACTCCAAAACACTCACAGTCCTACAGGGGATGTTTCAAAACAACTAGCATGGAAGTTCATACTGGCCACTGTGACTCATTTTGAGCCATTCATCATGTCTTACGGTAGCTTGAATCCTGTAAGTTTCACACCAGTTGAGTAGGAATCATAATACCAGAGAAATCACATCATAGCACATGCTTTATATTAACCCATATTCCCTACCTTCCAGGCGAATTTTGCTGCATTGCAACAAAACTTCTCACACATCACACTTTGTTGGCCACCACCTAGTTGCACAAATGCCAAACACATTGCCTAAAAGAGGCTAATACATTTGATGACTGCAGCTTATTTAGAGGAAAGGAAGAAAGCAATGGCCACCATAGTTTTGTTTACACCAAATATATTTTGAACCAGAAAAGTGGACAAGTCTTACTGTGTTTTTAATGAGCAATTGCAACACAAAGAACCGAGTGCTATGGTCCAGCCAACCAGTGGAACTAGCAGATGATTTTAATTTTTGAATATTCATCACTTAAGTAAAGGTAAGTGAGCCTGAGAGAACAAGAGTTATTTGTTCTGCCAGTTTTTTGCAGTATGATGTCAGTGTTTATTAGGAGAGAGAGAGAACAGTAGAACGTTAGAACACAGCAAGGGATAGGGAAATCGGGAAGAAGAAGCTAGATCAGTAGATTTTTAATCCTGGCTGAATATAATAACCATGTGGGAGTTCTTTAAAAAATACCAATTTGGGAAGTTCACCCACGGCCAGTTAAGTGGAGTTGTTACTAGCCTATAGTGCACATTCAATAAATGTGAACTATTATTGTTATTAATTACAACATTAATTTGTCATTCATATACATGTATTTCTACTTACTTGGCCCTCTCATGAAAGAATGTGGACATCCTCCTTTTAAGTACTCAAGGCACAGCGCATGGCTGCCTTCTTATTTCTGTTGCCAAGTTTCAGATTTGTCGGAGTCCTCACTCCCAGAGCTCAAATAATTATTGCAGAATCCAACAATGCCAAGGAAACGTTGAAAACATTATTTCCTTTAAAATGGACAGAAGGCTCTTAATTTATTCAAGACCACATGTTAAGGTTTTGGCGTCTGAGTTCAACTTCACAATCCCAAAGTTTTCAACGTGAGGTCCTAAATAAAATGATGAGCTTACTGAGTGTTCGTATAGCTCACATTTATTGAATGCTATCTACCCTGAAGGAGCTGATTGAAAAAAAATTTGGAAGGAAGATGTTAATTAAATCTTGGTATTTTAAGCAATTCATATGTCAAAGTTTACAATGTATTTCAAGGACAAGATAGAGAATATTTTAGACTTTATATTCCATATGGTGTCTGTTCTAAATACTCAACTCTGGTGTTGTAACACAAGAGGAACTATAGGCAATTAGTGAACATGGCTTGGTTCCCATAAAACTTTTACAAAAACAGGCAATGGGCTGAATTTGGCCCACGGGCTGTAGTTCACTAACTCCTGGTCTATAATATACATTTTATTTTAAGTTGGTTTCTTTTTTTTAACATTTCAACTCTATTAGAATTCTCCATCAGAGAATGGACAAATTTTATTTTGTTCTTCTCTTCTCTGTTTTCTTTAACATTTTAACCAGTCATTTAAAATTTCTTTTCAGCAAAATCTAAGATGGATAATCTGTGAAGGGCTTGTTTTGTTTTCTTTCATCAGTCACATCATCTGACATATGTAGTAAATTTTTTAAAATAAATGTATTTATTTATTTTTGGCTGCGTTGGGTCTTCGTTGCTGTGCGCGGGCTTTCTCTAGTTGCGGTGAGCAGAGGCTACTCTTCGTTGCGCTGCGCAGGCTTCTCATTGAAGTGACTTCTCTTGTTGTGGAGCACAGGCTCTAGGCGTGTGGGCTGCAGTAGTGGTGGCTTGTGGGCTCAGTAGTTGTGGCTCACAGGCTCAGTAGTTGTGGCTCGCAGGCTCAGTAGTTGTGGATCACGGGCTCTAGAGCACAGGCTCATTAGTTGTGGTGCATGGGCTTAGCTGCTCCGCGGCATGTGGGATTTTCCAGGACCAGGGCTTGAACCCATGACTGCTGCATTGGCAGGCGTATTCTTAACCACTGTGCCACCAGGGAAGCCCTAGTAATTTTTAATTAAATCTCAGTCATTGTGTAAAACAAATGTAGGATTTTGGGACAGTGTTGATGCCCACCAAAAAGCATTCCCACTTTTTCAGACATAATGAGGAGCAGGAACTTTAAAGCAGCCAAGGATTCATCTGGGTCAAGATGTTTTGCAGTTTTCATCAGACTACCACATCCCCTTAGTCTCCCTTTTTCCACTGTGTCTTATACGCTTTGGATAGAGAGCTCATGTGTGCCCATCCTATCAGCCCTGAGAAACTGTAGAAGATTCAGCTCTGCCCTTTAGAGTGTCCAGGATTTCTGCCCAGGCAACTTCAAATACATCAAATGTCTTGAGTGGGAGGCATCTGGTTACTTAAAGCTGGACTCCTCCCTCACTAGGCGTTTGTTTCTAAATGCCTACTTACAAGGATGGAGAAAACTGCACTCTGCTTTTTACAAGTGTTTATCCTAACTCTTCAGCTTCCTACACATTACAAAAATCCAGCCAATGTCTCATGGAGAAAAATCCCAGTAAGATATTTAGGGACCCTACAATTTCCATTATAGTTCTTCAGCCCTGAGCAACCAAAGAACATTAGTTTCTCTTTCTACCCTAGAAGTCCTCTGCCTTGGCCACACCTTCCCCTCACTTTTTGCCAAAATTTAGCAAACATTCCTAAGGGGAAAAATAACAGCTGGCTGAAATTGTTTGCCTACCTCAGAAAGGATCTCTTCTTTCTGGAAACTTAGTTCATCTCATCCATAGCTCGCTGAAACTCTGCGAGCTTGAAGAATATGATTTTCGTAATTTATGTTTTTTTCTAGTTGTAGTGGCAAACACATTGGCCTTACAGGAATTACTACACTTTACTAAACTGATGAATTTTCACTGTATTATAAAATATAAAAAAAAATCTTTAGGCACATATGATAGTGTTTCCCAGGGAGTTTTAAGGGAGTCTATTACAAAGCTGTATAATGAAATACTTCTAAAATTATACTTTATTTCCTCTTTTTTAAAAATGCACAACATATTACTGATTATATCTATAAATCCCAGAAGATTTGTAAGCTTCTCCCTTATTACGGATTATTGTGACTTGGTGAAGAAATGTTAGAATTAGTTTTAGGCATTGAAATCCACTGACTTGAAACTTATTTATGGGATGATTTAACGGAATATACTTGTACAGATAATTATGTTTAGGCTAATGCCGAAGGAAAATATTATAAGGCAAAGTGTACTCTATTATTTAATCATTCATCCATCCATTCAGCTACTCATTAGTTATTCTACAAATATCTGCTGGGCTTTAACTAGGTGCAACACAGTGTAAGGACCCAAGGATGCAACTTGAATATGACACACACAACAAATACAAAATAAAGTAGACAGGAAAAGAGACAAAATAATTCCAAACTGTGATATGTTGGAGGAGCTTAACAAAGTGCCAACAAAGGGAATAAAGTTTGGGGACTATTTTACATAAGAAAGTCAGTGAGATATCGAAGAGGAAATGACATTATAAGAGTCACCTGAAAGATGAGATAGATGTAGACATGCAAAGAGTGGAGAGAATGAGTTTTTCAGGGCATGAGTGTACATTCTACTGGGGAGAATAGTATGTGGGAAAACCATGAGGTGTTTAAGGAAGTGAAACTCGATCCAGTGGTCAGAGGTTTTGAGCAAGAAGAGAGTGTCATGAGATGGAGTTGGAGAACTAGGTAGGGAAAAAATTATTCTGTGCCTTAAAGACTTTGCTAAGAGTTTGGATTTTATTCTAAGGGGAATGGGAAGCCATTGACAGTAAGGAGTGATATGATTCAGTATAATGAAAGAGGGTCAGAGAGCCGTTCTATAGGGAATAGACTGTAGAGGGCAGGATGGGAAGCTGTGGAGCTCACTGCAGAATCCAGAGGAGAGATGATGGAACCCTTTATTAAGGTTGAGCGAGAACATGCAGCTGATGTGATATCATTTTCTGAAATGAGAAGGCAAGACGATGAAGATTAACTTGAGGCAGGTGGCTTAGGGGTTGCCAAAGGTTGCATGGTATAAAAGTGTGACATAAAGAACTTAGAGTAGAACTAGCCAGTGTAGATGTGACTTGTCTCCAGGAAAGTTGAGCTGCTTGGATGCAGGTGCAGAGAATGCATTTGGTAGAGCCAAGATATTTTCTGAAGACCAAAAGTAGAAGCAACACCTCGGAGCTTGTTAGAAATATAGAACCTATCCCAGACCTGCACTTTGAAAAGTTACATTTGTGATTCATATACACATTACAATTTAAGAAATACTGTGGCAGAGTTTATCTAGGGTTGAAGTTTTGTTGAATGGATGCAAAGAATTTAAATTAGTGCTGGCCAGCTCCGTACCATTGAAAGGCATAGTATGTTAAATGACACCTAGTTTCTCTCTCCTAGCAAATGGGAGGATCGTGCTTCTTCACCCCTTGAAGTTCCAGCCAATTTGTTGTGTATGGAAGTGACCTTTCTTATTTCAGTCTTGGAAATGTCCTTGCCAGTGCAAAATCCTTCATCCTTTGTCATCCCAAGCCCCTGAGTGACTAGCATGAACAGAGCTTCCCTGATGACCTGGGTTGCTTATGTAAAGTGAGTGGGAAATACATCTTTTGTTTTTAGGTACTGAGATTTGGGAGTTGTTTGTTATCACAGCATAATCTATCCCATTCTGACTGATGCAGTATCTCTAGAACTAGGAAACCAAGTAACAGAAACAGAATTGAAAAAGCCTCAGAGAAGGAGGGTTACTTACTGCTCTGCCTCCCATTGGGCAGGTGCCTGAAAGTTTGGGTCCCGATCTGGAACCACCATACTACTTTGAGCTCATGCATACGCTCTAGTGCTGTCCTCTGGGCCAGAATATTGATAATCGTTCTAGATCTTTTTGGTGTTAAGAAAAGAAATTCCACCTACCTATGGCCTATGCTCGGGAATTGTACTTTTAAATTTTGACTAGAAATTAAAGCTATTCCTAGGTTTTTTGTGGGGAGGTACGTTTACTGTGCTCTCATTCTTACTTTGGAAATTTCCAGGTTTTACAAGGAAATATGCACAGTGTATACCTGGCTCAGTTTTCTTCATGACTCAGTTTATTCTCATAACAATACCTTGCAATCCTCAAATTCATGGCATCCTCTCTCTCACTTCAGGAATTCCTGGGGCAAGAAATTATGATACTCAATGCACCTATGGCCAAATGCTTTTCATCCTGGGTTCTGGGCAATAATATATAATTTATGCAGCGGAATATTTAACTAAATCTCCCTATCACATTGTCTCTAGAAAAGAATTGTCTTTTCATATTTGAAGTCCTAGTCCTAAGATGAATGTATGTTTTTTTAAATATCAAATATAGGGAAAATTGAGAAGTATTCATGTACTGGAACAAAAGATATACTTTCTTTTTCATACAGAATGATCTCTGTCTTTCCTGGAGACACCAGATAAACCTGTAAATAATTTAAAACCATCATTTAGTGAGTGACTTTTGCCTTAGAAAATGATAGTTATTAACTGAAGCAAAAGATGTATATTTAGATCATTGCTTTATGAAAAGAAGTTTCTTGTATAATTATCTTTTAATTGAAGCCACTTAGAGCTGTGGGAGCCTTTAATATACCTTACAGATGGATTGTAGGAGTTGAAGCTGAAAATAATATATGAATATATGATGTTTAAAGTGTGTCATTTGTACAGAGTGACTACAATGAACCATTTTTTAGGATTCACAATAGAGACAACTATGGCTGGCAGTGGGAGGCATAAAGTGAAAAAAATAAGGTTATTTCAGAAACACACCTACTCTTTAAACCATGACCCTAACCACATCTCTCTATATAAAGAGCAAGGAGGCTTAATCCAGAAGTATAAAAAGCAACTATTTTTAGACTTTTTTTTTTTTTTTTGCCTTTCACTGTTGATCTTGTCAACAGTATTAAATGTGAATGACACAGAAACTATTAAAGCTTGTCCTTTGGAGAAAAAATGCTCACAGAGTACAGCAATGTGAGCAGGTATAATCACTGACAATTATAATTTTATAGGAAATATTAAAATTATAAATCTTTCTGAACTACTTCAGTAACTAAAATAAGAGAATTAAAAAAATAAAGCCCAAGGGAAACAGAAACCTTCATGTATCCATGGGGGCATTTCTCTCCACTTGAGTAAAACTACCTACACAATCTTTTATTGGTAAATGGCTTTAGGAACATTTCTGCATTGCATTCAAAAATACTGACCACTACTCAAATAATTGACAGCATCTCAACAGCCTGGAAAGTTGCTCTTCAAGTCTCTTGATTTTTATATTCTTTCTACATATGAAAAAGATTCAGTGTCTCTTTAAAACAAACATGATTGAAGATGACTTCTAAATATTGAAACATTTTGATAGTTTCTAACAACAGTGCTGTATAAAACCTAGTTAAGTGTGTGGTGTTAAGAGCATGGACCCTGGAATCCAACTGCCTGAGCTCAAATCTTGGTACAATTTAGGAGCTAGGCAATCCTGGGGAACTCATGTCACCACACTGTGTCTCTACATCTTCATCTGTTAAATGTGGATAATTATGGCGCCTCCAATGGTCGTTTTAAAATCAGATGAGATAATTCATGTAAAACATAGTCCCATGCTTGCCATAAAATAGGCATTTAATAAATGCTATATTTTGTTGTAATTGTCATTATTTTTTAAAAGGTAGAAATTCTGTAACTATAACTGTAGAAGTTTAAAATTTCTGAAATAATTTACCGATGTATATTAATTGGATATCATTTAAAAGGCAGTTCTGTCAGAAAATGTAAATGTTCTCTAATTATTACATACTTCTTTGTTTTGCATAATTGTGGACAGCTATGTTTTTACCTTGTTGACTTTTGAGGATTATAGTTACAGAAGGAAAAAGAAAATTCTTCTGTGGTTTCAGTTTAATTTAACAAGCATTTGAGAAGATACCTCTGTGTGTCAGACAATGTGCTGGAAATTACAGGGTAAACAAATTGAAAAAAGAAACTACAGGCCCTTTAGGAGTTTATGGTCTAATAGAATGGATAAGATAAGAACACAAACACTATAATAATATAAGATAGAGCAAGATTTCTTATATGAGGTTTGAAAGTAGAGATCGTATAATGATTGCAGTTATCTGAAAAGAATTCAGGAAGGAGAAAAGAAAACAATTTAACAAAGTGTTCTGGGGCAAGCATTTAAAGTTATAGAAGTGCATAAGTCAGGGAGTAAGAGCAGCATCCATGGGCTTTCTTTGGGAAATGGTGAGTAGTTCATTCTGGTTGGTATTAGGGAACTGCAGCAGGAGAGGAACAGTGGGATGGACCAAGCTAGTACTTCACAGATCTTACTGAGGTTCTGCATAAACTACAGCAAGAATATATTTTCAAATAGTATGTTATAGCTGAGCTCAAAAGAAAGACAGAGAAATACTTACATACCAGAAATGAGGGGGAAAAAGTGAAAGCCTGAGTGATAGGGGAAAGCTGATGCTTCAGCAGCCTGGGAGAGTTTCAGATTATATGTGAGTCCTAGGTACTGGAGGCTGAGATTCTAAAGCTGTCTTGGGTTTACTGACAAGAGCCCTTTTCCACACAAGTCATGATACGATACCTAGCTCCCTGCAACAAGCTGGCACTATCTTGATTGCTCTGGTTTCATGGGCAAGGAAAACTCTGTAGGTCTAGGATATGTCTAAGAAATTTAAATGTATACAAGGTTTTGGGAAGAAGAGGAAAGAAATGACCTTTCAGAAACCGAAACTCTTAGCTGAACCATAAACAGAAGGAATTAACATGGAAATTAATGTAAAATTATCCAGTATTATCGAACTGCCTGTGGCCCTCACCCTCAGAGAAGCACACTCAAAGCTAGTCTTTAAGAACTCTTTCACAAAACAACAACATGCGGGTCCCAAATGATAAAAACACCTTAATGAATATGAGTTGGCTATAATAACAAATATCATGAGGGAGAATTATCAAATGCAAGAATCAAGAAATTAGCAATGCAAGCAGTAGAAATATTAGAACATATGAAAGAAATTATAACATATTTGTTTAAAATAATTTGAGCAATAAAAGAAAGAACAGAAAGCACAGTTCAGAAATGAAAGACTGTGAAAAAGATGAACTAGAACTTCTATAAGTGGAAAATATTGTCATTGAAATTAATGAACAGAATAAAGAGACAATTAGGCACAATTGAAGAATTAGTGATCAGAAGTTAGGTTTGGAAAAAGATCACTCAGAAGCCAGAATAGATAAAGAAATGAAAATCATAAAGGAGAACTTAGAAAATGAAGAGTAAAAAGAGGAAATTTAGTATACAGTTTATAGAAATGTATATAATATAATGGAAATGTATTCCAGAAAGAGACTACATAGAGACTGCAGGAGAAGCAACATTCTATGAGTTAATGCTTAAGAATTTTCCACAGTGAAGACAGGTAATATATTCAGATTAAAAAGAATCATGAATAAATACATGAAAATCCACATAAACGTAATCCTCATTGTACTAAAAACACAAAGAAAAACACTAAAGCTACCACAAAGAAAAGACTGGTAATTTACAGAATATCAGCTGTCTACTTTGCAACAATAGAGGCACTAAGTCATATTATGAAAATGCAAAGGGAAAAATAAACATTCCCATGAAAAAGATCAACTGAAAATGAGCATAGCTTTAAAAAAATTAAGTCAAAGATTGAAGGAGTTACCATTCACAGAACCTTACTAAAACAACTCCTAAAAGGTTAGAAGAAAGGAAACTATGCTCAGAAAAAAGAAGAGAATGTAAGAAGCAATGGTTGAAAAGCAATAGTGAATAAGTATATTGGATTAAAATTATTACCACTGGCTGAGCTGAGGTGTTGGCACAGCCATTTCTCACTAGGCACTCTGATCTGAAGTGCAGGGTGCGAGGCCTCTGCATGAAGCACCCTGTGAAGAAGTGAAACTAAATGAAGCACAAAGGAAAAGAAAAAAAAAAGCTGAAAACCCTCTGAAAAAAATGTCTCTGCACCTCTAGCTCTTGCAGAGGTTGGCATCATCAGTGGAGTCTACTATTGCAGGGGGACCTTCAAGACGGAAGAGGAGTAAGATGTGGAGATCACCTTCCTCCCCATAAATACATCAAAAATACATCTACATGTGGAACAACTCCTACAGAACACATACTGAAGGCTGGCAGAAGACCTCAGACTTCTCAAAAGGTGAGAAAATCCCCACATACCTGGCCATGTCACTGACAGGGTCTTGTTGCTCTGGCCTGGTGTCAGGCCTGAGCTTCTGAGGTGGGAGAGCTGAGTTCAGGACATTGGATCATGAGAGACCTCCCAGCCTCTCATAATATCAATCGGTGAAAGCTCTCCCAGAGATCTCCGTCTCAACGCTAAGATCCAGCTCCACCCAATGGCTAGCAAGCTACAGTGCTGGACACCCTATGCCGAACAACTAGAAAGACAGGAACACAAACCCACCCATTAGCAGAGAGGCTGCCTAAAATCATACTAAGTTCACAGACACCACAAAACACACCGCCAGACACGACACTGCCCACAATAAAGACAAGATCCAGCCTCATCCACCAAAACACAGGCATGAGTCCCATCCACCAGGAAGCCTACACAAGCCACTGAACCAACCTTACCCACTGGGGGCAGACAACAAAAACAATGGAAACTACGAACCAGCAGCCTGCAAAAACGAGACCCCAATCACAGTAAGTTAAACAAAATGAGAAGACAGAAAAGTATACAGCAGATGAAGGAGCAAGGTAAAAACCCACTAGACCAAACAAATGAAGAGGAAATAGGCAGTCTACCTGAAAAACAATTCACAGTAATGATTGTAAACATGATCCAAAATCTTGGAAATAGAATGGAGAAAATACAAGAAACATTTAACAAGGACCTAGAAGAACTAAAGGGCAGTAACACAATAATAGTAGGGGACTTTAACAGCCCAATTACACCAAAGGACAGATCATCAAAACAGAAAATAAATAAGGAAACACAAGCTTTAAATGACACAATAGACCAGATACATTTAACTGATATTTATAGAACATTCGACCCGAAAGTGGGAGAATACACTTTCTTCTCAAGTGCTCATGGAACATTCTCCAGTAGAGATCATATCTTGGGTCACAAATCAAGCCTTGGTAAGTTTAAAAAAAATGAAATTCTATCAAGTATCTTTTCCAACCACAACGTTATGAGACTAGATATCAATTACAGTAAAAATACTGTAAAAAGTACAAAGACATGGAGGCTAAACAATACACTACTAAATAACCAAGAGTTCACTGAAGAAATCAAAGAGGAAATTTAAAAAATACCAAGAAATAAATGAAAATGAAAACA
Organism: Delphinus delphis; assembly: GCF_949987515.2. Classification (NCBI taxonomy): domain Eukaryota; kingdom Metazoa; phylum Chordata; class Mammalia; order Artiodactyla; family Delphinidae; genus Delphinus; species Delphinus delphis. Next base: position 82,797,829 of record NC_082696.1, on the reverse strand, counting down.
CGATGACCCAAAACCTATGAGATGCAGTGAAAACAGTTTTAAGAGGGAAGTTTATAGCCATATAATCCTATCTCAAGAAACAAGAAAAATCTCAAATGAACAACCTAACCTTACACCTAAAGCAATTAGAGAAAGAAGAACAAAAAAACGCCACGTTAGCAGCAGGAAACAAATCATAAAGATCAGATCAGAAATAAATGAAAAAGAAATGAAGGAAATGATTGCAAAGATCAATGCAACTAAAAGCTGGTTCTTTGAGAAGATAAACAAAACTGATAAGCCATTAGCCAGACTCATCAAGAAAAAGAGGGAGAAGACTCAAATCAATAGAATTAGAAATGAAAAAGGTAACAACTGACACTGCAGATATACAAAGGATCATGAGAGATTACTACAAGCAACTATATACCAATAAAATGGACACCTGGGAAGAAATTGACAAATTCTTAGAAAAGCACAACCTTCCAAGACTGAACCAGGAAGAAATAGAAAATATAAACAGACCAATCACAAGCACTGAAATTGAAACTGTGATTAAAAATCTTCCAACAAACAGAAGCCCAGGACCAGATGGCTTCACAGGTGAATTCTATCAAACATTTAGAGAAGAGC